>NC_140358.1:15509559-16710274 GCF_963514085.1 Chelon labrosus
TGCTTGCAGCGCTGGAATAAAGACAACTGTGCAGTGACAAACCTCCCCTGTTTCACATACATAACCTCTGGTGAAAGAACAGGAAAAAAACAAAGGTTATGTTGACATCCGGCCCTTGAGCACTACGATAAACAACAGGTTGACCTCTAGCTGGGAATGTTCAAGCTTTACTATCATCCCACCTCCGGCCAAAACTTCCCCCTTCTTCCCTTCTATGCTTCATTCCCCTCTTTCCCCGTTGCTGGTTTGTTGTTGGGCACCCCGAGGTAGACGAGGAGATGAAAGGGAGCTGGTCTCAGGGGAACACCAGAGTTGAACGAGAAGGCCCCGCGCTCTCGCAGCACTCATCCCCACAGCGGCACGTCATCTCTGGGATGAGGTACTCCAGGGTAGGACGGCAGGATTTGGGTACTCTGGTACACATTCACCCCTCCTCATAAGTGCATTGTACACACACATTTACACACACACACACACACAGACTCACACACCTTGGAGGATATGGTCCCAAGTGAGCATTACGGATAAAACTTCCCATCTCTGCTGCATCCATGCTCACTGGGTTGTGGTAGACTCAGGGAAAGTTAAAAGTGAATCCAACACAGATAACAGCAAAAGTGAGTTAAGGAAGCAGAATAAAACTAATGGGCTAGTTTCATGAAATTCATGAATATCTTTCTCGAATCCTCTCTCTCTCGATTTCTCTCTCTCTGCGGTCTTCTGGCAGCTCATGGCGGAGTTCCCTCACACCCATGGCCCCGGGGTGTCACAGCTTTGGCTCCCAGAGTGCACTGCTGCACTAGGAATACTCTCCCCATTTGGGTCAGTCTTTATCACTCTCTCATTTGGTCTTTCCCCTGGTGTCTCCTCTCTCTCTCCCCCTCTTTTTTTTTTTTTTGCTGCAGTAGGTGATGAATAATTAAACCTGCGTTTCCTCTCCTCTCATGTCATGTCTCTGTCTGCACCCCTCCTCCCGCCCTCTCCGCTGTGTCTCTCACTCGGGCTGAAGTGTTATAACAGAAGTGAGTCATTTAGAAGAGGGAAAAGGCTGCAGATCAAGGAGAGTTGAGTTCAGTTTGGAACTTGCATGTTACATAAGCTGTCACTGTGTGTTATTGACTGATAGAGAGAGAGAGAGAGAGAAGAGAGATGAGGAGAAATAGAAACTGGAAAAAGAGAGAGAGTAAAGGTGAGACTGTGATAATGGTGTGCAGGAAAGAAGGGTGAGAGAAAGATGGGGAGCGGAGGATCATGAGTGAGTTATGTAGAGTGATGTCGCAACAAAGGTGATAAGTTGCATTTCCGTTCTGTGCTGTAAGCTGCCATTCGCAGGAAAAAACAAACGTCACAATTGTAAAAAGGACATCAGAACCTGAAGGATCCGCTATTGCATGTTTGACAAATGTGTAGACCTCGCAGGAGGAAATTAAAAAAGAGACCTTTCTCCCAGTGAGTCTTTTTGTGCAAGCAGGTTAATGCAACCCAACATAATAGGTTTCACTGTGACAGCGTTACACAGCAGAAGTAACATAGATTCAAAAGCGGTGTATGGAGGAGGTCAAGGTGGCTGGGTCAACAAAACATCAGACTTTCAAAGATGAGAATATTGATTGTGACACATTTCAAACAAATGAACAGTGTTGCTTTTAACCCTGGTTGTTCAATAACCGAAACCTTGTGTTTGTCATTGTAACCAAGACATCAAAGCCTCTCTATTTTAACCCAAATCGTGACCAAGGTAACAGGACCCAAACATAACTTGGTGAAAGATGTGTGTGCTACTTGTCATTCTGCCAGTATTGTCGAATCCAACTCACATGAAGACAAAAAGCAACGAGTAAAAATATTCAATGAAAAATGCAGAACATGGACAGTTGTGGTTCATATATATGGGTGTTTGCAGTCAGGGCCCCGCGGCTGTGGAATGATGCCTGAGGAAATCAGGTCAGCTGACTCTGTGATCTCTTTTAAATCTCTACTTAAAACATACCTTTATCGACAAGTTACTTGAGTTTTAACTGAGAAATTTAATTGAAATACAGAATGTACAATGTGAAATTAATGTTCCATGTGTCAATACTAAATATATGCAAATGTTTCATTTTTTGCATGTGACTTTATTGATGAAGGCGGCACAGTGGCGTGGTGGTTAGCAACGATGCCTCACGGCAAGAAGGTTGGTGAGTCTAAATTGGCCGTAGGTGTGCACGTGAGTGTGAATGGTTGTCTGTCTCTCTGTGTTAGCCCTACAATAGACTAGTGACCTGTCCAGGGTGTACCCCGCCTCTCGTCCGATGACAGCTGGGATAGGCTCCAGCCCTCCAAGCAATTACAGAAGAAGAAGACTTCACTGATGATGCTAATTTCTCTGGGAAGGAACTCTCTGAGCACACAGGTGTTTATACAGGACAGTTATACAGGACCCCTGTGTTTGTAGAAATGTTTAAATAACTATAGGCCCCGAGTAGTACTACTAAACAGGTACTCTATTCTTCTAAACATCTTCCAGTTTAAATAATTTCCAGTGGTTCAGTGTCAGCTCCCGCTCATTAGTCTACGTACTGCTGGTTTACTTTTGTTCACTGTTGTGAATCAGTTGTGATAAAATAATCACTCTATGTTTTATTTCTAAAAGTTTAAAATTAGACAGAAACCACCACCACAAACGTTTAACTTCAGCGAAATGTTGTGGGATTTGCTACTATTGTGATTAAACAAAGGATTCATTAGAATGCAGATGCCTAGCAATGCCACAAACTTGCTAGTTAAGTATCTTTCAAAGTATTGGTAATGTTGTTAATTTAAGTCCATCCAATAAGGAAAATAGCTGTAGCTCTAGGTACAACTTAACTTACTCCTAGAAAGTTATTCCATTATCAATTTTGAAACGCTACAATATCACATTTATAAGTCTGTAAGCAAACTTTCCACACCATTTCTACCATTTGTACCGACTAGTCTACTAGTCGACTTTACTGCTGTGCCACGACGCTTTAAGCAGGAAGTCGACTAGTCGCCGATCACCTGACAATAACAACACGCCATAGAAGACAGGCGAGGAGCCCAGTGGGTGAGAAATATTTCACTAAAGATGAAGCCCATACTACCGTGAGATGCAGAACATGTAAGTCAGTCCTGACATACAACAGTGTATTACTGTATTACACACTCATCTAAAAAAATGCATCTGCTAACGCTCACGGAGGAACGGTCCAAATCCTCTCAACAATAGTCAATTAACAACTTCACCAAACGACCTGAGCTAAGAGAGAAGGAGGCTGCAAATCAACAATTTCATTGTCTAAAGTAATTAGACATTTAGCTGCTATACATGGAAAAGGCTTCGGAGATATACTGCTTTTATTTTATTTTTTTTTACCACGGCTACAATATATTATCTTACAACACGTTGTGAAGTACTGTTAAATGCTATTGTGTCGATTTATATAGTCTAAACATAGATGCAGCGCACAGTATTGATTAGTTCATGCATTTATCTTCTATTAGTTGACATTGTATTAGTATCAGACTGACGCTGTTTATGGTGTTGGCGTAGTCTAAGGCTCACAGTAGTTTGTGTTCAAGCTTCACCTTGCAGAAAAGCCTCTGTAGCTTCTTTGTGTGTAACACTAGAATATGTATTCAGGTCAAGAATATAGATTTCATTGTTGCAAAGCATTACTTTCTACTTTGTTTTTATAAGTGACGTCAACTAGATTGTCACCACATATTAGTCGACTGTAAAAAAATTTGAAATCGTTCAGCCCCTACAGTGAACACTCATTAACCCTTCTCTAATCTGTGCACACGTCTTCCTCTTGCTCTCTTCCATCTTCCGCCTTGCTTCCAACTCTCTGACAACCCCTTCCCTCTTTCAGTCTCTCTTCCCTCAGGTGCTGTATTACCATAATGGCTTCTTGTGACGGTGATGTACTAAGCCGCGGTATGGAAATGCAACATGCCATGGCGCACATTATCAGAGTTGAATGCATTAGATGTCATTTGTGTGAGTTTACGGCTGTGCGGTCATTATGTGTTAAACTGTTCTGTGGGAAACAGGAGGAGATGAGGGGAACAGAGGGAGGGGGGATGATGGTAAACTACAGTATAGTCCATTTACAGCATGGTTAAGGTATTCAGCAGCTGCCGTGCAAAGAGGGGTGAGGATTAACAGCGAGATGAAAACAGGGAATGAAAATGGCCTATTGTTATTCTTTTTTTGCATACATATTCACTGCTTTAAAACTGTGGCGTGGTGTGATGGTGCTACCTTCATGCACAGTAAATCAGCTCATTATAGTGACAGATGTAGATGGTCACAGTAAGAATATAGATGGCATGATATAATATAATTGTTTGCTCTTCCCGTGTCTGTCTGCTCTAGGAATGATAGTGTCTCTCCGTCTCCCTTCGCTTTGGTCCGAACTGAAACTTCTAAAATAGCTATTGGGTTTAAAATAGCTATTGTCATGATTCTCATTTGTGGTTCCAAGTAAAATGTCTCCACGACTATTGGACCGATTGCCATGAAATTTGGTACAGATGCTGATGCTTTAACTTCAACATCATTTAACTTCAATTTACTGTGCTTCTATGCTAAGTTTAAACAGTGTTTGGAAACATTTCCCACACATCACTTTAATGCACATGTTTAAATATTAGTGCTGTCTCGGTTATGCATTTAAGCCCATATTATTGAACAGTAGCTGTACAATTAGTTTACTGACAATTATTTGGAAAGATTTAATACAGCAAAGCAAAATCTAAACATGACATTTCTTCATTTCCAGGTATGTAGTGATTGCAAATGCAGTCACAGGCAATTGTTCTCAATGAATGATGCACTGGCCATGACGTCTTGGTTACAAGTCCTTGCAGTCACACATGTTGTGTTTCCAGTGGTTATCGTTTTCTTTTTCTTAAAACAGCATTGCCATCTCCTAAACATAATGATAAAAAAAAACTTCAGTAACCAAAAGTAGATATCGTGCTATAAAGTCAAAACCTTGTCAGTAACGTTTTACTGATATGTTCAGAATCAGGAGACATTAACATTAACATTTCTACGTCTACCTCGATAGCGTAAAGCTCTGCTTAAATCCCTACGAGGATCTACGCAGAGAATTTGCCGTAGACTATGTGTGTAGCCTGTGCCATTGTACTGTAAGCATTTATACTTGCACCTGGTGTGCCGGCATCGTCCTACAACCTCAGCGTCTAAAGTTTCTCAGTGCGTTTGGAACTGAGTGACTCATAGTTGGAGCTGGAGCTACTAATAATTGTTATCTTCTACTGAAATCTCTGCAACGCAGAGTAGATGGTAGGCGGAAGAAGGCAGGTGAATTTTGCTGGCCATTGACTGACGTGGACGAGGTTACACTGGGGTCAGCATCACTGCTACCTGTAGTTATTTCTGAGGAGGTGCATGCATTGGGAGCCAATGTAGAAGCATAAATCTCACTTCATGATTATGACTTAGGCTCTAAACATGGTGGTAATGCCCCAAGTATGCAGCAGTTAGCAAACCTCTGCTAAGGCACCATAAGACAATTGCACTCACTCTACCAATCACCAATTAGTTGGAAGCAAGAATGGCCTCTAAAATGTTGTGCACCAACCCATCTTTTTTTTTTTTTTTTTAACCCAGTCAGGCATGTGATTAGAGGGCAAACACACACTCAAAAAACTGAATGCATAATTGAGGTAAGCACTCTTTCCATTTTTAAGATATAACCAGAGTTAAGCTTGGGGCATTTAGGTTGGCTTCAGTTTTATTTAAGTGGAGACTATGGTAAGTGGTGGAGTATTCATTTACCAAACATGGTGCAGCTAGCACCACATAATTTAGCTAACACGCAAGCCATCAGAGGTGTACTCAGTAGCACACAAAGCTATTCAAAACAGGGAAAACAACAAGGAAGACAGCAAAGCTGCTGAGTGCATGGGCAGGGTTAGCAGGGAGCAATTCTCCTCACCACAGTATGAAGGTTAAAACATTTATATTGGGTTGAAAGTCTAAAAATTTACTATATTTCCTGTCTCTTCTAGTTATTAAAGTTTTCTAAAAGCCTTACTATCTAGCTGAATAAAAAAAAAAAAAAAAAAAAAACAGGCCTCAGGTTGGAGGTACATGACAAAGAAACTAATGCATGAACGAGCAGATCTGGGACTGGCTCTGGGCATCAGCATCCAATGTAAGCCGCTGCCATCGGAGTCAGGCTTGGTGCCATGAATCCTGCTCATATATGATCCATTTTGATTCTGTAGAACATCTGCGCCAGAGAGTGAAACAGAGAGAACCTGAATCCAGGCAGCACACGACTGAAATGATCAGCCTGGCTGGAGAAACTCTTAGTAATGAGAAACTTCACTATATTTTGGTGGTGAAACAGTATGGGAATGTGGAGACGTGTGTTTCCCATCAATGCCAATCATCCGATGGCATGTGAATGCATCAGCAGATTTTTTAGAAACACATGTATCAGCTGCTTGTCTCCTTCCTTCCCATGAACCATAAACTCTGTGTGCCTCCATACAGGTGGTCTCAGTGTAATAATGGCTTGTTTTCTCACTTTCTCCCCATGCGCCAGTGTGACAATGGGAGCATGTAAGCCAAACCAGAATGAAGGAAATTGGCAGCAGAATAGCACAGCATATTCTCTCATCAGCACCATGTCCAGGAAGAGGGTCAGTTGCTGTTTCATACCAGTGTCGAGTGATGGTGCGTGGGTCAAGGCACCCAAGATAAATGAGAAAGTAAATTAGCAGATGGACACACTTTAGCTCCATGTCCCCGCTGGAGACGATATAGAGGAACTCGTAAAGTGCAGAACTAGAGAGGAAGCAGTGCGCTAGTACTCTGTGAACAGTATGACACGTGACTGCACACGAATGAGAGAGATAGGCAAAGGTCTGTCCTAATGTCAGCATGTCCACCAGTTCACCCGCAGAGAACCTGGCTCTGTGCTGCTGTGTGCTTGCCACAGTCAGAGTGCAAGTGAAGGTAAAGAATAACAATGTAAATGGAAGAAGAAAACTTGTTAAACTTTGGTATAATAGGCACCGAGAGGAAACGTTATACTGGCAATAAACCTGATCATTAGGAGAGGGCATAGACAGGCAGAATGTGACCTTCCAGGTGTGGTCCCTCTCCAAAAAAAACACTCTAGTGAGGAGCAGGTGCTATTGCTTGTTACCATGCACCCAGCATGGGAGATCACACGGTTTGTGAGAAAATGTTAGGGGGCAGGGAAGAACGTGCTTCAGCCATCGCTTTTCATTTATTCACACCTGAGAGAGAGCACAACCCCATTCCAGGTGGGGTGCCTAAAATAACATATGACCCGCATCTGAAACAGCCTTCGTATCAGTGCAGCCATGTGGAAGTGTTTAGGTTCTTACTGGTGAAATGAGGCATGTGGGGAGCGGATGCAGAGGCTGGCCGCGAAAGCAAGCATAAAAACTGTCCCCCCCCGCCTCATTCGTGTCACCTGGGTTGGGAGAGAGGAAGCACCCCTCTCTGTGTGGTGCCACCACATCTGTACTGCAGCTGGAAAACACCCTGTGCTTAAAGTATATTAATAGTAGCCTGCACTTCTAGAAAGTCAACACACTGAAACCAAGGGGCGGCGCACTTGTCACTCAGCCCCGAACCTAATATAGACTGAAAACATGCCAGTCGTAGCCTGAATGTAAATACACTGACCGCAATCAAGAAAGTCGGAGAGGAAAGTAGCGTTGCCCACTAATATAAGTCATAATGCGCATGGAAGTAGCCATCAGCCTCGAACTGAGCAGTTGTAGCTCAGCAGTTAGCTCCACTGTGCTCCCACAGTATCAGAGTGACACCAGAGGGTGATAAGTGCTGTGTCTGTATCAGTGTCGGAGTGGAAAAGACAGCTCGATGTGTCCCATAATGTGTTACATAAAGCCTGCTCTCTCCTGGTTGGAGGTGCAAAGATGTGTCTCACGGAAACTAGATCCTCACTAGGATGAACCAGTAGTGCATCTCTTTAGAGGGTGAAGCACGTGAAAAAGAAAAAAGAGACACAAAATTTGCAAGAGAAGGCAAAGCGGAAGACGACCGCTGAAAGTGTTTAAACATGGATGCAAACAACACAGGATTTAAAATAGTTTGCACATGCATTCATCAGTTCATCATGACTTTTCCTTGTTTATAAGAAAACTCGTGTCATAGTATACATTTGGTTTGTGACAAAATTCCTGCAAATTCAATGACATTACCATCAGCTTGCTATTTAGAACATGTTAGGATGCTCACACGCTAAATGAATATAGCTTAAGACCACGCCTCAGGTTTCTCTATTCCCGCTGTTTACCTATAAAAGTGTGTCTAACCCTCTCTAAATCTCTCTCTTTCTCTCTGTTCTTCTCAGTTCTCAGCCCCCACCATCCCTCTCTTTTCTTCGTTTTCTCTTCCATCATTCTTTACATGAGTAAGGGGGGCAAGAAGCCAAAGCTTCCTGAAACATCCCTCACCATGAGTCTCGCTCCCTGGGTTCCTCTCAGCCTGAAGATCATCATCCATCTCCACATTCGACCCCTCCCATCCCTTCTCTTTGACCTCTCTCATCCCCTTTCATCCATCCCCTCCCGTCCATTCATCTATTTACGTTAGGGACTGTCTACCAACAAACTGTTAGCCTTTTTAATTTGGTGTTAATGCACAATTTGGCTAAAATAAAAAACAATACAATTGTGCAGTTCACCCTCACACAGCTTCAAGGCAGCTGAAGATTCATGCTCTTGTTGCTTAATGCATCTGTGTCAGGCAGTTTCTTTTTTTTATTATAATTTATTTTTTTTAATTCTATTTATTTTTTTTTACCAGAGGCACAGTGACCTTAACTCATTTCCATTAACTGATTAACTGTTTTCATTTCTCTCTCCTGAAGTCCGCTGGAAAGGATTTGAATAGATTTAATGGCAAATCCTCTCTCTCTCTAATACAGACACCAGACTAATCAGTTTTTATTCACTGAGAGATTTGACCTCTTTTGTGCTGCTGACTGTAATGATGAGTGTTACTCTTCCTCTTTCTAAGAACACCAACCCCATCGCTCCAACCGCGGTACTTTGTGTTTGTGTGCTTTGCGGCAGGTGTGCTTGTGCGGTCTTAGGTTCGTCTCTTTACTGCCGTGGGACCCCGGGATGAGTCACCGTGTTGCCGTGGGGACACTTCCTGCGCTCCTCATAAATATAGCAAACCCTAAAGTGCAGAAAAATGTTTCTTTTCGAAACTGGGGGGGAAAAAGGAAAGAAGAAACATGTATGTATATAAATATTTCAGGTTTTATATAAGCCCCGAGAGTGAGTGGAAATCATGAGGCAATTAAAAGAAAGTAGTTTTGTCAATGCGCGGTTCTGATTGGTGCGAATGCATAGGATGTGTCTGTGCAGGTGAGAAAAGTTTTTAAGAGAAAGCTCAAAGTTCACGCGAGTCATGGAGATGGCGTGCTTTTTTGTCAAATAAAGGCAAAGAGGTCGGGGGGAAAAAAGGAGAGTGTATCCGTGGGCACTGCCTCGGGGCATCACACTCGGAGTGCCAGTGAGAGAGAGAGACAGAGACAGAGGAGTGGAGGAGCATCCTGTCACCTATCAATCTCTCGTCTTCAAGTTTTATTTGTTTTACCATTTTTTTCATTCTCCTGTTTACACAAATTGTTTTTCCTTCAACCTCTCTGCTTTTCAAATTATGCATTGCTGTGTGTGAAAGTGTGTTATTGTTGTTGAAACTCGAGAGAGGGGACAATAGGTCCCCCAAGCTGCAGATCTCTCTTTTTGTCTTCAGGCTGTCACAGTTATCGCTGTCAGTTTTCATTTACTGTACAATAACGGTATGGTTTATGCTCATATTAGTTCAGTGAATTGTGTGTTTACTACTGTATTCTCCCTTTTCAGGTGCCTCTGCGCTTCTGCAACCGTTATTTTTTTTTCCCTGCGTTTGAAATCATTTGTTGTGTCCCAACAGAGCAGATGCTGAAAATCAGGTTTTGCAACTCCAAGTGTTGGTGATTCGCTCCAACCACAGCCTCAGAAACACTTACCCAATCACATTTACTCTGAACTGGGTGAGAAAGTCAAAAATTCATTTATAGTCTCTGCCCACTCAGTCCTTTTCACAGTCACCAGGGACTCTGCATAGATCACCAATCAGTCAGTCAGTCAGTCAGTCACAGGGCCTTCACACGTAGACACTCTCTCACAGTCATATTCACATTGAGATTCTTACATAATGATGTTTCCTGGAGTGTGGGTGGAAACAGAGCATCATCAGGAAACCCATGCAAAGCTCCTCACAGAATAAAAAACAGTGTGAAGCAGCCACTGTGGCACCTTTAAGAGTGAAAATGAGTTCTATTAACTCGGTTAATAAATATTTGCCTGTTTTCTTTTTAAATCCGAACATAATAGGAGCCTGTTCTCTGTATTTTCTGGTTGTCAGCGCTAACACCAGTATGTTGTCAGCCGTGGAACTGCCGCTTTCTTCGGCTGCATCACGACTTCTTATGAAAACAAGTGAATAATCAAACTAATGGCAGTTTCTGAATACTGTCCACGCGTGGAGGACGATGCCTTTATTTGCTTGTCTCTCGTCTATTCGCATGTATTTTATTAAATTGCAGCGTGTCAAGCTCTCAAGGCCACAGTGTGTTTCTGTGCGCCTCGTCTCAGGAATGCTAGCTCGCCGTTGCTGGATGTGGGGCAGTCTTCTAATCTGTCAGCAAGGAAATCTTTTTGTAACCCCACAGACCACTTTAAATGATTATATTCCAGGCGTTTGTCGTCCAGGGACACTAAAGGTCGTGACACACCAAGTTCACAGTTGGCCCTTGTCCAGTTTCAGGTCCTAGTTTTGGTGACGTGGCCGATTGAGCACGTTTTTAATCTAATCTCAAGATTCACAGATATTTTGGCTGTGGCTGTAGTGTTTGGGGTGTGTTTGAATGCAACTCTTTGATCCACATGGTAAAAGATCAGGTCTTAATTTTTATATATATATAAGCAATGAAACAAGACCATCACCCAATGACAGCTGGGACAGGCTCCAGCAGACCCCGCGACCCTTAACAGGAATAAGCGGTTACAGAAGATGAATGAATGAATGAATTAAGCAAGATCAGAGTTTCTCTTAAATTAGTTGATGCATAAGAAGAGCTTTTTGTCTGGGCGAAATTTCAGGGTGCAGTTTTACTGTTAAAAAGAGCTGTTGCTGCTCCACTGTCAGCTCAAATGCCATCACAAAGATCACTTCAGCTCCTTTTTCTGGGCTGCTCGGGGACTGCTGGTGTCTGCTTCTCCTGTTTGTGGGACTGGGGAGGACAGATGGAGGAATCCCTTCCTCATCGCCCACTCCTGCTTTAGTTTTCATCCCTCGGGGAGTCTCACATCTCCCCCAACGCTGAGGTATTTTCAAATTAAATACTATCTAATGAACTGGAAAACCTGCCCCCACTCTGCGGTGTGTGCGCGCGCGCGCGTGTCTCTGTTTGTGGGGATGTGCTGGAGAGCACACCGAGAAAATGAAAGAAAAACTGTGCGATAGATTAAAAGAGAGAGGTATTTGCATTGCAATCTAGTGATTGCCAAGCCTGCGTGTCTCTGTGTGGCGTCATGAAGCGTGTGTTCATTAATTGTATACCTCAGCAGTTCTAATTGTTTTAATTCCCTGTAATTAATCAGTAATTGCAGTGAGGAGCTACGCACAGCTTCGCTCTGAACGCAAAAGAACTTTTCAATATGGAGTACATAAATATAGATGAGAGAAAGGGAACCGGCGGAGATGGTGTGGAAACAGAGACGAAGGAAGAGAAAGAAAGGAGAAAGGATAGAAATACAGAAAGAAAGAAAAAAAAAAGAAAACGACTATATTTAGTATTCTCTGAAAGGCCTGAACCATGAAGTATATGGCAGGGTCTCATTTCTCATTAATGTATTCTGATGCGAATGAAAATGAGAGATTATGGGTGAAAGTGGAGCAGTCCCTAAAGACTTGAGGCAGTGCTGCAAATAAATCCCCACAACTCAGAGGGGGAAAAAAAGCGTTTTATTGCGCAGACACTAAGAGGTGGGTCCACAATACAGCGGTGTTGTTCAGGCAACAAATTGACTTGGGGTTTATGTGTTTCATATGAGCTTTTTACGGGTGGACACAGGAAGGGTGTGACATCTGTTTCCTGAGAGATCCTGTCCCATCAGTCCACCAGAGAACAGGACCGACAGGAGAATCCCTCCCCTCACCTTACTGTAAGCAAGGTAATCCCTTCCTCCGTCCCGCTCCCTCTCTCTCTGTTGCTATACATCCTCTCAGCCCCCACTTCCTACCTCACCCTGTCCCCCTCATTAATTCACAATTAAGACAACAGCCCTCCCACCCACACACCTCCTTATTGCACATATTGCACATAAATGCTTTTTCTGGTCAGACTTTTAATTTACTGAAGTTTGAGCTGAGAGTAGCAGACTCACTGAACTGTGTGAATGTGTGTGTGTGTGTGTGTGTGTGTGTGTGTGTGTGTGTGAGTGTGTGTGCGTGTAGGTGCGCGAGGTGTACGCCTATGTTGTATAATGATTGCGCCTCTGTTCCTTTTCCCCGGCCCTGGATGAAAGCAAACCTTTGTCATCCTCGATCGTTTTTTTAAATGAGCGTCGGTGGCTGGTCTTCGGTGACCTGCTGTGCCCCTCCCTCTTCTTTGCCTTCCATCTGCCCCCTTGCACCCCTCCCCACCCACACCCACCTCATAAATGGCCCTGGCTCCCTCGTAACAAGCTGGATTCTCATAGATCTCCATCAATTTGTGTCACACCAGGGATTCCCTGTACAAAGATTCCTTTGCCGCATCACCCACAACATCTATGCATTATTAAGGCTGAAAAAACAACCCGCAAAGTGTCTGCCACAGCCTTGGTTACGGAGCTAAAGGATACAAAGCAGCAAGGAACAAGAAGACAAAGCGGAGAGGAAGACAGAGAGAGACTACTGATAAAACACTAATATTTTAGATGCCGATGTGGCCATGCGTTCCTCAGTATGTTAGTGATGTGATATTTAAGCAGAAAGCTTGCTCCGCCGCTCGCTACGCTTTGTACATTCATTAAAGAGATTTCCCAAGATGCATCTCATCCACGAGCAGCTCAGATCAGTGTGTGCGTGGTGAGCCTCGCGTTGATCTCTAAATGGTAGCACAATGCTATTAAAATGCGACTTGTCAAAACGTACTACAACTAAAAAAAAAAGGACATTCATGGAGCTTCGTACTCGGCTCCTGGGACTCCTAAAACATCGCTCTGCTCTGGTACATTTCACAACCAAAAAATAAAATAACATGTCACATAACATGTAATCCCCATAGGGCAACATTTCACCTTTAAACTTAATTTATAATGTCATGATCTTCAAAAAAAATAAATAAATCACACGTGATTTACAAGCCGGCACAGCTTTCCGTGACACAATTACAAACGGGACAATCAGGCTCTAATTTGGGCCTTAATTAAAGGAAGTCAACATGAAGAGGCTCCTCTGACAAAAAACTGAAGAATATGTTAACTCGGAGAATGCTTCATTGAGTATTTAGCCGCTAATGAGTTTCATTCATAACTGCAGCCCTCAAAAGGTCCAGGACTGATGACACAACCACAAAGGGCAAAAGACAAAATTAGGCCATATAAAAACACCCGTGACACAGGGTGGATTCACCCAGGAAGTGTTGCGTAAATCTAACAAGGGCGACAGTCAAATTGAAGGACTCACTGTGCTCGCCCCTCCACACATCACAGCGCGGCCGCTCGAACCGGCGGAGCCATTTCTCTTAACCCCGAGACGCGATGGTAAAACACATATGGATTGGAAAACAACAACATCCGTCATTTCGCCAAATGGCTCACAATAATATATGTTTGCATTCAGGCGACAAAGCCCCGCAGCAGCAGTGGTAATTACGCTGAAAGAAAGAGGAAGTCAGCTGACCTTTTTGATTACAGAGTGACACAGTGGATGGGAGCAGGAGGTCAGGGTGTGTGGATGGGACAACAAAACATCAGAATTCAAGATTATTACTCAGATGCTTGTTTCCCGTTACCAACCAACCGACCCTGTTTTTAAGAAATAACCACATACTTATTTTTGTAACCATGATGACGAAGATGCCCTAAATTTATAACCCCCGCTGTCATGTGTCTTTAATCATAACGAAATCCTTGTATTGTAAACTTATTGTAAACTAAGTGTCCCTCCTCAGTTTCTCTTTATGAGATTTCATCTATTTTTTTTTTGTATCCGAGTATAAACGTGTGTAGCACCCTGTAGGCACATTTGTGATTTGCTAATTTGGCCTACGCAAATAAAATTAATTGCCTAAACACGTTTTTTCAGTAGTAAGATGACATGAACGCACAGACAATAATCAGAGAAGGATTCTACGTTGTTGTAGAAGGCATGGGCAAATCATATATTTTGTAATTTCATGTGGGGTAGTTGTTGTTGACGTGTCGTTATCGCGATTATACACCTTGTTGGACAACCCTCCCCTCCAGTGATCAGGCCCTGCTGGCACTCACACACACACACACACACACACACACACGCACACCTTTCTGAATTCACACTGCACTCTTACCTTCTCAACAGTCGCAGTAATAAGATCAAACTTGCTCGGTGAAACCCAACCTTTGTTTTATCCGATGGAGGCATGAAATGAGATTCTATTAATACCCGCAGCCCAATTGGGCTGGCTGGCTGACTCCCAGCGGAGGCAGCGCTGAAAAGGTTAGGTGCGGCAATTACGCAGGTGGAGTTGCAGAAAAGATGGGGGTGAGAAGGAGATGATTCTGCCTTGATCACTGGCTCTGAACAAGGTGTTATCAGCTGCGGCAGGGAGAAGGGGGAGAGGGAGGGAGGGAGGGAGGGAAGTGGGGATGAGGAGGGGAGGTGGGATGGCTGCCAGAATGGCGTTAATGACTCGCCTTGTTTTTTGAAGCTAGGAGTTGCCTTTTCAAAGGCAAGGCAATTAGAGGGGGACTTGTTCTGTTGTGCCTGGGCTACTGCGGCGACTTAGTCATGCTGTCACTTACCGGCCAGTCGGTGCCGGACAGGAGTGACCGGTGAAATACAAACAGACAAAGTGACATGACGTAATGATGCGTTACACACCGACAGCACCTATGCAAATCTTTGCAGCTCTTTCTCTAAAAACGTGTCTTTAAACACATATATTCCCCCTCTCTCATCTCAGCGTAGATGACATGTACACATTAATGTTTAAGCGTGCCGGATGACATGCCCGCAGTATAGTTATTATCTGTCTGAGGCCTTCACACAGCCGAACAATGTATGTGAAGCTCAGGTGGCACATTATAGGAACCCTTCAAAACTCATTATGGTGCCTTGCTCAAAAGAAAAGAGAAAACACTAAGAAATTTGCCCCCTCTCGCTCCCCCCCAGCCTCTCTCTTTGTCTCTTCGGATTACCCGGTAGCGCAGCAACACACCCACCATTAGTTTGCTGCTGCTGCTGACCCCAGTCATTCATTTAATTGGCTGTTAATTGCTATTCTCTCTACAAGACACAATGTATATGCGGAGCTATATTTAGGCTCGCCCCTCGATGGCTCTTCATGCTAAATTACAACTTTCAGCCAGGCGTTGAAGGGCCCCATTGTGGCCTGTCGTTCTCTCCCTCTGTGACTGACTGACAGGCTTGGGAGGGGGGAGGATGCATCCCTCCCTGCTTCTATCCGTCCCTTTTTCTCGTCTCCTTCCCTCTCGCTATTAGCTGCCGCACTGTAAAGTCTGACACCTGGATCAGGCGGCACGTCAGTCCCTCTGTCCTCATCTGTTTGACAGAGCGGCAGCAACTTTTCATCGGTTGCCACTGACTTCTGACGACTTCACCCGGTCTACATCAGGTTTTCATCAACATCTGTCTGGTTTGCTACTTGCTGAGGGAAAAAAAACTCATCTGGCAGATTTTACAATATGGGCTTGTTAAAGTGGCGACGCAAAAAAAACAACCAAAAATAAAACCTAGAGCGCATTTTATGATCTATGATTTGCCGTTTTCTCTCCATCTGCGTCATTTGTCGCCCTTTATTTCTTTCTAAATCCATAATTCATAATTCAAATATGTCGATGTGTGATTTTCTCACAGGACATTAGATTCCTAAAATTGGTTTCATTTTTTGTGTTCCCCCACCCTCGGCGCGTCCACTTCAGCAGCCCAGACCAGCTGCATCTGAGTCATGTAGGATTGCAACAGACACACACACACACACACACACACACACACACACACACACACATACACACGGGAATGTTTGTGACACAGATGTGAGTTTGATGGATGACATGGGCCAACTGCTGAAGTCACACGGTGGAAATCCCGGATTACTCAGCCCTCCAACCGCCAATCTGTCCCTCTTTTCCGTTCTTCTGTCTTTCTTTGTGTCTTGTTTTGCGGCAGCAGAGCAGGCAGAGCCACCGTTTGTCCAGGTTATAGTCGAAAGGCAGGAGGGGAAAGTGAGGGAAGTGAGGCGGAGAGTGGCGTGAAAGAACCTGTGGGGGTGTGGTGGGGGTCCTGATTTATGGCTCTGACTTTTCATTTGTAATACCCTGATTATCTCTGGGGAGCTGGGTGGGAGAGTGATGAGGGGGAAGAGGGGTGGAGGCTTGATGCGGGAGAGAGAGAGAGAGAGAGAGAGAGAGGCCTGAGCAGCTTAATAATGTGTACATGCCTACAGCGGCGGGGGGATATAAGGCAACAAAAATGCTGCCCTCTTAAAATGAGATGGGGAAACGCCGGAGCAGAGCAAACCTCCCGTTTCAGCAGATTTAATTGTAAAACAGCAGGTCTCTGATTTCACCTGCTAAACACTTTTGATCCCCATCGTGGTTTTCTTATCATCAAGCATCGCTGCACCTTTTTGATAGATACTGGAGCTGATGAAGAGTTTAAACGAACACGCTCCCTTTTGCTTTCGTAGCCTTAGCTAGGACGTGAATCTGATGAGACAGACAGTGATGAGATAATTAGTGCAAAGTCTCTCCTAATGACAGCTACTAATATTAGTGACAAGTCCCACAGACGCAGGTGTGTGGCGCAGAAACTGAGATTCATACAGTTTGCAAAGTGAGATAATCTTCTCACTAGTTTCTTTAACTAAATAATTCAACAATCAGGACAAATTGCAAGTGACGGTGCTGCTTGCGCGCCTCTCTTTCACACATAAAAAGATTCTCGGTGGGTAAGACTCAGTTCTCCCCCAACCGCTTGATAACTCACGCCAACATTGACACACACGTACACACACAGCTGTAGAACACACAAAGGTGAGTTCAGTCCTGGAAATAACACCCTCATCATTGCCGCAATGGTCCTAATAATCATCATCACAAGACACACTGTTGTTATCGTAATCAGATCTGCGGTGGTACACAGCTTAACGAAATGCAGCGTGAACCTTGCTCATAATAATTGGTACGGTTGTGTGCGCACGTTAGCCGGGAGTGCATCTCCAGTTTTCACATGGTGCTATTATCCCAGCACATAATACCTTGCTGATTATCCATTCAACAAGGCGTAGCTATCGTAACTGTTATGATAATAGCACGCGTGGCAGTGATAATCCACACGACTGGTGCGCTCTATCCCTCTCTCTCCGTCTCCCCCTCTCTCTCAGATGCTAATGATGATAGTGGGTGGCCATACACACAAACAGCATAAGCTGGTGGGGAGCGTCTCCTGGCTCAGTGGCGAGTCAATTGAACGGCGCACCGCTGTGCAAATCCATTTGACCCCGGTCGGGCCGTCGCCGGACTCGCCGGCGAGCGGGCGAAGTCGGGGGGCTCGCACAGTTTGCGGGCTCCCCCTCGGGCCCCGCGGATCATACCGCACAAGTGCTGATTAGCTCATTTAGCCGGATTGATTAAGTTAAAAGGAGACACCTGTTTACCCTACGGCTTGCTAATATGTTGCCATGACGACAGCCAAGGGCCCAGCGTCTCCGGCTCCGTCTGCCTATCTCTCACTTCCTCCTCAGTCTCTGTATTTATTCCTCCACTAGCGAGGCTCTTGGTCTGGCTCGCCGTCTCACTACACACACACACACACACACACACACACACACACACACACACAGATGTCTCTCCACTGAGCTGCTCCATCTGAAGTTGCTGAGGTAAGAAGATCAGGTTTTCCACTCAGTGGAGCGAGAGCGCTCTCACCTCTTCCCCACGGTCCACCCAGCAGCACCTGTGTGTGTGTACATGTGTTCGCACGCGTGTGTGTGTGTTTATGCGCCTCTTTGACGTTTTTTGGGCCCAAAGTGGAGAAGGCTAAAAGACACAGGTGCGCTTCTCGCGTCTATAAATTGATTTCGGTGCGCGTTGCAGGCGTGCATCTTTAGGTTATTAAAGTTCTCGGCCGTTCTCAGATTTTACAGCCAAATAGCCGCAGACAAAAAGCGGCGTCGAGCAGGTGTGATTAAAACCGGGCCTTTTCAGCCGGGAAACACTCAGTTTGGGCCTCAGCGGGACACAAAAGTTTGCAGAAGTGGACTCACAAGAGGAGGATCACTTGGCTGTCCTCCCCTCCCTCCCTCCTTCCTTCCCCCCACTTCCTCTCCTCTTCCCCCCCTTTCTCACCCTCCTTCACTCTGTTTCTCTCTTTCACACCTTGCATCCCATGGTGGTTGACATGTGTCTCAGTAATGTCCCTGACTCTGTCTCTCCCGCTCTGTCTCACAGCTCCATTTAGGTCAACTCTCCACCCTGAAACAATGTGACGGCCTCCCCTCTAACACCCTTTTACATATCTGCCTCTCCTTCATTTCCTGTGCTGCCCCTGTCTTTTCTCCTTTAGTCGCTCCGGCTGTTTTTTATTAATTTTTTTACACAAGTTGTCAGTCTGTAGTTGCACTTGTAGTATCTGCGTTTTGTTGATCTGTCACATTTCTTCTCTTCCTCTTCTCCCCCATCTCGCCCCCCTCTCCACGGCTGTTTGTTTCTCCCCTTGACTCTGGCAGACTCATTATCTTTGTAGAACAGCAGCGTGCGTTCGTCAGCAGTGATTAGCAACGTTTCATTCTAACATCGTTAAGGAAAGACAGTTTGATATTTGACGAATGAAGATATGGCATTCTCTAATCTTCCGGCGCAAAACTGTGTCATAGTAGATAGAGGCTTCGGTTCAGTTTTCCATAACATTAAAGCTTGCATTGATCATAATCCAATTAATGAAAAAAAAAAAGAGAGACGGACAAAAAAAGGACAGGGGGAAAAAAAGAAACTCTTGCTTCATTAAATAGAAAGAAATCAACTGTAATCAAATTGCTGAGTTCTCAGAACTGATGAAGTGCGCGCATTTAAAGATCTAATGAAAATTCTTGCAGTTAACATAATTAATTTGCAGCCCTTTTGATAAGTGGTAATGACTTGGAGATTATTGGTTTAAATGAATAGTTTTGTTGTACAGCTGCGGCAGAAGAGAGAAGTTGACGGCGGAGGGAGGAGGTGGGGGGGACTATCCTACTTTCAAAGTTCCAGAGGAGATGAAGCAGTGTTTTTAAAAAGCACAATAAGACAATTAGACTCCTCTATAAACTAATTACTGCTGCTTTAATTCCTTTTCAGATTAAACTGCTTGTAATAAGACAGCGTCTCAAAGGACATGTTTATAAGCAGAAGGGAGACGCGCATTTGTAATTAAAGGTGGAAACATATTTTTCTCATTAAACAAATATTTGCTCCGGAGATAAAGGTGCAGACACCCGTTCTGAAGACTCTTGCAGGTCTCCCGTCTTCGCTCTCCCTTTGCTGCTTTGCGTCGCCTCCAGAAACAGACGAGCAGCTCGCTAACAGGAGGTGAGCCAGTCAGACATCTTCCCTGACGAGATATTAACGCTCGAGCTGATGAGTGAGGATTGTTTTGCTCTGAGGCTAAAAAGTGGGACGCTCAACTCACAGAGAAAAAAAAAAAAAAAGGGGGAACTTTTCTTTCATTCCTGCATTGTTATTATTGTGAGAAAGCCCTGGTAATGTTATTATTGCTCAGATCCACCGCAGGCTTTTTCCCATGCTGTCAGCTAATGTTGATGATGCCTTCTGCGAGGTCGTCGCTCCGCGCACTAACAGCGTTGCCTCTGATGGACTCAAAAACAACTAGTTTCAGCACGACTGACTTTCTCTTATCATAATTTGATTATTTTAATGATCTTGTTACTAAACCTCAGACGCTGCACTTGCATACGCCCAGAGGGAAGCCATGGTTGAACGCATTGTATGAATCTCACATGAGGCTCGGGAGATGTCCAAGGGTGACACTATACAATGGTGTGCTTATCCATGTGAGTGTGTGTATTAATGCGTGCACGCAAATGTGCTTGGGTACTAGCGCGGCACTTTCCGCAGACAAACACAACCCAGCAGCAGTGACCACAGCCACGCCTCCTGACACAGAGAACGAGGGGAAGGTTATGGAAAACTATTTGCATAAAACAGCCCAGTGCACTATTAGTCAAACACCAGAGCCGGAGGGGGCTTGATTGTGGCGTTTCATCATCGCCTATTGAATTATCTGGATTAATTTAACGCATTTAGGCCTGTGTGTTTTCCCCAGCTCACAACTCTCCCGTCTCTTCGTTAGCGATAATTACACTAAGTGGGTCATCTCCGTCTGAGCTCTTTTTCTTTTCGCGCTCCCTACGTAGCATTAGCATTTTCAACTTTTTAAACAAAGTTTGGCAAAAAAAATAAAAAATAATAAAAAAAATCTAATGATATAAACGGCCGTGATTCACTCTGTATTCTTGCGGATGCGAGCCTTGAAAACTAGGCGGTTGACTCAGAAAGTGGAGGAGTGGAGGGAGAGAATAGCAGGGCTGAGCTGGAGGTTTCGCAACTCACCTTGTATGTTATTTTACTTTTCTCACACGTTTGCGCTCTGAGTCACAGAAACCTGTGCAAGCCCTGGATGTTTTAACCCACGTGGGCCTTGCTGGTCAGTAGAACGAGTGATGCTCGGCTGTGGTGTAGTGTAGCGCAAGTCATGCTCCAGCAGATTTAGCAAAGTAGGCCAGGTTATGTAACAAATGCCAATATTTTATTCCTGCGGTACTACAAAATGGTTACAGTATGTTTCCTTAGGAGCCGTTCCTCTGTGCAACAAAAACACTGAAAGAATCAAATGGTTGTCATAGTAACACCAGCATTTCAGCTGAAATCCAGCACGTACGGGTGGCGTTGATTGTTGTCTTGTCGACAGTTTCGCATCAGATTGATCTGATCCGGAAGCTGGTAAATCTTTTCTTTTTCAGCAAGCCAAGGTTGAAACCGCAAAGAAAAAGCGAAGAGAGGGCGTGAAACGAAGTCACGGTGCACACCTACTCCGCGACTCCCGCCACCCGGTCTTGCCTACGAGGAAGGCAGCCTGAGCAAGTGCTGAGAAAGCTCACAGAGGAAAAATATGGCTGCTAAGTCATTAGGCAGTTCATTAACACGTTGTTTAATTGGTGTCTAATTGATCATGGATGTTTTATAAAGCTGTGAACCTCAGGGGCGTGCGGCGACACCAGTAGACTCTCAGGGGAGCCGCGGAGTCAGCTTAACGCCTATGAATAGACTCACAATGTCGATATTGCTCCGCACAGCTGCACGAAACACCCGGCAAAAACTTTTCAGTTCAGACAACCTCCAGGTTTTATTTCTACATCAGACTGGTTCATAAAGGGCAGTTTATTTCAATCTGAGATGAGGATTTAGTCACCATAGGACAAGGAAGAGGGAAAATGTGAGCAAATAAAAGATATGAGGTGACGCTGGACGAAAGAAAGGTGGAGTGGGGGTTCTGTTTTCATGTTGCTTTTCTTCCTCTCTTTTCCAACAAACCCAAAACTTTTTGCCGGGCCAGCTTAGCATCTCAGGTAGTCTAATGACCTCTGTTTTGCAGTACCCTCTTCCTTTTTACATGTCTTTTGTCAAATACCGAAGATGAAAGGAGAAAACCTTGTAGCACTTTTCGAATTGGTTTACTTCAGTGAAAAGTAACTTTCTCATGCACCAGATAAAACAAACTCCCAATGTATGATCCATATGCCGAAAGCCCTGACTGTACATATTCTACAGGGGGAGTCAGGGTTCACGTGCATAATCAGTGGCCTTTGTGTGAAAGTCGTTATGAGCTAATGGAAGGCATGAGCGAACGCATCTCCGCATCCCGTCCTCGACACATGCCTTCTCCTATTTTTGTGCTTATTTTTTTATTTTATTTTTTTTCATTTGGAGCGCTCTGCTATCTCCCCCTGTCATTTTGTGACGAGAGCTCACCTGTGAATAATTCATGAGGAGCAGCACATACGATTACACTGGTTAAAAAGTAATGAGGCATAGCCATAATAAAAGGTTTGTCTTGCATTGTTTTACCAAGTGTCTCTCACACACCGATGCCGTTGCTGGCCCCGAGTTCACATGAAAGCACATCCTTGTCGCTCCTGACAGAGCGCAGCGTTAAGAGAGAGAAAACAAGAAAACACAACCGCGGCCTGTGGAGCAGGTGGTTAGAAAACAGGCACCGCAGAAGCCTCTCACCCCCCCAGCACAGCGGTGTGATCTAGCCCAGGCTATGAGCTGTCACTGGGGGCTTTTCATGTCTGAGCTTGGGAAAGATCAGTAGACTCCCCGTCTGAGCTCGGAGCCCTTTGATAATCGATGGAGCTTACAGTGGTGCTTTGTAACGACAGCGGCCGTTTGCGGCCCAATCAAACTGCACCGCTGTCCTCTCTTGTTTGTTCCCAGGATCGTGCAGGCTATTTCCTGTTTGACTTAAAATGAGGCCTTGTGTTTTACGAGCATGTCAGCGCTGACAGCGAGGAGATACATCGGCAATACAAAGCTCCTCCTTTTTGAGTTTCGGCACAATATCTCAACACAGCATGGCATTGTTTTCTGTGTAGTTGGAACAGATGTACGAGGCTGACACAGTTTCTTTATATAACCTGAACTCACACTCTGTGACACATTGTGACTTTTGCAATGAATCAACTTCTTCATGACACAAAGAGGCATTAATGCTGCTTTAGTCATTAGACGTCTGTTGTCCTGAGGTTGACTATTATAGGTTGCAGTGATCAACCTTGAATGGTGGTCACTCTGCAATAAGCATCTGTGTTAAGATGGAAAGCTCTTAAATTACATTCAAAATGTCACTATAAAATGTCCTTCACCACCTGGCACTTCCATCTGCAAACAAAAAATAAACTTGTTTAAATTTTCGAGTGCACAGGAGTTTTCAGCCAACAGAACAGAACTGCCTTTTTCCAAACTGAAAATATTGCACTTCTATTTCACAGTGGTTAGATTTTGCACTGTAACAGAGATGATGGAAAATGAATTATTGCACATTAACACATGTATGTAAGCATTCAAAAAGTGTGTGCATATTAACCTCCTACCCTAGCCAGAAAAAGAAAAAAGACTTGAACCAGAATATTGCAAAATAGCCGACTATTCCATTCATTAATACACAGGATTAGATGTTACAATCCCTTGTGTCAAAATCCCAGGCAAAACACATTTAGAGGCCTTGTCCAACTGAGAAACCCTAACAAACCTACGGTCATGTGATATGATGATTAACCTACAATCTAAATGGACTAAGTAAATGCTGCTGGCTTGAAGGCCCGCAGAGCAGCAGAGGATACTTCAAACCTTGTGAAATATAAGCTAACCAAATGCTGCTGGCTTGCAAGGGTGGAAAGAGTACCAAAACAATCTACTCAAGTAAAAGTACCGTTACCTTGATGAAAGTTTACTTAAGTAACGGTAAAAGTAATGGTGTAAAAATCTACTCAAATAAAAGTAAAAAGTATCTCATTTAAAATGTACTCAGAGTAAAAATTACATAGTTACTTCTTAGGCAGAGTGTATAATCTCTCCCCATGCAATAAAAAAGTACAAAAACATGCACAAAGCTCAAACTCACTTTTTTATTAAAGAAAACACATAAATCACAGATAGATCCAGATAACAGTTCCTCTCTTCTTTAAAAGCAGGTTGTTCAACCACAGAAAATGGATGAAGGCCTTCACAAATGAAGTTAATCAGAACCATGTCAACTTTTGCTTGCGGCACACATTTGGTTCCACCCACTGCCACCAAGTCAGATATTTTTGCTTGCTTGCTTGGGTTTTTTTCTGGTTCCAAGGTCCGCTTCTGTGCTGCCACGAGGTCAGTGTAGACTTGATGGATGTTTCCTCTGAATAAAAAACAAACATCATCATATAAATAATCAATACCATGTTTTCATTAAACATACAGTTAAAATATTTTTTATATTTATAGATTAATTCATATTTTTCAAAGTGACATGTAGAAAGAGTAGACTGGATAGGTCACTGGCAGACTTTAAGTGTGGTCCCAGATCACCTGGTTTTATCCTGCATATAAGATTACTGAATGAAAAACATTCACCAATATATCAATCAATCAATCAATCAATCAATCTTTATTTATATAGCTCCAAATCACAACAACAGTCATCTCAAGGCACTTTACACATTGAGCAGGTCTAGATGATACTCTTTAATTTAATTTTAAAGAGACCCAATGTTAGAACACCACTAGAAGATTTTAGCCGAAACTTAATAACTTTTTGGTGCATTTTTCAATGTGTTAATACACTCATAAGCAATTTTCAACCCATTTCATAGCAATGGTACCATAATTTTGTGTGAAATTAAGGAATGAGTCAAATTTGATTGTTTAAAATGAAGCTTACCAGCTTACCAAGTAAGCTAACGTTAACAAGCACTATAAAGCTGGCTGCTAACACTGACGTTAGCATACCATGATTGAGTAAAGTTATTAATTGCATGGATCCATGATTAATTGCATGTAACGTTATTTAGCTTCACGTGAGGTTATCTTACCTGTGCATACTTGCGCAGGTTGGAAACAGATAGCTGCGTCTCGTTGTCATTCGCGGACTTGAACTCAAAGAAGTCCCTAAAGTATGGCCAGGGATTGGCCTCACGTTCTCCATGCGTGTCTCTCTGTCCCAAATTCGACCCTTCTCCATCAATACACTTGTCTCCATCGGTCTCCATCATCTTTTAGCTAGCTCCTCTGTGTCACCAACATCTCGACATTTCTGACCTTCTTGCGCTGCAGTTGTCCAGAGCCAATCAGATGGACAGTTAGTGGCACGCAGACGCAGTGCAAGTTCATCTATTTTATTTATTTATTTTTTTTACTTTGTAACTGAAGCTATTTAAAATGTAGTGAAGTAAGTTATTTCCAATAATATGTACTTAAGTAAAAGTAAAACTACTGATTTTAAAAAGTACAAGTACACAAAAAACTACTCAATTACAGTAACGAGAGTAAATGTAACTCGTTACTTTCCACCCCTGCTGGCTTGTATGGCCCGCTCAGCAGGTAACCAAACAAAGAAATATCGCTACCAACCAACATGAAGACATCAGATACCTGGCCTAAACAACAGCAGTATGCAGCATGTCATTGGCGTTTTCAAGTGGGCACCTCCCTTCACCGATGTTTCCTTAAGTTAGGCCCACGACCCCTCCAGAAGGCTTAACAGTGAATTCCAGCGTCCTGGAGTCACGCCCCTCCACGCTGCCACTGCACAACCCCGTTTTCCTCACCGTTCAGTTATCAACAACTAATATTTCAATAATTAGCCTAGTCCTTTTATGAATCACGAGCCAATCAAACAAATCTACCTTGGTTCATCCCGTTGATGCGGACTGAACCACGAACCAATCGACCAAATCTATCATGATTTACAAACACACTAAAGTCACGCAGCCATCCTTACCTTTAGCTTGCTCCCCAGCTAGCATGCTTCCTACGTGCCCAAAGCGATCCGCTCGCTCTCTCTGCTGCCCGGGACATTTTGCATACCGCAGTCCTTTGGTTTTTTCCCCGTATGCCCAACTCGCTCAGAAGAGCAATCGCCGATTTTGCCACAAATCCACGGCAGCCCACTTCTACCGGGCGGACGTGAGCCCTCCATCCATTCTGCCCTGCGTCTGCTGCTAACTCTGCATACTTAGCTCTCTTACGCTCGTTAGCCTCCTCGACTCTATCTTTCCACGGGACAGTCAGCTCTATGAAACAGACTACTTTCTCTGGCTCAGACCGCAACAGCAGATCTGGCCGTAGTCGAGTGCTGGCGGCTATCTCGGTTGGAATAACCAGTTGTTCATTTAAGTCCGCCCTCGTCTCCCAGGCTCCTCCTACTCTTAGCTGTCCCGTGTTATGCCTGATGCTTAATAGTCTAGCCCAGGGGTGCTCATTAAATCGATCGCGATCGACCGGTAGATCGTGAAGATAGTGCGGGTAGATCTCATTGAATTTTTTTTTTTTTTTTTTTTAGATGTTAGGGTTAGAGTTAGACTAACATCTAAAAAATTTTTTTTTGCAACATGCCCTCAGTTCAGCGACACACATCCACAGCCACACATAACTTCAACAACAACTCAAGACTACAGTCTTTCTTAAAGGTGCAGTGCGTGCACCAATTTTTCTTGATAAAAATAAAAACACAGATGGATAGAGCTTTTAACACTGTAGCAACAATTCATATGACTTAGGATATATATATATATATATGGGTAGATCACTTTAACTTGGTCATTGTAAAAGTAGCTCATAAGCCCAAAAAGTGTGGGCACCCCTGGTCTAGCCTTTTCTCCCTCCGGTACAAACTTGATGCATCTGTTCTCTCTGTTAACAGCCATGGAATTTACATTCACCGGTTTTTCCTCAATTGCAGCTGCTAAACATTTCAGTACCCGGTTGTGACGCCAGGTGTAACGTCCTTGGGAAAGACTAACCTTACAACCTGTCAGAATATGGCTAAGCGTTATCAGTGTATTCATTTCAGTGTAAAGATATGAAAAGCATTACATTAAACTGTAATTAAACTGCCATTAAACACACAGCCCTGCATATATCCATATAGTGGGAGTGATCGGGGCACTGAAACGCAGCCTCTAAATAACGCATTGTCTGCCACGAAACTCGTGGTAGATGCACATTATCTGTCTCTTCACGGCAGTAAATGTGTTATTTAGAGGCTGCGTTTCGGTGCCCCATCAGCGCTCCACTGGAACTAAATATCTTCCGAAGGACTCCAAATAACACCAAAGTTATGTGGGTGAGTAAACGATCGTATTTTATGCCAGAAATAATGTCCAGGTTGTAAAAAACAGTAGTTCCCCTTTAAGGTACTGAAACATTTAAGTACTGTTTAAGGCCACATTGATAAAGAGAGCGTGTCTTGTAATAAATCTGAGGCAGGGTAATATCCTATGAACCGTTGACTTAATTCACTAATTGGCTTGACACCAGACATGCTGTGCAGGAAGCAGCAACAGAAAGAAAAACATGATGATTTCCAAGATGTCAACGAAAAATGTGTCAAATGTGGCCCCTGTCGTAATCCCAGGTATCCCCCACCTCCAATCTATTTTTGTTGCATGAATACATTATTTAGCAACTGTGAATCTAATTAAGAATTGAACATGCACAGATGGTGCTCTTGACCTCTCATGCGTACAGGCGCGCTGTATGTACTGTATGTGCTGCAACAACTGACACAAGTGTCTCTGTTTGCATGTGAACATACAGCTCTTGGGTCTGTGTGAGTTACAGCAAAGACTTGAAGAATGTCCTTTGCTCTGAATGGCAAGGACACGATGTTATAGTTCTGTTTTGCTTTGTGCGACTGTGTCTACATGCGCATGTGTGTTACGTTGCGTGTAATCATAGCATGATTCACGGGATGACAGAGAAAGAGAACCTGTTCATTTGCTGTCCCCCTCGATTTGATAGACCTACTTAATAAGCCATCATGCCTGCGCCATTGTGACATTTCCACTGCCTGCTCTGAGTGCATCACACACAGCTTTGCCGGTGCGTGTGTGTGTTTGCATGTGTGTTTTCCCCACTGCTTTATGATGCCCACGGAACAGGACAAACAGTACAATGGCACAAATAATGCGTGGAGAGAGAGGGAGACCAAATTAATGGATGAAAAAGTAGGGAGCAGATTGATTGAATAGAAGTCATATAAAGAGCCCGTGTAGCTGAGGCACACAGCGTTCACAGTGAGCTCGAGCTCCCCAAGGTTGTTTTGATATTTCCAAGCCACTTCCTTCAATCCAGTTGTGTCTGTATAGTAGAGCAACATTGATTTGTAAGAGCACATTGACTGTGTGTTTGTGGGGAGGGGTATGCATCTTTTGTGTTTGTGTACAGTATGGAGTGTTTACGAATCACTGTTGTGTTTTGTGGTGTTTTCCTGGTCATGTACTGTGTCCCCTTTAGTGTACACATCCTGCTGCCTGTCTCGTGGTTTTTCCCCATCTGTGACTAACTGGGTAAAAATGGAGACATGCACGGACCATGTTTGAAAACTGGGAGCATTTAAAGCTTCGGTTAAATCTTTAAATGCGTTCTTTACTTGTCTACTTCAACAAAAGGTAAGGTTTCCTGCTTGTCTACAGCCCCTCTTCCTTTATTGCCATCCATCACTCCTTCCATCCCTCTCCCTGTCGGCCTCTGCCTCCTCTCGTTTAATGTCTGCTGTGGGCTGGCCAGATCAATAGTCTAAGACAAACATGCGCAGACATAAACACAAACACACACATGCACACTGACATAAATGCGGGGAAGAGAACCAACTACACACACCTTCAAGGAGAATATCTAGGCCCCTCAGCTATAATCACTGGGGCCCTTACTGTAGGGATAAAATAGTTTAGCATTAGAGCACCTGATTGTGGAAGAGGGACACAATCAGAAAGCAGAAAGTCACTTGAATTGAAGGAGAAAAATATTTAGAATATATTTGTATTGTAAAAATAGAAATATTAAATTATAATATATTTAGATAGGTAGACAAAAACATCAATCCAACCCACCAGCTATGCAGATGGGTTGAATTCACACAGACAACATTATCCAGAGTGCAGGGCACGATTACCATCCTGTAAATGTGCATGAGCGGAGCGGAGCTGAGGTGAAATGACTTGTGTCACGTCCACGGACCACTAGCGGCTGACGGCCTCATCACACATAGCCCCGAGCGGCCTGCGTGCGAGCCGCTCTCGCCTGTTTGCGTAAAAAACCTGATTATGACTTTTTAGCTTTTCAGATTGCCCCTGCCCCTCGCTCAGCGCTGGATGCACCCAGTCACAGTAACTCAGTCCCGGCCTCTGGACGATTAGGCACCGTCTCACTCCAAGCATGACCGATTCCTCTGCTCCCCTCTCGCACACACTCATCGCTGCCCGGCAGGGTCAGGGGACAGACAAGCTGCGGACTTCATTCCTTACGCTTCTGTCGTTTAAATCAGGTCGGATGAGTGTCATCCTCCCCTCCCCTTTAAGAGCATGGTAATCTGATTCTTTCTACTCATGCCTCTATCCACTCTCTTCTCCTCTGCCTCTAACTCTCTCAGTTTATCCCCCAACTCTGTCTCTCTGTCTTCATCACGGTTGTGTTATGATTAAATTATGCCCTCTGGAGTGGCTCTATAGGGTCCTTTGTGGCCGCTGTGCTGTCACCAACATGCCTTCATCTCCTGTCCGTGCTGCTCAGGCCACTTTCCCTGCCCTTACACTATATGCTTGTTTGCCCTATTGACCCCAGCTATACCCTGTCACCTTGGATCACAAGAAAAGGATGAGAGAAAAGACCAAAAGACGATAGAGAAACACTGACCATAGCGTTTCAGTGTTTTTTTTTTTTGTCTGTGGCAGGAATGGAGATGTGGTCTCTGATTTAAACAACATATCATTTAATGGCTGCAACAAGTTCTCCGATGTACACCGTGTTCACGTGAACAGATCCTTGTAATGCTGCTCACTCAATTAGATGTTAGAGATTAACAAACGAGGTGTTTTCCC
This sequence comes from Chelon labrosus, assembly GCF_963514085.1. Classification (NCBI taxonomy): domain Eukaryota; kingdom Metazoa; phylum Chordata; class Actinopteri; order Mugiliformes; family Mugilidae; genus Chelon; species Chelon labrosus. The sequence goes on from NC_140358.1 coordinate 15,539,505, forward strand.
ACCATCTGTTGCCTTTGCTGAAGCTAAAGTAGATGTTATAGTCCCTGTTACATTCTAAATTGCCTGCATCTCCACGTACACGTGCTTTGTGATGCATACAACGCACTGACATGTGCATTTGCAGCAGTAAATTCAGACGGAGTGTGGAGTGTGAAGGGGGGGGGGGAGGCAGAGGCAGAGGCTATCCAAACAGGCTGGTTAGAAGCATGTTGTCTTAATTATGCCTGACAGCCTCCTCAAAGAACATTAATAAAAAGCGTGGAGCACCAGACCTGGACTCATGCATAATGGTTTAGTGCAAAGATTGTGGCTTGCATTTCAGACACGTATAATTAATGCATAGTGTAGAGGGGCTGTGTAAAAACGTATGTATGTTAAACGAGAAAAGAAAGGACTGAGCCCCAGTACGATTGGGTTGAATCTTTTGCGTTGTACTGTAAGGAGTATGTCTGTACATCTGGGAAAAAAAACTAAATCCATTTTCAATTTTTTCTATTGATTTCTCCACTTTGTAAGACGTGCTCTGGGAAGCAACACAACATTTGCTCCATTGTGCTCAAGCCTTTGCAAATCTTTCCGAAAAGAAACAACTTTTCTTCTCTCTCGAATCGCGGGCGTCGCTGAGTCGTGGCCTTTGATTTTCATCACAGTTTATCAGGTTGACCAGAGGGTCCTTGAGTGACTTACCTTTACTACACTCGCTTCCTCTCGCCTTCACCACCAGGGCTCTCAGAATAGTCATATGCTCGTTTCCAAGGCAACTAACCGGGACCCTTGTCCAGAGAGGGCTGACAGACGTTGAATGGAAGCCATGAAACAGTGGCTGCACTCTCAAAATCCCCTTTTTACTTTTATTTATAGATTGCAGCAAAGACTGTGTGGTATAAAGAGAGAGTTAGCAAAGATGATAATAAAATGTAAGCTTTTTTTTATTCAGAATCTATACGGCCTAAAAAGGAAAAGAAAGAAATCGCCCCCCGGTGTAATATTTTCCCTCGCCAAATAGATGAGGCAAAGGGGCTGCGGAATAAGCTGCAACCCCCTTGGAGGAAAAATAAAAAAAAAAACTTAATTTTCCTTTCCCCTGGGTCAGCACACCAAGTACGCTCCATTAATGTAAAGAGAGAAATTAGAGGCTTACAAGAAGTGAAAAAGAAAAAGAAAACTCAGTGGGCCAGCACTAAGAGAGAACACTGCTATCAGTTGTCTAATTAATCTGTTAGCTATGTGATGTCCAGGGAGTTGAAGGGGGCGAGTAACTGCAGCGACAACAAGAGACAAGGAGAACAATAGAAATCTCAGTCTCACACTTATTCTTTGGTGTTGTTGTATAATCTTGTTATTTTGAGAAAAAGAAAGGGACAATTAAGAGCAGGTCGCTTTATAGCGTAAAGCGCTTAACTTGCTTTATGCTATCCCCAAATATGTGACAACACACTCAAGAAACTGATAAATAAGTTAAAACAGTCCCCTCATACAACTGGTTAAGATAAGATTTGAAGTGAACTTACAGTCATACATCACTTTTTGGTCATGCCCCTCAAAGCAGTTCTGCTGCTCTCCAACAGGGGGTGCTGTTTCATGTCTTCTCATGACGAGGAACTGTGTGATTGGTCCTCTTTATTGTGAAATAACAGGACGCACCAGGCCAAGGGACAATCCCAAATGTATTTCAGCATACCGGCTGACACAAGCCGCCAAAGGTCAACACAAGTCACGCATAGTTTTCTGACTCTCTTCTTCTGCCCTTCACATTAACACTGGACGTTACATAAGCAGAATAGTGGAGTGGATGTGATGGGTTTGGCTTTTATTGGGCACACCTTAATTTAGTTTTCCTTAAACAAGGAAAACTTCATTGTCAACCTATCGCAAAGATCAAAACTCAAACAGGAATTTTCCTCAGTGGAAAAATTTCAGAATCATTTAAACAAACAGAAACAGGTAAGTTTAAAGGTTGTGGCCGCCCGACCGTTAACGGTACATTTTGCTTAATTGAATTCTGCGAGGGCTCTTTCAGAATAAAAGGTCAAGCTGAGATTGTGTTGAGGACAAGCAGCGACCCCCACGACTTACATTCATAATGGTCAGACGGCATTGGAATCCAGTGTGAAAGAGAGTTCAGAAAGACGGGGAGAGAAAGGACGCTGCTGGCAGCTCATTTGCTCCGCTGTTGCTAAAGGATGACTGAGAGCTGATATCCAGTCACATTCACTTTGCACGGATGTTTTCATTATGCCTGGGACATAAGTCATTATACCCGATGTGCTAGAGCTGACGGAGGTAAGGCTCCAGCAGACCCAGGTTCAGCTTTTACTCTTCCAAACCTGGAAACATTCAGACTACGTATTCATGACTGACCGATTCAAAATTCCGCCTTTGTTTGCGGACACGCTTTCATGTAATCACAAAGTAGTATTCATTTAGTTGGACAAATCGTACTATGGATTAAACGTAAAATGGGCCACGTAGAAAGTTCTCCTTTCATTTTTCTCGCACTGAAGATTTTTTTTTTCACTGTGATTTCTTTTATTTATTTATTTCATTTTTGAGTCATGAGAGTATGAAATGATCAAGGCTTTCTTTTGACAATTATGGTCCCTCGTTTTCTTCTTTTCATCTAAATTAAGACGCAAATAGCTTCCCCTCTATCGGTCCATCAATAAATAAAAAACTGCGAGAGGTAAAAGAAGCCGCTATTAAGACGCGTCTGTTCTCAAATTCGGGTCTTGTACAGTAGATTAGGAAGTCACAGTCCTTCAGTTTCTTAGAGTAACCCTGCGTTTCCCTGCGATGAAGCCTTAAAGATCTGAAGAGCATCAAGAGACATATCTAAGAAAAGTGCCTTCAGTTTTTATTCATGTTCCTTCCCTTTTCTTTTTCAAGTGATCTGCAGCTTCAGAGAGAGGACGGTGAGGGAGAGAGAGAGCGACAGAGAGAGAAGGAGAGAGAGGAGTGTTTTCCGATAGAAATGAGGCGAGTTGAAGCAGACTCTTCAGTCGGGATGGGGCTGTCACCGCTCAGTTCAAAACATTCCGCCATGCAAAACAGCCAAAAGCCCCGAAAACCTGTTACATGACTTCACTTTGAACATCAGTGGAGCTCTTTCTCAAGCAGGTCAGACTCTTTCAAAGTTTGAGAAAAAAAAAAAAGGGGAGGGGAAAAAAGGGTTTAATGCATTCAGGTGTTTAATTTCTACGCGTACTTTTATTTGCTTGTTTTTTATTTGTCTTTGTCAATGAAGATCATTGTCTTGCCTATTGGCAAGCAACGAGGAGTGAATTTGTCATAACCACAAGCATGCACTGCAAACACACGCGCGCGCGCACACACACATGCATGCACACACATGGTTCTCATATTCAGGAGGACAGCTGCAGGGGTGTGGAAGGCTTGGGAAAATGGATCATGGAATCAGGCCAATCAACTTCCTCTGTAGCCAGCACCTGTTTGTCCGTATCTGCCGCTGACAATTTCACAATGCGGGGTGATTATAAAAATGTACAGAGATTAATACGCGCTAAGTAAGTAAACACTATAGATTACTGTCACAAACACGCCTTTCTACCATTTTTTAAATTTTTTGTTGAAGTCACGCAGTACAGTAAGTAGGTATGATTTTCTGCTTGCATGTTTGTCACCGAGGTTTATTCAACGGAGATTATGCAAATTTGAGTCTATTACACATCCTGGCCTAATTCACTAAACCCTGTTATAATTAAGACACACATCCACCGTGGAGAAAACCACACACAAGCACAGACACACACACACACCCCACAATAATAAAGTGTTACCTTGAAATATTCCCTCGACCAAAAGGAGAGATGAAGAGATGCTGAGATGATGACAGTTAATACGCCTTGATGTTTTTGTCACTTCGACAACAGGAAATCTGCGTGTGTGTGTGCGTGCACATGTGTGTCATGAGAAAGGCTGTGTGCACGTGTGTGCATGTGTGTACGGGCTGAGGGAGGGGGGTAGACGATCTTCTCTGAAGCGGCCCAGGCAAGGCATCAGCACTCAATCATCCGAGATCTGCCAGACGACACCAGCAGAGAAAACACATTACCCGTGTCGTGTCGCCTCGTCTTCTTCTGTTGTCTTCTCTTTATTATATTTAGGGCTGCCTTGCCTCAGGGTCAGGTGACAATCTGCATTCTCTTTCTGCAAGTTTTCTCCAAACTGTCTGGAGTTTTTTTTGTTTTTTGTTTTTTTTTATTTATATATATTTTTTTTGTATTTTATTTTCAACATTTTTTTTTACCTCTCTGTTAAAGGGGAGCTGTTGATGGGTTTTAATCCCTACATGAGTCCCTTTGCAGATGACTCTGCTGGCATGGTGTCAGAAAGAAACTAACAGAGAGCAGCGCTGCGCATTAGACAAAAGATGAATACCCTCAGAAGGGAGGGAGGGAATAGAGGGAAGAGGCAAAGAGCCCATTTGAAGTGCTTGTCTAAGTTTTTGTAAAAAATGAGTTCTTTATAACGGCATATAAATATATAAATGAAACACTTAAAGACATTATCAGGCACTTTCATTCCCCCTGCCTTTTGTGTGCTGGTTGAGGTGGGAAACAGAAGGGAAGTAAACACATCTGCATATCTGAGTCATTGGTTCCAAGGGAGCTGTTATGGGCTGTCTCTGCAAATCTCTTCTCAGTGTTGCTTATAGCCCACCAGCAAAGAGAGAAAAAAAAAAAAAGAAACACTCCCTCCCCTACACCACTGATGCTGGGTCAGATATTTCAACAGTCTTTTCACTGATGCGGTTATATCTGAGAGTGGCAAATCTGATTTCAGATCTCCTCATCTCAAATGGCTGTTCACCCCTTCAGTTCATCTTTTCTCAGGTCTGAACACATGTGCCCACGGTCAGCAGAAGAGGAAGGCGCCGCCGCATGTGTCGCCGCCGTTTAGTGTCCGGCTGACGGTAAGTTGGCACAGTTGGTGTAAGAGAGTGGGCCAAGACCGGTCAGGCCCTCTGTCTCCACGGTAGCCATCACCTGGACAACCGTGCATGCCAGCCCTCCGGGCCACATCCGAGGAGTCAGAGCAACGGCGTAAACAGGCAACAAGTAGGAAGACTTTGTTATATACAAACACACTAGACAAGATCACAGCCCACAACGTGCAACATAATTCCTCTGAATTTTTTAGTACTCATAGATTTATTAGGTGCCATAGACCTTGCAAACTGGATCCCATTAATTAAATAAAACCAATATAAAATCTTTGTAAGAAGCCAGATAGTTAAAATCACATTTTATTCCTTTGTACATAAAGTACATGTACATATATATCGGTACATACTGTCCTGCTGCATTGTGAATCGAGAGGGATTTTGCTGTACGTTGCAGGTCGTAATTATTGACTGTGTATGAAGACAGACGAACCCATAGGTCTTTTGAAGAGCAGCTATGAAGCTCAATGGTGGTGGCTCAAGCCATGGCCATCTTACCAGAATCTGACTCTGCACAACTCCCGGCTAAGTGAAAAATGGGCAAAAAGGTGGACAATACCCGAGACAAAACCCGCTCTGTCACTCAAAGCAGCCACCCCATCAGTTATGCATAACTTTAAGCCTTTTATGGATGAGGTATACAAATATCCGCCCCCATAAAGTTGTCACGAATGGGGAAATTTCGCCGTAAAAATATTTAATTCTGCTGTAAAGTTTGACTTTTTGACACTGACTTCTACTTTTTTTTGCGCGCCTCAAGTGGACATTTGAGGAACTGCAGCTTTTGTCACTTTTCATTTTTCATTTCTGGAGGTCGCCGCTTGGTCGTAATCTAACTCGCGTTGCGGCAGCGCTTAAAAACAAAAACATCCTAAAAGCTCCTCATGACAGATCAGTTCTCCCATCTCTCATAACAAGGTATCACTGGAGGTCGTGGAAAGAATTAAACAGTTTGTATTCTTTTATGTGTCTTACAATGGCCTGATTTTCTTCTCACCTTGAGATTTCCCTCATCTCTTGTTAACTTTCTCTGTGTGTTTGTGTGTGTGTGTTCCTTCTGGTCAACGAGAGGACCCTTTCACTAAAGCTGTCACCTCCTGGACCAGGTTCATACAACGGGAATAATGAGCAACTATTCTGTTCTGTCACAGCGAAACCAAAAGAGGTTTACAAGAAAGACAGACTCCGGGGGTCAAGGCTGGCTACTCTCTCCCCGCCTCCTATAAGTCTCTCTCACACACACACACACACATATACACACACACACACACTTTCTTGCTTGTTACATATGTCCCCAGAGTGTGGAGGTCACCATGGTAACCTCTTCGCTGCAGCAAATGGCTGGGATGTTTTGATGGAGTCTTGACCAAAGTTTATTGATCTACAAGATTTGGTGCCTGTTGCAAAAGAAGAATCTTGTTCTGTGTTGTCGTAATCGATACGAACAAATCCCTGGAAACAAACTTGATGAATTTATACTCTTGAGATGTTCGAAGTTTATGGCCGTGTTATTTCTGGCCGGGTGTTTGTTCCAGTAGATCACTCTCAGTGTATTTGCCTATGCTGTTGCTGTGTGCCGGCTGTGCATGTATGGGTGTGTGTGTTCCATGGGTACTTCCTGTGGTTATGTCTGTGCAGCAGAGATGATTCATGACTTTCAGTGTTGAGAGAAAATTCACACTATAAATTTGTCTCTTTCCAACACTCTGTGTCACACTCATAAACACACGCGCACGCACACACACAAACATACACGCACACAAACTCTCGCACTTACAGTGTTCCGACTCCCACACAAATAGACAAAAATGAGTGCATCTTCGTTTATTCTTTATAGGGTAACTGACACAAATGAACCAAAAATATCTTTCACACGCGCTCATTTCACATTTCCTCTGACAAGAAGATCATGGTCATGGATATAAATATAATAATCACATAACAATAGTCAACATTTACTCTGCGGTGTCTTATAAATTCATTCACGTAAATAAGCAGTTTATGTAACCGATTACTTTTAGAAATCTGTCTCTTAACGGCGACGCTCCGCTGTGCTTTATCGGAATAAACGCAGCAGCGCATTAGTATCTATAACACAAAGTCCTTTCTTTGTAGTTTGTAGAAAGGCTGCGTGTTCTGCTGCACGCCGTGTGTGTAGCTGAGGTCACTGCAAACAATAGCCCACAGGAAGTGAGAGTAGCTACAAATGGCACGAGAGATGGAGAGTATAAAAGAGAATAAATAGACTAATATGTGTCTGTAGGTGTGTGTGTGTGCGCGTGTGTGTGCGCCGCTTGTTGAAATAATTTTATGCAGCAAAGCAGAGAATTGTTTCCACGGTCAGGCAAAGTAGCAGCATTAATAATTGCAGCGTTATATTCTGTCTGTTGCTCACCTTATCGCCACTGCCTATCGTGTTATCATAAAGGGGAAAGTCCACACGCAGGAAACTTTCAGTTCGCTTACAGTATCCATTTACAGTTCAGTCAACAATTTTCCTTTTTCAAATGAAGCCACAACTTCCTCATTGCTGATTTTCCTCGCCCCTCTGTTGCTCTCTTTTTTTTTTCCGATCGTTGCGTCACTGGGTTGTGGTTTTTCTTACTACTCACATTGTGCAGGAAGTGTGCTGTGGCAAAACAGGTCCCTGTCACTGTTTCCACTCCTCGCTGAGGACCACAAAGCTAAATTTAACACCAATAACAAGATCACAGGTGCCCAAAATACTCACTTCCACAAACATAGAGGTTTAATTTAACTTTTCTAAGCTATTTATACTTAACCATGTTAATATGCTTATGTCTGGGTTGAGGTTAAGTTTACTGTGTGACGCAGTGTGCCACAAAGGAAACAGCCTAAGCCACTTAGCGAGAGGAGCTAGTCAAGTCAGGACAGTTAGCTGCCAGTGCACCACAGCTAAGGATTATCACATGAATGAATCCTCTCAGAAAATAGACAGGCTGACACCTGACGGAGCGCCACTGCATAGTTTTGACGCAGGCGCCGTCATCATTGATCAGTTAACTGGCTTAGACGATTACACCGGCTAAAAGTGTGCCACAAATGAAATCACAACTGACGTCCGCTTGTATCCTATAAATCCTCCATATACAGCCACATCATGGCATCACTTCAGGTCAGTCATCTTCTCCAGAAGTCATCTTTAAGGAACCGAAACGTCTGACACCTCATGGACTGTCGCATTTAGTGTCATATGTCAGTGTGTAACAATAGAATATGAACGGTTATTTTAATTACGTCTGTGGCTCATGACTTTGTACCAAAGAAAAAGGGAAGTAGGGAAGACATTGTTGTTATTCCATTGCCTGTCAAATACAGGCAATGGAAAATGCAAAACAAAAGAGGAAGACAGAGAAACAAATCTCGTACGAGGTAAAGAAAAACTAGAAAGAGCCCATGGATCAATCACGCTGAGAGGAGGCATGACTGGAGCAGTGCTGAACACACTCAGATCATGTCCAGGAATGTATCAGCAAAGAAACAGTAGTATCAATATCACCCCCTTCATCTGGAGCAGCTCCTCTCTCTCTCCGCTCTGCCTTTGTGTCAAGGGTACCGCGAGGCCTCGGCTGAACCCACCACTGTGCACTGGCAGCCTATGATCGGTATCGGTGCGGCCGAGATGTGGGGGGGGTTGAGAAAGAGGCCAGTGGACTTGGACTGCAGCCAGGGCCAGAGCGGCTTTTGCTCCGGCTAAAGTTACACGCTGCTCCCCGCGACTGCCTCTGCTAACTCAGTCTGGCTGGGAGCAGAGGCCAGTGGTGGGACAATTACCCGGGCAGTGCCGAGTCATGTTGGTCAAAGTCTGGTCTGCGTCCATGTGGGTGCAAGTTGAGCCACACGCACTCAGCTTCGGAGCACGTTTACAACATGCAGACTGTTTAACGCGTAACAGGCCGTGCTTTACTTTATCGTTGTCTTTCTGTTTTTCTGCTATTACATCTTCCTTTTTTTTTTCCTCCATTCTCTCTTATTTATTCCAATGCTGCCCGCTCACCCCCAGCTCTCACCACTAATGTCCTTCTGGTAATGTGAGCATGGGCTGATGTAAGGTAGATGTGGCGGGACTTTGGAGAAAGGAGATTAGCTCTTATTGTCACTGGTGAAAACGAGCCAAAGGGGCTTCTATAAATAGGCAGATTTACTCCACCCCACTACACGGAGCTCGGCTGGAGATCAAGCTTGGCAGAGTGCAACTTTAAAGCTAGGGTCAGTGTGTTACTATGGCGACACGGCCATGGCAGTATGTGTGTGTGTGTGTGGGTGAGTATGTGAGTGTGTGTTGTGGGCGTACGTGAGTGTTGACCGTGTTTGTGTGTGTCAGTGTGTGCCCCCTCCTCTTCCCCACATACTCAGGTCCTGTGTCTCTCCCAACAGCAGCAGCAGCAGCAGCCAGTATCCCAGCCCCTGCTGAGAGAGAGCATGTTGGGTAACAGCAGTCTGGAGTTCCCCTGGACTCGCTCCAGACCTCCTCTCCCTTCCCTCCTGCTTCTCTCCCACAGTCATCCCCTCCTTCTCCCCTCTCAACCCACCCACTTCCCCTTCTCCCGCTGGCTTGCTCGCTTTGGAGTGGACATGGTTGGCTATTCCCAATAGCCCATACATTACAACTACAGGTTTATTTATCCTGTTCACAGCGGGTCATCTCCTTTTGACATTTTCAGCGATTGCAACACCGCGCTTCCTCAGAAAACTGCTCTCGGACCAGTTTTCCATTAACCATTGGAGGCTTAGTTTCCCTATCAAGCCATTAACTAGAACTGGTCTCAGATCAGTGTCTGCTGTCTCAGCATCTTGACACGTCTGCTCTGACTCATTTTCTCTGGTTCCCCATTCTGAAAATGAGAAATGAAGCCAGCTTTCAAAACAATTTGTGCCTATTTGTGGCTCTAGCCAAGCCCAGTCACAATACCATCATCAGCACAATCATCATCATCATCATCATAGCAACAAATGTCAGGGACTGGATGATGAAACAAGTGTGAAGTATCTCCTGGGGGCACTGTAAAGGTGGGCAAACGTTTTCAAAAAAATCCCTTCAAAGACATTTACAGTAACTTACATGATTCAGTCACTGAGAAGGAATTTACCTGTTTCTTGATCTGAAAGGTCACCTCTTTATGTAATTTGTACATTTACAGTCAGATTTTTCACTCTACAAGGCTGAATAGAAGCACAAATCCTCTAACCGCCAGATCCCAAACACACACACACAAAAAAAATCCAGAGATGGAATGATGACACATAATGAGAAAAAGTAGGCGGATGAACGCGAAAGATATCAACAAGGCAGCGCAACTTTTGAGATGGCCTGTCTTAGCATGTTTACCTGCACCCACTTCATTCAGTGCTTAGCCTTCGTGCCAGAGGAACAAGCTGCTGCACGCCTCTGCCGCAAAGACACACAACAATAACTTACCCTGCTTTGCACCCTGCGCTGACAAAGCACAGCGTCACAGTTTCCGAAACCTCTCCTTCCAATTTTGCATCACCTTGCATGCGAAAAAAAAAACAGAAATGCCAGTGTACTGGTAAACCAACAGGTTCACACAAGGGTTTTTTTGAAAGCAGATTTAGCATTATGGGTTACATACAGTAACATAAAGGGGAGTGCAGTGAACTAGAAACCTCTTCTCATCCCTTTAAAATCAGTAGTCTTAGAGTTAATTGTGTCATTATCCATATTCATGGCAAAAACAGGATGAGTTATGTGAGTGAAACACAATGTGCGAGCGGCTGTTAAAAGAACATGCAAGAAACAAAAAGCAAATATGAGACATGAGCAAATGTCACAGGCTAGCAACTGGTGACGTTAACAAAGTCTGGTTCAAGAATATTGAATGTTTACATGATTATAAAGATAAAAACAACTTTATTATGTGGTCATAGTCGGTCATCTAAGGGTAAAACCAGAGATGTAGACTATATTAGAATGAGTAGATAAGTGACTCAAATTATACTACAGTTTTTTATTTGTCTGGCTGGCCTTAAACAAGACCACAGAGTCTGGGACGTCTGAGCCACAGGCACTGAATGAGAACGAAACACAGACAACTTCCTCTTTCCACCCATCAGCCGCAGCACTCTCCGTTTCTGTCTTTTTTCTTCCTTTCATTCTGTCGTTTCTCCGACTGAGCCCAGTGTTATCACGGAGCATCACGGAGCAAAGGATGTGACGTCACTTCCTGTTTGGTTTTCAGCTGCAGCAGCCAGCGACTACAGAAGCAGCAGCTTGCTGACAGCTGTGAGCAAATAAACAGGGTCAAAGGTTAGAGCTTGCTGATTGTAAGTGTTTGTAAGCCCTCACAGCTGCTTTTAAAAGCCACATTAGAATCACTTAACTTTTTATTTTTTTGTTTTTGCCCGGTATGTGGATCACCTTGAGCTTGTTATTTTTGTGAGTGTGTAGCTCTCATACAGATGTCTTCAAATCTACTTCTGCAACAGTACAGCTTCACAAACCACTGAGGGTGAAATCTTTGCTTAACACAACCCGCAAGGCCAACTAGCTTGAGGACAATACTCTTTCCTATTTACTGTATAATATATATATATTTCCTGTATTATATCTCCTGCCAAAAAGAGCAGCAGTAAGAAAACTCCAACTTCTTTGGCTCATCATCTGTCGTTAGTTGAGAGTCTCCTGGTGACAGACAGGCAGGCGCTGTGACACCCAGCCCTGGTAATAGAAGGCAATTATAAGCCCTGGCGAGAGCTGTGGCAATGGGGAAAACTTTTATACAGCCCCCCTCCTGGGGCGCTGACATGCAGACACACTGAAATTAATTGCTACAAAACATCAGACGAGCTTGACGCACACATGCACATAGTCGAACTCCTGGAAAGGAGAAAGGATGAAACAATACACATCATGCGACGTCGCATTGATGCTCGTGAGGAGGAAGAAGAAGAAAGAAAAGGCAGCAAAGAGAAGCAGCGAAAAAACAAGTAGATCCCTTCCAACAAATCATGTTTTCATCTAAATAAAGAAGCCAAAGACAATAGACTCGGGTACCTTGGAGACCAGGAGGACTATTTCTCCATGGCAACCAGTGTGGTGTGTGACAATGCCGCAGTGCGAGGGTTTGAACTGCTAAAGCTGTCTGGGAATGCAGAGATAGATGGGGAGAGCGAGAGAGAAACTCGGAGAGTGAGACCCGCGGAGGGCTGTCGGTGTGCTCGTAATGAGAACACACACTGTCACAATCCCACTGCGAGAAAAATGGAAGTTCATGACTTTCCGACTCACGTTATTTTCTTTCTTTGACTCTTTAAGTCAATACAAAGCGAAATCCTTTTCCTAACTAAATTATGACACGAAGCCTGTTTATGTTTCCAACTGTGCAAATCCAAATATCTTCATATGTAAACATTTCTCTGGTGTTGCTATGGAGTTGTTCCCCTGTTTGGCTGTTAGAAAAAGCAGCACCATGTGGCCTTCGAACAAGATTCATTTTAATTGTGAGGAGTATTGTGGCCAAGAGGGTGTCAGGCTACGTGCTGGGTGTGTGCTGCCGGCACACTTGTGGATACATGTACTCATGTCGGCCCTCGGACGTGATCATGTGTGTAAGTGGGTGTTTGCGCTCAAAATGCCACGTGCATGGCGTGTTTGGATAACAAGACAAACACAAATAATGGAACGTGTTGGTGTGTGTCTTTGCGGCAACCTGTGTTAATGTTCATGTTGAAAGGCGGCCCATAAAGGTAGTACAAACTTTTTACTTCCTGTTTGATCACTCCTTCGCACACATGTTTTAAATGCCCTGATTAAATTGAGATTATTGTTAATCTTGACTTTAGCTGAGGTTTCTTTTTTTTTTTCGAGGTTCAGACGAAGGCTACCGCATTTCCACTGACTGTGTACTACTGCAAGTTTCAACACCATCCTCGCCCATTTCTCCTTGTCAGCATGGCCCGACAACCATCAACATGCAATCTCCTTTGTGTGTCTTTATTTTTATTTGCAGTGCGCTTTATAGAAATTCATTACACTGTCTGCCGCCAGCGTAGGCAGAAAAATATTCCCTCGGCTCAGCTGAACTCTCACCCTCCTTTAATGTAAACACTGCTCACCAGTCACGTTTCTCCCATTAAGGTAAATGCCTGCATTATGTATGAATCTAGTCTCCTTAATCCAGTTGCACCATTAACCTGCACACCCCGTCATTTCCAAGGACTTCCTAGAGTAGAGAGAAAGAGATAGAACTCTGACCCTATTAATTTGTAATAGATAATCTAAAATTAAAGCAGAAATGCAAATAAGGTGTTGGTTGTAATTAGTCAAGATGCTTTATTGTCTGGCTGTAACGGAGTTTGCAAGATCGCCCGGTGCATCTTCGGTCCAGGTGACCCAAAGTGACATTTGGCCCTCGAGCCTCAACTCCTGAAAAACCCATCGTCCCATAAGCCAAATGCTTCTGACAGTTATTCATTTATTCATTCTCCCCTCCATCCATTTCTTGTTTGTTTTCCGTCTTCCTTAGAAGCATGGAACGAGTGTTGCAGTTATTGTTGCTACTCGTCTTGTCTGTCTTCCCCGTCAGCCGTCATGCCTGTTGACATACAGCACTCTGAGTTAAACGATTATCGTATGATTGTAAAGGGTTGCGGGGCTTTCTGATGGAGACCTGTCTCCCCAGCCCTGTAGGCTATCCCGCATCGGCAGTCTCCAGCTGGGGTAGGGGGGGAGGGTTGGAGGGTAGGGGGTAAGGAGCGAAAGGGGCTTACCTGAATCAACCTGTCGTACCTGCCCTCAGGCCCACCTGTCAACAACCCACTAACAGTCGCTTTCTCTTTCACTCTCTGTCGCTTTCTGGCTCTTCTTTTCCATCACTTCCTCTCGCTTCTGTATCTCTTCCTACCCATTTATCTCCCTGCCTCCCTTCCTCCCTCTCCGCACCTTCACTTTACTTCTTCGGCGACACTACAAAATAAATAACTCTCACCTGAGCAGATGTGCCTCTCTCCGACTGTCATTTTCACTTCACTGCAAGTTATTGGAAACAGCTTCGGCCACCGGACACAAGGAGACTATTTGTCTTGGCAACTTCTGATTTGACTCAAAACTCAAATAAACTCTGGAGAACAGCTTAAAGGTTTGTGTGTGCATGTGTGTGCATGTGTGTGCATGTGTGTGCCTTACCTGTTTGTATAAGGCCAGGTCCAGGCAGGTCATCCTTTGAGAGACGGGGTGATTTGAGGGTAAGTTTACCAAATTTTCAATAGCTCAGGGTATGTGTTTATTGCTCTTGGTCCATAAAGGAAAAGATAAAAACCAAACTATCTCCCCTTGCTTGCCATTCTCTCAATAAACGTCAAGGGCCAAGGAGTGAGCCGGGTGATGCCGTGACTGTCTGACGCAATAATAAACCCACGCTACATAAAGCTGCTGTGAAACAGATGTGGACTGGCAGAGCTCTGTAAAGCAAAGTTTAAATCCCTGACAAAACTCTCAAGACTGTAGTGGAATAAAAACAGGTCTGCGCGTCTGGATGTTTTCTGTCTGCTCTGAGTACGCATGAACATGAGTCACGCCCGAACGCGTTCGCTAAAGACAACAAACCAGTTGCTTTTCAGTCTGGACGCTGAGGCCACATCTTTCTGCCTCCCTCGCTTCTTGTCTCCTCCTGTCTGTCCCTCTGCTCGCATGAAGACGTAAGCGGCCAGAGGAGCAGTTCCAGTTTATTCAATCGGCCAGAGGGAGTTTTGACCCGCTGCAACACGGCTCAACATCCAGGCAGCTTTGGAGTAAACTTGAAACCGATGTGGTCTGGCTCGGGCCTGATTTCTTCATCCACAAAGACATGGCACGGGTCGGGTTAAATATTAAACACGTTAAACAAACAAAAACTGTTCTGCTTCACAAATTATTCTCCTGTGTTGTGTTTCTCAATGTTAATGCTATGTGTGACTAAAAGAGAAGAAAAATCTAGAACACGAACAGGACAGTATTTTTCCTCTGAACTGTAGCAGAAGCTGTATTAAGTGGATTCAGACTGAAATAAAAGGAAAATAGATGTTCATGGTAGATGCTATTCTCAGAAAATCTTCTTCAGTTTTATCTCAGGTACAGTTTGTATGAAGTGAGGAGTACCAAATCTCATCTCTCATCAGTCAGCATCAGCACAGCGGCTTCCTCTGCTTATCTAGAAAGGTAACACTAAGTGTCTGTTAAATATATTTTTTTAATCCAGAATTATATCCCTAATCAATAAACACTTCAACTGTGAGGATGATGTACACAGAGCTGACCTCTTTTTGTTCACATCAGTCAGCATTTGGGGGTCGCCCACGGATTATAGCATACACACTTCAGAGACAGAAAAAGTGTTTTGTGGCAACCTTTAAATGTTACCCGTTGCTGTACTGTGAATGCTGCATGGTGTGGGGAAGCCCCGTCTTTCAGTCTACCAGTGACTCATCCAGAGCTGAAAAGGTCAGGGGTCAGATCTTTTGTCACAAGCATCAAACAAACAGGCTGGGGACTCGGTGAGTCACATATCCTGGGGGACATGATGGGGCCATGTTGGGGTGGGCTTTGTGTTGTGTTTGGTAATTGTCTCTCTGTCACCTACTACCTTCAGGAGGCAACAACGGGGAGATAAGCAGATAGAGCGGCCATTCGATGCCACTGCCTCTGTTTCCATGTGATATGCTAACACCAATGCTGTCTCACAGCCTGGGGGATAATATGACAGGGAGCGATGCCTGCAGTGACTGTGAAGTGAAAGCAGATTGTTTTTCAAACGTCACTGGGGCCTAAAGCTTTAGTAGGTCAGCTCCCACAGTAAAAGAAGACTTGTGATCTTATAATCATATGCCGCGAACACAAGGCCTGCATTCCACACCGGCATTCCTCTGAAAGGAGGAAGAAAAAAAAAAGTGCTTTAGAGCAGCAACAGGTGGCGAGCTGTAATCTTCTGCTTTGTATTGTCACACGCGCCGTGTTAGATTTCATTAAGAGAGCCAAGGTTTATGATGACTGGCGTCAAAGTGTCAAGTATTTAAACAGACATGCAGCACTTCCCTAACACCAGTTTTCACAATCGCATTAGATCCATTTGGCTTTTCATGCACGTCAGATTTTTTTTGCGATGCCTTCAATGCTTCTAAGAGGTTTTATCCCTCTCATGCCTGTTCATCCTTTTCCAGGCCATCTCGCTCTGCGTGTAAAAGGTCAGGTCACACACTCCTGCTGGCGTCACTTAGGAGAAACTGGGAGAAAAAAAAAAATGACATTTATCAAATGGCCCGCTATCATGTTCTCTGCTTCTCTCCCCATCACTACATGACTATGGGCTAATGTTCAGTCTGTCACTCTGCCCGATACGATCAGGCCTCCGCTCTTCTCCTATTTAATTATCAACTCTCGCCGTGTATAACACGGGCCCTAACACATCCAGGCCACATTTAATCTTTATCATATTAAAATCCACAACTCTCACTCTTTCCCTTCTGGTAAAACAAAACCGTGAAAGCTACATTCTGTGCTCCAAAATAACCAGGTCCTCTCCTTCTCTGATTACATTATCCCTCCCTCCCATCGCCTCTGCCACATTATGTAACATCGAGGCTTTGGTAACTGTCATCACGCACCTTCTAATCTTGGCCCATCATGGGAGTGCACCAGGCGAGACACACCTGTATGCTAATGGGGAGGGATTGCACCATCGCTCGGTGTGGGCAGCCCGGGAGGTGAGGAGGTGTGACGGTGCAGCGGGAGTGTCTGCCTGTATGTCTGTCCTGTCTCCCTGACTGACTGCATGGCACTGGCTGCTGACAAATGCCAACACAAAGCTTGGTATTTGCTCCCACGTACAGTGTGTGGGTGTGAGGATTCTCTCTCAGTCTATTTTCTATTTTTCTGTGACTTTCTCTCACCCTTCCTTCCCACCTTCTTCATCTCCTTTTCTCAACCTGCCTCCAATTCTTCAATATCTCAGTTTCTTTGCTCTCTCTCTCCCCACTCCTTGTATTGTTCTGTTCCAACTCCTCTACTCTCTTCCACCCTCTGTCTTTTTTTGGCTTCCCCATCTACTTCCTCGTCTTTTCTTCGTGGCAGATTGGGGCATGATTAAATATTAACAAGTCCTCATGCAGTGTGTGTTTGTGTGTGTGTCTGAACAGGGGCGTGGTGGCTGCGTAGGTAATGGGAGAGCCTTTCGTTTTTGTTTTTTTTCCTCGCCGGCTGGAAGAGCGTTGGAGTTTCATCAGGCGAGGACTCCTCTGGCTGGTTTGTGTGGGCAGCAATGGGGAGCGCACCGAGAAAAACAAACCGGCTGACCCAAACACAGACACATGAACATGCAACAGCGCACACATATCAAGAGCATCTACATCAACACACACACACAGACTAATTCTCCTTCTCCTGCCCTTACAGCATCTGGCTTCCACCCCCTCCGTGCATCAGAGTGAAGGGGGGCCCAAACAGCCACTGTGAACTGTTTATCATCTTTATTACTTTATTACTTTTCTGAGTTTTCCCTAACCTGATTTTATTACATTGTCATCAGATGATGAGTTCCCTCATCTGCGCGCCCTGCTTTTTCTTCTTTGCTTTGCCACAAATTTATCGACCTCGGTAACTGATGCAGACAGGAATTTAGATTTGGTATCCAAACAGAAACACTCATTTTTGTAACTCACCATCATTATATCCTGTCCTCTGGTCTGTCTTCCCCTAAAGTAACAGGGCCGCGGAGGAGTAGCATCCCTCTTGCAGAAAAACAAAATCTTAATCCAAATTTTAACAGTCTGCGAGCAGTGGGAGCACCGGTTTCCTCCTGAAATACCACGCGGCTGTGCAGTGCCACATGCTTTCAAAAGTTATTAAGTTCCATCATTTATACGTACAGTATCTGTATGAATAAACAACATTACACATTCTCCAGCTGTGTCCTCTACTCCAGGTTTATTTGGACTGTGTGAAGGAGCCTCTGCTCCACATCATCCATAATATATGACAGAATTTTGCTATCAGTCTAATGGGGGTAAACAGAGACATTTGCCAGAGGCTGACTGGGAAATGCCAGGGACAGCATGCAGTCCGGTAAAGACCAAACGTCTACAGTGAGCACCAGATTTATATTATTGTTGTGTTTTGTTTCCTTGCCATATAAATCGACCCAGTCAATCTATTTATCTATCTCGGTAAATGTTTTTGCTCTGTCTGAATCTGACTGCCATTATATGCGTGTGACACCTGTAGACGAAGGGCAGCGTAAACACGGTCTGAGGTCTTTGCTCAGTAATCAGTAGACCTTGAGTCTAAATCAAATCATATCTGGAGGGAGCGGAATCTTGCAAAGACGCCCTCTCTAACGCACCGGCAGCACCTCTTTTCTCTCCCTGCCTCTCCTTCTCCCGGGCCACCTCAACATCCCCAACCCACGATATTTCCCAATGAGCTTGCTCGCTTATAGATCCAGTCAGCAGCAGGGGAAACACATTGATTTCCCGTCAGCGTCCACCGAGGAGTGCTGGCGCGCCAGCCGAAGCTGGAGCAGCCGGGGGAACATCGGTATCCCGCAGGCGTCCTGGCAGCTGTGCGCAGCGTTGTTAATGCGGCCCATTAGGCCGCTGAGTGGCAGAGAGATTCCCTGAATATTGAGCCGGGGACACCCCTCAATTAGACAGATCGCCCCGCACCTCGTCAGCATCCGCGGCAATCTGTTCTCATTAATCAATGACACGTAGCCGAGAGAGATGGAAAGTTAATTTAGAGGAAGTTTGCTAGGCTACCATCCAGCAGAGTTTGCACAGTCTTGTATTTCTTAGTCCACAGGCTTGGACATACCTTCACCCTCACCGTTAATTATTTATATAGGCCCATAATAAGCCCATAAGGAGAAGTGTATGGCAATGCAATTTACTGTATAAACGTTAAAAAAGCTTCAAAAGTCAATTTAGCCATCTTTTAGTTTTTGCGATTGAAATCAAATGTGTATCATAAACTGACAGAACTGAACTGCTGGTTAAATTATAATCGCAGCGCACAGAGCGTCTCAAATGTTAAAACGGGAACGCGGTCAAATTAAAGCGGTTCGTTTTCTGCACGAAGTTCTCACATTTGTCTTCAGCTCAGCCGGAGCATATGCTTTAAAGCAGACAGGCAGGATTCTGTTGCTGACATTAGTTATTGTGAGCGCTGGACATGATTTGCACTCCAGCCTCTCATTCACTGCCAAGCAGCGATCAAGAGCTGCCTCAGGAAGTTCCAAATAAGGACAAGGGAAATGGAAACCCACCGGAGGTCCTTATGTAGTCACGACCTTATATGGCACGGCGGAGCCAGGCTTTCCGGCAGCAGCGCTGCCTGCTGCACAGATGGGAAATCCAAATCAAATCTATGTGGCGACGGGGAGAGCGAAAGAATTACACTGCTGTCGGACGGAGCTGTTCTGCTATGAAGATACATTGATCCTGGACAAAGGAAGAGCAGCATTGTCTTCGCAATTTACTGCGAGAGCTTAATATAAAGTCTCTCCACTCTGCTTTCCCCCCAGGCCAGCGTCATGTGTCCTCCACTCATCCACTCATGCCTAAATATGGGCTTCCTTTTTTCCATATATGGACATCTACGTCACAGAAGAGGGTATATAAGCAGCGGGGAAACCTCTCAGCTCAGAGAGAGCCCTGAGAGCCCACAAGAGCAACTGTTAGAGCAGAGATAGATAGACAAACACATAGAACTCCCGAACTGAGAAATATCACACCAAAAGTAAAAAGTCAATTCAAAACAATATCCATCCGAGAAGGTCAAAACCTGATTGGATGAATAATTGAATACAAAAATCAAGATTGATTTGTTGATCAATTTTGATGAATCTTAGGGAATGAGTAATAAGGACACATTTGATTTCTTCTGAAAAGACAAGTGGATTTTTACTCATCTCTGAGAGAAAGTGAAGACAGCAGGACAACGGGAAAACAAGACTCACGGAGGAAGGCAGAAAACATTATCTTCCACGGCATCAGCAGAAGTGTGCAACGCTCCCTGAGCTGGGCTAAGTGATTCCCTCCACCTGTGAGGCACTGCTCTGCCAGCGTGCACCCAGCCTGCCTGCACTCCACAGCAGCCACGAGAGCAGCCTCAGCCCTGCAGCTTCAGCACCAGCAGAGGATGGCTGCAGCCAAGACCGAGATGATCCTCCCAGCCCTGCAGATCTCAGAGCCTCTGAGCTTTCCTCACTCCCCCATGGATAACTACCCCAAGCTGGAGGAGGTGATGATGCTCAGCACGACAGGAACCCCCTTCCTCACTGCCTCCGCACCCGAAGGTGCAGGCTTTGGCTCCGGGGATCCAGGAGACCAATACGACCACCTTGCTGGAGGTAAGAATTTCCTTCTTTTGCCTCTTGTTTTCTATGCTACATGTAAATACTGAACTGAAGATATAGCCCAAGAAAATAGTTTATAGAAATAAACAGCTGTACAACTTTTAAATTATTATAAATGTTTGCAATGTATCGTTATTCACAGTTTTAAATTACTGTATATCCATCCGCAACTGACAAAGATTTAAGATTTTTAATTACAAGTCTATGGCAAATAAATCCTATGTTTACAACACAGACGAATAATAAAAATATATAACTTACTTAACACCAATTTTGTAATAGCTCTAAATCCGTGTTGAATTTCTGAGGGTTCAGACATTGCTCAGTCACTGCATGCTTCTAGACACTCCTACAGCTCAATTCAAATTGCATTCCTAAAACCAGCTGAACTGCAGTTTCGGTAATCAATTGCCTCTGGCTCTGTGATGGGCTTTAAGAATCTGCACGTCAGTGTGTGTGCTTGTGCAAGACAGGAAGACAGAAAATGAAAGAAAGCTCGAGAGAGCGTGAGCACATGAAAATGCGAGCCTGAAAGCTTAAACAGCAACTTCTGTGTGGAGATGTAGAAGAGACACTTTTAAACATGAGGTTAGAAGAGTTTAGTTGAAAGGTGTTTCTTTGCGTGGGCATCTGACTGATCGGTTATAGAAGAGAGGGGTGACACACTGTCCACTGCTCTGCCCCCCCCCCCTTCCTCCTCTGGGTATTGACAGTTTGATTAATGTCTCTGCTTTCTCTGTGCTCTCTGCAGATACGTTACCTGATATCCCCTTCAACTGTGAGAAGGCAGTGGGCGAGCCAACTTACTCCACCCAGAGGCTGCCCCCCATATCCTACACAGGTCGCTTCACCCTTGAGCCTGCCACCACCTGCAGCAATAGCCTCTGGGCAGAGCCCATCTTGGGTCTGTTCACTGGTCTGATGGGCAATATTGCGCCCAGCTCCAGCTCTTCCTCTGCGGCCTCACAGACCACCTCGTCCTCCGCTTCATCTATCCCGTCCTCCTCCACTTCCTCCTCTTCTACCTCCTCCTCATCTCAGAACTCCAGCCTCAGTTCCTCAATTCACCACAGCGAGCCCAACCCGATCTACTCGGCCGCCCCGACCTACTCCAGCCCCAATTCTGACATCTTCCCAGACCAGGGCCAGGCTTTTCCCGGTTCAGCAGGAACATTGCAGTATCCACCCCCTGCCTACCCCAATGGCAAGACCTGCGGCACAAGTTTCCCTGTGCCCATGATTCCCGACTACCTCTTCCCTCAGCAGCAGGGAGAGATCAGCCTGGTGCCCCCTGACCAAAAGCCCTTCCAGAGTCAGTCAAGCCAGCCTTCCCTTACTCCTCTGTCCACCATCAAGGCCTTTGCCACCCAGACTGGTTCTCAGGACTTAAAGAGTGTCTACCAGTCCCAGCTCATTAAGCCCAGCCGCATGCGTAAGTACCCAACACGGCCAAGCAAGACACCTCCTCACGAGAGGCCCTACGCCTGCCCCGTGGAGACCTGCGACCGTCGCTTCTCGCGGTCTGATGAACTGACACGTCACATCCGCATCCACACAGGTCAGAAACCCTTCCAGTGTCGCATCTGCATGCGCAACTTCAGCCGCAGTGACCACTTGACAACACACATCCGCACTCACACCGGTGAGAAGCCCTTCGCCTGCGAGATCTGCGGACGCAAGTTTGCCCGCAGCGACGAGAGGAAAAGGCACACAAAGATCCATCTAAGACAGAAGGACAAGAAAGCAGATAAAGGAGGAGCAGTGGTGGCAACAGCAGCGCCGGTATCAGCCGCATCACCTGCCTCCAGCTACCCCTCTCCCATCACTTCCTACCCCTCTCCAGTGTCCTCTTACCCGTCTCCGGTCACCTCCTGCTACTCCTCTCCTATCCACACGTCCTATCCATCTCCTTCCATCGCCACAACCTACCCATCTGTGTCCATGTCCAGCACCTTTCAGTCCCAGGTCGCCTCTTCCTACCCTTCCTCAGTTGCGTCCAACATCTACAGCTCCCCAGTGCCCACTCCGCTGTCAGACATGCAGACCACCCTCTCCCCAAGGACAATTGAAATCTGCTAAGAAAGAGCAAAGAGAAAAACTTTTTTTTAGTGCGCACCTCTCCTTCCTTAAGGTTTTTTGAGGGGAAAGAAATCAGCATCAAAAGGACTTTGTTTTTCCCCTCTAAAAAGCACTTTTCTGCTCCCTGTGCAGTGTTAGGTGAATCTTGAGATTTACCTGAAAGAGAGAAAAAGACACATGTCAAGGACTGGGCAAAGACTATAGAAGATGAAAAGGGATTTTTTTCTGTCTCTGTAAAACAAATGCAGCACTTCAAATGCATAAGGGACTCCAGAGATACAGAGCAGAAAACGGCACTGGCAGGTCTTTGCTATTAGGTACACACAAACCAAGAGACAAACAGATTGCCAGCAGTTGTGGTGCTGAGACACGTCGCCCTTGCAGGCACTCACACAGTACAAAAAGACTTTGAATGATATACATAAGCTATCATATATGTATATTGTACATGTGCCATGTTTCGTTTTTATCATTCTTTGGTACCACTGATGTGAACAATTATTTGCATATTTGCATTGTATTATTTGAAGTGAGCAGGGCCATATTTTCTACATACTTTCTCTATTATGTAGTGATGATGCTGTGATACGTTTTGACATTGTTTGAAAAAAAGCACTTAAGTATTCAAGCATGAGTAAGAGTGATGTTAGTTTCTGTTTGTAAATATCATCCACTGGTACTATCTCTTTCTCTCTTTCTCACATGTGACATATCGCTTGGTTATATGGAAAAACAGAGAAAAGAAAAAAACATTTAACAAAAAAAACCCAACAAAAAACTAAACAAGACAAACGCTCCCGTTATTTGGTGCCTTTTGTGAAGCCTTGCTGATGTTGTGACTCGGCCGAGCGCGAGAGACGATGCACTGCATCTCGCCTTAAGGGTTGAGGGAATATTTTTGTTACAGAATGTAAGTCATACTCAGAGGGAGGAAAAAGGGACGAGCTATGGGCACCGCTTCATTTTATCAGAATGTAAGCAAAAAAGGATAAAAATTATAAAGTATATTTTTGTAAAACTTACGTGTAAATATCCACATCTTCAAGAGCTGGAATGTTGAAGTTACCTACTGAGTAGGCATGGGATTTTTTTGTATGTTAAATACATGCAGTTCATTATTTTGTGGTTATCTTTATTTTGTATTTGTGTTTGTTAAAACAAGTGACTGTTTCTGGCTTCTAAACACATTGAATGCGCTTAACTGCCAATGGGATATTTGGTGTACAAGATATCCTCCCAGAAATGAAATATAAATAAAAATATGAATATATATGTACACGTGTTTTCATATTTTATTGTATGACTTTTTGGTGTTTGGTGTTTTTCACAGAGAGACATTCCCATCACATTTACATCCCCTCATTTCATCATGCACATTCCTCACTCTTGAATATCATAAATTCAATCAGCTCACATGTTAATTGTATGTAGATTATCAGTGCATGGACACCACAACTTCACAGAGCGCTTCCGTTTAATTTAAGAAAAATCTGCACAGCGCAATCTCAAGGAAGCTCTCCATTTTGATCACTTTTCTTCATCTAAACCCTGCATTAACGATAACAGTATCGCACGACTCCCATGCCTATAAACACAGAGGATGAAGAATTCTTATCTAGATTCAACTTGTTCTTGAAGAAAATAAGCTTATCTAAATTTCCATTTCATTTCAGATTTCATGATACATTGTTGGCCGTTACTGTTGAGCACACAGACTTCCAGTAATATAGGGCGAGGAGAAAAAAAAAAAAAGAAAAAAGAAAAAAAAAAAAATCCTCCACCATACGCTGATAGAGAAATGATTTTTGGACAGGGATATTTTAAAACCAGCTGTGCTTAGATATGCACGGGGCTATTTTCTCGGGGTGCAGGTGAAATCCATCACACGGTAATTACCTTATTTTGCTCAAATGGCTGGCGAGATGCTGTCACCTCGTAGTGAATGTGCTGTAACACACAATCGGGCAATATCCTTGTGGGCTGGTTGGTATTGTTGCATGGGAGCCGCTGAACAGACTGGCCCTGAAGG
The DNA here is from genome assembly GCF_963514085.1 of Chelon labrosus. Lineage (NCBI taxonomy): Eukaryota > Metazoa > Chordata > Actinopteri > Mugiliformes > Mugilidae > Chelon > Chelon labrosus. Next base: position 15,563,941 of record NC_140358.1, read on the forward strand.
TTTAAATGCTGTTTCTTTTGGTTTCTCGAGCAGAATATAATAACGGCCCCATCGCACCACCGTTATTCTTCTGCCACTGTTCCCTAGGCAAGGAGTACTCGCAACATGTTTGAGTATGGAAATGAAACAGCCTGTTTTTTTTTTTTTTTCTATGTGTGTGTGTGTGTATGTGTGTTTTTTTATCCAGCCAATGTAGACATAAACCCTCCTCTCAGGCAGCTTTGGAGTAATTTTGTGTTGTGAAACGCACTAACCAAAATATCACAAATGCAAACACAGCTAAAATAGAAAAGCAGGAAAACAAGTAGAAGAGAGTGATGGAGGGAAAGGAAAAATAATTAAGATAATTGGTCTCCTGATCTCAGATTTCCAAATTGGGCCTTATGAGTTGCGTACGCGCGTGCATGTGTGCATGTGTGCATATACAGGCATCCGTGTGCAGTATACACAGTGGCTTTCTATAGACTCAAGCTAATGTAGTTACTTCCTGCAGTGTGCAATTGTCTCAAATTTACTTTGGTGGTTCCTTTGGTTAAAGCTCAGTGTCCCCACGAAACATTTGGACCTAGACGCCACCCTCAAACCTGCTGTGTGTTTGCGGCGCGTCAGATGAAGTATGTAATTGTATAAACACCGCCCCCCATGATACGACTAAAGAAGAAAAATATGCAGCTGAAAGAAACATGGACACATTTTCTTGGACGGTATCTACTCTACTGCTACAAATTTTATAAATATTTGAAATCCACACACACACACACACACACACTCAAGATATACTTAAACACAAATCAGCATTGTGGTTTGGTCTCCGCGCCGCGTTAAATCATCTTTATGTTTAAATAATGACGCTCCTCACTCAGAAGCGCATCTAGCTTTTTTTGGGGAGAAAATAAAAAATCCTTGTGTGGCCTAAGATCCCAAAATCTGTCATTTCCTGTCATTGTTTACAACATTATTTTGGTCTCTGGCTGAAAATAAAGAGCCATTCAGCAGCTTTTGCATCAAAACTTTTTCATTTTGCCGTGCTTTCAGGAAAGTCTTTTACTCGATGTTGAAACTGCGCTTCTCTCAGTCCTTTCTCATATTCAGAGACCGTATTTTATTTTAACCGGTGTCGGTCACACAGGGGAGTCAGTGGCCAGACTTTGTCACAGTCCATAACCAAAACACTAGAAAGACAGGCGGCCAATATTGTTGAAAGTATTAGGGAATAGTGTGGCTCATGACATCCTTTGATTCAAGGCTCTTCCTGGCATATCAAAGCTCACGCACCGGGTCTGTTCTGTTTAGGGAGGTGTGAGAGGAGTGTAAGAGGATTTGGGAGTGCAGATGCGTCGTGGCTTCACTCTGTTGTAACCCACAACGGAGCCACCTCACACCCCCCGACGGGCTTCCACTTCAAGAGCCCTGCCTTTGTTCAAAAATGTATTTGTTCTCTTATTCTTTTTGGGAACTGTGTAAAACAAAAAAGAACGAATGGCGAAAAGAACCATTCTTTCTCCCTCAGCCCTCCAACCCCATTCGACTGCCACCTCCCTGCCTCTCTCTCCCCCTCTGACTGTACCTCTCTCTCCCTCTCTGGTAGTGCATATTTTGCTGGAGATGCTAATGATCTCCCCCCACTGTATTCTGATGCAAGGTCTGTCTACACTTTTCTCTTTCATCCACATACAAATGTGCTCTTATTGCCTCTTCGCCCTCGGGCCTTTTAAGATGCCTTTCTGAAATATGCCGTTTGATAAGCACATCATTGGCCAAGTCCCTGCAGTGATTAGAGCACTCTTTAATGTGAGCAAGTTAGAGAGTGAACGAGTGTGCTCCGGGGCCGGCAGCTATCCATTCTCCTCTGTCCTCACCCCTTGACATCTCCCGGGTCGCTGGGGAGGACCCAGCGCCGGACAGGATGACCCAGGGCCCAGCTTAGCACTTAGACACTGCTGGCCATCCTCCATATTTCATCTCCGCATGGAGATTAAGCACAGGAGGAACGACACTGGAGAATCGCCTTCACAGAGACATGTACTGTATGCTGGAAGGCTAGATTCCTGTACTTTATCACAGGAATGTGACAGGAGGACTGCTCTCTAATGTCTTTTAAATATGCTCCATTGATCTCGTGTTCAGAGCCTCACTCTACCTCGCTGGGATGGCTTTTTCATCTTCCCAAAAGGGAACGCTGAGACGGTCGTCAGGTGCTTTATCCTGTTCTGCCTCTTGCACTCGACACCTGTTGCGCCTTTTGGGATAAGTAGGTTATATTTAAACTGCTTGATTTCCAGCCTCCTCACAGGTACATTTCACATAGATTGCAACATTTACACAGACACGGTGCTGAGGAAACGTGCTCGGCATAACGCGGGTTGAAACTAACATGAGTCGAAAACTATCAGACAGACCTGGACGGAAACTAGCAGTCCATCTATATACAAACATCCTGTCGTGTGCTAAAAAAAAACAGCTCCTCTTAACATGAAACAACAGATCCTCACTTCGCATCTGAAGACACACAAGCACATAACAGATCGTCAAGATGTCACAAATTTGTTCTCCATTTCTGGGTTGAGATGAGTGAAATGTTGCATGTGTGTTTGCAGTGTACCTGCGTTCAAAACGCACGAGATGTAAGAGGAGCACAACTCACAAGCATCTTTGAAATTATTTGCGGCACACAAAAGAGATTTTTTGACGTATCACTTCCACAATAATCTACAGGTGTCCTGGCAACTTTAGCTCTACTTAATAAGCCATGCTCGTTTGAAGTACATGGCTTTGAACAGACAACAAAACAGTGCATGCTTAAGCACCTCCAAATATGACACCTCTTCAACTCAGCATCAAGTACACTACAGCTTTACAAAAACCACCTGGGTGGCTCTGAAATGCAAACAGGCCTTCATAAGTCTTTATGTGTCACGGCTAGTAAGTGGGCTTGAGTTGTTTTCTTTTCTGTCTGTGCGTGTGAATATCATATTCAATCCCCGAGCAGGGTTTGCGAGGCTGGCTAAATAAATTCAGTCATGCCTTTCAGACTTTTCAGTTTTTATCAGAGGGTTGCACATTGTGCAGCAGATGGCTTCTGAACTTGCAAGACCTGAATTCATAAATGGCAAAAAAAAAAAAAAAAAAAAAAAGTTTCATGTAAGTGTTTGGATTGGAGATGATTATATGTATTGTGCTGGTTGTAGGACAGAGGTGGAGAGTTCTACATTGCTCTCATTTTGAAACAGTACATACTATCATACTTACTCCTAAATCTGGCCATTTTTTATATAAGACATTTTAGTTCACATAAAGCAGCATTGATAAAATTCCAGGGACGCTGGCTTTGCTCGAACTACAGTTCAAGAGTTCACAACAACCACCCAGTTGCCACAACAGCCCAGATTAGAGGTGAGAGTTACAGTAGTCTGAGTGTGAGCGAGTATATGTGTGTGTGTGCCCCCGCAGGCTTCGTAATTGAATGTAGTTTGTTTTGGATAGCATCTACATGTTCCTGGGCATTGAGGCTTTTGCAATTTGTTATGATAATCTTTAAAGAGCCACCGCAGAATGGCATTATAGTGGCAAATTGAGTGCAAAACCAACTAACCAGTTCCTTTGATCTGATCAGGGCATCCAGTGTCTCACTCTGATACATCAAAGCTGAGAGAGAGAGTGAGAGAGAGAGAGCGAGAAAGAGCGAGAGAGGGAGGGAGAGAGAGAGAGAGAGAGAAAAAGAGAGAGAGAGAGCATTACTAGAAAATCTGTGTCTCTGCCTCCGCCCTCCAGATGTGCCCTGCTGTGACTTCACCACCTGTCATTCAAAAGGCGGAGGCCAGGTGTCTGCTCCAGCACCGTAGCCACCTGATCTGAGATATACCACACACTCACACTCGCACACACAGACACACGCACACACGCGCACATGCACAGCCCTGCGAGTGAACTGCTTTTTCACAGAACATCAGCACTGACTATAACTTAATCTTCCCCAGTATTTGGTCCATGCACTGCCAAAAATAATCCCTAACCCACTTATTAGGTAATACCTGTGGATGGAGTCAATAATAAATAATGTTCTGCGGCAGAAATGAATCCATATAAAAACGTATTACTTGTTCAGGGCCAAAGATATTATTAGAATCGGGAGTAACAGCAGTAGAAAGAAACACAATTTGTCCTGGTGTTCTGTAGTTTTGACTACCGCTGACAGTGGTATTTTGTGCTGTGACTGCTGTGCTGCAGCACCAGGTATTACAAAAGCAGCCCTTGTCATCGAGCTGCTGCTAAGCCTCATTTGAAGGCTGAGGCATAATCAAGTACATAAAATTGGAGATTTTTGTTCGAATAGAACATAATTTTATGTGAACAGGCGCTTGAGCTTAAATACCTGTACACACACACACATATATATATATATATATATGTATAGGTGTGTGCATGTTTATGCCACATGCGCCTATATGCAGCAGCCGTAAGGTGCTATCAAGTCTCATGGGTGACAGCATGATCGCGGGGGAGTGGGAGAAGTGAGAATCGGGGAGGAGGAGGGATATGGCGAATGTGTATTATCATCTGGCCAGGTTTCCTCTCCCGCCTCCTCGCTACAGCTGTCCTCCATGTCTGATGAAAGCCTTGCGCTGCTATATTTGTCCCTCAGTGATGAGGTGGAACTAATGGCTACTTTCACACCAGCTGATGTCATCAGTGTGCTGCGTCTGGGGAGCAGGAGGGTGGGATACCTGCTGGGAGCTTCTGTTGTCCACCAGCGCATGGACACGCGTGAGCACATGCACACGTATTAATGTTTTCATCAAGTCGTGACAACACTTATTTAACAAGTAGTGCTCTCATTGGAAAAATCTCAGCTCAGAAGGGGTCAGCATATAATGGAATACTTTAACATATTGGGGGATATACTTATTTGCTATCTTGCTGATAGTCAGATTAGAAAATGGAAAGCATTCTTTGGCTGCAGGCAAATATAAAAATACTGCCAACAGCCACTGAATGTAACTTGGCATTAAGATTGGAAACAGGGGGAAGACAGCTAACTCGGTCCATATCTACCACACAGACATGAGTGTGGTCTCATTGAGCCCCAAAAGATACAACCCCTTCAACGTAATCTAATTTTCTGCTGATTTATATAAATGCAAATGTAAACAACCTCTTTCCCTCTCCCTTTCTGTGTCTGTCTGTCCTCGCCTGCCTCCCCAACACCTAGTTAGCAGTAAGCAGTGTGTGCTGTGGCGAGCCGAGCACTGCCACATCTCTGTCACATCCTCACCGTTGGGCCCTCATTTAGGGCCTGTGACTGCATGCAGTGGCATGTCAGCATCTGTCAGCTCTGTCAAGTGTGTATGTAGACTTTTACGCTTCCTAATGTGAAACAGTTGACAGGTTATTACTGCCAAAGTGAAGTCATGAGCCTTGACCACAGCTATAACCCAACTTTAACCCAGAAAATTTTTTGGCTCAGCGCTCAAATGCTCTGACAAGGTGATAGGAAAATAAAGTTTTCTACATAGTCGACTCAATCACCGAGCCCAGTGTAAGCCGTACATTACAGTTCTCTGGCGTTTCCATTAGGATACGTCTGTGATCAGATCATGAACTCAGTATGCTTTCAACGCTTCAATCGTCGAGGCTATAAATACCTCAGATGCCCCCTCGGTGAAATTACCCCTTCTCCAGCTCTGTCTCCTCCTGCCTTCTGTCATTTTCATCCTCTAATGTATGTGAAGCCGCCAGTAATGGTGCTAGATTACAAAGCGTGTACATAGCTTGTGTGTGTATGTTTTTTTTGTTTTTTTTTTACGGCTCAGAAATATCCCTGCAGTTAAGTATAATTCACACAAAGAGGGCCACACATTTGACCCGCACACACACACACACACGGTTCGCTGTTCTCGCTCTACACCTCAGGGTGTGAGTGTATGTACTTGTATATGTGTGTGCATTTAGCTCTGTACATTGCCGCTTAATAGAGTCCTCCATTGTGAGTAATGACCCCAGCTCTTTTCTGTTATTCTATCCAGACCAGCGGGCTAAAAGCTGCTGGGAGGATGAGAATGAGGGTTTCTCACTTTCTCTAAAGCAGTAAAAAAAAAAAAAAAAAAGGAGAAATTGCAGTTGAATGAATGGCTGTTTTCCGGCTGTGTTGTTCCCAAACACACCTCATCCATCTTCCCCTGTTCAAGAGCACACTTTTACCTTCCTGTGTTTGACTTCTACCTTTAACATACATTATTACTGCTGTAAACGCATTAATTCGAGTCTGATGTACGTTTCTCTTCGCAATTTCCTCTTCTACCTCTACAGCTTTGCTCACAATTTCCAAGCTTGCGTCTGCCTAACGCACACACACACATTTTCCCCGGCAGCCCGAAAAAAACACCATCACCACCCCATGCACGGCGCGTTGCTATGAAGCAGCAGAGCCACACTTCTTCTCCGCTGTGCATTATTAGTTAAATGTCCAGAGAGACATGACTGCAGGAAAAAATGTGTGTGTTACGGTCTAGACGTTTGTGAGTGTTTGTGTCTCTGACTATATTTCACACCCTGTTTGTCTACTGCCCATCCTCTTTCTCTCTTCCAATTCCCTTTCCTCAGTCTGCTGCTTTTCCTTTGTGTGTGTGTGTGTGTTTGTGCGTGTGTGTGTGAGAGAGAGAGAGAGAGCAGGTGCAGGACTTAACTTGTCACTTTGCAGATTTATGTCTGAATGCAGCACTCTCTGTTTACCAGGAAACATCTGTCTGTCTATCTGCCTATCTAGGTTGCAGTTTAAGCTCATTGTTAGGTCTAATACACAGATGGACGATCAATAAGCACCGACGCATGAGCATAGTTTCAGCCACTGACTACAAAGTGTCTGGGCTTTGGCAGCCAAAACGTTACAACAACTTCAGAGAGGGCGCAGCGCTGAGGAGAGCGAACCGGTCACCGGCATCGATAAAGGCAGAATAACTGCGACGAACAGGCACAACAAGCAGATGTCTTTCTGAAAACTAAATGGAAGTAGGATGCTCTTTGAATGTCAAAAGGATTATACGCGAGCACTTAAGAAGTAAATAATTTAAATGATCTTCTGTCACTTTTGTGTCGGTGTCACGAGAAACTAAAGCTGCTTTTTTCCAATGAAATAATGAGACGGGGTAACTTTTTTTTTTTTTTGGTAAAACTAAGATAACACTGTAACACCTGACCGCTAGTGACCCTGTGATGCTGGACTTTGACACAGTGATGTTGTGGTTATACAACATTGCAACATGCTCACGGTGATAATGCTAATGGATTGATGATGGTCGGATATCAGATTTACCATGTTTGCTGTCTATGTAGAGTGTGTTCACTTGCTAGCATAAACCAGTAGTAGCCCACTAAACACGTGGATGAGAACGGGAACATACTGGGTTTTTTTTCAGAATGAAAAGTGTCTTTTTTGGTGCCTAAAAACTAGCTAAAAGCATTTGCACAACAAAGACAGAAGAACAGTAAAAGAGGAGATCTGTAGTATCTGGTCACCTGCAGAGAGGATCAAAATCCATCATCAGGAATACTAATGATGTTAAAGTCAACAGTTTGAATAGATGGATTATTACTGCCTACCTTACAGCCTGGCTTATAACTGCAGGGTGTTAGTTGACTTGCTAAACCCCTGGTAATGTGAAAATCTTCACACAGAACAGACTACCAGAACAGCAAAACAAAAGTGTCTGGATGACATAAAAAACAACAGATGTTACATTCCCTGAATATTTAGGTATCGTGTCACTGCATGCAGCCTATTTGGCCATAAACCAAATAAACGGACAAATTCAATAACCATATTTCATGACATCCAGTAGTCATGGAGATGCAGCATCTCAGTCTGGAGCACAGTGCTGCTCCAGTAGTCTGACACTGCTCTCCCCAGAGCTACAACTCTGGTGTGGCTAAAAAGAATTAATTGACCAAAACAGAGTAAACATGAAAGCCACAGTGAATACAAACTGGCTGTCGCAGCTGTCATAGATACACGTACTGTTTGCAGTTATGCATATGCCTTCCACATGTTCTCCATGCTGTCTTTAACTCCTTCTTCGGCAGATGCATTACTGGGCTAATAAAGTAACATGTGCCATGTCAGATTCCTGGCCGCACTGTCATTTGTGCTGAGAGTGAATGCTGACCTGTGAAGTGTCTGTTACAGCAATAAGCCACTAGCTGCAGGCTGTGAGAGCGGAGAGCCTAGCCCATCCCAGCTGGCGGCCCACCACCGCCACCCCTGCAGCCTCCCTCAAGCCTTCATGTGATCCCCTCTCCAGAAGCCAAGCAGTAGAGGAAATGTCAGTCTTCTAGCCAGCCAGGAAACCTCCATGACCAAACAAGGAGCTTCCTGCCCTGACACAGCTCTTCCTGTGGGCTATGTAAGGACTTTCCTGCTCTCTCCCTCTCTCTCTGTCTGTGTGTCTGTCTCTCTCTCGCTCGCTCGCTCTCCCACTCTTTTGGCAAGCTGCCCTTCTGCAAGCTGCCTCAGTGCAAACCTTTTTCTCCCTTCCCCTCTCACTAGGTGTGTGTGTGTGTGTTCATAATGTATGATTCCTCCACTTGTAAAATAATGCAGTTTGTCGCAACGCAATCAAAATACTTAACTAGTCTACAGTCATATGTGTGCATATGTGTGGAAACTTCCACTTCTTTCTCTCCAGAGAATATCTCAGGAGGCGGCCCTTTTGTTTTGATGAGGTTTTCTGCCCTTTACAGTCGTATGTTGGTCTATAAAACCACAGCTCGGGGTGGAACATGAGTGCAGAGTGTCTATAACATAACCAGACACTTGTTTTGACTGAGCTGCTGCCCACCTGTAGAGGTCTGGCAGGACTATTTTTGACACCTCTGATATTTAGAGTGAGGGTTATAGTTTACCTTAATCAGCCTGAATAAAGCTAGTCAAAGGTAAAGAAAATATACTGAGAGTTAATACTATTATTTATTTATTTATTTAAATCAGGTAGAGAAAGATTAACACAGGTCTGTGGTCAAACTATTCACATCCAGAACAAACTTTTCCATACAGCTAGGGTGCTGTGTAGCTGACACTTTATAACCAGTTATGACACACATATTATTAATAATTACCCAGGCCCAGTCTCTTCTGTCTTTCCATTCTGGCCTCAACAGGTTTTAAATGGAAACTGACACAGCTCTGTTGGTCTGTTTGTTCGCACTGATATATCTTAACTGTTAAATATATTACGATGAATCCTAATAACATCTTGTACACACAGCCGCGGCCCTCAGAAGATGAAGCTTTGCTGAATTTTCGACAAGCCTCACCATGAGATTTGTGGTTCTGAGAGAAATGTGCATGAGCACGGCCTCGCGGAGCTGCAACCTTCTAAATTTGGTTTATTCGATTGGATTGATTTGATGCTCTGTCCATGCATGAGCTTTGATGAATATCTCATTTATCTGACAGCTGGTAACAGGTGGAGCACTGGCCCATAACACCGACCTGATTATTCTTCTAACTGTTACGAAGGAGGAAAAAAAAAAATACATACGTACACGTTTAAAAGTTTCCACACAGGTTCCTCATGGCATGCGCGAGTGCGTTTGAAAGCGCGCACCCTTGCGGCCTTTCACACCGAGACAAATCCCTACCTGCTACCACAGCGGTGCGTGGCTCAGTATTTATCTTACAGCCGTAGTTAGCCGCGAGTGGTGCATTTAATCTGTACCACTTTCAGTTGTGTTCAGACGTGGGAGTGGGAGTACAGGGTTGCCTCGCTGTATCTGTACCTTTCACAAAGCACAGCGGCGTGCTACTGTAACATTATCTGATTTATGGCAAAGGGGGGCGAGTGAGAGGCTTTGCAGCTCAGAGCAGGTTGCCAGCGAATATCAGCTGAGTCTTTTGTACGGAACAGAGAACTTTTTTTTCCTTCTGAAATACATTACAGCAAAGAGGGGGAGGCTATAGATAGATAGATAGATAGATAGATAGATAGATAGATAGATAGATAGATGGGCAGAAGAACTATCTAGCATGTAGATATGCATTATAAATTCCAGATCAGTGTGAGTGCAGGAAACAGAAAGTCTGTGATGACAGAGGGAAGAAATTTTTTTTGGCCTCGACTTGATTGTGAAAGAGTGGAGAGCAATCCATTCACTCCTCTTCTACCAGTGCATAAAACACAGTGTTGTGTAGTACCGTCACAATAATCAGGCTGTTTACAGTGAAGTACTCATATACTTTTAGTGGGTCTGCTTTTAGAGCTGAGATCTTGATCACAGCTATTATGCCGCTTCTTGAACTCTCGCCCTGCCAAGTAAAACCTTGTACAAGTGCTGAAAGCATCCTCTACCTTGCCTGGGTAGTTTTGCTGAAACATGAAACAACTCCAGCAAACTTAGTACAACTGCATGTTTCAGGCTTGAAATGCATCGGGTGAAATCCATAAACAGGGACTTTACGTAGTCTTTGAAGAGACACAATGGAGATTTATGCTTCAAAGCACACACAAAGCTCTACTGACCTCAAAACATTTATAAGCAGGAGTGGAGGATGTAAACAGGCCATGGGTGTCTCCTCTTAAAACCACAGCAATGACACTCTGTGAGAATAAACGGATTAATTGAATTCCAAAGAGGAAGAATTTCTTTTGATCCGTGCAAATTGATTTTAACAGAGTAGTAGGTAAGTAGTCATTTTGCAAAATGCAGCTGTCTGCTGCATCAAAGCTGTTAAGATTTTGTTCCGGAGGTGTTGCGGTTTGACAGGACGTTAGATATGCTGTTACAACACCTTGGAAGGCATCACCATCATCACCCTTTTCTCTTTTTCCCGTCACACACACACACACAGGTTTCTGAGATGTACTCGCACACCCTGACGCTCACATACAGTAACATGAATTCTCTCATATGGCTGCCTGTCTTGCAGCAATTACATGATGTGCGGTAATTGCCAGTCTCTGAAGCGGGCTCTTCAGACACACTTCAAAGGGAGCGGAGCGCGTCCACGGACGCAATTAACAAGATCAACGGAGCCCAGATGAGCTGGCGGGCCCCGCGCTCCTCTCCCCATTGTTCTCATTTTCACTCTCATTAGCGAGTACGCGGTGGGTTGGGGGGTGGGGTGGGGTGGACACCTGCGGAGGAGCGGCGCGCACGGTGCACTGCGCGGGGAGAGAGTGACACGGAGGAGCTAACACTGGCGCAGCGCAGGGACACTGGTGTTAATGATGGTTGTCTAAGCTACTGGAGGGAAGGGCGCAAACAGCCAGCTGTGGGTGTCGAGGCATGTGAGGAAGTGGAGCCGAGAAACAGAGGTTTGTGTCCCTTTGTGTATGTGTTTGGAGAGTGAGAAGGTGTGTGTGTGTGTGTGTGTGTGCGTGAATGTGACTGATGCACCTGGGAGAGGATATCACCACGGCAACTGGATTGAGCCTGTCAGTGCACCGGAGAGGCTGCAGCTTCTCTTCTGTTCACGCACAAACTCACACGTGGACGCACAGCCTTAACACACACTCAGCTTTGTGTTGTCTGGCCCGTGAACATCTCTAGTGACACCTAGAGGACACGAGGCGGAAACAGACAGACAGACAGACAGACAGGCGTGCAGACAGATGGAGAGACAACTCTGGTTGCTGGTGATTTACTCTCCAACACTAATGTCATTTCGAAAACCCGAAACCAGAGAGGAATTTCATAGTTCTCCACATTTCCCTGGTGAAATTTGTCATCGCCCTTGTTCGGGATAACTTGAGTTGAGCCTGACAGTTGGAGACAGTTAATGTATGTGATGATGCATCACCGCTCATCAAAAGCTCCACAAAATCGCCATCCTTCACTTATCTGTCTTTATGGTCGACCAGCCACTCTCCTCCAGCCCCCTTAAGATCTGAATATTGCATCTCTGTGGCACCAATTCAATTTCTTCAAGCAATAAACCAAATGATTTTATATATATATATATATACACACACATATATATATACGATACACTGCAATGCATTCCCCACCACAAAAGGGGAAAGCATTTAACTTCAGTTGTTGTATTCTTTCAAAGTTGGATTTCCTGCTGTCTAGACCACTTCAGTCTTTGTTTTTATTCGAATGCAGCCTAGTAGGCTTGTAAAAGCCTATTGGTTGGAGCTTTTAAGAGAGCCTTTTCATTTGTTTCTGCTGAATGTTTAATGCCACGAGGCACAGTGGTGCATAAGACTTAGAAATGTGCGGTGATGAACACTCAAGTGTGGCGCATGTAGCAGCAGCCGGTCAACTTTTATCATGCAGCGGTGCATTAAAATACATTACTGCCATTTGCTTCGGAGTACCTCTGAGATAAATGGACCAGAGAGATGGAGGGAAAGTAATCACACTAACCTGACAGTTTTCAGCTATTTCCATCCGTGCCCTCTCTCAAAGATTTAGTGCGCGGGAATCTTGTAGCAAAGTCAAACACCTTTGACTAGTGTCCTTTTTCACATGGAAGCTGGACCAAGCGTTTTATTTACATGGTACAGTGCAGACAAACGACATTAAAACAGTCGAGTCTGACCGTACTATCCAGTCTGCCCAGACCTCACTCTTCCTGTGCCAAACCACAAGAGGAGAAAGAAGGTGGGGGAACAGGGACCACTGGTCTGGGGCAACACCACTTTTAAGAAGACTTTGGTTTACACCAAAATAAAGAAAAGAAAAGAAAAGAAAAGAAAAAAGAAAAGCCTGTTTTTTTTGTACATGTTATTGTTATTGTCGTTTGGCTTTTATAAGCTGGAGCTGCTTGTGTGAAAACAAGGTATTAAAACTGTTGGATGTGTTTCTTCTTGGCAGGTGGCCTGTTGATGGTAATAGACCGAGCTAGCTATAGTTGGCTGCCTGGCTCTGTTTTCTACAGCAAGGCAAGTGCTTTGGAACAAATTGTACCATGCGGCAGAGAGTATAGAATGTGCAGCGTTATTCTGGCTGCTTAAAGCAGTGTAAGAAAGAAAATCTTGGCTTACGTACGCACACGTTCCTGCCCATGTGCACTTAGACACGTTCACACGCATGCAGGTGCACATTCTCAGGCACACACCATTAAACCACTTTTGGCTGGTACAGATACGCGACATACAGCACAGTTTGGTAAATGTCTGTCTCTGCAGCTTAGCGAGAAAAAGAACACTGTGTGAATGTGTGTTTACATCTCAACTCCAATGCTGTGAACTTCATTTCACAGCGGCCAGATGGAGATTTAGCATGTGAACATGCGCACCGCAGAGATGAAAATACACATAGTGAAAAGGACTAAAAACAGTCTTGCCACTCTAATCAGGACTGACTGACTGCGGCTTTTGCAATGGGGCCAAAATGTTGTTCATTTACAATGTTTTGGAGACTCAACAGCCATTGAGCAGCTGGATCAGCATATCCACTCGAGGCAAAAAAAAGTGAGACTTCAAATTAAACCACTTTATAAATCAATAACTTAAAGTTCTCTAATCAATCATGAATGTGTTAAAAAAAAAGGAGTCCAGAAGTCTGTAAAACATCTATAGAGAGAAAAAAATAAGCTAACTAAATTTAATTTGCTCAAATACTTAAATTATGTAATAAACTTAACAGTCGCGACGTTTTAAAACTCCAGACAGATGTAGAAAAACAAAACTTTTGACCCACATCCCATTTGAAAGTGTTTCTGTGTTTGCGAGTGTGTGTGCACGCCTGTGAATGTGTGTTTGTACGTAGATGGGAGCGGCTATGACTGGTAACGGGACCGGGAGGCAGACAGACAGAGAGCGCGCCCCGGCTTTAACAGTGCCTGTGTAATTATGGTCAACCACACTCCCCACCGCCACCTTTATTTATAGGGTTGCAAACACACTGGGGCTTCAGAGTGCTTTTCCCTGCGCATTCCAGCGCATGGGGACTTTTTGGAGGGGGTTTGTAAACAAATTACATTTTAAGTTGAATGTAAGAGGGATGGGGTTGCTTTAATGTTCGTGTGCGCTTTTGCAGATTTAAAGACTTCAAGTATGTGAAGTAGAAACGGGAATGTACATTTGTTTGGGGTTTCTAAGATTCAGCAGTGTGTCAAGGAAAAATCTGTCTTTCACCAGATGCTGACAGGTCCGTTGGGGGCGTTTCACAAGAGCGCCTCTCCTTGCTCCACAGCTTTTGGGATAAGTTTGATCAAGATGGAGAGTAACTCACTTTAACTAACTCAGACAGAGCTCATCAAAGAAACATGCCGCTGAGGTTTGGTCAGAATCAATTGGGACAGATGGCCTCTGGTCCAAAACCTCTGAGGACAGCAGGCCCATTCGCCCTGTAGCCTTTAGGCATGAGCCACGGTAGCAGAAGCCAGCCGTCACCTTGGGGATGCAGCAGAGCGGAAGTGAACAGACGTGAGTTAACATGAAGAGAAAAGAAGGAACGCATGAATACGAACTGGTAGCTGGCGTTCTTTTTTTTTTTTTTCTTTTTTTCATTGGTCGACTGAGAGCAGTTCCAGCCCCGCCTCCCTTTCTCTTTTGCTTTGTGCCAGTCCAGCACATCTGCTGCACAACTGAAGGAAATGTAAAATGTTCAGGATATCCTGCTGTAATGAAACTCCAGGTTGAATGAAAGAGAGCAGTGTGGGTTGTAGGAGGGGGAGCTCATGTGTAATGCCTGTCAGTGGACGGACACATGACACGGCGATGACGAGACTCAGGGCCACTTAGGAGCACACGAGCAGGTCCCGCTAAATGTGTGTATAGTGTGTGATATGGTGGGGAGTTCAGGGGACTCATATTGGGTGCAGGTGTGCTGTTAGATGGAGGCGGGGTTATAAGATATGAGCGGGGAAAATTAGGGGCTTTGATGAAAACCAAAGACATCTGTGATTATGGCGTGTGTGTTCATGCATGCCTGACACATGCTTGGCTTCAGCAACCTCAGGTGTTCTATCTATCTATCTATCCATCTATCTATATATCTTTCTATCTATGTTCCTGGGAGTAGGATTCTTCATAATCATGCAAATCAGGAGTTCCTCGTCCCAAAAGCAAGTCATATCCGAAGGGTGGAAAAGAGTTGCTGATAAGGTTTCATGAATAAATCACTTAGCATCAGCTCGCTCTCCTCAGAGATGCTAAAAACCTTGATGCTAAAGCGCCATCTCACCCCGGCCAATGAGCCAGATAAGTGATGGAACTTGAAATGATTTCATGTTATATCAAACTCCTACGCTCACGTGCACACTCACCCCTTCACAAGCCCTCCGAGAAGCGCCACTTTCGTTCTCGCAAAGGTATAATTTTCTCTGTAATGCACTGACAGAGCAGCTGACCCAGCGGTAACAAATGCTTCTCTGGATTTAGACCTTGCGCGACTCCGCGTTGTAATGCCGCTGCACAATGCTCTCTTGGCTTTGTGTGCCGAATGCATAAAACGCATGCACACAAGTCTCTATAGAACGCAGATGGCTGACAAATAGGGAATCGTACGAGCCGCAGATAAACAGATGAGAAAAAGACAGAGAAGGAGGCATCTCGCAATAACAAGCGGCGTTTCGTGAGCCTTTTCTCAGTGGCTGTGTTTACCCTCGCTCAGTCCTCCAGGGGTAATTTGGGGAGAGGAAGAGAGACAGAAAGTTAGACAGAGCACAGGGAGACCAAAACTAGCAAATAACTGTCAGGAGGCAGCCTGTCTCCTTCAATACTAGGTGTTTGTGCTGACAAACACACAAAGGCAAGTACACAGCAGCTCGCTGATACATCAGAACATGCACATACCACAGTTTCTCGATCTCTTTCCAGACACTCTCAGAACTGAGGCTGAGCTTTAAAACAGTACATGACCATGAGGATTTGTTTTGGTGCGGTTGTTTAGCGCAGAGCAGTTAACGATGCACCTTCAAACTTAAGCATCAGCGACAATATCTCACTCCCATCCATCTTTCGCCGCTGGCTCGCAGAGCTGGGAACAGACTCGCAGCCTCCAGCAGCCTGTTCTTAACCAACAGGAGGATGAGAAAATACCCAGACCAGGGTCAGTGGTTGGGTCAAGCCTCCGCTGGCAACTCGGTCCTATCTGTGTGTGAGCAGGTCAGGGTGACATAAGGAGGGGGGTAATACCTCGTTTCCACAGAGAGACACCGAGCCCAGGGTCAATATTGACTGTCAACCATCCGTGAGCTTGGCTGGACACTGCTTGACTTTTCAGACTTCAGTTCATTCTAGTTTATCAGGGGCAGCAACAGTCAGGGTGTGTGTGTGTGTGTGTGTGTGTGTGGAAGAAAGCCGGGCTTAACTTTTCGTGCACACACACTCATGCCGGTCTCAGCCTGCCATCTGGAGAAGACAGGCAGGTATGAGGAGGCTTTATGGTGAACTGAGTGGGAGTTGCAGCGGTTTGGGCATAGTGACAGAAAAGGTGACAGAGAGAGGGAGAGAAAGTGAGAGGGAAAAAAGGAAAGAGTGTTGGAACAGGAGGGAAGAAGGAGATGGAGTGAAATATAAAATGGGATCATAACAGCATCCCTCCGGCCTATTATATTTGTTTTATCTGGACACGGTCGGACCCTCTCAGCTGCCCGTTTGTCTTTTAGAGTGCCGTTCAAGTCTGACCTGGCAAAACTCTCACCCACCTTTCCTGCACTTCACAAACACACTCGCGCACACACTCACAACGTTGTGATCCAAATCCCCCCAGAGCTGAAAACTCACACTACAGTGTTGTAGTCAGATTTGACACCTCTGAGATATAGCCCGTAATGCGCTCCTCTCACTGGCACAAAGACAGAAGGAGCAGGTCTGGGCCAATAACAATACTACATGAAAACACTTCAGGCACCACCACAAGCCACCATCACTCAAGGGGAACTATGCTATGGCTATACCGGTATGTAACGGTTCAGGCTGAGGCTTTACTTTAAACACGAACATCGTCTGACAGGGATTCAAAATAAAAACGGACACGCTCGTGGGCATCCGCCACTCTGATCTGTGAGCTTTTCATAAACGTGTTCGGGTCTCGGCCAACGCCGGCAGCTCAGACTAAACAAGCGGTCTGCTTGCAGCCTCATGGGAAGCTGCTCACACTACGAGACAGACCACAGATGAAGCACATAAAGATGGATCAGATAATGGCAGATTTTTATTTTTATTTTTTTGGTGACCAGAAATATCCAGTGTCATGAGATATTCCTCTCATGTCCTCCCACTATTTATGAAAGTTTTCTGAAGAAAAACTGAAAAATACAGAAAATTGAGAATGGGCAGAAAGGAGGGGAGGGTAAGTGGAGGATAGAGGAAGAGGAGTAGCGATCATCCTGGAGAGACTGCTCCTTTGTTCTGTTGCATTAATCTGCTTTTTTCCCGTTCCCCTGCTTGTTCTTTTGATCCACTGTTGGATCATCCCCCTGATGATTCACCAACAGCAAAAGAAATTAAATACATCGGATTGACGACCCTCTCCCCCACCCTCCTTCTCCCCTCTCTTTGCCACCACCACCTCCCTCCCCATCTCCTTCCTCCTCTCTTCTCCCCGAGGCCTCTATTTCTTCAATAGATAAGCAGCGGATTCATTCTTTATCACTTCGCTCTCCATCTCTATCCCTTTTCCCTTCTTTCCCCTCTTCCTCCTTTCTTGTGCGCTGTGTTTAATCCCAGCCTTGCGGTGGATGCATGTCAGAGATGTAATTCTATTGTTCAACATGCTCTTCTGAGCCCCCACCCCAAACTCAGTCACTCCCGGGGCCACATGCATATTCATCAGCTATCAAAAACAAAAGGCACATCGCAGTGTTTGTCATGTACCGCAACTAGTGCTATTCAGTTCGCTCCCTTCTCTGCTGCTTCTGGCGGATTAGTGCATGATAAACATATCGCAGACGCACAAATCCTAAGTACTAACATATAGACATTCACTTAGAGAAAGAGAGTCTGTAGTTTTCACAACATGCCGACGAAAGCTCCTTATGTTACTTTCTCTCGTACTGGGAAGTCTGGGGAGTAGCAGGGAGCACAATCATAGTAAGGGCAATAAACAACAAAAGCAAGGGAAGATCAAGAGGAATGCGGGGGGGGGGAAGGGGGTTGGTTATGCAAAGGGACGTGTAGGGTTCTTTGAGACTGTAGGCCATTCATCGAGCAGCCTTGCACAGTCTGGGCCTGAGTGAGACTCAGTCCTCAGGTCTCGCTACAGTCTTCTGGGTGATGTCCAGGGTGCACCGGCGCACAGCTCCAGGTTCCAGGCTCCAGGGCCAGACAGATGTAAACACGGCCTGACCGCACACAGAGGCGCAGTGCCAGCCTGTCCTCACCTCGCACATAAACAGCCAAGGAGGCCACACTGTGGGCCAGGGGACAGACAGCACTGAACTTGGCTGGAGGGGAAGCGGGGGGGATGGAGCAGTGAGCGGGAAAGAGAGCAAGAGGCAACGATTTTAAGTTTGTTAGAGCGGTTCACATTTGTGGGGAAGAAAAAAAAAATGTTGGCATTAAGGCTCACCTGCCTTAACATTGTATATATTCTATTGTTCTCAATGTTTGCAGTTCCTAATTGCGGTTCATGCCACCAGCGGCGTGTGCATTCGGGTGGATCTGCTTAGATATCTTCTCCAACGCCCTGCCGTGACAGATGCGCCGGGCTCCTCAGCGCCTGTTTGATTTATGCGTCAGGACAAATATGGGTCAAAATGAAACATCCAACACGGTGGCTTCTTCTTGCTTGTTCCTCTTTCTTCTTTTTCATTCCCTTTGCACTTTCTTCTTTTCAAAGCTCGGCACAGCGGGACCGTGTGTCTCTGCTGCACCACAGCCAGGTTGTGTGTGTGTGTGTGTGTGTGTGTGTGTGTACGTTTGTGTGATGAGACGTGACAAGCGCCTTCATCCTCCCCTCAGACACCGCATTCCACAACGCTCCGCCACTCGCTCCGTGTGGCACGCTTTTCATCTTTCCTCTACCCGTTCATTCCTTCTTCTTCTTCCTTTTCTTCTTCTTCCTCTTCTTCTCCTCTTTTCCCTCTTGCTCTTCTTCTCCTCGCTCTCACAGGTGGAAGAAAGGCGAATGCAGGAATGAAAGGGACAAGATTCTAATTAGAGGAGGAGGCTGAGACAAAAGCAGGGGGATAACGAAGGGAAGCAACGATAACACATGTAAAACACAAAGCCTTAATCTTAGAGAGCGTTTGGAGGGATCTCTCATTTCTCTCCCTCTCTACAGTGAGGCGAGGCAGGGGGGTTGTGTGTATGGGAACACGAGGGGATAGGATGTGATTATGAGCACGGAGCTGACAGACAGATAGATTGGCATGTGTGTCTGCGGGTATGTGTGTGTATCCCCACAGGGCCTTCAGCTCCTTCTGTTCATAGAGACCAACTTAAAAAAAAAACACAGCCGTGTAAAAACAAGCAGGCAGTTGTACTTTTAGCATTGTTTACTTATTTGCAGACAAGTGCAACAAAGCGCCAATTTATTTAAGCAGCTACATCTCAATTCAACACCTGTGAAGAAGTTTTACGCACAAGTTAAGTTGCTCTGCTTTATCTATAGTTAGCATGTCAAAGGAGAAGGGAAAATATCAAGCCCATAAACCTGAGTAGATTTTTATTGCCGCCTCTCTGCTTGGCCAAAAGGAACGGCTGGCTGCTTCTCAAACGCTCTCCATCCCTCCCTCCAGTTTTTTCCTTGCCATGCATGTGGATTCTGTCTATTTACTCATTTGTGTCGCCTCTGAGCTCCTCCGACATGCCGCTTGAACCTCCGGGGTCCTCGGGTGATATGATAGAGCTCGGGGACTTTGGTTTCCTTGCCACTGCTGTGAAACTCCATTCAGATGATGAAACTGCGGTGCAGCTGTGTCTGCAGCTCACGGTGGGATGCCGGTGTCTTTGTGGCTCTCTGCGAGGCAGAGGCGAATTCTCACTGATGAAAGAGCCTGCAAATGTGCCTCTTTAGCCGCGGCCCGTACGTCTTCTCGCTGAAAAGCCACTGTGACTGTCATCTGCCTTATGCATGTGTGTGCAGCATGTCGGCGCGTATGTGGCTTTTTGGTCCACGCCGTTCTGTTAGGATCTTCTTTAGCTGCCTCACATTCACACAGATATAAGAGCAGCCTTGTATTTATACTTTGCATTCATTGTTAATGTATTAATGAATTGAATTAATGAATTCATTGTCGCAGGGCTGCAAAAAGTGAAGAAAAAAAAACAACTAAATTACAAATTATATCTGAGCGCTATTGGCAGAAGTGACAATTTTTTTTTTCTGCGCAAATCTTGCCATAAAGTTTGGATCCCGTGAGTCACCGGGAGACCGAAAATAACAGCGCAAGATAACCTGGCAAAGCACATTTCCACAGAGTCTTCCCTGAGGTGATGCAAGACTTTAGACAAATGTCTTGTTTGTTCACCGCTGAATGGCCATCTTTCAAGGGGTGGCATGCCAGCAGAGGCGCGCACACACACACACACACACACACACAAAGATATGCACACGGGAGCAGATCATTTTTCTCCCTCATGAAGTAGGTAGCGAGAATATTACAAACCAAAATCATAACACATTGCCGACGGCCAGAGGTTGGACGAGGAGAGGAGAGGCAGCTGTGTAATTGAATTACTGTCTGACAGACAAGGAGGATAGATAGATAGATAGATAGATAGATAGATAGATAGATAGATAGAAGGAGCATATATGTGCATTTTGTGTGTGTGAGTGAGAGAGTGACAGCAAAGAGCCTTATCCTCCATTAATAACAGCCACTAATCCCCTGATGTGATTACCTCTCCCTCCCTCCTCTCCGACTTTACCCCCTCTCCCTCCATCCTTCCACACTCTTCTTTTCCCATTCAGCAGCGCCAGCCACTTGTCTTCCGTGGCAGAGCTCAGCTGGTCCAATCCCCTGAACAGATCCAAGACTTCCACTGTGTTCAGCTGCCAGGACGATGGAGGTCTTCCAATTTGACGCCTCTCCCTACTAGAACTCGCCTCTGGGCAGGTGTATAAAAAAGCAAAAGTCAGTGGTGTTAGCGGCGAGAAGGAAGCAAATTTAAACAGATTAAGAGCCATGCCTCTGTTCAAAGCACTGACACTTAATGCTGCCTGAATGAGAGGTGACGTGTGATATGAATCGTACAAGATATGGTTCTGGATGTTCAAACGTTTATGGAAATATCTGCGAGCATTAAGGATTATGGGTGTGCAAAGGGAAGCAACAAGCATGTCAGTATAGCTATTCCTGTCCTCAATGACTGGCTGCCAAATGCATTTTTTTTATTTTTTCCAGCATTTGATAAACTCGCTACATCAATATAAAGTCTAGTGTGTTTCTATGGAAACTTAGACCTCCGAGAAGGTTGAATTTTTGCCTCTTAGCTCAAGATCTGCTCAAGAATAACATGCTGTAAATCTATACAGCGTATTCAGTTTGCGCAGAGGCAGCTCCAAAGATGAGGACGTTTGTCAGATCACGTTTTAAATCTTTGTTAGTCACGAGCACGAGTCTGCTGGGTTTCTTCAAACTGTTTTTAAAAGTATTCTGTTCATGGATATTACAAAGTTTTGCCGGAGTTGCATTGTGCATGAGCAGAACATAATGAAAATGAATCCAATATCCTTAAAAATGCTATCTTACTGTACACACACTGGGAGCCAGACATGCAGGAGTATGCAGATATATGTAAAGTTACAGTACACGGGTTGATAGGTCCCTTGAGGAGGCGATAGTGCAGTACAACACTGTACTTGGCGATGTCTCCATGGTAACTGTTATGTCTGACCTTCAACCATGTGTGCTGCCTTCCATCTGGCTCAGGTTGGCTAATCATATCACATCAACACACGCAAATGCACTGTCAGATCACATCAGGAATGAGGAGGTTTTTTAGATCGCTACTTCACCATCCCTTTATTTATTTATTTATTTATTCATTTTTTATTTAATCACGCAAAACTTTTGGTCCCGTTTTGCAAATTACTACCTCGCCTTGTTTCCATTTCCAAGCTGACAGGCGTATTGTAGCTCTAACGAGATGAAAAGTTCCCTTTGAGCTGCTGTAGTTTGCAGGGGGGCTTGGATAAAGACTTGAATCAATTAGCGCGTCTTTCATCAGCAAATAGGCCGTACCCCAGCACTCTGCGTGCTTTCACAGCCTGCATCTGTGCCGCCCTTCTCTTTTTTTTTGTTCCACCTCAACTCCGTGCCCCTTTCATTTCTCTTCTGTTCAATATTCTCATCTGCTCTGTTGTTCTCCAAGTTCATAAGGCGCTCCAGAAGGGCCAACATCTGGCAGCTTCTTAGGCCCAGGGCCGTGCATCCGTTCCGGAGCAACGAGGCCTGGAGATCAGCCCCTCCTGTGGAGCTCAGTCTTTGGTGTGTGTGGTACTGTTTCAGAGTCTCCACTTCCTGAGTGCTGGTGCCTTGATGTGGCCAGAACCATAGTGCATGATTTATTACACTACTAACTCTGTCCCCATTGCTAGTACTGCCATTATTATTATTATAACCATACATTCCCTCCTACGTCCTCAATCTCCCACCTGCAGTTTCACACTGAAACCTTCAGCAGTCACAGCTGACACAGCTCTACCGGGCTTACATGAGGCTTGTTGTGCTCTCCTTTCCTTAATGGTTGTTTGGTCTCAGATGTTTAAAGAGGGCGGCAAGCCATGCTGTGAACGAGGTGACAAAACGGTTGGGGCGATGACACATATTGTGAACTGACTGCAGGTCAGCAAGATCAGCTGTTTCCATTTGAGTCTCGACTCCTCATCCTTCGTCCGCTGACTACCGGCTTGTTGCTCTGTGTGGGTTACTGGCGGCAGCCATGGTCCAAGGAGAATCAATGAGGGTGGGGGTGGGGGTGGAGGTGGCAGGGAGGTAAATTGCTTTTTGGCTGTGTGGCCAATCAAAGGGACCTCATCAAAGTCAGCCAACCAGGGCTCCCCACAACCTTCCTTGCCTCTTTTCTTCTGTTTATATAAGTGCCACACAGTGTAATCAGCAGGAGCTGGAACACAGAGAAATATGGATGAAAGGAGACGAGGAAGAGGAAGTTAGAGATATAGGAAAGCACCAGGTCAGGAACAGACACCGGTGTTTGCATAAGCAGAGCCAGACTGAGGAGGCAGAAGAAAAGCGGAAAAGTGGCCGAGGACAGCAGAAGTGAGCGGATCATAGATGACAAGAAGTCCAGAGAGGAGGGATGTGGTGGCGCTTGTGTTTACAGGCCACTGTCACAGAGTGTACTGTGACTGGAGTTTGTGGCGGGTTACCACAGCAAGCCAATAATCAAGCAATATTTACACAGCGGTAGACAATTAGTCTATTTCTCAGGAAGTGTAACACTTAAGTTTGTGAAGTTAGGAGCAACAAAAATAACAATGCTTCCGTCAGCGGATTTGTTGCAGGACAATTTTTTTTTTTTTTTTCCTGAGGTACAAACAAGCAGAAAGGAAGAGGAAGTCCGTTTTTAAAACATCCATTCATTTACACATCCATTCATACACATACAAACATTGATCCCTGCTGTGTCCTGTGGTCCCCCGCTGAGACACAGACACATGGTTTGGGTATCCCCCCATGATCCCCCATTAGCAGGAGACTCCCGCAGGCAGCTGCCTCAAAGCTCCACAGAGGTATCAGATCTCCTCCTCTCCTTAATTAGGACAATTAAGAGATTTACAGGACAGATGGATGGAAATCCAGCTGGCTGCAGAGTCTGCCCCTGAGGACAACCGTGTTGATGATGAGGTGAGATGTAAGTGAGCGCTGGAGAGAGTAGCATCCACTGACTAGTGGGACTCTGGTGCCCTCTGGTGGTCGTGAGTGTGTACTGGTGAATGGCCAAGAACTACAAGAGGCTTAGAGAGAGATGGAAATTAAATACCTCAGTTATGTTTTCTTTTGTTGTTGAGTCATTTATATCAAGTTCTCAAGCATTAATTTATAAAGTTTGAGTTTGAGGTATTTTTGAATAACGTACCAGACTATTGTGGCATTATGAAAAATGTAAATAAACCTGATATGTGCACCACACTGAAAATGGACATATATATTTTCAACGTCTTCTTGTCTTTGTACTATTTTCAATTAAATCAAAAGTTTAAAATGTATAACCATTTCCTTACTGACAATTTACGCTTCTTTTACATTTTACGCAGCCTCACAACATTTAAGTAAAAGGGGTTGTAATCTCAACTAAAATGTATAAATGATTTATGACTAGTTTCATATTGCATATTTCACTCAGTAAATCTGTTGCGTTAACTTCCTTTGTGATTGTTGAACCAACATTATAAACAATAGTTGAAAAAAAAAAAAAACACAATGGCAAAGCTGTGATATGGCTTTTTTAATTACAAATATCATATACAATTTTAAAAAAATTATAATTTGATGCAGTGTCGATGGTTAGAAAAGAATAACAATGGTTATTTTCTTTCTTTGGTTAGTTCGTTTTAATCAGCTAAACACACAGGTCAAGCTTCAGCTTTAGATTTGTTTTCTCAAAATAAACAAATGTGCAATCTTCTGTTGTAAATTTCCCCAAATTCAAAACCTCCTCTGCAAGTTTTGCACCACTGCCGCCAGCTAAAGTGCAGAGTACCTCAGAGTTTTACAGCTCTTGTAGTGACTCAGAGTTTCTGTACCTTAGCACTCTGTCGGACAGGAATCTGCAGAAAAGAAGTTGTTTTTCAGAGCAGTGGAGGCAACTGAGGTTGAGTGTCTTACAAATATAGAAAGTGCTGCAAACACTCACATGTTCAGGCTGCCCTTTTTCTGTTTTATTCCTGTGAGGAGAGAGAGCGTGCAGTTCAAATGAGGGAAGTACATTTTGCTGGCTTTCTATAAGAAGCAACGCTGCTGAGGTATACTCACGTCGAAGATGCCACGTGGTTACTATGGCAACAGCCAACACCACCAGCACCACTGGTACAATGATGGCAGCTAGGTGACCACTCTGACTCTCCTCAGCACTCACCTGGCAGAGAGGATTCACATCTGGTTAAAGTTCACGTCGAGTGAATGTGTAGACTTAAACTCGTTATCAGTGAACCTTTTAACATTAATGTGAAGTCAGCTGCATTGAGAAAGTCCGTGTAATCCTCGTCATGAGTTAAACAAATATCCCCACGTATTTCTGATTTCCTCAAGGTGTCTGCTTTCTTTACGAGAAGTGTTAAGTGTGTACGACATTTTTACAAAGCGGGGTTCACCATTTTGTCCTCGATGACAGAAATATCTGACACAGTTTTATTGGTGTTTCATTTCAACTGTAATGACATTATTGAATTAATATTTTAGATTTCAGACTTCAGCTCACTGCATTATAACGTCATCAGTCCGTTTCTGTGTGGTTTCCACTGCGCTCCTGTACTCCCTCTCAATCTGAGTGGCTTTACTTGCCTGCCAGTCTGCAGCAGGCCTTACATTCATCATGGCTAAGGTTTAAAATCGTGGATTAAATAAAGTGACCAAGGATTCTGTAGGCTACATCTGCTTTGGCAGGCACTAACATTACTCCTTTATTAGGTCAAATTCCTCCTTAAACCTGTGTTTGCACATGAAATATACAAAACAACATTTGGATGGTTGTTGCTAATTTGACCAGTTGCCACATACACCGACCAGGCATAACATTATGACTACCTAATATAGTGTAGGTCTCCCTTGTGCCTCCAAAACAGTTGTGACTCATCAGAGAATGGGTGGGTGGTACCAAGTAACATCCACACGGTAGTCTGTGGCGGAGTCACGACGAGGGACGAAAAGAGACTGGGCAAACTGATCAAGAGGGCTAGTTCCGTCCTGGGCTGTCCTCTGGACTCAGTGGAGCAGGTGGGGGAGAGGAGGATGTTAGCTAAACTGTCAAAAACCAGGAACAACCCCTCTCATCTCCTGTATCGGGACTTTAGGAAGCTCCTTCAGCCAAAGACTTCTGCACCCACAGCGAAAGAAGGAACGCTTCCGGACGTCTTTTTTTTTTTCCCCTTCAGCAGTCAGACTCTTTAACGTCAGCATTTCTTAGCACAGCTGCTGCTGATATTCACGAATGTCAATATGTATATATTAAGCCTCCTTACCACCTCAAGCCACTATTAGTTGGTTCTTTCAGTTTTTGGTTAGCTACTGAAAACCTGATGCAACATGTAAATATTTTTTTGTACCATAACGTATTTACTTTTATATAGTTTCTTGTGTCTACCTCATTCTATTTTTTGTATCCTTTTGTATCTTGCACTCTAGTTCCCTGCCGCTGTAGCACCCTAATGTCCCCACAGGGATAAATAAAGTCCTACCTTATAAGAATCCTTAAAATGTCTTTTATGTCAAAATAGATGAATATTCCTGTGCTAATTACCTGAAACATGCTGCCTGTATATTATATATATATTTCTCATTCAAACTTAACACCCTTATAATTAAATCAAGCTCAATCATATGTCCTTTCACTGCCTTTTTTTGGAGGGGGGACACTTCCCGTTCCATGATACAGCTGTGATGTCACATGAGTTATGCCATATGACTGCGGTCATGTACTTTCACAGCATGGTCTCAGCACCAGTCGCCTTGTAGAATGCTTTTGTTTTCTTGTCTCACTTTACCTGGTGTCCTAATAAACCTGAATTCACGCTACATATAGATGGTTGATTAAAGAAGATCCAAATTGGATACTTACCGCAGCATGAGTATCCGCTGATATGGTGGCAGAGAGATTGTTCCATTGATGACCTGTCAAGTTCAACCAAAGGCAGCCAGGAGGAAATTTTGAAAGTGTTGCTTTTCAAAAAAAAAAAAACTGCTACACATGCAGAAATAACACATCTAGGAAAATAACAGAGCTAGGAAGAAATTGGCCTTCCGGTTGTTTGAGGAACTGTGAGTGGGTTTTAATAGAATTGTGATTCATTTATATTTTGGAGTCTAGAGTATGAATAAGGGTGTGAATGAGGCCCACTAGTTCTGTTGTCAGTAAAACCAAGAAGGAAACAACAGGCCAATTTGCTATTGAGCCATGTTGGAAACATTAACGTAAAGACCTCTTCTGTCATTTGGTGAACTACATCAACCTACAATCAAGACGGCATGAATAATATAAAAACAACACCTGTGTATTCGATGGTGATATTGAGGACATTGCTGGCTTTACTGGTGCCCAGTCTGTTCTTGGCAAACATGCGGATGTTGTATGTAGAAGGGTTTATCTCTATTACTGTGGCCTCTGTCTGGTTAGGGTCGAAGTCTACAACGGTTTTCGTGTTATCCCATGAGGCTGTGGAGAAAAAAAAAATGAATAGAAATTTCATAAAATGCCACATAATGCTATAAGGATTAACAGTAAGTTTAGATTTAGGCAGTCGACTGAAGCTTTCTCTTACCTTTTGCTTCTTTGTACTCCAGGTAATAGCCAGTGATGGGGCTGTTGCCTTCAGACCCAGGAGTCCAAAAAAGGGAAATAAAATGGTCTTTCACCTCTTTCAGCTCAACTACTGGGGGATCCGGGGACCCCGAGGCGTACAGAGTGAAGACATCTGGGTACAGAGTGAAGACATCTAGCAAAGGAAAACCGAAATTTAGCTTTTATACAATTCATCCATGTCAAACACAAACACACAAAACACACTTGGAGTTATAAATATTGGAAAACCATGTGATCTAATTATGATTAGATATCAATTAAAAACAAAGTGATGGGTACTCTATCCGTTGGCAGAATTATTTTAGAAAGCTGTTTGTGATTTCCAGAATCATTGTCATCATAAATTCTGCGGTTTGGGCAAAATCTTCCATTAAAAGAGTTTAATTTTCAATTCAGGACTTCATATAAACCACAAGAATCACCTGGCATGACACTCGCTGTGATTTGCTCCGAGGCTGTGGTCAAAGGGACAGGCTCTGTCTGATCTGTAGAAGTGTTGGGAACTTGGGACGAAGCTAAAACAGATCATAATTCATTTATTTATTATTTAGTTCATGAAAATGAGTTTCACCAGCCCAATAACACATACCTGTAGAGGAGCTAGTGTTTTCTATCCACACTGTCGCAGCAGTGGAAGAAGACGCAGTCGTGGCTGCTGTTGTTGTTGCGTGAACTTGAAACACAGCAAGGAGTCCAGTCAAAATAATAATAATAATAAAAAAAAATTAGGTCATATTTTTAAATCCTCTCACATTTCCCGACGTACCCTCATCCAGAGTGGAGCAGAGAGGTGCGGTCGAGGCAGGTCCTATTCCTGCATTTGTCTTGGCCTGTATGAGCACGCCGTACTTGGTGGAAGGCTTCAGGTTGCTCAGGATGATACTCTCCACTTCACGTGTCGGCGCCATACTCAGGCGATGCCACTGTTTAAACTGCTGGCCTGCGGTGTCGTACTCTCTGTAGCTGATGCTGTAACTCCGCAGAACGCCGTTTCTGAGATCAGCCCTCGGAGGCTAGTCAGGAGGAGACAGACACTCTGAAGTGCATCCGGTCACAAAGCTGTTTAAAATGTGTTTTTAAACAAAGTTTACCTTCCACGTAACTCGGATACTGTTGGAACTGAGGGCCTCCAGGTGCATATCCAAAGGAGGACCCTCTGGTGCTGCAGGCAAAACAAATTTCATCAAAAATGTTAATTTCTCTTTAGCTCTCCGTCGTCCTTGTTGTATCTTAATAAATAAACAACGCCTCAATATACCTGCTTCTTTTGTGGTGACTGTCATGACGTTGCTGGATTCGCTGACCCCCACACTGTTGACAGCAAATATGCGGAGACTGTAGGTCTTGGATGGACGCAAATCCACCAAAGTCACCTGAGTCAGTTCAGGATTGGACACTTCGGTTCTTACCGCAGTATCCCAGGACGCTGTGCAACAGGGAGGCTTAGGTAAGATCCAAACTGCATGCTAAAATACATTTCAGAGAATGGTGACTAGCTTTTTATGTGCTCACCCTCTTTGCTTTTTAGATCAATCAAGTACGTTGTGATGGGTCTGCCGCCATTAAACGTAGGAGTCCAGCGAACCGTCACTGTTCTTTCCTTCACCTCTCTCGACTCCACCTTCACGGGATTTGGCCGTGCTAAAAAAAAAAAAAAAAAAACCCAAAATGAATCAGAAATCATAAGCTATTTATCGTTTAAGTTGTCTGAAGATTCTCAGTCATCCAGGTGATGGCATATCCAAAGAGCAAAGACATAAAACAAGAACAAGGTTTGTTTCGGGTAATTAAATCTTTTAAGATAATGTGAGAATTGTCAGACTTGACTTTTTTGGGTGGGATTTGTCCTGAATACTGATAAAAGAACAGGTTGTATTTCTTCTTTGTTGGTCTCACCTGCATTTACTGTGAGAGTCACATGATATTTGAGATCATTAAACCAGCCTGGGATATCCACACGACAGCCGTACGTCCCCGAGTCGCCCTCCTCAACATGCCTGATGGTCAGTGACACATCACCCTGGCCAAGATTACCCATGAGCCGGTAGCGTTCAGACTGTCTGCTGGTCACTACTGTCCCGTCTGTCCTGATCACCTCATTCGCACAGCCACTGTTGGGTATGGTCCCTCGGCCCCAACATATAGAAAGCCTACCGTAGTGCTGAGCATCATACGAGCATGGTAAACTCACATCTGTTCCCACTGTGGTTATTATGGATACTGCAGACGCACAACCTGAAAAGGCAATGAGAGATTTTTGAGAAGAGTCATTCATTAATCAACATGAGACGAAAAAGCAAATCATCTGCATGACTGTCTTACCCAGGAGGAGATAAAGGAGAAGAATGCAACACAAAGGGTGTCTGCTGCCCAAAGGAATCATTCTGCATCTGTGCTCTTGTCTCCGCATCAGTGCAAAGAGTTCACCTGCTGAACAACACTAAATCGACCACAGTGTGGTTTCAAGATTTGAAATCTTTCCAAATCACATGACGCTGTCCTTGATATGCTCACACAAACAACTTCTGCAGGCAGAAGAGGAATGCAGAAAGGAGCTGTTTCCCTTTCTGTGGTTTTGGTTCCTTCTAGCAGAAATGGCACACTGTTTCATTTTGATGATTAGACAGACGCAGAATCAAGGTTATCAGCATGCTAACTGCAATAATGTTGTTTGTTTTCAGTACCTGTAGTGATGGCTGGGATTGAAAAAATGTGGAGTCTTCACCCCTGGGTGTGGGAAACTAACTGAGTAGCTCTGGATCCACATAAACTACTGTACTGAAATAATTTGTCCCACCAAAAAATAATTTAAATAACTAAACAAACAACTTAGCAATTATCATTCCTAACTCCTATCATCAGCAGGTGAGTACAAATGCAACATGGTTTTAGACATACAGTACATTGCAACTTTGTTTTCCTCAAACTGTTCTCAAATACACCACTGACGAGAGCACAAAGTCTGGTTTACTCAAGGGCCTTGGACTTTTGTGTGTTTCTTAGACTGCTGAGTAAACATTTGGGTCTGCTGGAAGTTTAGTAACCCAGCAAAAACTTCCTCTTTGATTCCTCTAAAATCACTCCACATGACACATGAGGTCGGTGTCACTTTCTACTTCAGTGTTTTCGAATATAAAGATGTGGATATTGTTGAAAGCTGTCAGGCACATGATTCTTTCTTTCTTTTCTTTTTCTTTTTTTGTTCTACGTGACATATGTTACTAATATAGGGGTATTTAAATACTATCACCCCTTCATCCCTGCTGAGTTTCGCTCCACATGAAACCTAAATCCAGGATTTCTGCAATAGTTAAACTTGTTAGTTTCGTTTATACATAAACGCTCTGTACACACCTCTATACAGCAACAAAGAAGAAATTTACATACTGGGGAAACAATGCAGAAACAAGCAGACTTGTAACAATTCAGAATGTTTTCTCACATAGTTTTGTTATGAGCGTCTCCTCACTATTTCAGAAAACAGTGCCTCCACTCCCGTTTTCTCACTTCTTTCCTATACTTGCCAGACTATTTCAGAGAATAAATGCACAGCCAACACTTTATGTGATCAATATTCACATAGAAGCAGGAACTGGAACAGGGAAAGAATTCAGCTTCCTTTAAATGAAATTGAGTGAAATTCTGTGTAATGGTTTGGTTAGAGTCAATACTTCAACACATGCTCAAAATTAAAAACAGTGCAATCAAGCTTGTTACATACTCCGCAGGAAGCGAGAATTTTTTTCTCGCGTTCAAGGCTGTGATAACAACAAAAAAGTTTGTTTTGGCCATGAAATTTGTACTTCACGAGAAACTCTCCCACCGCAGTATATGTCACACACGCTGAGCATTGTGGGAGATGCGGGAGACGGACAACGAGAGGCACTTTTCCTATTATTTTCGGATGTCGTTTTGACGACCGTGACCGCTGCATCACGCCGTTCATTCAGCGTGCACCCACACACCGTTTGCCGATCTCTACCCAGGAGAGATTAGTGGCCACACTGCGAATATTAGCATCGGGGAGCACAATGAGTGGCGGCTACTATTTCCACCTGTCCGCATTGACCACACCCAGCACAATTTCTGACCAATCACAGAATAGTTGCTGGACACAACACGAGAAAAAAGTTCTGCACGGTTGATGTGTCAAGAACAAGCTGCAAGAACTCCCAAACGAGGGCTGCGAGAAAAAAAAAAAAAAAAAAGGTTAGCGCCACATGAAACCTAAATCCTGAGACTTGTTAGTTTCATTTATATAAAAGTTCTGTACACTTGGGTATAAACACACGTCTATACAGCAACGAAGAAGAAATTTACATACAAGGGAAACAATGCAAAAACAAGTAGACTTGTAACAATTCAGAATGTTTTCTCACATAGTTTTGTTATGAGCGTTTCCTCACTGTTTCAGAAAACAGTGCCTCCACTCCTGTTTTCTCACATCTTTCCTATACTTGCCAGACTATTCCAGAGAATAAATGCACAGCCAACACTTTATGTGATCAAAATTCATAGAAACAGGAACTGATAAAATTAAACTTTCTTTCAATGAATAGGAGTGAAATTCTGTGTAATGGTTTGGTGCAATCAAGCTTTTTACATACTCCGCAAGAGGCAAGAAATTTGTTCTCGCTCCCAGGGCTGTGAGAACAAGAAAAAAGTTCAATTTGGCCAAGTAATTTATACTTCACGAGAAACTCTGGTGCCGATCTCCAGGTAAGTCCTCATAGGTTCCTCCCACTGCAGTATAGGTCACACACGCTAAGCACTGTGGGAGATGCGGGAGACAGACAACGAGAGGTACAGTGAACTCAGTGGTATTTTAATAGGCCTACTGTATGTACATTCATATTAAAAGTCCAGCAGGTGGCATCTTTGTCCACCAACAAACCACAAACAAGATGTCTTCAGTCTCTTTGATTCAGTTGTACATTTAAAAGAGAAAGTAAACATAAAGAGGGAATTAATTAACCTGCAGGAAACATATGACACAGTTTCCCCTTTCATTGGAAACTGAGACGACAGGGAGGTGGAGGAGAGGTATTTTGCAATCTGTTACTTGGTTAAAATACTGCAATAATTAAGTAATGCCAGAGTTCAAATATCTCTCTCAACAGATGCACTGAATGTTGGTACTGAATGTGAAATTCACTACAAAATGGGAACTAGTTACTAGAACAGAAGAAGGATGGCCCAGCTGACTTTAACTGTTCAATATTCAACATATGTTTGATGTGCACAATCAATCTGAAGGCACAAACTGCAATTCATGTCATACGGAAAATAAAACCCGAGAATCACAAAGAAGAAAATTGCTGCCATCCCACCAACGTTTCCAGCTCATAGGAGCGCTTTGATGTTTTCTCCAGTGTTTCTTATTGAGGCTGGGTCAGTTACAGACTAGGCATCCTGTGACGAAGGTCAGATGTGCCCACAAGTGCAGCATATGTCATAAACATACAGTACCGAAATATAATAACTTACAGTTACACGTGTATCGTCTCCAGTACACGCTCATATATTTAATATGTGCAATACAAACTGGACATAAACCTTTGAACTTTATCACGGTTACAGTTCAAATGCTGTGCGACACCGGGTCACCGACAACATTTCGCAATGTCGATGTTGTCAACATCTAATTTCCACTTGAAATATCTATGTTCAATTTGAATTATGAAATGTATAGAACGTGTTATGTTTTATGTCTGAAACATGAACACTGACCCCCCCCCCCCAAAAAAAAAGGTAATCTGTTGACCAACACTGAACCGGACCACAGCATGGTGTCAGCCTCTCAGCATAGAAAGACAAGTCTGAACATTTTTTATTTTTTTCCCAAGTAAACATATAAATAATGGTCAGAGAAATCCACAACATAAATAGACACAGGTTTACCAGAAATTATGAACGATAACGTCCACATGCGGAGTACAAATTCTGGTTTATTTTGGCCATGAACAGCTGTAAATTTCTTAGACTGCTGAGTAAACATCACTGTGTGTTGGATGTTTAGTAACCAAGCCAAGAACTTCCTCTTTGCTTTGCTAACACCCAGAAATATGTGGTTTAGCAGTTGCAACAAACCACATTGCGCTCATTTAAATACTAACACGTAAATACTTAGATTTTCTAAATGAAAGACTGTGTCCTATTCTGAAAAACAGGAGCAGAAGTAATGCCTTATACTGGAAAAACCACACCGCGTGATGCAGGGCAATAGAAATATCAAATATCTCTGACCTCACCTTTAATTTATGTGGACAGAAAATATGTGCAAAGTGTGTATTCTTTCAGGTTGTTCTTTATTGAGCATAGTTTTTCGGTATACAATGTATCTCCCACACTGTCATACCCTCACTTCACATCCTATCTTTAAATACCAACCTACTTTTCCTGAGTATTTTACTAATAGTCGTAATAATAATAATAATAATAATAATAAAATCTGGTAAATCCAGTAGGTGGCATTGTGTCCACAAGTATGAAGCATCCACGAGGTTTTCATTGCACACACAGAGAGGCAAATTAATTAATCTGCAGGCTATTTTGGCATCTTCTAAAACACGTTTTTAGAGCCATCTGAGAACAGCGAGACACCGTAAGCGGCTTTGCCGGGGAAATGGGTCATCTTGTTCTCTTACTGATAAGAGTTCAAACAGTCGAGCAATTTCTGAGAAGATGGAGAGATTCGACACATGACAGGCAGTCACTTCTGCAGTCAGAAGTTCCTCAAATGTGTGGACTCCCTCGTTCTCAATAATGTCGACCCTCATTAAGGCATTGGGGGATTTCATAAATATTCTCAGCAGTCGGGGTGTTGGCGTGAGTCCTCCTCGACACAAACGTCCTGCCTGGTTTGAAAGAAATGCAAACAATAAATGATATTCTCAGACACAAGAAGGAAGACCCACTCTGTGACTTCCGCCGTTCAATAGACGCCCACTTTTAATGTAAAATTAATCTGGATGGCAGATGAGTCACAAAATATAATCCATTCCATACTCACGGAAAATAAAGACGAGGATTATGATTACGAGAAAGAACAGAATAGCCGTCATCCTGCTAACGTTCTCCACTCTCAGGAAGGCTTTGAAATTACCCTGCAATGAAAATTGAACCATGAAGGACTGGGTCAAGTCTTAGTTTTAAATATGTACATTATTATGATGATTTAAAAACAGTAAGGTTCATGGTGCCCCCCATTTCTCACCTTCAGCTTTAAACCTCAAAAATAATGCAGTTGGATTTAACCATTGTGAATAAATTAAGATATGACGTTTGTCATTTTTATGTCTCTGATCACGCTGATCACTTTGAATTCATCACATTTTACCACATCATTCTCAAGACAAGAAAAAATCCAGATTTAAAAAATGATAAATAAAGTGTAAATATTGGTTATAAAGAAATTAAAAGACTGCAACAGAGTTGTGAGTTCATGGCACTTTTTCCCTTATTTTTATACGCGCAAACAGAGTTATGGTGTTTAATGACCTGTATGAATTTTTATCTTGTGAATAGGTTTTTTAAAAAATATATATTTACATCATCATTTGTTAATCAAATAGTACCGTACCTCAGATGTTACACTTTGAATAATTTCCAATGTTGTCTCATCAGCTTCCACAGGTGCAGATGTTAACAGCGTTTCTGTAAGGAGGTAAAAATCTGTCAGTTGCCTTCCATCATAATAATCTAAAATTGTAATCATGTTAAAAAATTAACATTTGCCTGAAGGCTGTTTGAAGCTTTGCAAAATCATTAGATCCTCATCATCTCCTTCATTTATTTACTTATTTATAGGTGACTGCTTACCTTCTACCCAATCAGCTGAGCGTGTACTATTCCGAGTAACCTGTTGTTCCACGGGAGCTGGCAAAACCAAAATAGTTCAATTAGCTCAACTGAAAAACATCACAGACTCTGTTGATAATGTTTTGAGCATTACCTTCCTCCATAATAAGCTGTATGTTGACTTTTTTGTCATTGAACCACCCGGGAATCTCAACCCTACAGCCGTACACGCCAGCATCACTCCTCTGAGCGTTCATGATCGTCAGGGACAATTCTCCAGTTGCCACTTGGCCCAGCAGCTGGTACCTGGAGGACAGCTTGGAAGACACATGCCCATCCGGGAAGGAGAGGATTGTGTTGGAGCATTTGGACACGGGCACCTTCCCTTTTCCCCAACAGAAATGTAGGTCATCCTGAGGTTGTTTGTCATAACTACAAGGCAAAGTGACATCGCGCCCAACGTAGCCGATGACTTTGGAGGTGCCTGAAGACACTGTGAAGGAACAGCGATAATTCTGATCAAACATCGTAATTCTGATGTGAAGCCCACAACTGCACCCACGGTCCTCCACACACACATACCCCTCCACTAAGAAACAAAAAAAGCACAAAATATTGACTTACCACGGATCAGGACCGAAAGAACAAAATAAGAAAGACCACGCATGTGTGTAGGCTATTGTACAACAATGTCCTGAAGCGAGGATATAATGAATTTCTCCCCCTCCACTCGCACACTGCAGGGCAGATGACATCACGTTGAGGGTTTTACTTCCTTTTTTTAAAATCAGGAAGGAAATCAGAACTTGTCTACTTTTGGATCTCAGTTATTATGATGTGTGATGAGGCCACAGGGAAAATAAACTGTTGTAATAAACTACATCTGAGTTTATTATTGCCCATGTGAACATCTGCTCTCATATGTAACAAGACAACTATAAATGTTTCTGAAACACAGAAAAACATGGTATAGTCCTTTTGTGTGTTCATTAAGGGAAGTTATAAATGCCACAGCAAGATGACACACACTTACACAGGAAATCTGATGGTTGAGTGTCACAGCTGACCCTTTTTCAAGAAACCTGCTTTTCTCATTTATTTACAGCTTGTTAGTTCTGTGTGAGCACAATAAATGACGTGACTGTGGAGATATGAACTCCTGAATTCTTCTCTTCGCTCATTGTCATTGAGGATTTAGTACCTGTGGGTGTGCGTGTGTGCACGTGTATGCGAATATGTACGATAACTTTGCACGTTTAAAGCTCACAGGTAGCACGTGACCAGCACTAATGAAACTGAAGTGTCAGCGTGTGTGTGTGTGTGTGTGTGTGTGTGTGTGTGTGTGACGACCGCAGTCCAAGAAAAATATTTTGTCTTTGTCAGTCTTTATCTGGCCCTCGCTCACCTCTGACAGGCCCGTCTCCACCTCCACTTGTCAACACTGTCAGCCACCACTGAGCTGCCCGAGTGCTCCAGAACCCCCCGTCCTCCTCTCATAATGCCCTGCGTTTAGTCATTTCTCAAGGCCGCGAAGTCCTTCCCAGATTTCCTGCGAATATCAACAAACGCACTGAAACCGAAACTTTCCAATAGACAAAATTGTGAACTGAAACAGCAAATACACTTCAAAGGAAACAAAACTGCAACTGAAATAAGTTTTCTTTTGACGAAACGAGGAAACATTGTTAATATCAAGCATTTGGCTGCATTTGGTGTTGTATGTTATCTACATGTTATGACTACAGCCTTATTGACCTCTTTATGGTTGTGTTTAGGCTATTTGCTGAGGCTAGATAAAAGCCTTGATGTGCTTTAATAGAGAAAATGTTCAGCGTCATCAGACAGAACAACCAAAGTTACTTTATTCATTGAATCTAGCACAGGCTCTGCAGAGTGCTTTGTAAGCCCACCATCCACCCCAATAACCTCCTGCTGTCTGTGGAGGGAGTTCATCATCAACCTAAGTAATTTCTAGGAGACAGGGATGGATAGAAAGCAGTTTACGTATGTTTAATAAGTCAAAAGAGTTTATTAAACCAATTTTCTTGTTTTAAATATTAGAAATTAAACCCTTTCCAAGATGCCATCTCTAACTGGGACTGTAACACCAATGCTCTAAAACCCTAACCCTAAACCCTAACCCTTACCCTAACCCTTACCCTAACCCTAGTTACTTGCGCAAACATTTCTCTTCTAGAAGAGGAGCTTTGTTTACCTTGACCGCATGTCACGGTTTAGTTTGGAGCCATTGTCAATCTGCTGCAGAGATAAAGGTTTAGAAATGGCATTCAAAGCAGAAAAGCTGGTCTGAGGCCAAAGAGCCAGCAGTAACAAATCCATGGCTGGGGGGGCTTTTGCTGATGTCTGATAAAACCAGAGGCAAACAGAAAAGAAGAAGTGACACCGGAGAGGTCAGAGTCTGTGTAATTTATAGAAGTCCTATAGGAGGTTGGCAGTTGCAGTAGTCTGCTCCATTTCTTGAAAGTTGAACTGAAGCACAGAAAGGCCGGTTTTTGGGTTTGCGCACTGCTGCATACGCTAACAGAATACATACATCAACTTCATTCTTTGTCAATTTGAGCTTTCCTAAAGCGATCCATCACAGCGGTCAGATGAGAAAATGCATCGATTTGCAATATTGCTGATGCCTGAGGAGCCACTGTCACCTTAAGAACAAACATGCTGATCTGTCAAACAGCCTCTTGGTCCCTGAGATGACCTCCGCAATCTGAAAGTGTCAGAAAAAATATCTGCTGCAAGCAATACAGGATGCCCACGTGATGTTTGTGCTGCTAACGTGTATACATCCACTAGAAGGTCATTGACGCAGGAATCTCATTGATAGAAAAGAACAAACTGTATAAGAGAAAGTTCACAACCACAAAAACATAAGATCCTGTAAAAGTCAACTTCCAGTCTGACATTATTTATTCATGTATTCAACATTTCAATGCCCTGGTGAAGACCTCGTGGTCACAGTGCTGAACAAATATTTTGGCTTGACAGTTTTTATGGCTGTCCTTTAATGACAGCTTGTTTTTGCCTTCACTTGTCAACGCTATCAGTAAGATAGGGTAAAAGGATCACCGCTCCACCACTTATAGCATTGCGAGGGAAAAAAGTGAAAGCATCTCTCAGTGGCTCTGGTAAATATATATATGAGAGAAAGTAGGTGATGTTGTTACAAAGCCACATACTGAAGAGATCAGGTCGGATGGATGGGTCAGTAAAACGTTGGATTTTATTTTAGATCGCAAAGACAAATGTAAAAAATTTGTTGATCTTGATGTATACCTCTTTCACAATGTAAAAACAGGTCTACTGTCACCAATCAACCACTTGTGTTTAGTCAATAGTACAATACAATAGTACATAATCTCAAATTAAGTAATCTCTTACTTAAGAGGACCCTTCCCAAACTGTTTATATGAAAATGTGAATTGTAATACAGCTGACCTGCTGCAAGGCAGGACTCGCATTAACCTGTTTTATGAATCCATCTTTAAACCCAACAAAATCTCTTTAAATCCTTGATTTTAATATTAAATACTGTGACAGTTTCCTCAGCCATGAATGATACACAAGTCTTTCCAAAGCTTCACTGACCAATTTCTATGGATTTACAGGAGAATTACATGAGCATAACTAGTGTTTAGATGGAATGTAGTGTAGATTGGGTTTCTTTGTCTGTTGCTTATTCCTGCCAGTGTTTCATTTCCTCCATGAGAACATATTCTGATCTGTGAGTCTGAGTGTGTGTGTGTGTGTGTATGTGTGTGTGGGTGTGTGTGGGTGTGTGTGACATATGACGGATTCATGGCTGCTGCCGGCAAATGTGGACATCGGCCCTTTCCCCACTTCTTACTTCCCACCCTCGTCCCTCCCGGGAGCGCGTCTCAATGTTCCACTCCTCTCTCCTATTAATACCCCACCGGGGAGTCCAGAGCTCCTAGTGACTTTGGGAGCGGAAACGCCTCCTAGCACTCTTGGAAGACGTAGGCCGGGGCGAGAGAGAGAGGAAAAGAAAGAGGGACGGAGAAGATTAAGGCGTGTAAGGAAAGAATGCCAGTCCGACTGTATGAAATAGGATTGGAACAAGGTGGAAGTGAAAGAAAGTGAAGCTTAAATAAGAATGAGAAGAAGCAAGGATGGAGAAGTTAGCACTGGTCATGTTGTGGGGGTTTAAACCAGACAGAAATACACCTTACACTCACCACAACAGTTGCATGTCATCGTTTCAGGAAAATAAATCGCATTAACGCTGACATCATTTAAAGGACCACTGTGTGAATTTAGCGGCATCTAGTGGTGCGTTTGCAGACTGCAACCAACTGAATCAACGTCCCTTTCCAAGATTTCCTGCGGCATAAAAATGCACTAGTCTAGTCAGTATTTAGGATGCCTATTCTGAACTGCTGCCGAAACCGTGCCGCAAAAATGGCAGGATCTGTGGAAGAAGACCCTCTCCCTATGCAGATTTGAACGGCTCATTATAAAGCAAGAACAATAATTCCAGGCAATTATACACTAATGCACACATAATTATGAATATCCAAATCTGCCGTATCCTACAAACTGGACCTTCAACAGAGAGTAGACTTTGAACATTCCGTCTTTTTTTTTCCTCCCACAACCAGTGCGTTGGGATGCTGCCATGAGCCCCGTCCCGTCACTGTTACTCATTGCAGAATCATTATGGGAGATCCAGTTGTAACAGTTTGTTCCCACAAACAATCTTTTAAAGGGTCACTGACTTACCATTTGATAGTCATCTGTGCGGTGCACTTTGTAGCGCATAATGACCGAAAAAAAATGCATGAAAAGGTAGGATGTTGAGATAGGATGTTGAGATAATGCGTCCACGCCCAGACATCACGAGGAAGAGAGGCACTGTGGCAATGTGGAGACACATAACCAAGGGAATTCTCACGAGTTCACTCTCCTTCGCCACAATCGGAAGGGAAAAATGTGCAAACATAAACATACCCTTAAAGGAAAGATGATTAGGGATGTACAGAAGAGAAGACGCTCTCCTGACCCGAGGCTGATCCAGAGCCAACTGTTTCTCTCCGCTGGGAAAAAAGTCCCCGTTTCATTTCTCACATGGCCCGGCCACCCCTGCTACTAACACAGCGCAGAGAGATGCTGAGAAAACCATACGAGGACATAAGCAGGGGACCAGTATGGGAAAGATTATCCTGAGCACCAGTCCCCTAATAGTAGGGATGTGAAATAATTATTTACTGCTGGAGTATTCAGTGTGGGATAGCTGAGCCGACAGAACCATGTTTTTCTGGGGGCATCTTTTGCGCGCAAACGCACATAATCAAGAGCGAAAAATGAAGCAAGTGCAGGTCAAAGGTTTCAGTCCTCTTGTTGGCTTAATGCCTAGAGGTTCAGTGTTTTTTCCTGGATCTGAGCACAACACCCCGACAAAGCCTGACTCAGCCCAACGTTGTGAATAAACACAGGGCCACATGTCCTCAGCGCAAAACTCAGCAAAAGTCAAAGTTCATGAGAAAATTTGTGTTAAATATGCTCACACACTCACTCACACACACAGTTACTGCCTTGCTGTTATAATGCACATGCTGCATATTTTAAATGTTATTTCACAAATGACACAACATGAAGCTTCAAACGTTCAACCCTGATGAACATCGAAGTTAAAAAAAATATTATTTCCATTCCCACTGACTGGCCAAGAAACCCACTGTGCGAATAAACAAGAAGGAAACACTTACACACAGGACCGTGTGTAATGTAGAGTACAAACTGATTAAAAAAACATTAATAATCTACAGTTTATGTCAAATTTATGTCCTCATGATGTTCATAATATGAGTACTGCAGTCTTTGTAGGTGACAGAGAGGAATAATAATACTAATACAGTAATGCAGGCCGTTGTCTCAACTTGAAGTCTGTCTGCACCTGCTCCTGCCGCCACACAGCTAGAATTGTTGTGAACCTCAACTGTGCGCTCGCGTCAGTGCAGTAACACCACTACTTTGATATCGTTCTCACTTCGGCTGGTATGAATCGGACGACTTTTCGTCTTTTTTGTAGGAAGTGTCACAGAACTGCCATCTGTTAAGTCCCCCCATCAATTTCTATTTGAAATTTTTTGAGTAGCTTCTCTGTTACTTATGATGTTTCTTGTTTGAATCAGTGGTGGAAGAAGCAGTGCCCTTTTCTGTCAAGGATGAACAGTACATTTCTGGATTTTATCCAGTCCAGGTCTTCCCTATTTAGTATCTACATACAAGAAGTAAGTTGACATTATAGTGTACACTCAACCACTGCCAAACAAAAAAAAAAAACACCCATTCAGAGGCCTCTGAAGGGTACTCGTTCAAGTCAGACATGTGGATAGGAGGCCACTGAAATGTCAGCATGAGACATACATCAACAGGGTAATAACTCTCCAACTACTGTGGGAGTCCTTGAAAGAACTACAGGACAAAATTTACAGCCACGTCTTGCCAGAGGTTAAACAGAGGCTCATTTGAAAAGGTATTTAAACAGAACGTGGTGTCTTTTCCAGAGTAAATGGCGGGACATATGATGTCTCGCTGTGATTTAAAGTGCCTCAAACATTGCCACTGTTTAATGTTACGTCAAATCTCACATCGCAGCCGATGTTCCGGGCTGCGCTGGAGCCAAGAGGGTCAGGGAAGGAATTCGCACTTGGACCGGTTCACCTGTTTGAGGCATTTCAGGAATTTTTACGCACATATCACCGAACACATTTCCTTTACCTCCAGCCGTCCTGTCGACAGAGTACATCGTGCATCTTCAGCCACTGATCCCTATCTATTGGAAACAAAGGCGGGAAGGAAATGCACTATCTGCATGGGAGACTACAATTGGGAGCTTGAGAAAGGGCACAGAGTCATTGAGGAAAAAAAAACAAAAAACTCACCTGAGAGGGCAGACGTGACATTCCAGTAGTTATGGTACTAGATGTAAAGACAGATTGTCTTTGACTGTCCGATGTTCATTTATGAATTTATTAATAACTTATTTTCCGTTAACATTCTTTCTTGGCTTTACCGTGTAGAGGCATGAAAAATAGGCAGTGAGATAATCAAATATAATAAAAATAACTTCCCCGCTTTAATGCAGTTGCATAAATCACGCATTTGCAAGTGAAAGCAGGAACGCGCTCATTTGAAACATCTTTTAGAGTGATAAATTGTGTCGTAAAAGTGAACATTAGGTTCTTGAACAGAAGCTGAGAAAACAAGTCTGTTCAGTAGCTTCCAGTCATATCTGATGATCTTCATCAGCTGCTCGGGTCTTCCCAGTTGTCAAGAAGTGTGGATGTTCAAAAGTCTGCGTTAGCAGCATGGACATGAAAATGGACAAGGAGTCCGTCCAGAAAGAAACTGGAAATGTGAACATGAGCAAACTCCATCTGCTGATGAAGTTTATACCATACAAGGCTACTAAATGGACTTTCACCTAAAAGAAATGCCACACAAGGGGCTCGCCTGCCAATTTAATTCTAGGTATCCCCGAGGCCTAACACATGTTGCCTCCTCCTAAAACAGGATGTGCATTTTGTAAATACACAGTCACTTGCTATCAGTCTTCTCTGCTGCCTTTGCTGCTTCAGTGCTATAGTGAAGAATGTGCACAGAGCTTGAATGTGCATATTCAGGCCTGTGCACAAGCACAAACCAAATTTGGATCCACTCATTCAAAGTTTGCTCCTTGTGAACAAAAACTTCCTGTCTGGCCGTCTGTTGCTGCAGTTTGGTCTGACAGACTTTGCTTCTGCAGTTGCACTGGCTCTAATCTCATCTATGAAAGAACAAATTAGACTGTCATATACGAATGAGACCATTTTAGAAAATTACTTTATATGGTTGTGTTTTTTGTTTACATAGAAAATAGCACGTAATAGCTATTTAAACGTTTGCAGAGACATCTCTGTATCTCTGTACAGGACTTAAAAATAGTTCTGAAATATATTTAGTGATACAGAATGATTTAAAGCCTGCCTTCTGGCTGAGAGTTAAGGCTACTACGAGGAGACGTCTTAACAAACCATCTGTGCATTTCTTTCCCTCTATCCCCTCATCCTTTTTGATTCACGGGTTTCTAGTAAAGTCTATCCGTCCAGGCCCAGACCCCCAGCTTATGTAATCGACCTCTACTCTCTGCTGCATTGTGCTGCACCCTGTAGACAGATTAGAAACATGGAGGCACTTCTTTATAATCACACTGCAATCTCCTTGGAGACACTGTAGCTGCAACTATGCAGCTCACTTGGCTCTGACTGTGGTGGGACTGCCCGAGTTTCTCACAGATGCCCGTAGCATTTCAATTAGGCAGGAAAAAAAATACTTCCACTTAAGACCCTCCTAAAACTTGAGTTTCCCGTTTGAGTCAGAAAACAGTTTTTTAAGTGACTGAACATTTTTACAACTGTTTGATCTAAACCGGAGACAATATCACTCCACGCTACAATTAAAATGATGGATCCCCGTCATGTGAGGCATCCAGATTTACTCCACACTCTGTTTATAACCTCGGATATTAAAAAGTCATTATGAGGGGAAAAAAAGAGATTTGGACAAATTTCTGGCACTTCCCTCAACAACAACAATTTAATTCATCATACATGCACGGGATCCCTGGAGACAGGCACATCTTGTGCTCACAATTTCTTACATCTGGCCAAACTACACTTTGCTATGTGTTGTTTTCACCTCCTTCCCCAGCACTACTGCCAATAAGAGCAGAGAGGGAGCGACTGTGAATGAGGAACGATATTGTACGAGCTCCCATTGTATCGCTGTTTATTCTGGCTGGGGTCTGTGGATTTCGAAAGAGCAGTGTTGGTGCTGAGGGACTGGAGTAACTCATGTCTATAAACATGGGTCATATATGGGTTATACGTATTTCTAATGCTCAGAACAAGAGGGTTGGCTTTTGAGAAGAAGAGTACAAAGTGTTTATTGTGAAAAATACTAATTTTCTAGTTGAATCAAGGTGATGATTCACCTCCTGTTACCCTTTATTTTAATGCATTGGTGCTGAATCAATAACAGTGGGACCTGGAGGGTTTACAGCGAGTGAACACAGCATCATAAGTACATTCTGATGAATAGTCATTTGATCTGTAAATTATTTCACATCATCATTGATTGTCTTAAGGCCTATATGTGATTAATAGATGGGGTGATGTTGATTTTCATTTCTAAAATATGTATTCATCACT
The DNA here is from genome assembly GCF_963514085.1 of Chelon labrosus. Classification (NCBI taxonomy): domain Eukaryota; kingdom Metazoa; phylum Chordata; class Actinopteri; order Mugiliformes; family Mugilidae; genus Chelon; species Chelon labrosus. Next base: position 15,608,345 of record NC_140358.1, read on the forward strand.
TAAAGTGGCTAAAAGTCCTTAAAATGTTTAGACGCAACATTGTTATAATCTGTCAAAAATGATGAAGCACTGACTGCAGTGTTGTCTATTTGTCTCGTAGCACCCCATGTATGCAACGCATGGCTTTGGAAAGCCTAATGTGAAACAAATGGAAATAAATTGAGTCTAATTCAAGCAGTTTGTGCACAGATCATTTAAATACACCATATAATTATCATTTGATCTCATGAAGAGATTAACAAAGCTGGATGGAGGCCGCATTACCCAGGAGGGGCCTGAAGGGAACATCCATTATATTGCTGTCCTGTGTTTGATATTCTTGTCTTTCTTTTTTTTTAAATCTCTGAACGCCTCAAAGCCTCAGAATCCGCTGCTCATAAATCAGACTATGTGACACAGACTGCGATAATGCTAGTTGGTTAACCAACTTTAAAGGAACCGTATGTAAGAAATGTATTTCAATTAATCATAAAATGGCCCTGATATGTCACTAGACATGAAGAAATCATGTTCATTTCAAATACTTATATCACTGACAACAGTGGTCCGGCCAGGATATTGTCATTTAAAAGTGAAAGTTGCAGCCCTCAACTGATGTTGATGTTGTCATGTTGTGTTTTGGCCTGAGGCGCCACCCTCAAGCTATCTACTAATCACGAAGTCAGTAGAGTTTCGTCATCCGGGTTGCCAGCTCTGCTCTAGTTACCACAGCTGCAGCTACGAACGTGTCGGATAAAACATGTATAACGTTACTAAACCTAAAAGACCTCGTTATGAATGGCATGGAATTGACCCTCGCCTTTTGGATGCTATATTCTACCATGTTTGTTGGTATAGGCTAAAAGCCCCGTGCTTCCGTACATATAGACAGTGGATTTTCCATGGTCGCCCGTGCTAAATGCGTTCCTAAAAAGCTTTATATCGCACCACTAGCAGGGTATGAAAACAATCTATGTTCCGACTGAAATGTGGTATTACAGTACATCTTTACGAAATATTTGGCTAATCGGCATTAGTAAATTTTTGCGATACATAATTACTTCGCAAAACATCTCTCATGAAGCATAAACTTTATTAACAGAAAAAAAAAACTTACTGTGTAGGACTCGTCACTTGCCATTGGAAGCTCCTTGTAGCAGCCTACGTTCCTGCTGGATCCTGCAGCTTAGCTGGCAACCTCGAGTCAGGGGGGAGGCTGAGGGGATACACCGTTCTACAGTATTTTGAAAGTGATTGCAGTACCAGTTTTGGCCAGTTTTGGCCACAATCCTACATACTGTTCCTTTAATTTTTATACAATTAAATACTTAATGCATTTTTTTAAGGAGGGGAAAGTATTAGGATAAAACTGGTACAGTTTCCTAAAAGAAGTGGATTTGTCGTCCTGGCTGTTCTCTAAAACAGCATTTAAATTACAGGTACAATGATTCATTGGCCAATATTACCACATGAGCTTACAAAGGATAAAAACAAACCAAAAATGCAAGAAACTGCAGTTTCAAATATATGTACTACGTAGTAAATGTTCTCTTATTCAATTTTCGACCTTAAAACCCTTCAAAAGAGATATCCGTATCACCCATAATGCAGGGACATATTCCTGGCTATGGCATTCCTGTTTATGCTACACAGTTTTTTAAACATGTCATGTTTTATTGTTTTGGATCAGATGTTATCTCAGTGATGTTAACGCCCAACGTACATATCACTTCAATCTTAATTGCCTGGTTCGATTTGCATATCGCTTTCATTCCATTTTCCCATCTGCCTCTGTACTGTCCAAACAATCCTAAAACAAAGGACAAACAAAGGTCAAAGGTCAATGGTCAAAGCGGTTTTCATTGCCATTTCAATCATATATAGCAGATGCAGTACATAGTGAGATGAGAGGACATTCCTCCGGTGACCATGGAGCTACATGAAGACAATGGACTAAGTACAATACAAGGGACTGAGCATAAAGTGCATGTGTGCAAGCTTATGCAGACAGTACAAAACAGAGCAAACGGTGCAAGAATGAGAGAAAAACAATACAACATAGATAGTACACAACACCTATAAGAAGACATTACACAAACACAGAGAGCTGCACCGACTAATAAGCGGACTAACAGGGTATGAGTTATGGTGACTGTAAACATTTGACTGATTAGCAGCGTAGTGTGTGCAAAGGATGCTAAGATGTGTGTAAATCATCCAATTGGCTGTATTCACACAATTTTTTTCTGCCTACTTTGGTGATGACTTAGCAAAATCACACACTTAACAATCCACAACTGTCATCAAGAGTAATGCCTGTGCATGCGAATGAAAGCCAACTGACCAGACCATGCAGTAGAGGGTCATCTAATGTTTTATCTTTGGAAGTACACTTCATTCTGGGAAATGACAAAATGTAAAAAATGTTCAACACATTTTTCCTGCTGACAAGCCTTCATTTTTAAAGCAGATATAGTCAGACTGTGATAAGGTAATGCTGCAAATCTGCGGCCCTCTCGCTGTCAAGGCCATGTGCAACGGAGCTGAATATGACTGATGATTTAGTGAGGCGCCTGGGCCTGGGAACAGCTCCCCTGAACGCTGTGTGAGTCTCGGTGAAAGACGTGAAGTGTGAGAACACAACACAAAGGCTAGTCTGCGCTATTTCCTGTAATGACAGTAATTAAAACAGAGAGAGGACAGCAGCTCTGTTGCCAAATGGCATACTGGCACGTTTTTAATGTCCATTGTCTGCGTGTGTGTGAGTAGATAACTAATGCACTGACTAAAGTAACAGCTTTAAGGTGTAGATAGCAGAGACTGTCAGATGGATGGACACTAACAGAAAGATATCAAAAAAATCTGCTAAAATTGTTTTTAAAAAGAGAATAAGAAGAAAGGAAGCAGCACTTCATTGGATACTAATGTGTTCGCTCATTATTAGTTTAACAAAGAACTTCATTTTGTGGTGAATTCAGTTAAAATTTTTGCTTTGTTGTTCTGGGATTTTATTTTATTTTTTCATTATGTTGAATTAGTTTAAAGTCATAGATTAAACAATAAAAGTAAATGGATATGACTGGGTCCATTGGCCCGTTGTACCTTTCTTGTTGTGAGTACTCACTTCAGTTATGAAGTGGTAACAGCGCAGCTCATTAAATATCAGTAGTACTCAGTGGAAATCTCATTTCTTGCCTTCTTACTTTAATGTGAGTGGGCACAATTGTTTGTTTTTTGAATTACGACAGCAGCCTCTCAGGCTCACAGGTGACATAAAGCCATTGTTTCTTTTTCTTTCCAGGTTTGTATAAAACAGCGCAGAAAAAACTGGTGATACAGTTTTTATTGCAACATTGATGGCGTCCTCTATCAGTTTTGACACTTCTCTTCACTCCATGAAGCACATCATGATATCAGTGCGGCACCAGGTTGTTGTTTTTAGTGTGATTTGCAGTGCCCTTACCCTTCATGTCACCCTACAGAGAACCAGTGACAAATACGTAATCACCCAAGAGGAATTTAAAATACACAAAATAAAGTAACTCAGTGGTTATTGAGCCTATTACCCACTGATGAAAATATACAATAGACTTTGCATTTATGAAGTGAGTCTGTGGTGACATTACAAGACAATACCACAAGCCATGCACAGTTGGTGGCACTTGTTCTGCCAGAGAGAGTAGGTGGAGCTAACACAAAAGACTCTCTCTGCAATTGTATGTGAAGCACCTTCCTGTGTTTCCTAATACTGACATCAAATTTAAATGCACAGTGCATTTGCCAGGTGACTGGCGATGGAACAGAGGCAGCACTGTTTGGATCTCTACAAAGTGAGGTTCAAAAACACACCTGCAATTACCAGTTGTCGCCATAGGTGCTGCTAATAAGAACAATACAGAAACCTTTGAGGTTTTCGGTAACTTTTGTTGCCTTTAAATCGAACTCCTGAGCCACTGTACATTGGAGGCTCAAACTGCTCGTTGTTCAAGTGGCAATATTAGTCGTACATCACGAGAACACCACTGCTAGACAACTGGTGGCATCTAGAAGCCATCGAAGCTAACAGTTTACAAAAGGTAACTTAAAGGGGAATTACCGTCTTTTACAACCTGGACCTTATTTCTGGCATACAGTATGATCGTTTACGCACCCATATAACTTTGGTGTCATTTGGAGTCGTTCGGAAGATATTTAGATCCAGCGGAGCGCTGCGTATATCCATATAGTGGGAGTGACTGGGGCACCGAAATGCAGCCTCTAAATAATGCATTATCTGCCGCGAAACTCGTTCATTTCACCAATATTTTGTTATGATACGCTAGTGCTATTCCCTGTTGAGTCCGGAGTTACCTGTTATCATCATCCGGGGTCTGTAGATTGACCTACTAACTTCTGACCTGGATGATGTCATATCTGAGCCGGTCTGCTTGTTTACCTGTAATTTGCTACTGCTAGTTTTTTGCAACATGGCTGAATATTTTTTCGATTCTGAAGTTGTGGACGACGACTTTGTTTATGATGGACGTCCTTACCGTTTTGAGCCAGAGTATATGGATGAGGAGCTCGCTGAAAGGAGGATGTGGAAACAGAGAGAGGAACAGCTGGCCATAGAACAACAAACCGCTGCATGTCCGTGAATAGACAACAGGTAACTCTGGACTCAACGGGCAATAGCACTAGCGTATCATCACAAAATATTGGTGAAATTAATGAGTTTCGTGGCAGATAATTCGTTATTATTATATTAGAGGCTGCGTTTCGGTGCCCCAGTCACTCCCACTATGTGGATATATGCGCTGCTCCACATTATCACCCACTGAATTTCTTGATTTGTGTTTACCTTTGTTAAGTTACATGTGAAAACAGTTTGATAATATAAAAGAGAATTATCAGCAGAATCAGCAGGTGCCTTCAACTTTACACAGCTTTATGGCGACTTTCAGCTTGTTCTTTACCGTTCCAGCCTGCTACTAGAATCGTTTTCAGCCACAGCAGGCAGCTCTAAAAGCTCACTGTGAACTACCTGCTCGGCTCGAAATATCAGACGGACACAGTCAGCAGCTGTGAATATATAGCGGAGCAGCACCAGAGTCAGACATTTCCCTCAGCAGTTGGTAGAAAGTACAATCTGACCTTAAAGAAGAGACTAACAGACTGACGTTCATCAGGTGTCCAAGAGCACGACTCAGACTTGATGGTAATGTTGCAGCTTATTGACAGCACTTTTGCTTAAGAGTTTATCAGCAGAAAAGGTGAATGTCCGCATTATTGCCCTGAAGTCAACAAACAAAAAACAGGTATTGCAGATTTACAGGGTCTGAAACCACTGTTAGATGTATAAGTCGTATTCACAAACATTATTAGATATCTTGGGTTGCTAGCGAGCTGGGACTTGTAATGTTTTTAGAGAGTATTATTAGCAACGACAACCAAACGAAACAAATATTTGAAAAAAAAGTTCATAGATGTCACATAAATGTGGTATGTGGAGACTTCTCATTCCAAAATTTCTGTTTTAGGGCCAATCTAAACTCAGTCACTGTGGATCTTGGTCGTAGCTGTGTGATAGTAACTATTTCTCCTTCGCCCTGGCGTAATAAAACTACAGCTGTTTAAATCTGTGAGCCACTGAAACTGGTTAAAAAGACAAGCTGTTAGGCCGAGGCGATGTTTATTCATTTATAAAAGCTGCTATAAAAAGCTGCTATATAAAGATCTGAGCAACAGCTTTCTACTTCAGCTCGAGGTCTCTGTCCCAGTCGTCGTTTGATGGACAGCTGACAGATTATTGACTCATTATATATATATTTTTTGATGGCATCCGTTTATTTTATCGTGTATTTTACTGGGGAACTAAATAATTGCTGTTGTTGTTTTTTTTTCTCCCAATTTGAACAGCACGGCACTAAATAAAAATCTTATGTAACCTGTCAGTGTCTCTCTTCTACTGCAGCACTGCAGCTCGATCAGTCTTTTTTTTTTTTTCCCTGCTGTTTGTATGGTTTGAAGAAATTTCTCCTTGAGAAGCAACACTCACAAGTCTCGGAAATGAAATGTGTTTGGTCTACTTTTCTTTTCCCTATTGAACACGCAGAGCTTGTTCTACACAACAGGTATCTACACTGGCTTTGGCAACACCAGCATGGGGTTTATTTGGCATCAGATTACAAAGGAAATTAGTGCTTTCACACATCACCACAGTTCTGTGGTGCAGATAGATGAGATCATGGAGTTTCTTTTCTGTTTTTTTTCTTTTTTTTTAGGCTGAACCGGTTCTGCGTCTAGACAAACTACAGAATTTTGGCAGCTGCTGTTGCTTCTGTCCTGTACAGATGTTTAAAAGCAACGGGGATGAAGAGTAAAGTGAAAATGCAGCTGCAGTGTCTCATAAGCTGAAAGCGATAGACTTCAAATTTACACTCCCCCCAATTTTTTTTTTTTTTTTTTTTAAATGATCTAAAATTTTCTTGACTGGCTAAATACATGTTATATTGAAAAACAGCTGTGTAAACAAAATATCACTTGCCCTTTTGAAATTGATTACGCGTAGTTTTCCATTCTTTAGCTATCATAAACAGCTCACACATCATTGTTGGATTTACGTGGGGCCAGAGATCTCAAGAAAAATGAAATGTGCAACAGCAGCTTGTTGGGATATCCGTTTCCCTTACACATTGCGGTTTTATTTGAGTTTATATGGCATATTATTGATGGTCTGCATCTGACAGGTTTCACTGCCTGTATGCCAAGAAAAACTTAGCCTCTGGTGGTCTTGGATGACCCCCCCAGCTCTTAGCAATCCAAGAAAACTAAAGCTTGCATCCTCCTTTGTCGAGAGCTGCCCTTCCACCCAATGAGTTACTGATTTAAATGTTTTGTTTTGAGTATTGGTTGCCTGTGATAGTTTGTGTTGCAATTCAAATCACAATCACACACCACCCAGCTTTGCAGGACCCCTTCCTAAAAACCCTAAAGTACAGTAAGAGAAAGAATAAGAGAGTGGAAACATTATTACTCCCCTCGAAGCAAAGTTGCAAAGTTGTATACTCCACTGCGTTGAGAAATAAAACAAAGTGTGGCATCATGCGTATGTGAGGGAGAGAGAGGGAATAGATGTAAAAGACTGATCAGATGATCGGGTATCAAAAAGGTGCATGTGAGCTCCTTGTAAGAATCCTTAATCCAAAAAAGTGTGAGGGCATCCTGTGTATGTGTGAGAGAGGGAGGAAAAGATTCAATAAATGACTCATCAGCTGGTCGGCCTCTTCCAGATAAAAGTAGCAATGCATAAACTCTAAAGCGGCACAAAAGGTCTTAAATAGATTAGTTAGGTCCCCAAAATATATATATATTGTTCACCCTAAAGCCTAGAAAATAAATGAACAAAACAATAAACTGTTCTGGTTTTGCATTTGTTGATGAATGGGACTTTAGAGTGCAACACTGAACGTTATTTTTCATCTCACAAGGTAACACATGTGAGAGCTAGCAGCTTTCTAGTTGCTATCAGATGTTTACTAATTGTCTTAGCCAAGTCATCATTCAGACTGGGTTTTTGTATAACTCTGGCTGAAAGTTGTTTTTCTGTTACCAACAGATAATCTGCAGTGAGATCTCAGAGAGGGTGCCTTCTCACCTAGATTTCGTTCTGACTCAGAGAGTAATTCATACAGTTATGTTGCATTTAATTCAGTTTGTGCTCACAGGGCAACTGAGGCAAAATAATCGAGACAAAGTTCTGGCACACCCTAAACACGGTTACAGACGGGTTTGTGCTTAGTCATAGTCTTTCTGCAAATTTGGATTTCAGGAGATCGGGGGAATAATCTGTTAGCAGGGTAGGGGCCGACGTTTAATGTGTATGCTGAGCACTGCTGCTGCCAGACACCACAGAAGGAGAAGGCATGCTCTGTATGCATACAACGACCTATTCACCCGCCAGTTTATCTTCCAAAGAGCATCAGGTAAACTGCTGGGTTATATAAATTATGATCCTATAAACGGTATAATATTATCCTGTAGGTCTGCGGACAGCGTGTACTCTCACTGCAGAGAAATCAATTCCAAGCAGGCTGAGACCACATCACTATTGTCGATATATGTGCATTCAGCAGCTCATTAACTGACTGAAGCTCACTCTAACATCAGATTATATGCAACCTTATTACCAGCTGTTATTTATTTTATTTGATCATCTGTAGCTGTCAGGCCACAGCACCAACCTCGTTGCACCTAAAGAAAGTCCATGGCTCTGTCACAGCAGGTGTATTGATCAGGACACGAGGAGGAACAGTGCCGAGCCGTTTGGATGAGTGATTTTTGAGAAAGATGCAAGCTGAAATACGCATCTTGTGAACTGGCACTGCATTAGTAGACATAGTTGGGAAAGTAATTTCCTTGTCACTCTCTAGGAGACAAGGTTGGCTTTCCAAAAACATTAAACAGTTTTAATGAACGTATGAAGTTTGCTATAGACGCCAAGTCCTGAAAGTGCTGTGAATGAAAAGAACCACTGAGCTCCAATGTCAACAGATGTATCACCAAGACAAAAGGAAACTTCTTTCACTCATATTGACAAAATGAAATGGTTGAATGCCCCAGAGAGACCCATTAAGTGGACATTTTGGGACTCTTCTGTCAAACTATTTATACTATACCCATATATCATGTGCGATCATTTAGTGTGACACTTAAATAGCATTTTTATATTTTTATAAAAACCCGCCATTCTTCATCAGATCTAAGGTATCTGCCATGCCAGTGTAGTCTGTTTATATAAATGGTTGCTATGTGTCACGGCAGCCATACGAGATGGTCGAGACAAATTAGCCGAGGCAGCTGTGGAAAATTTTCTGTCCGCTGATTGCCAAAATCTAGAGGCGCATTCTTGCTCAGTATATTTGGGGAGATAAACTCCAAATATAAACCTCTCTTGGGGGGTGAGCACATGTTACCCATGCACGTACAGTTATCATCTGCCCTTTTTAGAGCGACGCTACAACCACAACAAGAACATGCGGCGGCGGGATGAGCAAATGTCTTTTTTTAACTGTGTGACTGTAGAACTCCGTTTCAAGGACAACAAACCTCGGACGTGAAAAATCACATGCCTGTGTTGCAAACAGAAAAAATAAATAGACCGCATTCTTTGTTTGACTGCCGAGGCACCGACTTGACTAGTGATATTTTGACGAGAAGGATTTTTCAAAAAAAATTGCGCTAATACGCAGCAGCCTCTGCTGTACCGTTAGTAAACAACTAAGATGGAGCCAGACTTGTTTTGAAAGTATCAATATTACATACACGAGATGGAGTAAGGCACATATAAATAATTACGCTGAACTGGTCAGATGATTAAAGAGTTCACGAGACATAATGTGGAAAATAAATGTTAAATGCCCAATGATGTTTATGGGTAATAATTGCACTATTCGAGTACAACCCCATAAAGAGAGGAATTCATTCATTTGTTCTGCAAACTGCTTAGACCATTTCGGGGAGATGATCGAGCAGAGATGCACACACCTCTCTCTCTCCTCCTGGGGGATCCCCTGCCACTCCCAGGCCTACAGGGACATATAGTCCCTCCAGCAAATCCTAGCTTGATCCCAAGGCCCCTGCCCAGCTGCCCTACATGGAAGACCTCAAAAGGTAGAAGGCCCAAGCGGCATCCTTATCAGGTGTCTGAACCACCTCATCTGGCTCCACTCAGTGTGGAGGAGCTGCAGCTCTACTCTCATTCTTTCCCAAAGTGCTTGCAAAATCTTGGAGACGCCCTCATAATGCCGGGTACAAGTGTGAATCAGCCATGTTCATTTATTCCTATGGGAACTGATCTCCCATGTCCTTGTAAAATGTCATTTTTTCTTTTTTTCTTTTTTTTTCCGGTCTGGTATTTTGGCAGTGGATTTGGGGGAGATTACATTGGGTGCCAGGCAGCTGGAAAAAAAAGCTAACAGATTATTCAGTTGCTTGACTATGTGGAAAAGCTCATAGGCACTGGTACTCACAAAAGATATCACAAAAAAATATCCCACAAAACTGTCTCCACATGACTTATTTCCCACCATTGCATTAGAAGTCCTGTGTTTGTCAGGGATACGCTCCATGCGCGTATTCCAAAAGTGGTCGACGAAAAACCGAGTCTCCTCTTTCCATCCTTTCAAGAAATAATTGTCCTTACATTTAACACTACGCAGAATAGAGAATATAATACACTAAATTTCAGACACAAAACAGATCTTAGTTGAAACGAGGTGAATCCCTAACCACCCCGCTGAGAAAACTCATTCTGGTAATCTTTCAGTCATTTCCCAGAGTTCATGACCACACGTGGGGGTAGTGGTGTAGACAGACTGGTAAATGGAAAGCTTGGTACAGTGACTGTATTAACGCAGAAGCGGCACCCCACCTCCATATCTCGCAGACCTTTCAACTTCACCTGAATAAAGTGTGCCATTTTGTTCCAGGAGAGAAGCTGTATGCTATGATTTCAGATTTGCCAAGCCACATTCGATCTGCATCACCCTGTGCACATTGTTGGATTTCTGTGTTTGGTGCTGGCCTGTTTTTTTTTTTTTTTTTTTTAAGAACAGATAGACTGTCCTCTTCTTCCAAAACAAGTGGCCCCTTTGAACCAACCAAACTGAAATAGAATCGGTTTATTAGCCAAGTACATTTTACGTACACCAAGGGACTGATTCCCTGAAAGTAAGCCTATGAACGGCCAGGCCTTCTCTGGCACCTGAGAACCAGATTAAAGGCCAAGGCTCAGGCCAAGGATGAAGTCTATTGAGTCCACATTGAAGGGAACTTAAGAAAGTCCCTTTTAGAAGAAAAAAAAAAAAAAACAGAGCTACTTTTGACTCACATTCTCACACTCAGTATTTTCTCACATTTAGTGGTATCCAGCAACGGAGATTTCTCAGATGATGCCTCACAGTTAGTAAAGCACTGAAATATATCCCTGTTTACCCCATCACACCAATTCACCTTCAGAGACTTAGTCTTAATGAACGCTGTTGATTGTAGAAAATGATTTATTACTCCCTCATAATGAGGTATTTATATTGTGCTATATACATGCAGACAGATTACATCAACAGTGGAACCATAGAGTACCACCTCTGAAGGCTCATTTAGGGTGCTACGGGGACATAGATGCCGTAAGCTACGCACGTAGCCTTCGCCGGTGTGAGTCATGTGCGCTTGTCAGTCTGGCTTGCTCTGTAACAATGCCACCCAGACACTGTCTTTTTTGCCAGTCAGGTTCGTTTTTGTTTCTACTTCCTGCTTCACTTTCAACAATGACGAGTGAAAGTTTCGCCAAAATTTCGCCGAAGACGAGTCATGCAAATGTTTGTATCTCCGAACCTCCTCCTCGATGTAGTCCGTTTTCATTCATCCAAATCAATCAACTTGAAAATTGTGGAGATGGAGAAGCAGTCCGAAATACTAAAAAGTGGCAACACGCTACTACCAAGTGGACCAATCACAGCTTTTGCGGTCTGTGTCGCCGTGGCGTGTAGTTAAATTTCTGGGGAGGTCCACATCAGCTACAGCGTTAGTGTGCATATGCTCCGCTGTTGCCGTAGCTACGGCGTCAAATTAACGCAGAAGCCTAAACCGCCTATAACACCACATATCTACAATATTATAGGGAGAGTTTTGCTCAATTTGCACACACAACTCAACCCCTTAATAAAAGACAGAGAAACAGTGAGAAGTCGTTCCACCTCACACAAATAAAATTATTCTGCAGAAATTGTTTCTGTCCAACTTGAAACCAGCAGCAGATCTGCTTTTGCAGGCACATGGTTTAAAACGCAGCCAATACAAAGGCCAGCTCTGAAATGTATTTGTTGACCTGGAGGCCTGTCTACACAAAACGACAACACTGGTGTAAACACTTCATCTAAGACTCTCAAGAAGTCAGAGTTCAAATTCAAGCGGTAGCAGCTTTAAAACCTAAAGCTGTCAACACATACGTTACTATTTAAGGCTCGTGAGGGGGTCATGTGAGGGAGGCTCATGAGGGGGGCTCGTGAGGGCGTGAGGGAGCAGGGTGAATTCCATTTCAGCTTTATGGAAGTTTTTTGTCGTCTCCTACGGGCAATAAACTGTGAGAAAATATTTCCAGGAATAGGAAGGATTTAAAAAAAAACAAAAAACAACATAATAATAATATTTTTTTTATTTGGAGTGTCATTAAGATGCCCCTTGCATCAGAGAGCAAAAGCCATTCAGTGTTACCATGTAGCTGTGAATCAAATTAATCATCATTAAATCATGTTTTCTGCAGTATTTTTTTAAACCATGACGTCTAGTTTATGCTGTGCATCAAGAAGCACTTGACTCTCTTCTCTATTACTTAAACCGTGACGCAGTAATGTTGTGTACAGAAAGTGGAAGAAGTGTGTGATAGATGGCAAATATATTCTAAAGCCATTTGGTTTTCCTCCCCGTCGTCTGCAACGTGGATCCGATGGGCCACTCTGCATTCTTTACAGGCAGACTGGTTACACGGGCTGCATGTTAGTGTGGGTTTTATGGCTCACATTATTTACTCCGTTTGTCCATTCAGGGGCTTGAGTGACCTTACATTGTTGGACTAAAAGAGGAGAGTGCAGGCTCCTGCTGTAATTTGTCCTGGTTTCACAGAGCTAGTGTTGATGCTTAGAGGGTTATTCCAGGTAGGAGTCAGAGATGGTCAACTCTGACTGCCCTAGTTCATTTCCGACCATAAAAACACACTAGAAGGAAATCTGTTATAATTCCCATTGTTCTTCCACCTTTGCTGTACGTGACTCATATCAACATCAGTGATAGTCGGCCGCTTCAAATCATTCCTCACAAAATGCTTAGAACGTGATTTGCAACTTGGCTTCTTAATAGATTATTTTTGTTCCGTGTGGCTCTGTCTATTTCTACAAAGATATATTAAGCTATAAAGTGTGAGGATGGTGTGACCAAGCAGCAATGAGTGCTGGAAATGTTCTCAATTGGCCATTGAGGCTGGCTCGGAAAGTGAGTCATCCCCCATAGACCTTCATGTTTATACGCCCAGCTTTGAAGCGGAAATATACATGTTCGCAGCTTGGTGCAAAGAATAGCTTTGCTCTCTGCAGCTCATTTCTCTTTTCATCGCAGCTATTTGATGGGTGGATGTTTATCTAATAAATATTTAAATTATATCAAGTCATGCATGCGTAAGGGTGAGACTTCTTTGAGTGACAGGTGGGGGCCATCACAGGTCGCTTGCCGTCTCTGCCTAGCCATAACCCACCTGCGTCAGCTCCACTCATGCTCCACCTCCTCTTTTAATTAGCCGGGAGGTAGGAGGAGTCAGGCACTGCCAAGATGGCGACAGACGTGGCCACCCATATTGAGCTTTAAACTCTCTATTCAGGAATCCTATAGGTGACGTCACTGAAGTTTTATATGTAAATATATTTATTTAAGGGTGCGTATTATCTTTTTTGTACTCGTTTGAATAATTTATTAAAACTGTGTTCCGCAAAAATGAACATGACAAATCCTACATTACATGAAGAAAACATGTTCCTCATCTCACTCAAATAGAAGAGAGGACTGACTGAGCCCCCGTTCTTCAAGTTATATTATTCAATGGAAATGGACATAATCACTACAGATGAGGCAGATATACTGACTTTTAGTCCAAAGTATCCATTTGAAAATATTGGATGGTGGAGCTGGGCCCTGGCCTTTTTGGCAAGCTTAGCTGGTTTTCACATGGGAAGCCGGTCACGGCAGCCTCTTATTAGGACTCATGAGGAAGGCAGGGAGAGGCAGGAAGCCACAAATGAGAACAGAAGCTGTTTATATGGCCTTGTGCATACCACGCTGTCCATGAACATGCTTGTTTTACCCTCAGGGCATGTGGTGCGATGCCCCTGGGTCGTGGACCACTGTGGTAGATGCAGACAAACATCTAAAAAATTTCTGTGCCTCTGTGCGTACAAGCTCTCTGCAGGTGAAATCAATCTCTAGAGCCTCGCAGTACTTTGATACCCAGGGCAATGAGCACTTTAATGCAGCTGCGTAGCTGTGAACAAGAAACCTGAGTGTTTCTGTTTGTGAGTTAAGGGTTGAATAAGCTTGTGCAGTAGATGAGTTATCTCCCCCAGCATCAAGGACAGAGTCGTCTACCCACTCTAAGGCAACATTTTTACACGAACAAACTGATTCTAAGATCTTATTCCTTATATGATGTGAAGCTGTGGAGAGACTGACATAGTGCAGGTTTTCCGCAGCTTTAAACAGGAAGGAAGATATTCCGAACAAACTTAAACATCAGTTAACCCAACCTCTTTCAGTCGTTAAAAAAAAATCAGTTTCATGTCATGAACACAGATGCTTAACAAGCACAACAATTTCCGTAGCTTGTTGCCGGATGCTATTTCAGTATATCTTGCTCTTGAGGGAAACTAAGCTGATATATCCCTTGAGGTTGTATTTTTTTATTTATTTATTTATGTTTGGAGCAGCAGTAAGAGAGGTTTAAAGGTTGCCATAAAATATATCTGTAAAATTCACTTCTTGGAGCGGAGCGTATCAAATAAAACAGCCCAAACCCCACAACAGTTATGATCATCTTAAAACTGGAAGTGATAAGATAAGAGGCTCCTCTGAAAGATCAAGGCCAAAGACGAGGCTGATTACAATCAAGTTGGCTACGATATATCAAACTTCACCAGCACAAGCACAGGAGGAAAACCCTAAACAACGAGCTGCAGTGCGGCAGCTGCTGTGGGTCTGGTGAGCTCAGTCAACCACAGGGGCTGTGGTCTGGAAGCAATTACTGCTGACCTGCAGTGACATGGAAATTACAACTATTACTACGTTTTGTTCAAGAAGAGGAGAAGATGCCAGATTAAGAATCAGTATGAGCAAATAACTGTATGTTCAATATACACCTGCAAGTTCTAGTTATAGATTTAAGATCATTCAAACTACATAGTTATTATATTCAGACATATGGAATAATTTAGAGAGCTCGTAGGAGAGAGAGTTAGCTAACTTTTGTCTAAAATCTTACTTGGATTTTCAGTTAGGTTGGACCTGTTGCAAACACTGGAGCATACAGTGATCAGGCACAACATTATGACCACCTTCCTAATATTGTGTAGGTCTCCCTTGTGCCTCCAAAACAGCTGTGACTCATCAGAGAATGGACATGGGCCCTCTGAGGGTGTCCTGTGGTGTCTGGCAACAGGATGTTGTTAGTGGGGGACTTTGGGTCCTATGGTTTGAGGGGAGGGGCCTCTGTGGATCGTGTGTGTGTGTGTGTGTGTGTGTGTGTCAGGCTGCATCTTGCTGGGAATGACTGCTGCCATCAAGGAGTGTATGGTGTGTGGGTGCCTGATCTGGTCTAGGTGGGTGGTACATGTCTAAGTAACATCCACATGAATGAATGCCAGTTACAAAAGTTTCCCAGCAGAACACTGAATTGTCACAAGATGGTCAGAGGTCATAATGTTATGCCTGATCAGTGTATATCTCTCTTAATTATAATTACTATTGAACTATTCAGTGACCTCTTGTGACATGTATGGATGGATCTTCCTGCCTGTCTGTATATGTGTGAGTAATTTGTCGTCTTGAATAACAAGAGTGGACGGTTGCCCTTGGAAGCACGATGTCTTTATTGTCTCATGAACACATAAGTTGCCGTTGGCCTTTTTCATAGCAGAGATTTGACACGCTGATTTATCCAGATGTCACGGCTCTCCTGAATGCCCGGCTCCTGAAAGTGGAGATGGGATTCAAACATCCCTGACACTATGATACTATAACCTTTTGTTCGTCATGAGAAGACAAACATGGTTGTGGATTCAAGGCTGGTAAACAAAGTTTGCTGTATGTTGTGTGTCAGAATGGAGACTATGAGAGAAGATGACAGAGATGAAAGCAACAAGTGGGCACCTACGGCCAAGAGTAAATATTTTTATCTCTGCTGTAGGTTTGGGCAGGATTTTGGCACTTCTGGCTTCATTTTACATTAGGTTAATATTAGATGACTGGGAGAGTCAGGAACATGCAAGGGGATGCTGCTGGACAGGGTGGGATTCATGCAATCTTTGTGAAAATGTATTTGAGAAAAAATATATCTGATATATCCAAGATGTCAGAGGCCAGGATCAACTTTAAAACTGTGACATAAGAGCTCTCTTGTCACCACGGAGGAGCTGGGCCTCATGTGCTTCTTCACAGGGTCTAACATGTTTATCTTCGTCTGGGGGAGTCAGATTGAGACGGTGTTATTTCAGGTGATGAATCATACGGTCTTGCCAATTAACATTTCAGAGGTTTTTCCCAAAGTGTAAAGGGAACTATATTTGATTAGTCCTTTTTTTCAGTCAGAAATTCATCAGTAACATGCAGCTAATGAAAATGAATCTCTAGTTTTTCAGGTTCACAAGGTCAGTTTTCCAAAAACCAATGTTCCTTGAAATTGGCTGTTTCTCACCGCTATCATTTAGAGCATTGATTCATTAACTGAGCTCAAATTGAACGGCACCTTTTCATTCTAATTAAAAAAAAAAAAGAGAAAAATGATAAGCACATATGCCACGTGGCAGAAACGCTGAATAAAAATATCTGAACAAGCTGCAGATGGAAAACAAAAAAAGAAAGAAAAAAAATGAAAGGAATCAAATGAACATGTGTGAAAGCTCTGTTCATTAGTGACGGTCAAGCAAATGACAAGTTGTTTTTATGCATCAGTAGACTTTTTTTTTTTTTTTTTTTTTTAAGCTACAGCCATACAAGCAAGGGTTTAAATGACCGGACACAAAACTTTCTGAATGACTCAGTCTTCTGAAAATGTAAATTAATCTACTGTTAGCTGGTATTGGTTAAGAAATTGTCATAAATCTGATACATGTTAAAATTGTAAATACACAATATATAGTAAAGACAAAACAGATTAGTACTGGAAGGCATAATGAGCTGATTTAATGTTCATTCATTAAAAGAATGGTTTGATATTGTGTTCTTTATTTTGCCAAAATAAGATTATCTATACTACTCTTAAGTGGAGTTTGTGCCTCTGCGGGACCTAGATGCCGTAACCTACGCACGTAGTCAACGCCGGTTCAAGCCATTTATACTTGTGATCCGACACAATCGCACTGACTTCCTGCCGGAGACTCCATGTCCAGTAATACACATACTGTCCTCTGAAGACATGGACACACCACACATGTGCAGTTTATGCACTCAAGCTCAAATAAATATAGCATGCATATACAAACACTCTGTGCCTGTTCAACATTTCTCAGCATAACTGCAACCATGTGGCCCCAACATGGAAGAATCTGAGCTGTTCCTAAATATTTGTATCCTCTTAAGCGGCTGCACTCACACGATTTCATGAGATCCAAAAAACAAGCCCGGATCTGTTTGTTTTGGGTTGCAACACTGATACACCAAAGAGAAAATTCATTGATTTCTGGGAGCAGATGTTGATGGTGGAGATAAAAAATGAAGCGTTTTCCTTCACCATTCACTCGAGGGACGAGACATAAATCACCGCGGTGATGACTGACGCTAAACAGAAGCGGTTTTGATAACTTTGTTTGATCACTGGCAGGGAAACACACCTGAAACGAGTATCCAGTGGGAGCTGAACTTGGATGCTTCCCTGCACGTCTCCCAAGTTGGAATTTAGCAAACACTCATAATCCATCTTACTCTCAGTGGTTTTGAACGGTCCGGACCTATTTTTCGATCATCTACAGAAAGTCCCCGGTTCTCTCTGCTGCCCACAGATGTCATGGTGCAAAACAATTCTCAGGATGAAAATATCTTCCTCCTTATGGAGGTTTGGCCATGGTCAATGTCAAGAGAGCTATCTGTTAGGCCTTATTTTGGGACTTATTTACAAACTTCCATGCAGAGTTTATTTAGACTCATGTACTTTTCCCCTTTTTGGCACAATACCTCCAACTCACTTCATTGCTGTTCATGTTCATGCTGTAAATATGTTTCTTTGCATATTTTGTGAACCTCACAAACTGGAACACACAATTGTTATTTCCAGCTCGTTGGAGGGACTCGTGATCACTCACTGCAGTAAATCCACATTATTTGTTGCCAGTTATCGACTGTGAGGATGCGCTTGATGCCCACAGGGCGCAAAGGATCCTGGGAGCTGAGATTTATAATAGCAGGAACAACATATGACCTATAAATTCCCTGTCTACCTTTTGGAAGGATGATTCTGTCTGGTAAGGAAACCATCACTCTTCTTGTACTTGATGTGATGAGCGTTTCCAGCTGGCTGTACGGGAACATCACAACATCATTGCAATTCTCCCAGACACAAATAAATCTCCCAGAATGTGGACCAATGACTGCCCTCGAATACATCTCTGTAATATTAAAGACTTTTACAGAAGAGCCAATCATTTTGAATGTTGCAGGTTACTTGCTATTAAATCGACTTTTGCAAACCAGATAATCAATCGAAGCAACAGCTCTGTACTTTTAAACCTGGATCCTAAGCTTTACAACTTTAAAGCACATACAATTACTGCACAAATGACTCAAACTGGCAGCGCCCCTGAAGAGCTTCACAGATTTTGTGTTAATTATTTTAGATTTCCGTCCTCCTTGTTGTCTGATTTATTGATTTATTTATTTATTGCCAGTTACTCTTATTGCTCTCGTATAGCTATTTTTGGGGGAAAGTAGAATACAGAAAGCTCTCAAAGCTTCCTACGCTACCTGCTCAGCACCAAATGGCAGACTAGCTGGTGAAGAGAGTGGTTGAGCAGCTAAAGAGCCAATCATTTCCTCGGGGACTGTGGGAGCTAAAGCAGAGCTGGAAGAGAAATTACTTACATTCAAAATGTGGCCAGACACACCGCTACAAATGATTGCTAATGCTGTTCTGTGTGTATTATGACACACCGTAAAAAGCAAAAATGTGTCAGAGTTGTGTTCAAAGCTTGTTCCTGCTGCTGCTGCATTGCCCAAAAATATCAGTTTTTGCTAAAGATGTTGTTGAAACGTGAAGCAGAGTGAAGCGAGAGCTGACGAAGCAACTCGGATGATTGGCGGAGTGTCTTCAGGAAACCCTACAAGTCCATTTACCCTTGTTTCAGCTTGTCGTTTGGATGTACCACGTCCTCAAAGAAGGAGAACCTTCAACAACATACTAATGTGGAACTGCCTAAAGCTGCAGTTCTTCAAATTACCACTTATGTCACTGGATCAGTTCAGAATACGACCAACAGGACATTCACTTCCTGTCTAGCAGTAGCCCCTAACATATGACCAACTCTCCAAATCATCTGATCTCTATATCGACCAAGCAGGAACCTCTGGGGCTGGAAGTAACTGCAGTTCCTCAAATGGCCACTTGAGGCTGTCTCCAAAAGTGAGTGATTTCCATGAACAGCCTGGTACAAAAAAACAAACCCTGTGGATACCAGCCATCACAGGTTGCTAGTGGTCTATTTATGGGTCAACTGCTGCCTCAGCTCCACTTCTTCGATCTTTTTTGGATTAGCTGTGACAAAGTTACAAAACAGGCTAGCGTGGTGAGCTAAATTGACGCTAATTCGCTCACTGATGTTGTATCATAATGTGTTTAAAAAAGTATGTTACATGCCCAACGGTAGTAATCTGTTTTTGTTGTGTTTTTCAGACAGAACACGACACAAAATTTGAGCAGAAAGAGAAAGTTGAATTAATAAAAAACAAACACATATGATAGGTGGATGCTCCACTGCATCGGAGACCTGCTCAACACTGATTTGAGTCAGGCCCAAAGTTTGTAGCTTTATGCTAACGATCTCCACTGAAAACGTTCAGTTGCTTTTTCACCCGTAATCTGAAGATGCTATTAGGCAGAGTCAGGCACTGCCAACATGGAGATAGTCAAGCCACCACACTGAGTTTCTAAACCACACTTTGGAAAACCCATGGTGTCATCACGGAGAGTTTGTCCATCTTTATATGCAGGCAGTTCTAATTTTGAATAAAGAATAAAATTATTGCCCATGCAAGGAGTGCCCCCCGCAACCCTCCAGACGACAAGTGGTTACAGAAGATGAATGAATATATTAATGAATGCTTCATAGAAATTAACTCTTGTTGCTAAGATTTAACTTATGACTGAGTTTCTTGGGATGTGAAAACTGCTTCAGGGGCCATGATCTTTAACTCACACACATACCAGCTGATCCCCCAGCTGTGGCGTAGATATGTTTTAAATACAATAACAGCAGCAGGGGACAAGAAGAGCACTGTGTTTTCACGAAGAAAACATAGTTTTCTAAACTGACAGCTCTTCTTTCTCTACAGGGGGCAAGTGTGACCTCGGTGAGTTCAAGGCGCTGGTCATATGATCACAAGGCACTTGCTGCTTTCAAAGACCATTTCCGATGTCACATAACTAGGCTAGCTAAACAGATGTAGAAGGAGCATCTCTTCCCATGAATATGTCATTATCATCTGTTCATATTTTTATTTTTTTTCACAAAGGACATGTTGAAAAATATTATTTTTTTCCTTTTAATTATAACATACACTAGCCACAACATTAAAACCACTGACAGGAGAAGTAAACAACATTGACCATCTTGTGACAGTACAACTTTCTGATGGGAAACATTTGGACCTGGCATTCGTCTGGATGTTACTTAGACATGTACCACCCACCGAGACCAGACCAGGCACCCCCACCCCATAGCAGCCTGACA
Organism: Chelon labrosus; assembly: GCF_963514085.1. NCBI lineage: Eukaryota > Metazoa > Chordata > Actinopteri > Mugiliformes > Mugilidae > Chelon > Chelon labrosus. Next base: position 15,629,056 of record NC_140358.1, read on the forward strand.
CAGACACACAAACAAAAACGGTTTAGGAACAACTCAAAAAAACATGAAAAACAGCACAAGGTACCTGGCCTCCAAATTCACTAGATCCAAAGGCCCACACTAACAACATTGCGTATCCAGACACCCCAGGACACCCTCAGAAGACCCATGTCCATTCTCGGATGAGTCACAACTGTTTTGGAGGCACAAGGGAGACCTACACAATATTAGGACATAGGTCATAATGTTATGCCTGATCGGTGTACATGTTCATTTTAAACGTATAAGACATTTTCTAAAGACATGAAAAACTCAGTGGGTGCAGCAGCTCAAAATAAATTCCCATGAGAAAAAAAAAAAAAAAAAAGAGTGCGTGATGAACACTGTGTACCTGGACCTGAGAGAGGACAACATGCTCCTTCTCTTCAGTGAAGAAAATCGATTGTAACAGACAGCTAGAGCAGGTCGTTGCTTATCTCGCTTAACCTTTTTGCCTGTGCAAGGGGAGTAGCTACATGTGTTTGTTATGTTTGTTTAGCTACGCTTTACATCCCACCCCGGGGCAAGGGGGGAGGAACTTTCTAGTTTTCAAAGGTTATTCTGAGAAACTGGAGCCATTGACATTGGCAGACTCATATCACTTTAACCAAACTCAATAGGTTTTCTTTAAAGCTGAGGAGACCTCTGTGCTCCTTTGGATCGATGAACAAGGTTCTCTTTGCTTTGCTAAAGACTGAATATGTCACAGCAGCCATGTTGTGTACATTTTGTCAATACTGGGAATAGACGTTTTATTTTCCACCTTTGTGTGTTTCATGTTTGTGTGCATGGGAAACTGATAAAGAAGGGTCAGTTTGCTGAATATTTCAAAACTATCTCTCATCTTGTTCGGTAATTATGTGTCATTACCAATGGGCTGAAGCCCATGAAGTTTAAAAGGAAAATCATTTCAACACAAGGCTGGGAAGTGATGCAACATGTTTCACCAAATCCAAAAAAATAAAATAATTCTAGCAGCAGGGTTTATGGCACATTAGAGAAGACAGACGACTGAACATTTTGGCCCAGATTACGGTACATCTAGTACAATCCAAAACCAACAAATATCAAAAAAAACATCGGAGTCGGAGGAAAAGCTACAATCTCCAATCCTGGTATTTAGAAAAATGTTAATCTTATTAATATATACTTTTAAAAAATCCAGTAATGTGAACATGATTCATTTATTTGTAATGAAACACAGATTGTTTAAATATTCTACATACAGTATACTAGGGGCTCTGCGTGGGTAAATATAAGGATCAGCATGTTAAAATCTCACAGTGGCAATAGTAAGATACTGTTATTTAGAAGATTTAATGTTTACCGTGTTAACCATCCTAGTTTAACACGCAAACATTTGCTCAGCACAAGTAGAAAAAAGTACAACTGGAATTATGAGAATGTTGAGCAATTATTTGTTGGCATTCATTTCAACAGGAAAAAAGATTCATGATGTAACTTTGGACCGCAGGAACCTTTTCACAGTTTCTATAACTGGTGGAGGAGATATCTTCTTTTGCAAGAACTGAGAACGACTGTCGTTCGTATAGCATGTTTTACCCCTGCTTGAGGGTTTGTACTTTCCCAGCACAGGAGGACCCTTGAGTGACGTAATAGTGTGTAGGGGCACATGAATAAATCCAACGGCAATAAGAAAGAAAGAAAGAAAGAAAGAAAAATGGTGTAAACAGCAGGTAAAACATCCTTAAAATTAGCCTTAAACAACCAGAGAGACAACCAGAGATTAAGAACCAGAGATAAAGAACCAGAGAAATCAATCTTGAGCCCATGTGCAACGTTGTGTGTTGTTGTTTCATGTGCATAAAAACCGTGGCCTGAAACCGTTCCAACTGCCAGCTGGCTGTTATGTCACTTCAGTTTTCTGATTTGTGATGCAAAAACAAACTGGGGAAAAAGTCTCTTGAAGGTATGTAGTTCTCAGGGGACTGCACTCAAGGAAGCCACGTATGTGGGACTATGAATGCCATTATCAAACCTTATGGCAAACTATCCAAATACTTCATATTTATCTTTAATAATTCACAGTGTGTCAATGCATTTGTTACTTACCAATAAATAATCTTTTCTTTGTCTTCCTCTCTTACTTTCTCGACCTCAACTTTAGTCAAATTACTTCATCTTAACAAATCACGTGGAACAACATAAAGATTTCCTTGATACACTGGGAGTGCATAATTTAAATGAGTGCCTTTTACTGACAGTAATTCATTTAACTCTGACAGCTCACTGCCAAGTTTAGATTTAGTTTCCAGCACAACACTGATTAACATACAGAGATGTGCTTATCAGTCAACAACTGATTCAAAAAGGGTCTCCGTTCCCTGTCTTTCCCTTTTAATTTCCTTGATGGGCTGCGACACACGGGCTCAGGCCGTACTTTAGCACCAGAACTGAACGTTTCTGTCATAGTAAAGATCTGAATTTGTCGCAACTTTGATTCCAGTCGCATCAGCTAAAGGTTTGGTGTCAAAGGAAAATTAACAAAAGAAAGCTGAACCACTATAATTTATCTGATCGCTTCTTGTTTTCATGTCAGTATTAATTTGTCAGCTCCATTTGTTCCACAAAGTAGCTCTGACAAAAAAAAAATGTGCACTACACACTCACGCGTACACATTCAAAGGCCTGCATTTACACTCTACACGCACTCTTTAATCACAACCTGTACCAAAGTGACAATCAATCTTAAATTATAGTGACACAAAGATGAACATGCACACATACAGTATACACACACACACACACACGCTTTCTTTTGAATTTGAGTAAGGCGTTTCCCTGCAGACAAATGGTGTTACCTTCATGTGGAATAAGATGTCATTCGAATAGATTGCTGGTATTCAGGGGAAATGATGATGTGAGACGATAGAGAGCCTGAGGTTGACAGTAACGTGCTATTTGATAGAGCCAATCATTGAATCTTTGCAGAGCTAATGACCTGTCAATGGAGGTGAAATGGCATGCTTCCACACTGAAAAACATTTAATGGGGAACTTAAGCTGCAATTTAATTTGAATGCCATACCCCAAACAATCACCTGAAGGCCCCACTCATCTGAGAAAACTCTGGTGTTTCCCTCATACTGGTCAGAAGTCAGTTTCATGAAGTCCCAAGGATGTCGCAGTACACTGTGATGGATCAGAGACCTCATCACCATGATCCTGCAGAGGAAACTTTGAAGACATAACAAGTCTCACCCTCCTCACAAAACCTCAGAGGTAATCATCTAATGGTTGGCGCTCACTGCACTGCCAAAGTGTCTACTCAGCAGCGCTATATGAGGTGGCTGGCCCCCTGCCAGGCCATTTTCAGCCTAAAGCATCATCAGCCAAGAATCCTAAGATGAACACACCTTCCGACAACCAACTACAGTACGATCCATCAGCCTCAAACACACGGCCCTTTGCTCTGGTCCTGTTTTTGTCTTTGTCAAACACACACTGATTCTGCAGCCATGAGCATTTCCAATGATGTCAGCAGGGGACTACACCAGAGCTTTATCAAATCCAAGTGATTTGTTCCTACCTTCATTGGGTCCAATTCTTTTTTTTCTCAAATACAAAAAGTGCTTAAGAAAGTGCTGGACTTGCAGTTTTTTCCACTGAGAGAGGAAATCACCTCTTTAACCGGCCATTCATTTCCAGCGGGGCAGATACCGTAACGATGTGCAGCAATAAATGTACCGTTGCAAGGTGTGTATATGGGCAGTCATTGTGTTCGTGTGGGCAAATATGATAACTTATCCTGGATGACCAGTTATGTCAAGAGGGAGGGAGGCAGGCAAAGAGAGGTGAGAGCAAACAAAGTGAATGCCAGAGAAAAGCTGATCTAAATGTAATGTTTCAAAGTATCTTGGACCAAATAAACCCAGTAATGCCCTGGGCTCTTTACAGCAGGAGAAAGGCTATTCATCTGCGCTTTTGTGCAGGCAAAACAGTTTGTTCTCCTCTGGCACACTGGCAGCTGAGCAGCATTGATGAAATCCATTTTCCTCTCTTTTCATTACTCGTTGCTGACTGATGCCTGCTACTGAGCCACCTCAAAGCTGTGATGTAACTACCAGGATCTTCTTGTCCTTAAATTATGGTGCAGCTCTGATCCAAGATCCACAAGTACGAGAGTAATTTTGAAATAGTTTAAACTGCTCTGAGATTCACCAGACCATACCAATATAGGTCAACAGTTCTGTTGGTGGACATGTTTAGGTTTAAGCTCATTGCCAGGCATAAACAATATATTTACAGAGGATGTTCACATTGCGCTCAACAAATGAGAATAACCAGCAACATCACTAAGAGAAACTGCGCCAACAGACATACGTGTTAAAAATACTGAAAATGAAATTTATAAAATACATTGAAAGGAAGAAGCGAAAACCAAAAAAATGCAAAATGAGAAAGGGTGAAGCACTGGCAGAGTGTTCCTCCCTCTGTGGTTCAGTTAATGTAAAAAACACACCGAGTCTAATTTAACGTTTTCCCCCAATTTCACTGAAAGCAACTCATTATAATAAAAACTGTCGCTGACAAGAAAATAATAATTTTATCCATGGTGTTTAAAGCTTAATACATTATCATCCCCTTCACTACCTCTCCTGTAGACTTTAACTTCACTGTGATGCAGCTGATGCAACCCAGAAACTGGATTAGGAGGGCGAAATGTAAGAAAATCGTCTGGTTGCCGTTTGCACATAAATTCCAATATGGCACAGATAAGGGAGATGGAAAAGCAATGTGCAATGAATGCATTGTAAAGTATATTTAATTATACTGTAACTAGTCACAGCTCTGTACATAATATCGCACGTCTGTGCAGCGATATCAATTTGCAGCAAAAAAAAATAAATCTTTGCAAAGCAGTATAAGCAGAGCTGCATTCAAAAAACGTTAGCAAACCACTAAAATCAGCAGTTTGACTTATTGGGAGAGGGAGGAAATACTTTCTGTTCATCTCTTCTACACTTCAGCTGAAGAGTTTTGGGTTTCTCCCCCTGCAATTTAGAAATGCAATAATCATTCCAAGGCTACGGACTGTGTGTAGCATTGGTCAAGTTTGAACTGAATAGTTTTTGGAGCTGGCGCATTATTATCCTTTGCTGTCCGTCACTTTAATTCCCAGCAAAGTCCCAGAGGACAGTTTGTTGTCCCGTTCTAAGTGACAATCATCGGAGACTTGGACAGATCCGTTGATTTCTTGTCCAAACTATTTTATGTTATCTCACATGTGAAACATTCAACAGCAGCCCCAGATGTCTGTTTCCAGGGAAACAAAAATATTAAAGCGGAATTTGCCGGTCTAAGGATTTGCCCTTTGGTGTGGCGGTTCCTGGGAAATGCTACCAGGTGGTTATGCCTGTCACATCCCATGAGCCGAGGTGCAAATCGTATGCCCCTTTGAAGAAAGCCAGATGGGATGTCCCTTGTTTTTCCAAGGAAGTGTGAATTATTACTATTTCTCACTGAATGTATGAAACATATGGAAAGTTTTGTCCCGTATATGGATGGTACCGGCTGTGGGACCAAAACAACGAGCTGAAGACACTCAAAAGTGCCACACAACTGACGGGAACTTCAAAATTTGGTGTTAATTCTCATTTTGGTTCGTCATAAAAATATTGACTGGTGCAGCTTTAAGAGAAACCGGTTGTCATTAGAGGCTGATACTAACCACAACAAAGCTTATTTATTCATTCCAACCTCAGACTTTGCCACCCACACGCACTGTGTCATCTTCCTGTGTGAGCAGAGAAACCAAGACAGCAGACAAAAAAGACTGTCTGAACCACTATCGACATAGTCCAGCCAACAGTGCAAGTCTGATGGATCACTTTTGGCCTCAGTCAGTTAAGGAGATGGTCCTGGGTGTGATACTTATTGAGTGAGTGTGATAATGGATCACTTTTGTCCATTTTTCTTTTTCCCCTCCCTCATACAATATGAAATTCAGTGCTGACAAAGCTTAGCCCCTGACTATGACAGGGTGAAGGATGGTCAGATAAGTGAAACGCTTTAAATCTCAAGGTTGCGTCTGCACTATTCAGGTTTTTTTGTTGGATTCATACGAGATGCAGAATAATCAGATCCTGAGATTTCAAGCAAAGATATTAAAATAAAACATTATTCACTTCCTGTCTGCTAACTGGGAGATGTCATAGGTGCTATAATAGCCAAGTGAATGGGTGAAAGTTGTATTTACCTCCGCTACTAGATATTTACACAGCTAACAACATTAAAAAAAGACAGTGAGAACCTAACCTAACCCTGGAAACTTTCCCCACCATAAGATAAATTAAAAGATTAACTTATCCATACAAAAATGATCCTTACTACTGTAGGATGGAGCCATGACACATGAAGCCTACTGTCGGCCGTAGGTCAAATTTGTGCTATTGGTGAGTGTGTGTTGCCCCTGTCAGCGGCTTTTTGACCGGCTGTTGGCAGCTTAGCAAACCAATGAACAAGAAAAGACTAAAGTAAGGAAACAGCATAGTCAGAGGCACACACAGAGGGCGCTACTCATTTTTCATCTTCATCTCATCTGAACATACAAGAATATTCGCAGCGACATGATCACGTGGTCAAGTCAAGAGGCCAGCTCTGTACAACGGTCTGTGGTTCTCCCTAGCTTCCCGGATAATCTTAACTCATTAGGTTTCCCCTTTTGAGTCAATAATACAGACTACTGCCACCTGCTGGCATGGAGGGTAATATCTGCTCACACAGGCCCACAACATATTAAGTTCTGGATTTGATTCATCTGACCTCACATGGTTTGTTGGTCTGACTACTTAAAGAATCCGGTGATAAACAATGATAAACAGATCAAGCGTCCAATCATCTCTCAAGTACTTCATACAGTTTAAGTGTCTGATTTTTTCCCAAGGACAGTTCCTCGGACAAACAAACAATTAAACGCGTGGGTCAGGTTAATATAAAGATGAAGCTTTAAAAAGTGTACTCTCAGTCACAAACCCTGCGTCTTTCAGAAGAAGTTAACATTTATAACTAAAGGGATGTTAGCAAAAACACACAGCTAATTAACTATTGTTCTCTGGCATAATTGCAGGTTCTGTATACTCAGAGGTTATTTTAAAAGACATTACTCTAAATCTACTGCAATTAACCCTCCTCTGAGTCCTAGTCGGAGCCAGAATAATTTCATGACATGATGCAATATGTTTTGCTATTCATTACTTTGATGAGCAACATATTCTCTCTGCTTGGAGAAAAGAGTGACAAACCTGTTAGAGCCAACTGTGTTCTCTATCATTGTATCTTGGCTCGCTGAGTCTATTTGTACTCGTTTTTCATAGTCGTGTTACTAATCCCAAAAAAATAAAAAAAATAAACAGTTACACAACGAAAAACTATTTTCTGGGTCTCTGAATATTACACAACATCATCCATACATGGTGTGGGAGAGACACAACCACACAACGAAAGAACAGAAGCCCACTCATCTAGGTGGGCCGCTATAGATTGTGTGTGGGCTGCACAACCAGCTGGCATCCATCTGCTTATTGATGGGATCAAAACACCCAAAGCAACTATAAGAGGAGTTTCATCCTGAAATGAGAAACGTATTATAGTTTACCATGTCAGCAGGCACAGCTTTGCCGTGACCAGATCATTTTGAGGTTGGGTCTTAAAACAGGAGCAGAGCAAGGTGACAGGAAGATTCTGACCTTTTAAATCCTCACAGAGGGAAAAGTATTCAACCGAGACAGCTGGACCCAGCAGTTTTATGCTGAAGGTCTGGACCTTGTCCAGAAATGAAATGAACCGCCACGACAGGGCTGTCTGAAACAAAACTTCCTTCTCTTGCTCTTGCTTGACAGTCATTCCTTAATATATGACTTGCAGAAACAAAATGGTACAAAGACGACATAAATCTTGGTATTAGAAAACAAAATACTCTAAAACGTCTTTATCTACAGTCTGCAAAAACACATTATTTCTTATTTGATTAATGTTAAACAGATTAAAATAATGACAAATTACTGTTCAACACCAGGAGCCCTGTCTTTAAAAAGAGATCTAATAGCTCCATGTCTTATATAAGTCAAGATTTATACTGTTTTCCCTGCCAAGAAGAAAAACTTGATCCTCTTGAACTGAAGGCAAATCCCCACCACAGAAAGCGAAGACGGGGAACGCTCCTGGTGAAGTTGAATTTCCAGCAAAAGAAACTTTTCTCTCACCCAGAGCACTTGGCAGCACGCTGAGCGGCAGAAGCTTTTATGTTACTTGCAAGTTCGGCGTATTCGATCAAGTGAAATGGGCAGTGAAATGTGCCTTATCTCGGCACTAAAATCCGGTTGTATTCACAAAGTGAGATCATTCCAGGTGATTCATCCTTTAGGAAAGAGGTTCATAATATCCGACCACTCTGGTGCATTTTGAAGGATTGACAGACTGTGTGCAGCGTTTAATGCCTAATCCTCTCTGGAAGAATGCTGCTCATCACTGTAAAAAGTCAGGGCTTGCTAGATTTGTATTCGGGGGTGTCCTCCTGAGACTTAAAGAGTAAAAACCTTATCCATTTATTTTTTTGGACTGATTATTATTCAACTTACTCATTTGCTTTTAACTGACCTTAAAATCTCTTTTGTTAACCTTCAGAACATGATGTTTAAATATTTCTGCTCAAAAAAGCAAAAGTTTTTACTGCACCAACTTCTGTTAGGATGACTTATTTTTCTTTTAATAGTTAATAAACAGAACAATGCAATCTGAGCTCATAAACTCACAAGCACGTGACCCTTTGGGACCCGACAGCAAGAAGACCTACATTGGATTGCTTCTTCATGTTTAAATAAAATACTTTCTCATCTTACCAAGTGTAAACAAGAAGAGTATCTGCACTGACAAAACTTAGGAGGAAGAGATAAATGAAAACAATGTGCCGGCAAACACACATTTTTTTTCTTTTTAAGAGAAGTATTTTACGTCCTTGCTGAAAAAGGAGACGAGCCACGGAAATTTCACAGGGAAAATAAATGTCACTGTGACCATTCTCCTGTAAAATAAAGATTGCGGCCATTTAAACTGTTCCATCCCAACCCATTAAATGCCTTTTACCTTCCCCTTTGCTTTTGGTTTGGTTTTTCTTTGTGATGGATGCTGTTAAGTCTTCTGAATATGCAAGAGGTGGACGCTGTCACTCGTTAATGTTCCATTTAATGGTAATGAAACTTTAATTAAGTACATCGTGGATCATTATTAAGTGCATCTAAAAAAAACTGTGCATTTAGTTTGTACATCATTTGTGTTTCCTCAGTTTCACAAGTTTAACAGACCATTACAAGAGTACTTTTTTTTATACAAGTTTAATTGTATTACATAAAAAGTGGAGGATTAATTAAGGTACAAAAGGCTGATTTTGAATAAATTAGTCCCAGACATCCCAGACCTTTAGGATAACCAGATTCAAAAAGCTGTAAATGCATGTTGGGGGAAAAAAAGCAATGGCATTTATTCATGTATTTCCAACAAATATCAAAGAATAAATTAAAAGGACAGACACTGAATAGTTTCATCTCTGAAGTGCAGTCTTGTCTGTGCTCGAAGGCCACTTTGACAGAGCATTAAAGACTCTTTATGGTGGAATTACTTTTTCCATTGTAATTTAAGTCTCTGAAAGGTTTTCAGAGAACACCTGTGCACTTATTTGTCCTTCACCAGTGTTGCATCATATAAAGCTCTGAAACGGGAGGAAGCTCAGTCTTAGGAATGCGTATATATCTGAACTCAGCCCATTAAATCAGTCACTCCTGGCTAACTGAGCTCACATCCCAGAGGAGATTACTTTGAACTCCTGCCTTTGACCAAATTAGGAATTCCATTTTACAAGAAATAGACTACCTGTTACAGGAGACGGGATGTATACTTTTGAACATACTCAGTCTGACCTTACAGGCTTAAACTTTTAAGCTGACTGCTTGAACTTCCTAAATATTTTTAGTGACCACAAAGAGAGAAACGGAGTGTCTTCTTTCACCGACATATGGTTAGGAATACCATTAAAATAATTTCTAATTTCTTACTGCCATTCATTTATGCTGCTTATGCAGACAGGGCAGCACCAAATCTGGCACCAGGTTAAAGTGATTGCGGCACACAACTTATAATTGTCCAGTTAAGCACCCTCCCCCAGCAAGGAAAAAAACAAATACAAGACACCAACGAAGTGCTTCTCCCAAAACGCGCATTTCTCCACACCGTTCCACAAAGTTGCGCAAAAAATGCTAGAAACATACTCTATGTATTTTCTCTGGAGTCGAGACTCATCCTGTGGTGCGTCATGCGCACTTCATGGGCTTGTATTTAGGTATGTTTGGTCAGTATATGGCATAGCAGCGTGTGGAGGAGAGGAGGCAGGAGATGACTGCTGCCCCCCTCACTTCTCCACTAAGCCCTCAGGAGAGTGGAAGGAGTGGGACTGCGTGAGGACTGCACGGCTGCACAATGAACAGGTTTCTCTGGTAAAACCGATTTGGAAACGAATTTCTAAACGCGCAGTTGAACCATGCCATAGGGCTTATTTTGTCAGTTTGTGTTTGGTTAAGCCCTTTCGAGAGTTGCACTTACAAGTGATCTGAAGCCTGCTATGGAGGACTTCGTGAGTCAAAATGAGTCTGAGCACTGACAATGTCACAAAGTTGTGGAAAAATGGTTCCTCGGAACTCGACTGGGCGTCTTCTCTGGTCAACTTCACCAACAGCTCTCGGGGAAACCACTCGGTGCCCAGCGAGGTGGACCTCACCCGAGCCATCCCGCTCGGCTTGGTGCTGGGGGCTTTCATCGTGTTTGCCATCGCGGGCAACATCCTTGTCATTCTCTCTGTGGTGTGCAACAGGCACCTGCGGACCCCGACCAATTACTTTATCATCAACCTGGCCATCGCCGACTTGCTGCTTGGCACCACGGTGCTGCCGGTGTCCGCCACTCTTGAGATCCTAGACTACTGGGTGTTCGGCAGGATCTTCTGTGACATCTGGGCGGCGGTGGATGTGCTGTGCTGCACCGCGTCCATCATGAGCCTGTGCGTAATATCTATCGACCGCTACATCGGAGTGAGCCACCCGCTGCAGTACCCGGGCATCGTGACGGAGAAGCGGGCTCTGCTGGCCATGCTCGGGGTCTGGGTGCTGTCGGTGGTCATTTCCATCGGACCTCTGCTCGGATGGAAGCAGCCGCCGTCGCCGGACGACAAGGTGTGTCCCATCACAGAGGAACCCTTTTACGCACTCTTTTCCTCCCTCGGCTCCTTCTACATCCCTCTCGTCGTTATACTGGTCATGTACTGCCGCGTGTACATAGTCGCCAAAAGGACCACTAAGAACTTGGAGGCAGGTGTGATGCGCGAGAGGATGAACTCCAGCGAGCTGACCCTCAGGATCCACAAGGGATCTCAGGTGCATGAGGATCCCGGCAGTACAGGCACCGGCAAGGGCCGTGCGTCCCAGGCCAGAAGTTCCCTCACGGTGAAACTTCTGAAATTCTCCCGGGAGAAGAAAGCAGCTAAAACTTTGGGAGTCGTGGTCGGCATGTTTACCCTTTGCTGGCTGCCCTTCTTTCTCGCATTACCCATAGGTAGGTGCAGCAGTTCACATATGGTTATAGGCTACTCATTCAAAAAAAAAAAAGTAACCCAATTTTCCTCACATGCCACTTCAGTTTAAACACGTCATATTACTCATTACAACATATAGATTACAGTCATTTAAATGTCAGCAGGAGATTAAACTGGGGCTGTTAGAGGTTGCTGCAGACCCTGCAAATCATGTCTGTTGCAGGCACTGGGAAAATCTCGAGTCTCACCGTTTACTGCCCTGATCTGTCACCAGACCAATGGGGACTCTGATATACTGTGGCGGTCAATATATACTGCTGGAATAAATAATTACATCACACATATATTATGGCAGCATTCGATATTCGAGGCAGCAGGAATCTGTATTATTCATCTGTTTTCAGCCTCTGTTTGTGCATTGTATCTGATCATATCGACTTTATATCCTGGCAGACGATTCTGCGCCATTTGCACTCTAAAGCCAGTCTCTGAACTCAGGTCCCATAAAGGCGACAAAACATTTGAGGAGGAATTCTAACATTAATATTGTTGTCTTTGTTGTATTCCCTGAGTTTCAGTTAATATGTTGGTGCAGCCAACACACAAAATCAAGAGTAGCTGGCCTCCCTCTGCTATGGTCAGACAGGCTCCACCAGCCTCCAACACTGGCAAGCATACAACACCCTGCTGTCAAGGCTGTTAAAAAAAAAAAAAAAAAAAAACTGCAGCGGAAATTAAACCGTGTATCGTGGCGGAACGCACAAGCACGCCACGGGCTGTGTTGTGGCAGGAGGCTAACAAAACATTAAGTCTTTATTTTGTGGTTATTTCAGGACCAAAGGGCTCTTTGAGCGAGACAAGCATGGTGTGTCGTAGATGGTCTTTTTCCTGACTTTCTAATTTCCAGGACATTGAACCTGTGGACGACTGCGGGCTGCGAATGTGTATGTTGTTTGTGTATTGCCTGTTTATCTTTCGTCACAATGGGTGAGAGTGTTTTTGCCACTGGCTTCAAGCTGCAGCTCACAACCTCACATGGACACACAAACACAAACACACGCACACACTACCTGAGGCAGGATCACGCTGCAGAACCACATAGCAGGGATTATTTTGCTAAAAAGACGATCCAAAACTAATTTTCCAAATGTTCTGATTTGCAGATCTCTCATTGTGTGTGAGTGTGGGTGCTACAGGAGGGCCATCTTTAACACCACATAACAAACTGCCAAGAAACCCCGCAAGGGATGCTTCTCTTTACAATCTCTCCTGTATAATGGCGACACATTGTGATAAAGCACTACACCACTGAATGTCATACGCGTTTTAAGTGGCCTCAGAGACAAATGAAAGAGAAGCACACAAACAAGTTGAGCAGTCTTCTGGCGATGAAGTCCACAGAATGCCACTACAGTACAAATGTGCCCCCCACACATCAAACTTTGCCAAAGCAAGGCCCTAGAAGTGTTCTCTTCCACAACACTAGAGCCTCCTCGATTTTCCAAAGGGAGTTTGTGTGAGAAGTTGTTTTTCAGTTTGTGCCTTTGCTCCCTGGTGGGGCTTAAATCTGATAAAATAAGGAGACGTCTGATAGGACAGCAGCACTCTCCTCATGTTGCTCGTAGAGTATTCATTAGCCTCCTCCCACAGAGTGGGATTTCCTGTTTCACACTTGTTATTACCCTGCCGCTTCCTCTGCATACTGTCACTGATATGTATGTATGTGGCGGTCCTGGTTGCCAGTGTGTGCACCCGTGTGGCAATGGGCGGCATGTATGCTTTGTGTGTGTGTGTGTGAGGAATAGTGATGAAACATTTATGCGTGTTTATGAGCATGCATGCAAGTCTGTTCACATGTGTCTGTCAATGCGGCTGCAGATGCCTCACTCTCGTCCAACACTGCAGGTTTTGAAACAATTAAAAGCCTGCAAAGATGAAAGCGAGGCTGTGTGCAGCTCGAGGAAGTCTGCGAACCCTCCCTTTGAGAACTGACCTCACCTACCTGATTCAAATTCTCTTAAAAACTTGTTTTTGTTTTTGTACTTAAATGGCAAGCCGGCCGCTACCATTCCCACAGTTTGAGTCATTCCTTTTCAGCTTTTAAAGTATCACGTCTCCTTTTACGCATTCAACTTGGAGCAAAGTAAGGTATACAGATCTCCTGATTATAAACAATATCTCAAAGTTTTTAAGTTAGTGTGACTCCAGGCCAGCTTCTTTGGACTAAAAGCAGCATGAAATTTTACACACACACTCAGTGAGCGCCGCCAAACTCTGCGTGTTTGTCAGTAAGGTAAAGTAATTTCATATTTATACATTCCTGTATCATATTATTAAAAAAAAAATGACACCGTAACATCTTCAATTGACAAAAAAAAGTGTTTTTTTAGTCCAGATCTTTCAGCAGCTTACAGTGGTAATGCACGTTATCTTGTATTTGATCATTACAGAGTCTCTGACTGACCCTAACACTAACCTCACATGTCACACAAGCAAGTTTCCATTACAGCATTGAGCAGCACAATGGGCAACATGACATATCTACATGATATCAGGGAAAAACATATAAATAGCACTCAGTTTCAGGATTATTTCATATTTCATGGGAACAAATTTTAAGCTTTTCATGGCGTTTAATGACTGAGATTGTTAGGGCTAAGGACAGAGTTAGGTGGTCCCTTCATCAAGATTCCTAAACCAAAAAATACGATGTGACTTGGCGTGTTACACAAACACTGCGACGATACTGGGCTACATCCGAAGTAGGTTTCTTGTTTGAGTGTCTCTCGGCAACAGTGCACACAAATAGATTTTTGTAGATCTTTCTATCGGCGTGAGGAGGTTTCTGGATTTATGTCACTTGACTGGACAAAAACAAACACATGCTCATGCGGTTATCATATAAAGTTATTCACCTGATTCCGTGAATTTGACTTCATCACCGTATTTACTCAAAAATAAAATTCCATGTACACTGATAGCAGATCTTATTCTCATTCTCTCATAGAGAAGATAAACGTTGTGTATTTTAACTTGGATACAGTTAATATTGCTTATAAAATTAAACCATCAGTGGGTCATCAAACTTGTTGATGCAAAACTAATTTCAGCGTTTTCGGCTCTACACAAAAACTTAATGTTAGCATTCTCCCAAAACATTGCAAGCGTTTAAAGATATTTCAGGACACTGTGAAACACGAAGAATTAGCAGAGGGACTCATGTGGAGTTAGATGTTTTTTCACTGAGCTATTTTCCAATAAGAAATCATTAATTCTCAGTGGGCTACACGTGTTATTTCATTGCGCACATTTTCCCGCGGCTCTTTAACACCCAGCGCAGCAACTAATGTCCCGTGAAGGCCTCACATTTAGCAAGCGGTGAGAGTGGAGTGCCCGACTGTGAGAAAAACCAACACTTTGAGGTGTTAACAATTGTTTTCTTGTCGGGAGATATATTTTTGGGAGACATACTGTATGTGTGCGTTCCGTGTAAATCTCATAAGTTTTGTTTGTTCCATTGAGCTTTCCGGGCCCTGTGCTCCGGGGGTAATTGAAATGGCTTTTGGAGAGGGAAAAATAATGAGAGTGCTACGTGTCAAAGCGATGGAGAAGAAAGGAGGTGGCAGAGCCGAGCTGGAGGGGCCACGGGGCAGTGGGGGGTGAAGGCGAGGGTCTCCGGGATGTCAGCGCAATTTTCCAAAAATAGCCTTGTGCTTTGGTTTCATTGAAAGTAATGTGAGAGGGCAATAAAGCTCCTGTCCTTTTAGATCAGCACGTATTAATCATATTTATTGGTGCATTATGGAAGAGGATGTGTGCGTTTTGGGAGAGCAGATTGTGTGTGCCTGTGTGTGGCACAGAATTAGCTTGCTTCTCCCAATTAGTGAGAATAACAGGATGTCTTGTTTTGTTAAGATGTTCCTGTGTTTCATAGTGAGGTGTGTGTGATTGTGTGTATGGGTGTGTGTGTGCCTGTCCTCAGGAAGGAGGTGCAAACATTTCTCTTAACAGAAGGGCCAAGACAACCAACTTGCAGCCCTCCCACGGTTATCTATATACCATTGTCCAGCGGCCGAGACCTTCGCATCCTCTGCCAGTTTATACTATAGACTTTCAACATAAACACTTGAAAAAGACAAAAATGGACCACATTTGCACAGGACCTGAATACACAAACACGTACCGCATCTGGCTGTCTGAGTGTCTGCTGTCAGACGGCGTTTCCTGCGTATTCATCCTGTGCTCGTGCAGAAAGGGGAAACAGAAACACGATGGCAGTGTTCCTGCTTTTTGATCGTCGTAGGAGCCTCTCTGTGTTTATGGGCCCCACCTGCAAGAGAGACAGAAACACATACATGTATTACACCTCACTGGAGACGCTAATAAATGAAGGACATGTTGTAGGTGTAAACCTTTTCCTAAACACAGGCCTTTCCTCACTAGGAGGGGCCACTAAGAGAAAATGATTATTTGTGAGGACTCAAAGTTTAATTCAAAGTATCAGTTAATTCATTAACTAATAAATTAGTCAAGATTCCAACATTTTCCTGAATGAATTATCGCTGCTTTTCATAGTTTTATATCACTAAAATGCCACATCTTTATATAGAGTTAGACTGTTATTAATTAATGGGAATTCAAAATAATTATCTAATAATGGAAATTGAAAAGAAAAGCACTGTCCTAGCACGGAGCTCTGAGATATTTGTTGCTGCTGAAACAAATAAATGAACATTTGGGATCTTGGTAAGCCAACATCATTAAGCCTCTAGTTGAACATTAGACTAGCAACATCATTTTCTAGTACTGGAACTTTTTTTTAATCATTTTTTATGTGTTTTTATTATGTAAAGATACGGCAGCTTTGCTTCTCTATGGTCAGTTTGTCTCTTACTTGTCTGTTATAAAAGAAAATAAGTCTTAAAGAATCATCGTTTGTAACCAACAGAAACAGACTGACAAATGGAGATGGATGCAGACAGAGAGATAAACGACAGAACGACCAGGTTTTAATTCCACCTCACCCCTTCTCTGTATCCCAGTCACACTCATAACTCAGTTATGTAATCACGTTTAAGTGGCCGTCCAGAAGGGAAAATGGCATGTGAAAGTAGCAGCAAAAAGACACCCATTCATCTGCAGTTCCGGAGGCCAAGGCACATTCAAACAGCGTTCTCTAGTTTCATCTCACAGTCTGGCCACCGACACACATGCAGGCGGTTTGTAACGCTTGGAGCCACTGAATAAAATGAAAGCTGAAAGTGACATTTCCTCACAATGTCGAACAATCGCTTTCGTCCAGGTTAACTGAACTGAACAAGGGTGGTTGGTGTGTGTGTGTGTGTGTGCGCGCATGTGCTTTGCTGGATCTTGAATGGAAAAACTGAGCTGCCTGGTTTCATAGTTGCAGACATGCCAGCGTGTCTGCGGCATCAAACCCGAGCAAGTTCTTACGCTAAGAAACTTTCCACCTGCATCATTCCTGCGTGATGTGTCACGCAACTTGTATCTCTTAAAGTAATCGTCAAAGCTGCTGAATAAGCCGAGGTGTCGCTTTCTGTTATCAGCAGAGTTAATTTCACACTTGAAAGCCTGAGATAATACGGCATCCCCGGTCTCTCCAGGAATGTGATATAGATTTAAGAACGTGGGTTGGCGTTAAAAAAAACAGTTTTACTCACATCTGCCCACACGCAAACACGGAACATCTTTTTTTGTTTCACACTGATCCCACGCATGGTGTGCTTATTAATACCCCATTTTGTCATCGGTCTTCTCCCTCTCACCTCATTAGTTTGTGCGATATCCTTCCTCTATTTAAACTGAGCCAAAGTGGGACAAAGAGTACCATGAGGACAGATTAATGCGATGTCATCCAGGCCAAACTCACTCTGTAACATAAAGAGCAAACCTGCCGTAGAATATCTGGGATTTTATTTATTTTTCACAAGGATCTTTTTGTCTGACACACACCTTCAGCCATAAATGTTCTGCAAAGACGATGCTGTCTGCATGCATGAAAAGGGGAAAACTTATTGTCACTTCCCCAACCTCCCATGGAATAAACTGCCATTTCATTTCAATGAAAATGTTTAGCTCTTTCTCAAGGCAACTCTCCTCTCCCACTGTGTGTTCATCTAGAAGGGGATCCAGGGTCATCCTGCTCTCTCTCTGTATTCGTGTGCAAATATAGAGTGGCTGCATTTAGTTCTTAAAAGCAAGTGCATTATCTACTTATGAAGGCCTTTCTAAACACAAGGTCTTGACTGATATGTGGCATGTGAAAGTGACGGTCCCCACGTGGAGTGTGTAAATGCAGTAGTCTAAAAAATGTATTCTTAATCAATGCTGCCACCTACTGGGTGTAACGTGACTTGCAGTCAACCAAATCTTGACATTATGTATGTTGAGTGAGGATGCATCTATCCGATTCACAATAGCTCCGTGCTGCGCAGTGTTTGGACATGGCTGCATTTTTTGTAATTTTGGTTTTACTTCAGAAAACAGAAGGCAGAAAAAACAAGGATTAAACTACAACTGCAGTAACAGCCTGGCAAAACATCACAAAGGTGGAAACCCATTCTTTGGTGATGTCCACACAGGCTCCAGACTTTAGGCAGCCATTGTCTGCATAGGGCTCCCGATGAAGTATTAAAAATAAACAGCGGCTTTGTGATTAAATTATTTTGGAGCCTCCAGGGACTGAGTAAAACTGATTGCAGTTCTTACATCTTTCCTCCCATTTGGGTGCAAACAACCTCAAATTAAAGCTGCAAGTCTGAACTTTAAGCCCACGTCCGTTAAAACAGCTCAAATAACAAAGAAACGTGTACAGATCTATATACCTGATTAACTGGGTAGAGGCCATGATGATGACTCTTTCCATTAGTCTGACATTTGATTCAATTTACATTTAATCAGAAACTCACTTCCAGTCTTCTGTTACCACTCACTGCACCATCCCAGCATACATGTTGTGTATAATTTTATATGTATTTTTCCTAACAGACTTGGTATGAGTGTTGAGAAGTGCTTTTGTAAAGGCTGGTCCATGTTTGATTAATACACCATACGTGAAAAGATCCGGTTTTGACTATAGACATGGAGCTAGGCTGTGATTAGCTTAGCTTAGTTTAGCACGAGAGCATGAGGGAGTGGAATCAAGAATCTCTGCTAGTTGCCTGGCAACCGCCTAAAGAAACCAATTAAATCATGAAACCCTCCCTAAAATTACAAAACTCACAGAAATAAATGAGATTCAGCATGTTCATTAGTGGGTTTTAGAGGTGCAAGTCATTATATTTTTGAATTTGGACAGAATCAGGAGCTGTTCCCACCTGCTTCCAGGCTGAATTGCAGCTAATCACCTCCTAATATCTATTAATAGACATCTGTGCATCAGTATGGGGATTAATTAAGCAATGGACAAGTACATAGTACCAGAAGCTTTCTGGTTTGTGTTTGTAGTCCTGAGCAGTGTTGACCAATCATGTTTGAACAGGTTTAGGTTTGAGGCAGGTAAATAGTACATGTGAAGCACCAAAGGTTGAACATTATCATAACCTGTTAACACGCAGGCTAACTGTCACGTTTGTCAAGTATACACCTTAAACAAAAACTGCAAAGCGACTGTAAACTGGTTCTGTCCTCCATCAACTCCTAGCTACTGCTAGTTATGCTGCAAACAATGACTGGCTCAAGGACCAGGAAGTCTTAGCTCAGATATTTGTATTTCTGTCATCTGGATGTCCGCCTGCTGCACCGGAAGACCTGAAACATTGGCCTCTGCCCCCAGAAGTCATCAGCTGATGATCAGTGGGTTCCCAGATTGATTACCTCCTGGCTCTAGGGTCATTCTTTACACACAAACATGAGGGTGGAATTGTTCTTCACGTCTGACTTTTTGCTAGAAATTAAACAAGCTCTTGAAAGCCATCTGGGTTTCAGACCTTAACAAATCATTTACACTTGTATCTCTAAATTAAGTGCAATTATGAAAAAAATAAATATAATTTTAAATATAATTCAGAATGTAAAAATGAAAACCCAAAGTAATCTGGTTCTGTACTGTGTGTACATTGATGTTGATCTGTTTTAACTAACTGCTGGCAACCTAAGCAACACTAAAGTACTGTATGTGACATCACTTCTTTCCATTTGAGCCCTGTCTACTTCAATCTAGTTTAAAAGCCCAGATAAAACAGTCAAGAAGAAGGGTCAAGAGGTTTGTGTATAGAGCCACTGACTATTGCATCTTGATTTATCTTTTCTCCTGTCCCCAGGGTCTTTTAATGTGAACCTGCGCCCGCCTGACCTCCTCTTCAAAGTTATCTTCTGGCTCGGCTACTTCAACAGCTGCCTGAACCCCATCATCTACCCCTGCTACAACCGCGAGTTCAAGCTGGCCTTCATTCGGATCCTAAAATGTCAGTGGAACCAGCGGAAACGTCCCGGATGGAGAGCGTACAATTACCGTTCCTCCAACTTCAGCTCCTCTGGAAACTCCCGCAAAGGCTCCGCAGATCACAACTCCAGCTGCTTGAACGGAAGCCAGCGCACCCTGCCGTCCTCAGCCAGTCCGAGCCCCAGCTACCTGAACAAGGGTCTGCCGCCTTGCATCGAGGGAGAAACGTTGTACATCTGGGGAGCCACCACGCCAGCTCCCTCCACACCCAACCTGCTGCCTGGCAGCCCTGCAGACTGCCAGCACAGTAGTCTGAGAGGGAGTTTCAGAGAAGGGAAAGCATCTGAGGAGACAACTAGTGGCGTTTTCTCTTTCTCTTTTAGGAAGCTTAAAGACAAGGGAGGTGTCAACAAAGACATCATCATTCCCGATGATAATGTGTGACTGCTGTATCTCATCATTACTGAATGAATTCCTTTATTGGGATCACACTCAAACAGAGCATGGATGTAGGATTTCATAGGTTTCACTGTACGGCCCCATGATCATTCATCAGTCAGTGGATTGTCATTGTGATTAGTGGTCAGTGTGAAGTGAAGATAACTATTGACTACGCTGCTGTATCACTAGTACTTTGTTCTGTGTTGCTGTATCTGTGATTGACACAGACAGTTTCTTTCAACGAGCAGCAAGGGGCTCCAAGACAGTCGATCAAAAACACTGTTTGCCTCCATCTTTAGACTGGAAAGAGACCCGTGCATGCATTTTGCTTTAAAGGACAAAACACATCACTTCGGAAATGATGTCCACCCAACACGGCCTTCCCTGTATCCATTTTAGTTCCGATCCAATCCCATCTGCCCTGTAAAAAGACTGAACGCGACAAAAAAAAAAGTAAAAAGCGTGATGAGACAAGGACCCTGCCTGTTGTTGCAGTCACTTGATATCTTTGTGGTATATTGTGGAAGTAAAGTATAACCCGTTTTCTCTGCTGTGCGCACAATCATTAGGCATCATCTTGTTTGTATGTTTGTAGAAATGTGATCGAGAAATAAAATTAGAACATTGCTTAAATGCTGCTTCAAGGAAAACTCTTAATCTGTCCGTTTCCCCTTTGAAAGGAACTTGGCGCTGTCACGTTCTGATGGTGAGTGAATCTAAAGTTTGAAATAAAAATGGATGTGATTTGCCGTGTCCTGACTGAAGGGTGAACAGTTTGGAGTGTCTGAGGTAGAGAGCAAACATTATCCTTTTCCATGTAGAGGACCATTTTCAGCAACCAGAGATGGAAATTATTTTATATCGATAACATAAACCAGCCACAAGATACCGAAATATATATACAGATTATCCCCCCTTTACCCACTGAATCCTGGTACATACCACTTAAGCTTTTACTCTTGCTTTATTTTGACAATCAGTAAGTCCAGCTCTTATTAAGTAGACACACCATGCATTTGGGTGCAATCTAAAATACCTGTTGCTCAACATCACCCTTTGTTCATCTTCCATTTTTAGTCTGAGCAGCATAAAACTGGACCACAAAGTGCAACCAAGACATTATGGACATTCTGCTCTGTTGGGTTCTCCCTTTTGCTTCTTCTTCGAAACATGCGCTCAGAAGTCTCCTGCTGTGACTTTGAAAGCTCTGCTGCCTCCTCTTTCATCCCCATGGGGTTCAGGCTGCCGGCCCAAGGAAAATACCCTTTTCACGGCTGTCCAGAGACAACTCAGCTAGATCCATGCAGTTGAGACCCACAGTGCTTCAGATGAATCAGAACACCAAGATGGCTGACTGTTCAGGGGAAGGCCCACAGCAAAAGGAGAACTATCAAAAGATAGAAAGGAAGTGCAGTAAGACACTCACTTTCCTCATGGGGTTTTCTTATGCTGGCTTCCTTTGTGTGACATGGTATCTCTGATCCCTTTCCTGTAAGCTTAAGAACTGCATGCAACCACGTTAGACAGTGGGATTCTTGGCAGAAAGAGCAGGTTCAGTTTTCTAATTTTGTATTAGTCTTCTCCGGAACAAGAAGAATAAATTAACCAAGAGAAAACTCATCCTTCCCACCAAAAAATTGATCAAAACTGAGGCAGCAGAGACTGAGAAAGTCTTAAAACATTAACATTATAAACCCACTATGGGTTATAATCTTAGGTTCAAGGTAAGATAACCCTGGTGACACCAGGAAGGTACAATTGAGACTGAAGTCTAAATGCAATTTATCTGTAAATCTTGGGAAAAAAAAAAAAAAAAAAACATTTACACATACTTTACACTGTTAAAGAGAATCACAGCTTTAGCGCTTTGTCACTTTCTTCAGCAAATTCAAAGGTTGCACGTTTTCCACTTGTGCACTGCATCCCAATATCGGCACCGATGCATCCTGTTCACAGGGACCAATTAGTACTGAAGCAACTTTAAAATGCAATGAGACAGAGGGGGAATCATTCCCCTGAGCATATGACAACACGATCAAAATACCAACGTGTCAAAAGAAATCCCAAAAAAAATATGTTTGGTTATAGGAGTCATTAAGTGAGCCCATCTGCTTTGGAGATTTATAGTTTGTTAGTTTAAAAGTATTTTTAACGTTGGCTTGCAGCCTTGACCGAGAGACTCTTAAAGAGTGTTGGTCCAAGGCAGTCCAGCTCAAGTTTTACTAAAATTAGCAATCTACAGAAAAGCTAGAGAAAAAACAAAAAACAATAACTGGACAAAATACTTGCAATTATTTTCAATAAAGCTAAAGTGGGCAAAAAAAGTCTGAACTCGAGAGAGAGAGCTGGTAAGTTTTGAGCACGCTAAAGATACAGTGGCTCACAACATGTTCCCTGACCTCCTGTCATCAAGTCATAAAAGTCCCAGGAGTACACAGAAGCTTAGACATGAAATACAGCCTCAAAAAATGCATGATGTCAAACAGAATTGCCTTTTCTTCAGCATTTTTGGATATTTCACATATGCACACTGAAATCGCTGCTGTCCATAACTGGGTTTACACAAAGCTTTTCACGTGCGTTTTTAAGTCGTTCACCTGGTGCACTTAACAGAATGCTCCTTTTTTTAAAATCACATGGATGACCTACAGTGTAATACAGTAGCTTTAACACCGGCTGTTTAGATACAGACCACAGGAGTTGCTGGTCTGCTGATGCAGAGCTCACACTATATCTTCCATCATAGAAGTAAGATTTTCTTAATCTTAGGCTCACAGCTCTGCCTTAAAGCATACTGTAAAAGTGCAACACATCCACCAAAATGCCTTTAATTAATGTTTAATGGCCGGTGTGATCACAAGGAATGACTATA
Organism: Chelon labrosus; assembly: GCF_963514085.1. Classification (NCBI taxonomy): domain Eukaryota; kingdom Metazoa; phylum Chordata; class Actinopteri; order Mugiliformes; family Mugilidae; genus Chelon; species Chelon labrosus. The sequence continues at coordinate 15,652,389 of NC_140358.1, forward strand.
GCAAGTATAACTCTTTTCCCTTCAAGACAAACTTGAAAAATTTCAAACCTGTCCTGTAAAGTGATTCCAAATTCAATGAAAAGCTAAGGCCACACCCCCATTTCTCTGAAAGTATTAATTCAAAACCCAGCAGTGCTGTTTGTAATTTTTCCACTTGATGATTGAAGTTAAAATCTTAATGCAAAATCTAACATTTATTCCCATCATCACTCCACCACAGTGCTGCAAGGAATCAGTATGCGCGTGAGCAAAAAGAAGGGAGTTTGCAAAAAGACTTGGCTCAAAGCAATTCTATATGTCTTAGTGACGCCTCACATTATCTTCTACTGAAAGTTTACATCGTTGTACGCCACGTCAGAGAGGAAGCATAAGCCAAGTGACAATTGGAAAAACACAAATATGATCAGTATCAAAAAACATTCGCTCAAATCATTGGACTTCGCATGGAGCTGCTTTAACAAACATTTTACCTTATAAATGTCACAACAACAGTTCTGCCGAGTGTTTAGTTCGCTGCAAATGAATTGAACAGCAGATGCTCATTTTCCTCTTGGCCACTTAAACAGAAATGATTGGCTCATCCTTAGAAATCATCCAACTCCACCGCCTCCATTTCAAGCTGCTGTCTGTGTAGTGACACAGGGTTCTAGAATGATGATGCGACAACAGCCCTGAAGAATTCTGATGGGTTCCCATTCCTAAAGCAATTAAACGAATTGTCAGTAACTGAATGTAAGTAAAGTGGGTTATTAGTTAAGTTTAAGAGGTCTAAGACTTTCACTTCTAAGATAATAAAACCATACACATCCCAAACTTTCAAAACATCAGGATACTGCCACCTCTTTCCATCTAAATACAGGTCACATGTGAAGGCCTCACCTGCAGCCACACTTCCACAGTAAACCTTAATGACGCCCGTACTTAGTCACACTTTAGGTTTCTTAGATTTTGACATTCTTCTACACCCATAAATGAGGACATATAATTCTAAATTTCATTCAGCATGCTCATTGTTCTGTTTGTGTTTACTGGAGATTCATTAGTTTGACATATTTAACTCCAAGTTAATTTATCTCAAGTTGCTTTAGTTGTCATTTAGCTTTACCAGTGTGGGGGGTGGAGGATCCTTGCTTCAGCTGCTGCGGTCATCACCAAGTTATGGCAAAAACTAGAGGCCTACAAGTTGTGGTCTTAAATACAGGAAGAGACTGATAAGATTGTACCAAGTACACACCAAAATAGGGGTGTTCAGGTTATTTAGTTCATATGTTTTGGACCTTTTATTTGATCTAATGTTGGAATTTAGATAATTTTGTCCTTGATTAATTATATTTATTTCACTTTATAAATTAACTGTCTATTGCGTTTCCACTGTAGTTAGTTAGGCTGGAAGTGCTCAGTGTAAGCCCCTTTATATGTAATTGGTTTGATCAGCCAGGATTGTCCCCTTTTGCTCTGTTTGTCAGACAGGTAGAGTTTTGTAAGGTCAGCTGGTCACTTTTATATCATAGCATGTGTTCAGTTCTGTTCATTTAAGCATTCTGGACCCAGAACTTTATTGTTGCTTGAATTCAAGCCCTTATTTTGAAAATCCACACGCGACCCCTTCTGCCTTCCAGCTCAGCCACTGACAACATTAATTCGCAGTGTAATTCCAAATTAGGATGTCAACACACACATTGTATTTGAAGCATTCATTGTCAACAAGTCAGTGACCGCATTGTTTTTGGCAGACTGAAACATTATATACAAAACAGTCCACACGCTGACAACTACTGCGCTCAGCTGTTGATCACAACTACAGCATGACAAAGTGCTTTTCAGTCAAACAGAAATAACTCAGAGGTAAGATGATAATAGTATATTATATTATTACGATATAAATGACACTGATTTAACTTCCATAATGTCTATAAATAAAGGAACCTCTGCACTTGGGTCTGTTTTTGTATGCAAGTTCAAGGTGAAAGGTCTTTGGGGACTGATTATATTATATTATATGTGTATATATATATATATGTTATTATTATAATTATAGATTATTACTCTATACAAGATAATGTTTCAGTTAAAGGGGAAAAAAAATAAAAAAAATAGTTCCAATCTCAGTCCACTAAGATTTTCATGTTGTTCAATTTAATTTAAAGTGAATGTGGATATAGTATACAGTTATATATACATATATAATCTTTTTTCTAGTTTTCTCTAATTATTCTTGAAATAAACACATTTATTTTATTTTATTTTATTGCATTTTTGTCCCACTGTTTCTGACCAAATATTGTGAGCTCAGAGGTCTGCTCACATAAGTGTTCAACCCATGCCATAACTGAAACCCATGGCAATACTGCATGCAGGGGTATAGTGGTATAATGTGGATGCTGTTTTATTTTTTTTATTTTCTTCTGGCAGTTCTTAACAAGTGACAATAAATATCTGACCGTGGCTGCTATCTTTATTTTGTCAGTCCTTAACAACAAAAAGCTGAAAATACCTACACACAGTATACGACCTTTATTGAAAAGATGCCTGTAACATGAACAAAGACACACTGTATTTTATGATCCACACAATGCATGCACAAACTTGCAGAGGTGCTAGAAAAACCTGATAGTGTCAGGAGCATGGACATATTTTGAATAGAGGGGGAAAAAAACAGTCATAGCTATGCGTTGCAAAAACAACGCTAACATTTTTCACATGCATGCGGGGCTGACACATGGTGAGATTATGTGTGAGAGGAAAGGAAGAGGCAGGTTTGAGAGTTTCTGCAACAAGCCACTCCTCTCTTGGAACATAAACTCCTTCCTCATTTCATCACTTCTACATCAGCATCATGGCTTTTGCTGGGAAATACGAGCTCGAGAGTCAAGAAAACTATGAGGAGTTTCTGGAAGCAGTTGGTATGAAAACTCTTCTTCTTCTTTTTTTCTGATACTTAATCTATATGTGGGTAAATGTGGGCCACCTTTCATTTAGGGTTTGCTGAATTTCTGCATTTAGAATTTCACCTTCTCTATCACAGGGCTTCTCAATGCCAAGACAGACCACAAAGTGGTAACAGAGGTGGTTCAGGATGGGAACAACTTCACCTGGACACAAACCATCCCTAACTGGACCTGGTCTAATACATTCACCGTGGGTCAGGAATGTGAGCTGGCGTCAATGACAGGCTCTAAATTCAAGGTGAGCACATGACATGCGCTGGAGAAAATCATAATTTAACAACTAACCTCGCACACTTCACACAACTTCTCATAAATGCAATCCAGCTCACTGAATATATTTCCCTCTGTGACCTTTTCCCCTTGTGACCTATAGGCCCCTGTTACAATGGATGGCGGCAAGATTTCAATTCAGTTTCCTCAGTACCTTTTCACTGCAGAGATCATCGACGATAAACTAGTTATGGTAAGAGAGGGAAACGCGGGATCACACGGGGCTAAATCACTCACACTGTGTTTCTTTAAATAATCTTTTAATCATTTGTTCTTTTTCCACACTGTATCATGCAGAACTGCATAACGCCAGGAGAGAAGGGTGTGACCTTCAAAAGAATCAACAGGAGGATCTAAGGCTGCAAGACTCAACATGCTTCAGTGGATAAGGGGCTGTGGGAAGGCTTGCTCCCGTTACAAAAAAAAGAGGAATAATGTGACCATCTGTACTGAGGAGGAAGTGAAATGTCTATTGGACTGAATTTTGCTGTGGGAACATTCAAAGTTGTGAAACTAAATCATATTCTGTATTTCTACATAAACATGTTTGCACTGTGTTCAGTATGATCCGGTATAAATCACTTAAATACAGCCTGACTTCCAAGTGATAAAGAGATTTTGCTTTACTGTCAACACTTAATGACTGTTAAAAAGCAGCCAAACATCTTGTCATGGCTGGTTTCTGCTCAACAAATGAGGTGATCTTCAAGGGATTTTATGTGTTTTATGTGTCCGCCGGCCAGCTTGAACTTAAATGAGTAGAAAAAACATGTTTCTTCCCTATAAGTCAGTTTAACAGAACCGTGTTAAATGTGCAAAAATGTGCAAGATATATTCCCTTTGGGTTTCAGATTTGATTTAGGCGCGCGAATCAGAATAAACAGCAAATAGCGACTACTTGGCTCAAACCTGCAGCTGCTCGCAGGACTTTGTATCATAATTACTTGAAATATTTCCTCATTCTGTAATGGTTAACTCATGAAGAAGGCCAACTGCCTGTTTATGCACCGTAATCATTTGACAGGTTGGGTCAAGTTGTGAATCTGTCCAGTTGAAAAAGAAAATAAATGTCTACAATGACGCTTGCATTTGCACTTCCTTTTGTGGTTTTGTCTTCTTAAGAACATCCTGTGTAAGCAATTAAAAAACGTGGAAGTGAGCAGATAAACACCTGTGTCAGAGTGACAGTGATATAAGAAAACAAGAAAACCTATATGAGTAAAATAAATAATAATGTCTCCCTGTTCAAAAATTTGAAACAAATTTGTCAAAGTGACGTGGTCATTCAGTCAGATATCTGTTAGAATTTCATCAATCTTGGGACTGTGGAGGTCTTTTCTACGGAGATAAAATGAAAATGAGATATTCATGGGGCTATTCATGAATACATATTATTTTGTTACTTTGCATGCATTCATTATGTAAGAAAACACGTGTCCCTTGCCAATGGACTTCAAGAGAAGCTGGCTCGTGGTTCTCATATTTCTCTGATGAAACCAACCCTCTGCTGTTGACTGCTGACAGTTCAACTGGACTAAGTAAAACAACCAGGGCCTCTTCCAAAATCAAATCAATGGTTATGTTCAAAGAAACCATTATGAAATATTAGACAGCACTTAGTGTTTTCATGATGTGCAGTGTAACTCTAAAGCTTATCAATAATAAGGTTTTACCCCAAATTGTCAACATTAATCTTCTCAAATAATTTTTAGGTATATATTTTCTAAAATCCTTTTTTTCCCCCTTTAGTCAAACTCAAAAAAGTTAATAGTAAAAGACAGTAAGAGACATTCATTCATCTCAGTCACATCAACAAGATGAGGCTCAACCAAATCTGTATGGGATGGCCACAGTGTGTATATATATTTAGTATATTTAACGTACACTAAAAAGGAGAGAGATCCGCACCAGCCTGCTACAATTTGAGATTATTAACAGAATACATTTTTTCTAGCACTTTACTGGAAACTGGACTTTTCTCCTTCACAACAGATGCGCCTATTTTTTTTTCTATTAAATAAGACCCTGTACCATTTGCTCCTATTTTAATAGATAGCCGTGTGACATCACATCACTTAGTCACAAGTTAAATATTTCTTCCTCTTCCCTCTTTTTATGCATTTGAGACATTCAGTTTTGTTAACCTCAATGATCAAGCTGAAATCCACAGTACAAACAGTTAAACAAAGGTGTCTATAACCACGTAGCAGTGGCTTACAAAATATCAACAACATTAGCCTAACTAAGCTTTTGGTTATCTCCACACGTTCTGTGAAAAAAAAAAAAAAAAAAACACACTGTTAACACAGTCAGAGTGGTTACAGTCTACATGGTGAGCTCTGTACCATCTGTGGTTTTATGTGTACAGTTTAGTTTCTTCTTGTTCTTCTATAAAAGCCTGAGTACATCCCCCTGCTGTTGTGACACCAGCCCTGCTGCCTGTGTGCCAAACCAGGCTGCCTGTCAGGGACCAAATGCTGCAGCGGAGGATGAAATCCCACAGTCTGACAGAGACCTTCAGATGATCACAAGCTGCCACTCGCTTCTCATATTCACGACATCACTAGACACGCTGGAGGTTTCTCCACAGCGCTGCAGGTCCAAATCTAATGATGAAAGAGAATGTGGGAGTGAGGACGAACACATATACTCATAACCTTAAAACCACACAACATTAGTCTGGCGCAAAGGGGGAAAAAAAGATAATTTAAAGCTGGAGAGATGGATCCAGCTACAGTTGGATATATAACATTTTCTGCAGGCCCTGCACAAGCAGTGCTAAAGATGGATTGGGAGAACTGACTCAGTTACTGAACACATAAGCAATTTCAGCCGCATTTGTCAACTGTCACCACTAGGAGGTGCCCTTATTCTTCTGGAAAACATGGACTTTGAGGTTTAGTTTCATTGCATTAATTCAAACATCGATTCTGGATGAGGGAAAACATTTTTAAGAAACTGCCGTGAAGATTACACCTGATTGTCTGATCATGTGGTTTAGTGTGGTTAGCTGAAACTGATCATGTAGACTGATGCTTTTACTTACTTTAATGAGTAGCAACATTGATTGTAATCAGAAACACACTGTAACAGGAGTCCTTGACATTAGTCCTGGATGACTGAGATGTTGATTGTCACCATGGAAGGAAGATGGAGAACTTGCTCCTCAAGTCTTATGTTTGTTTTTTAGCTATCATGCAACAAACGACCTGCCCATGGCTTCCTATCAGTTGTTGACAAGGTTGACATGACATATCACAAAGGGAGATTGTTGTTTTTCTGCTAGATGTACTTAGATGGGCAGTCAGGGTCCTGTTTTTACTTTTTAATGACTGAGTACAGAAAAAAATACAGTAAAGTTACAGTATTTGCCATGATTATGACCAAATTATACCTCAACGTCCAATCTGAGATGTTTGAGAGCTGCCAAACAGATAGGACCTCCTCTCCTCTCCTACATGAAGACTCAACTCAAAACTCGAGCACACAATTCATAGGAGGAGGAAGTAACCGAGAACAATTACACAAGAGAGAGAGAGAGAGAGAGAAGAGGAGAAGCTGAGCATCCTGGAACACAGATCCTCATCCAAAACACCTGAAATGAAGACAGGGTCACATTGAGGTCATTTCATTCAATTTCTTCAGGGATATGAACTGAAACAATTCATTATTCAGCAGTTCAACTCAGCTGATGAATCTGTATGAATGGAAGCTTAAGCCCACAAATGATGGTGATTAGATCGTGCATTGTGAGTTTAGAAAACACGCACCACAGGCATAGGGTGAGCAGCCCTCCCTACGCCAACACCCACCACATTCTTCCTTGAGGACACATTTAACAGAAGACAGCAGCCTACTTCTTTAGCTCTGCACACAAAAGACTGTAAGTGACAGCCTGAAGCGCTGCCCCCACCTGTCCGCACCTCCTCCGCCTCTTTGCAGATGGGCCGCTGAAGAAACAGAGAACAGCTTTTATTTTTCAGTGCGCAGATCAAGTATCGGCAAGCCGACGGGCATTTCAATTACAAAACTGTAAATATTCTGGCGTGTTGGAGGGAACGAAGCAGAAGGAGTCCACTATTCCGTGTCCCACATGTTTGGGAGTATAATGTCTCGTGTGTGTGAGGGAGTCCCGTCACTGAGTAGGTTTCTACGTATCAAAATGCCATACAACACAGAAAGCTCTGAGGGAGCAGTGGAGGCGGAGTTAGGAAGCAGATAAGAGACTGAACTTGTTTTATCAAGTGTTGAATAATGACTTTGTCAGCTGTCTGAAAAGTAGCACTGCTCATGTCTTTAGTATTCCACCCATGGTTTACAAGCGTGGGAGTTACAGATTAAATTATTTGTTTTAGATTTGATCCCAAGCATGAGGTAGGCTTTAGTGGGTGATGGAAAATTTCCTAAGTAAAAATGCCAATCCAAAACACAAATTAAAAGTAAAATTAAAAGATAATGTGCTTTTTTTTTTTTTTTTGTGAAATGTAGTTAGAAATATAAAGCAGAAGAGAACTGATAAGACTCTATAAATGTACTCCACCCCTGGCTTTGGCTTTATTCAGTGCATGTTAAATGAATGTTTTGTCGCATTGACAGCATGTGGCCACAGCTGGACGTCTGTGCTGCTACATTGTCTGCCCTCTAAACCAAATGGAGCAATGCAGTGGAAACCATCATTTCCCTAAAAGCTGCAGGCCCTTCAGTCACGCTTCCTCAGTAAGAAACACACCACCCCTCAGGAACTCTGCTCACATGTGTTTATTTTTTTCATGGCACTTTATGATTTAAAAAAAAAAGAAAAATGACATTTTTTTTAATCATTCAGTGTCACATAAACCAAGACTACAGATCGTTACAAAAGAATATAAAAATATAAACTGGAAGTTTGTGGTGTCGTTTCGTTACTATCACATTAGCGTTGTTTTGGTGTGAGTGGCATCGGCGCCTTTCACGGGAGGGACAAATGCACGGTAAAACTCTAGCTAAAAGACAAAAGCATTCAGTAATATCTATCACTCAAAGCGTGCGGCTGCAATATGCAACATACTCATTGTGTTCAGAGCCCACTGCCCTCTAACAGGAGACCAAGCTACAGCAAGTCAAATCACACAATTATCAAAAATAAGTTACAAAAAGATGAACCAGTGGTATACACGAGACAGTGATGGCTGTGGTCAGTTTCAACAGAAAAATAACGTATTGCACCTTTGACACCTCGATAAGGAGTTGCTCGTGAAATGTGAGGAAAGAGCAAACTGAACTCTTAATAATAAAAAAACAAAACAACTAGTTCACAACAATTCATCAGAAAAAAAAAATAAAAAAATCACAAAAAGATTGAACTAAAATACAATGAAAACAAACGGAATGTAGAAAATATAAGAAAACTGTACACAAGGTTAGAAAAACAAAAAGGCATAGTATCACACTTCATATCACTGAAAAGCATCAAGAGTCTCTCTTCCAGTGGCGGGAAACAAACGGATGTCTGGCTGCGAAAGGGCCTTTGATCGTTTTAATCTGAGTGTAGCGGTTTCAGAAGTGTTCACGTAGTGTTATCTGAGAAACGTTTGTACACGTTTACGTATTTAAGGTTCATGGGTAAAGCCCGACAACAGCTGAGTACAAGGCATTGACATGACGGGATGCGCTGTGTCCACAGAAAACACTAGTTTAAAGGCGTAAAGCCAAATCATTTGAATTACAGGCTATTAAAACAAACTGCAGCCAGTATATATATAAGTTATTAGGAAATCCTTCCAGAGCAAGTTCACAATTTTCCAAAAAAATATTAGAAGACCCTGAATTAACTATGATGCAGAAATGCTGAATGTTTCCAATTTCCATCTTGATTTTATTTGCCATATAAGACCATGTTTTACGCAGCAGGTTATATAAAGCATGTAGTGTCCACTTGGGCTCCAATTAATTTTCAAATGCCATTCATTTAAAAAAAAAAAAACACACACATCATAGACAACATCACAGATGCCACAGCAGATTAATCGTTCATTAGCAGATTAATCGTTAATTAGATCTAATTCAGTGCAGTTGGCAAACACCCCAGAAATCGGGGTATTGCGCATTTAAGGCATCGCCATGGTAACCAGCGGGCAACCCTTGTGACCGGCACGGCGGGAAATCTGGATGTGTTTATACTTTAACAGGATGTGGAAGATTGGAGGATTGCAGCTTTAGAAATCTGGGAAGCAATTACAGACGACTGGCTGCAGATGTTGGTGTTGGTGTGTGTGTGTGTGTGTGTGTGTGTGTGTGTTTGTGTGTGTGAAACCAGTGACCACGGGTTTGTTCCACTCTGTAGCAGACTGCTTCATGCGTTCATTTACCGAGTTGTACTGTCCAGTGATGAAGAAGGGGGAATATTGCAGACCCCACAGATGCTGAATTAGCATCCACTTTAAAGCATAATAGCACAGAATAATGAAAGGAAGGCCGCTAGCTTCAGCCTTACAACCTGAGCCTGAATATACAGTTTCTATAAGCAGGTATAAAGAAGCTATAATTAACCAATGCTGGGTTTCTAAATTGGTATAAAAAGCTAAACTATAGCAAACGAAAATGAATTACATAACAAAAAACAAAGAAATGAGTCATCATAAATAAAAGCTATGGCATGTTTCAATGGCATCATATTCAAGTAATCTTGTTAAAGTCCCTGATACTTCTTGGTTCATGTAAACATTTGAGTCATTACACAGACACAGAACCAACAGTTAAGAAGGCAGCAGCAATTCATATGTACACGACACAACCGACGTCCACGTTTCCGTTCGCCGCTCTGGTCCAGTCACATCAGTTTGTGTTCAATTCTTTGAGTGGCGCTGGTGAAATTAAAACTTTAGTAGGACGAAGCCTGCAGCTGTACGACAACCACGTTTTCACTTGCAAGTGTGAGGGGCTCTGCCTCCAGGCTCGACTTTGGAGAGAAAGAGAGAAAGATGACGAGAGAGGAGGGGAAAAAAAATAAAAAATACTGCAGGCCTGATCGAGCTGCGGACTTCACCTGCTGTGCACAAAACAATGAATTCTTCGTCCCCTCTGAGGTCTTATGTTGTGAGGAATTCCCAGAGGAGCCCTTTAGCTTGACAGATCAATGTTCGCTGACATTCAGGAGACACAACCAAAAATTCCACTGACACACATAACCTCTTTGTGCCCTGCCAAGTCAGCCACAAGCCCCGCTTTCTTCTTTTTTTATCTCTCTCAAATGGTAGCTCCAAAATACAATACCAGCCAAATTTTCCTCTATAAAATGTTTTCAATTTTTGGGATTAGAAACAAAAATGTCAAGCAGCAAGATATGCTTATCACACATACTTTATGTTCTGTGCACTTCTAAAATTGGCTCAGCTATAACACAACTGAGAAGAGGCACTGAATGAGGTGGGTGTTAGATCACACTGCTGCTTTCATCTCATTCACAGTGATGACAGTCTCATAATAACACACAGATTTATAAATCCAGTTCCGAATATAGCAGAGCCTCAGATTTTCATGCGAGGCAATGAAGCATTTGTCACGTCAGTGTGATGACTTCCACTGGGTCTGTCTTGCCTTTGGATCTCTGCTTGCGCTTGAGGCGTCTCTGAGAGAGGGACGTGGGAGCTGGACAAGCTGAGGGTGTTGCAGTGCCGACGGAGAGAGAGAGGAGGTCTGCAAGTGGATGTTTCGGGATAGGGTGTTGGGAAGGAAGCATAGCAGCGGACTCCCTTTGGGGTTTGTGTTCCCTCTCCGTCTCCTGGCGTCACCTGTCAAAGCAGCCGGCAGTGAACGTGTGATGAGCACCGAGATATCCCCCGCTGTAGGCCATACTGAGACAGTGTCGTGACTCTCCAGCGAGGGCCATCTGCACTGAAATGGGGCCCTGGAGCGGCAGCGCACGAGCGGCCGGCTGGAGGGCTGAGGTCAGGCTCGGGTAGGTGGGGAATGCCGCTGCAGGGGTGATGGTTGGAGCCCCAGTTAGAAGACCCATTCTGTGGCTCTGAAGAAAGTCCTGAGACATGTTCATTACAGGGCCCAAAGCCTGGGAGTCAGCTAGCGCTTGCAGCTGGGTAAAGGATGGGGAATGCTGAGAAAGATGTGGGAAGCCATCTGGCTGAAAGAGCAGCTGTGGTGTGGAGGAGGTGGAGGAGGAGGACGCTGGCCTCTGTATGGCCGACACTGGAGAGAGGTGAGAGGTCTGGGGCTGCGACTGCAGAGAGGAAGGCCGGTGAGGCGGGGTGGATTTGGTTTTGTTTGCCTCCTTCACATCGTTGTCGTGAGCACTGTGGAAAAATAAATGCAAACATTTCAGTCGTCATCACAACAAAAGGTTAAATAAGACACGAAATATGTAGGTAACTTGTTGTGGAATTACAATTAAGATTATCATTGCCATCCAAACAACAGCTGCTCAGATAAACCATGAACAGGAGCAGAGATAGATCTGTGCTAACCCTTTGAACTGCCACACGTTTAGTCTGAACATGTGCAAACGATTACACTTACAAAGATGCACACAAAGGAATGTAAACTGCCACAAACTGACCAGGAAAATGTGGAACTTATTAATAGTTTTTAACTTGAGACATCTCGGAGGGTATTAGCTACGATTACAAGATGGAAAGGATTTGCCTGTTTGATGAGACACAAGAGCATAGCTTATTCGTCTACCTTGTGTTCCTATTAGACTTGTCTACTTGTGTATGTTTGTTGGTATACTACTTACAGCAACATGAGCTCAATACACTGGGTCAGGTGGTCCCAGGTGTAGCCTGTTAGTATATGCAGGGCAGCCGTCCAGCTTGGGGAAATCTGAAGGCAAATACGAGACGCTGCTACGCATGCAGCAGCAACCTGGGATGGTCTGAAACTCAGGAAGGCATGGTCTACAAGAAAACAAAAAACAGTTCAATTCACTCTTTGGTCAAACTTAAATCAAACACTTTATGTCCAACACGTGTGACAAAGTAATTGTCTCCTTCTGAACTCACCCTGCAGTGAAACTTCCAGGAAGTAGTGAGTGTACTTGTCCATGAAAGCCTTGGTCTTGGACAGGGAGGACAGGGGCCAGCCATTGTAGAGGTCGCCCTCCTGCACCGAGGCATGGAGGTAGTAGTCAATAAAGTGGGCGGGTGTGGGCATGCACAGATTCCAGCCGAAGGTCTCCAGCAGCAGCAGCTCCATTTTGATCAGATCCTTCTTGTTGAGAACGAGGTTCAAGCTGCACATAAAGCCCAGAGAGTTCAGCTGCTCCAGTTTGGGAACACGATCCTCTTTCTCCTCAAATTTACCTGGAAGGAAATAAATGCAGCGAGGTTAGATTTAAAGTCCTGGCATACTTCTGTAGAAGGAAGTACTTTCTATACAATCATTGCCAAATAGTTTACATTTATATGTAAAGGCTAGGCTTCTTGTGTTCTGTTGAGAACAAACAAGTCCTGCAGCTTTTGGTTTCAAGTGTATGTGTGAGATTTTTTTTGTTCTTCGTTTAATGAAAAAGATTTTGGTCAATAAAATCTCATAAAAGTGTATGTATTGCGGAACTTAGTTGATTAAACTAACCTTAATTGAGCAAACAAACACTGATTTTCACTCTTGAGATGAGTTATAAACAAAACTTCAGGGTTTCCCGTCTTTACAAAAAAAATATGAAATAAATAAAATGGGGCTTCAACTATTTGACAAAAAGAAATGAAACCATTATTGACAGTGAAGTCAAAAAGTAAGATAGTAATATACTAGCTTGTAGAGGTATGCTCCAAACATGAGTCAAGATATTGAATTGTAACATCTCTGTTCTATCGAAACGTAAAAACGTAAAAAGACATCTTGGTTTGGGGTGGAGGCGATTCATCTTGCAGAGGAAACTTTATTAATTGCTCTTTCCATTTTCTTTCTTTTTTTTACAGTGTTTTTTTTATTACGTGCAGCACGTTTATGGTCAGCTCTAAAGCAGCTTACGCTAGTTTCCACAAAACCTAACAAGTGCCTGCTAAGCATTAGCAATTAAGTTGACTACTTCTGAACATCTGGCCATAAAGCTAAGCTCTGCACCAATAAGCCTTGGGAGACATCGCTATAGGCTTACAGAGAGTGGGGCACTTACAGTGGATTACAAAAAAACACTTTCTATGAAAACAGTCAGCTTGATTCTCAATATTTCTGACTCACCCCAGCTCCTCACAAGCATTAGAGCAATGTCATTATGGTGAGCCCCCTCCCCATCCCAAGACATCCTCCTTTCCATAGCAACAGCCCTGAGGCCTCTAGGGCTCATGTGACCAATGAAGAGGGGTGTTTCTGCCTTTAATCCAGGAGTCCAACAGGCCTCTTCTCAAACATCAAGAATGAGGGGAGAAGGTGTCAGGTTACTCTGATACAGACTTCCCTGTAAAGCCTGTGCCGTCAGCTACACACAGCTTAAATGAAACCGATAGCGCCAAAAAAATCCAATCTAAAATGTTTGGGGGATTTTTGAGGCCAATCTCAATATTTGAGAATATAATAATAACACTATTATTAATAATATACAGACATGCTGTTTGGCATTTTTAGTAGTTCCTTAAAATAAGGTCTTACCCTAACAAAGACTCCCTAGAGCAGAAGCTAATGGCTGCTATGACAACACTGCTTCCCATTATATTTGTAAGAAGTAAGCTGTCTGTTTACGCCTATACAGATTTATAAAAACTAAATGATGTATATTTAAATGAACGCTTCCCTCTAAGTGTGTCAACCAACATTCGGCAGATAAATAATACAGCTGCATTCCCAATTACTGTAGGAACTAGTCACTGGAGTGAAATCTCAACACTATCTATACTAATTAAATGGCAGAAGATGGTACATTTTCTTATTTCATTCTAATTAGATTAACACCGCATAAAGCTCATGAATAGTATCATTAGGTAAACGTTTGAAACGGTTCCTTCATTGATTTCATGTTACAATGTCAGTATGACAAAATGTCTGAATAAAAGGTTGAAAGATTAATGTTAGAAGTTAAGGTTAAAAGGATTAAGTGGCTGCTCAGAAAATAATTGATGGGTTAGTGTCACTCCATGGTCACTGTAGAGTTATTTGGTTTAACATCCACTAGCTAGGATTATGAAGTTGTGTATCAGCTCAGCAAAAACATGCATCAAGCTGAGATCAACAACAACCACCACCACCCTCTGTTGGGTAAATCTTCTCATCTAAAACCATGGCAACCCACCATGCAAAATAGAGGCTTTATTGACTTTTCCGAGCTATAGTTAGAAGTGAATATTTCAAGCAACAACCGCCTGACATTGGTGTTGCCTTTAATGGACCTCATTTCTCTCTTGATGCCCACATCTACTGGAGCAGGGTGTCTTCCTACAAAATACAAGTTCTATCACTGACATGGCGACCTACCATTAAGAAAAGAGAGAGGAAGAGAGAAGGAGTGCCAGAGGAGGGGGGGGTGAGGGAGTAATTAGCAGAGAGGCAGTAATGGCGTCTCTCCAGCAGAACAGGAAGCACTATGAAACAGGGCTGTTTACAGCCACCAAAGCTCGTTTCCATGGCCCAGTCCACACTTGCCCCATTCTCTCACCCTCATATCCTCTGGAGCAGTGCTCTGTCTGCTGCTAGACTGCTATGTCCACACAGACGCAGCCATAAAAAGCCATCAATACCCCCAATCTCCACACAAGCCCAGCCTCTTTGATCTTAAGAGAGACACAGTGCAAGTCAGTATCCTTATTGTGCTTTGTGATTACGCCACTGGTTTATAACTGTGGGTGACCAAAACATGAGAAACAAGGGATGCTCAAAAAAAACAAAAAAAACAAGGCAATTTCAGAGGAAATGCAGTAATAGTTTTGAGTCACAAATCGGTTTGAATTACTGTAAAAAGAATGCCGTCTTGTGTATATTACAGCCTTTGTGACAAAACAGTGGCCTCATTCATTTCAAAGGGTAGACACCACAGGGGTCAGCCATGCAGCAAAAAACACAGGATGGTGAATCAGTGAGGTTGACCCTAGTTCTTTTATGTTCAGCAGACACAACGCAACACCCTCCAGCATCAGCTGAGATACCGTTTGAAATCTTTAGATAAAAAGGATTAATATTTATCATTCATTCATCTACTGATTTTCAAATTTAATGGTTCATTGAGGTTTAAAATGTTAGACAATTTAATCCAGTTTTCAAATTGCCAGAAATTGCAAAAGTCCAACGAGCACTCAAAAAATTTCTTGTACATTTGTTCATATGCTAATATGATAATTTGTACATTTTGGCTTATACTATTTCTATTTTATGTTACTAGATTTTATTCTACTTATTTTTTATTTCTATTTTATATAATTTTATCTTTTCTTTTTATCTGAGGTTCTTAAGAGTGTGTTTTTTATGGACAACTAAGCTACTGTAACCAAGCAATTTCCCTTGTGGATCAATAAAGTTTATCTAAGTCTAAGTCTAAAAATCTAAAAATATTCAATTTTACTATAACAGAAGACAAAGACAGCAGGAAGCTTCTTTACATTTAAGAAGCTGCTAAATTGTTAATGTGTTGCTGCCTGCCCAGTCCTAAATAAAAAAATAAAAAAACACTTAGGTTCAAAACCCAACCCCATCTTGCTCCATAAAGCACAGACCAATTAAATCCTCTCTGAATATACTCTTACTTGCCAGTAAGTGTATCACCGGGTCCTCTACTGAAAACAAATACACGGAAATAAAACAGTCCTGCTCTAACACGTAGCTTCATATAAGTTAATGTATTCAGCATTTGTTTAAAATAACAAAGAGTTGTTGATTCAGCTGTATTTTCATTTTAAATGTTGTGGTTTGTCGTAGTACTGAACCATATTGTGTTGTATCGACACAGGTTTCTATTTCCTTGACAACCTTATTGGGGCTTGTCAAAACCTCCAATGGAAAAGCCACTGCACTTTGTGATTTGTATATAATCTTGCCACCTATACCCTGTTGGAATGTGCCAACACTATCGTAGCTCCTTGTGGTGTTTTTCTGTCATCAGTGTGAACGAGGTCTGAGAGCGACGGTGCATTCCGCTCCTATGAGTTCAGCCTACCTGGAATGCAGCAGCAGCAAAGTGATCCTATCTTAAAGGCAGCTAGTAGAAAAGAGTGTGTCGAGAAAACAGCCCTCCTTTTTCACACCAACCGCTTCTTCATACGCAGCAGATACAAGACGCCTTACAGGTGATGGTGATGAGAAAAAGGTCGAGTAAACAGGCACAGGTTATAGGTCGAGGGGTTAGGGAGAGGTAAGGCCAGGATGCAGCGCTTTCTCCCAGGTGTGCTGTTTAGGGGAAGAGGTGGTGTGAGGGGAAAGGTGGAGATGGGTTTAGAGTGATAGGGGCTGTTAGGAAACCTGAGAGCTGTGTTCTCACGCAGAAAGAAAGGCATTCATTTCTGTTGCTCTTCATTTTGCCAACACTGTGCAATCAGGTTAGTTTTGATCAGCGTTTAAGTTTCTCTAGAAGAAATAAGAAGTGGAAAAAAAAGCATTTCTCTACTTTTCACTGTTTTGATTATCCAACAAAAACTGTAATTAAAAAATTTTTTTTTTACAATTAATATTGGGACAAAGAGTGTTTCAAATGTGTATTATTTTTGTATATTCTGTAAAGAGAAAAGACCGATATTTATCATTTATTATTGCTGAAGAAATTCTGAAAATCCCTACCTAGGTGCATAACGCGCAGCTTGAAATTAATCCATCAACAAGACAGCATGAACACGATCGGATTGCATAAACAGGATTTGTTACTGCCATCATTTATTGTTAATAATCTCTTGCCAAGAAAGACTTAGCTTCAAAAAAAAAATAAGTCTTTTGAAGTAATCTTTATTTTCTTCCTCATTCTTTCCTGCTTTTTCTCTTTGACGTCGTGACAGCCATGAAGGAATTTCCTCCGCTCTTTAAACTTCTTTTATTTGTCGGTTCATCTTTCACTGGGAGTGGGAAATTGGTCACAGCTCCATTACAGAATATCTGCGTTGCCACCCCTGGTCCTGGCAGCTCTC
Organism: Chelon labrosus; assembly: GCF_963514085.1. NCBI lineage: Eukaryota > Metazoa > Chordata > Actinopteri > Mugiliformes > Mugilidae > Chelon > Chelon labrosus. The sequence goes on from NC_140358.1 coordinate 15,669,637, forward strand.
ACAATGTAGGTCTGGGCCGACCCTTGACCCCTGATGTTGAATGCTTGGTTGACTAGGGAGAATCCTCGCCATGTTTATGTATGTGTGTGGGGGATTCACTGACTGAGGGGGTAACGTGGCTTGCCTTTTGGGTGCTGAAACTGGGGGCATGTGGGCAAACCGAGCATCAGCCATTACACAACAAAACATTACATTTATATTGTAGATTTGTGATCATAATTACACAACAGCTCACAAGTTGAACTGTAAAATGGTGCGTTGGTGGCATCTAGCAAAATAACAGATAAAACCAATGTATTGAAACCGATCTGTGTATCTTTACATAATTTCTTTAATTGTGTGAGAGCACCACATGACAACAGCTCCATCAGAATTACTGTCAAACATCTGTGAGGGAGATAAAGGGGGAAGTGGGTTCCCTATTAATCTACATTTCAGGGCACCCTGCTGGGGTGGTTCAGTTCTAACATGTCCCGTTTTGCAGGCCACCACCTCTCCCTCCCTTTCTACCCTGTTTAACATCAGCAGCCAACCTGCCTTTGAAGTACCGCGCCACTCATTTCCCAACCCCCCCCAAGGGATGTGGGGCTGCTTTTACTGGCTGCCCTGTCCCAGGACTGGTTCACTCGGCCTGACCCTGACAAGGTGAGAGAACAAGGAGGAAACAGAGCCAGCAGCAATAGGTAAGAGGACACCACCGGAACCCAGCCGGTTATATGGCTAAGTGGAGGCAGTAGTAGTGATGTCCTTTCAATAAAAAAAACTCTCTAATGGATTACACTTCAATGTGGATCTTAATTATGTGACTACAAGAAAAGAATAAATAGGTTTATTGCAAGGTTGCCCTACCAACTATGTCCTCCTTTAGCGTTGTTAGCTTACAGCAAATGTCTACCATAGTCACACAAACACACGCCTGCACACACACACACAGCAACCTCCACCCCTTAGAGTGTGCTCCCCTCCCCCTCTCTGCTAAGGGTCTGGCTGGCTGTCCTGCTTGCATTGACTGGCTTTTGTTTGAGGGCTGACTCGGAGAGCATATGGCAGGTGCCCCCTCAGCACACAGCTCTTCCCCACCCCCGGGCTCCGAGGCGTATATAAGTACACTGTTTAGTCAAACACGACAGAGGTTTCTTGTGGTTAGTCATTTCACAGGAAGCTCTTTTTTTATTGTTAATGGAGACCCTTCGTTGAATCAGGTTCACTGAATAAAATACATGAAAACTAGGTTTCTAGAGAGACATCACAAACTCGTTTAGCATCAACTTGTCCCAACAGAATAGCAACCATTTACAAATATACTGTATAAGCGCTGTGGCATCACGGATCCATAACATGCTTGTATTAGCTGGCAGCAGAGCATTAATGATAACAAATAGCTGCAGTATGCAGAGCTTAGACTCAGGGGACCAAAATCTGCCATGAAGACTGATGAGATCACTGCAGGACTCCACGGAACGTAATACAACAGAAACTTAAGTTTTCAAAAGCTGATCCCCTAAAATTCTCATTAGATACCCTTGTATTTATTTATTTATTTATTGTTTTTGCAGTTCAATTAGTTCTCTGGAGTTAAGCGGGGCCTCTAAATAAGTGCCCAATAGTCAATAACACAAAATCCCTATGGGTCTAAAAAACTGACCATAATCTCACTGCTCCTAGTGTAGAGTAGTTTATCCATACGCGCACACACACTCACAAAAAACACATACAATGGAGTAACAGGATTAAGCGGTGACTGCTGAGAGGCACAAAAGAGGTACCGATTAATTAACCGAGTGCAGAAGCCAGACAAGTTTAAAGAAAGACAATGTATGTGTGCCTGTCAAAAGCGAGGAAGAAGAGGGGACCTGGGGAGGTTGTTCAATAACTAGGCCAGATTCCAAAGCACCTCAGGACGGATGAAAACCCAAGACAACTTTGAATCAAACGCCCTTTCAAGCCTTCATCAATCATGACAGAGACTCCCTCGAGGTCCCGGGAGGAGTCAGAAGCCGGAGAACAGAGAGGAGAAAACCTCACCGACTGAAAGCCACAATCAAAAGATTCAATATAAAATCTGATTAATCTATTAGTGATTAAAAGAGTAACCCCTGTCCAGGTTGGGCTGTTATTACTTATATCGCTCCATGAATAAACTCTCAAAGCTATTCTTGGGTCCTCACGAGATTACTTTTAAATAAATCCTCTTTCAAGTCTCGTATTCAAATTTATCCCACCACAGAGACTTCTCTGATTGCAAAGATGGCCCGTACGCGACACTGCGCACGCACACACACACAAACATGCTCTGAAACCTCCCAAGTGAGCAGGCCCTGTTCCAGACTCCTACTTTGACAGCATCATTAGTCTAATTACCCATGATGCCGTGGGCTGCATTAATGTACAGAAAGCCTCACAGTCTGTTAATCACCAGACAGACACAGAAACACTAATAACTACCGTACAACCTGCGCCATGCATCAGCAGCAGGGGGAATGATTAACACACCTGCTTCGCCCAAAACACAAAGACACATTTTTTAGATTTCACAGCAGAGAAGAAATAATCAAACTAATAAACCACAACTTCGCTCAGTTCTACAGACTCTTGATGATGATTAACATTTACATCCATGCACGCTGAAGTATTTTTTAATAGGTTTTGGATAACAGTCGAGCTTTATAGCACAAAAGGTACTATTAAACAAATGACTTCTCATGGACTTACATTGTAATTGCAGGCTTCCTGCTGCAGTGAATCATATGTTTTCAATAACAGAGAAATAAATATTACACCTTTAATTAGAGGACATTTTGTCCTTGGAAGGTACCAAACCAGTTCAGCTCAAATGGACTAAAGCAACAGAAGCAGCCACAGAGATCATATTACAGCCAGGATCAGAGACGCAGATAAAGTTATGCAGACTCCAATTGTTAATCCTAAAACAATGGCACAGTCATCCTTCCATACTGGAAACCTGTTTTTTCTAAGCAAGATTCCAGCTTACAGTAAACTGTCAACACACTTCAGTCTATAAAGTAGAGCTGGAAGAGGAAAAAACAGCTTGGTCTCTTGAGCATAACTCAAATTAGCCTTTTTGCAGGAAGCGCTTCACCTTCTGCCATCTGCGCATAAACCACACGGTGTCTGGTTTAGCTCTGTAAACACGAACCCCAATCTACACAAAAGGTTCCTCCGTGCTAGATTCTTGTTTAACAGCTTCCACGTCGTTAATTAAAACTTGTGTCTGAATCTAAAATATAAACAAAAATGGAACGGTTTAAGTAAATATATATATATGACAAGCAGAAAAAGTAATAGAAACATAAAACAAGCTGGATTTAGAAAAGAAGCTGCCTGGACTTACTAGCTAGCAGCAGGCAGGAGAGAGCAATGACATAGAGCTGCTTGACAGCCACATCATAGTGGTCCATGAACAAGTCCAGCAGGTAGACAGCCAAGTGACGTGCTGTGGGACATAGCTGGTAGCGATTGCTCAGAATGGCCAGCAAGTCTGCAAAGTATCGGCGCATGCCAATCTGCGGAGAGTGGGCCCGGTAGACCGGTAACTTCAGCTCCTGGAGAGGGAGAACAGAAAAGGGGATGTAAACAACAGGGGGTGAGGGTGAGAGGAGCAGGGTGGGCAGGAAGCAGCGATGAAGAAGTGTGGGGGGTTGTAAAGAATATGCATAATAATAGTAAGCCATGCGTGTCTCCTGCTGACTGCTTTTAACTGCTGTCCAGAGAGGAGCTGTGGGTATAAAACACTCAAATCAAGAATAAAACTCAAATCGAGACTGAAAACTCTTCTCGATTTCAGCCTGGTAGAACGGTGGGAAAGGTAAGCGCTGTTCTACACGAACGCTGCGCGATGGTCGGCTCGGTGTCTTTCTGTGGTGGAGTTTGCAACATGTGGAAATTAATTTGGCTATAGGTATAAATGAGAGTGTGAACGGTTGTCCATCTCTCTGCGTTAACCTAACTCTGGCAACATGTACCAAGCGCTTTCCACCTCTCGCCCCAATGCTTGTTGGAATTTGCTGAAGACCTCAGTGACCCTCTACAGGATGAAGCGGGTATAGATGGATGATTCAGCCTCATTTAATTCACCATTGCTGCAGAGAGCTGGAGTTAATTTGGGTCATTGCAGGGGTCTCTGAACAATGGGTTGAGGGTTTGTGTGTGTGTGTGTGTGTGTGTGTGTGTATGTGGTTCGGGGAGGGGAGGGCCTTCCTCCGGTGGAGGTTGAGGAACACATAAGATTAGGTTTCACCCCTAGCACATCTCCTATTCATGTTCAATTAGCTGCATGTGTTTCAAAGTGGAAGGAAGACACTCGAGGGCATTAGCATTCAATCAGCCTTGTGTATGTTCCCAATCAGCTGCAGAAAACGGGAGAGCACAAGGTTTTCAGTTTCACAACCTGTCTCAGAGTAAGAAACAAAAGGCATTTAAAATAACATGCACCCGTGTTTAAGCCTCTTATACTCCAAAATATTTTGTTTCTAAAAATGTTTTTTTTTTTAGCCAATCCGTAAGTCTGAGTAAAAACAACATGTTTTGGATTTAAGAGAGATTGAGCATTTGTAGATTAATCTCCTTAGAGTCAGCGAGGGGTCATTAAAATGGAGGAAAAATACAGAAAATCCACACCATGCCAAGACTATTTAGGAATATCCTAGACGTTAGACTGGCTCAGACAGCCCAGTTATGGCTCTAAAAGCTTTGTATAGCTGCAATGAACAGTGTTATCTTTAATTATTAAGACATTTCAAAACAAAATATCAAACATTTGGTGGCCTCATGTTCTAATTTATTGTTCTTCCATTACAGTTAGAAAAAAAAACTGCAGATTGAGACAGTTTCTTTAAACAAATACAGATTAACTGAGAAAATAAAATAAAAGGCAGACCAACCAGTGATGAAAATGTTTGATTATTGTTTAGTGCAGGCTGACTGCATTTTTAAATAACCGTAAATCGCTCTGAGGATTAATCTATCATCGCTGCCACGGTTACACAGACTGTCATGTATATATATTTTTTTTCCAGTTCAACTAAAAACAACAAAGAAGCTCAGACTGACACTTCAGTGGAATCCAAAAATAAACAGTGCCCTCCTCCCAAATCAACATATAGCAACACCACCCCCGGTGCCACGGCCGACCACATCTCCCAACCCTCCCCAAACTTCTCCTCTCCTCTCCTCCCACTGCCTCTGGTCCATCTGTCTGTCTGGGGGTACAAGGGCAGCAGGAGAATGGGGGGGTGGATGTGAAGAGGGGAGGCTGCTAGAAGTCTGGGGCGGGCTCTGTGGGGTAGAGAGGTGCCTTTGTGGGGGATCCGCACCATAATTAAGGATTCCACAGCTGCCTACTGATTTGCATGTCTGATAATTTACCACATGCTACACACCACCGCTATCTCCCACATCAGGGCATTATGACTGCAGCGAGCGTCATTAAGGCAGGAAGAAATCTCAACGCTGTGTGAAGACCTTTAACAAACAGCCTTGATGCAGATTTTTATTATTCTCCTGTATTAGAAATTTCACTGTGATTACAGATTATGCTTTTCTGAAAACATTTTAATGACAACTGACAGATTATGTGAAACGAATCCGTCTGACTTTTTACGAATTGTTTCTAATTGAAATAAGATGAGCTTTGTTTTGTCAGCGAGACAAACAAAAATTAAAGGTAATCAGTCTGCAATCATGAAAATCAGCAGATTTTGATGTTTCAAAAGGAAGAACAAGCAAATGTTCTGCATTTTAACTTGATACTGATTTACACAGTAATTTTAGTAACAAAACTGCTTTTTCTTAAAAAGTTAAAAATATATTCTTACAGAAAACCTTAGGTCTGCTCCAACTCAAATCTGGGGTTCATTTATTACACTTAATGAGGCTTTAATGCTGTAATTTCTAGTTTAGTCTACTTTATTCTTATTTTTTTTTCAGCTTAGTCTTTATCCAAATTACCTTGTAACGTGTTTCTACTACAATCTCTTAATACTGTTTTTGTTTAATGTAAAGCTATATTTGCCTTATTGTTAAAACATGTTGTACAAATAAACTTTGCTATGTTAATTATCTGTAAATCAACTACGCTGTTTTTATACAGGAACATACGAGAGGATCAACTTTAGAAGTCTTTAGCGGAGCACCACTAAACAAACAACAGTACGTTTCTGGCAAGGTAAATGTATATAAAAGTTATGATAAGACTGACTTCTTGGAAACGCCGCAACTCTTACAGTACATATGCATCATGAGTTAGTTTATCAAAAGGTATTGAGAAACTGGGAAAAACCCTGTTCAGGAGAGTCTGACTGACTGACTGGGTTAAAACAAGGTTTTAAAAGGTAAAGTTATCAACTCTACTGTTTCACTCAAGCATTCCTTAGTTCCTCATATGTATCACATATTTCTCTATTTTAACCTCACGCCATTTACAGCGAGGGGATTGCATATAGTCGACACTGTGGAGTGATTTAACCCGAAGTGATGATACAAACCAGTCAAAACCCGACGTTAGACTTTTAGTATCTCCCTCTCTTTATAGTATATGAGAAACGTGTGGGTGTGTTGTTTAGTTTCCAGCTCTGCGTTCAGATCTTCTGTCTAATTGACAGCTCTGAGTCAGATGCTGGCCGGCATGAGTAAACCGAATAGAAGCGTGTGTAAGTGAGTGACTCATTGTATGACTCGCAAACATTTGATTCACAATCTGATACGCAGCTCCCTCATTCTACACTTATAGTACACTCAATCGTGTTTTGACATGCGACATCTAAAACCTGGTCTGTGATCCACCTCCTTTAGTAAGAAGAAGGCAGGAGAGACCCGGCTTGAAAATGCCTGTCAAGTGACAGATGTCTCCATTAAAGCGACACACGGGAAGAAATACGATCACGCTTTGAGGTTAATTAAGACATTCTCAATTAATGAGCCTCAACTCCCTCCATGTAATCTAATTTAGATCATGTTTAAATAGACAACAGGGCCGTGTAATTATATTTTCTTGCCAACTCTTCATCGGGTAGCATATAATATGCAGTGGAATATCAACAAGCCTTATTTTCAGCATGCTATTAAAGGTATTGTAAAAAAAAAGCACAATATGATGGCAAATAGAATTATACTCTCGAGTACGGCTGTGGTCTTTAAAATGATTAAGATTTAATTGTCCAAACATTTCAAACCCTCAAAAGATATTTAATTTATTACGCTAGGAATAGCAAGTCAAGCCCTCGCTCATTACCTTCAATGAATTATTTGGGATTTAGTTACCATCTTGTCTGTTTTATTTATAATATAGTGCAGCATACACATGCTCTCGGGTTCATGATGGAAAGCTTAACAAATAAATGGTGTTTTCTTAAACTCACGCAGCCAAAACTGAGTGGTCGTATACCAACTAAACGTAGAGTAGTAATGGTGGCTAACTCACCTTGATGCGCAGGGACTGATGGATATCTGCAGCTAGCTGTCCTTTCCACCATTGCAACTCCCTCTCCATCTTTCCCATTCAGAGGAGGCTTCAACAGTCAAGGTTTACCTGCCGACAGAGATGTGTCCGAAAACGAGACAAAGTTCAGATACCAACAAATGTGACAAAATTTTAATACTGACACAAAAAAAGAGCAAAAAAACACAAGGAGGTCGAATTTAGTGTTTCTACAATTGTTCTTATCAAGCTATAATTTTGGTTTTATTTCAGCATGAGGTTTGTGTTTGCACTGATAGTAAAGAATCAAATAGTAATAAATACAGTCGTTTCGGTAAAGTTTTTCAACACCTTGCTAATCCAACAGCAGAGGTTTCTCTGCCCACATAGGCCATTTTCTCTGCTCGGGCATTTAAATGGCTCAGTTAAATGCCCTCTAACCCTAACCCAAGCCGTATAGGTTAAATTAATTTAAACAGCCTCCCTGAAATCTCACTTTGGACATGGTTGTTCATTGCGGCGACAAATCCCCATCACATCCTCACTTTAGTGATCATTGCATGGGCTTCTGCACCACGAGCCAGCGGCCAAACACTGAGGCTACACAAGTTAACTGCCCACCGAGCACAGAGACGCTGGCCTCGTTTTAAAACAAAAACAACACGCTGCCCTGAAACTACACAGCTCCACACAAACTCGGCTTATTCCTCCTACCGGGAAGCTACCAGGTGAACTTTTCATCTCGGTGGGTAATACATGTGCCACTCACCGCTCCGACGGGAATGCCCCCCAGACCCCTTTGTCTCAGTCCGACATCCTGAATGAGAGAAGTCCTCTTCGGCTCAACTTTGAGAAAGACCTCAATTTGTCGGCGAAAACGCAAAGTTTAAATCCGCTGGCGAGGTCACACAACAGCCGCTACCGCCAAATTCCCGCCGACGGGCCTTCGGTTGAGCCGTTTTCGCCAAACTGTTCACACTTTTCAGAGAGAATCCGCTCAGCCGTTTGCTCTCCGGTAGCTCCGCTGTAACAAAGTAGCCTCTTCGGCTGCACCAGCTGCTGCTGTTGAGTTGAGAGGCTCGTGCGCTCGACGTGCTTGTCCCTTCCCAGAGCTGGGAGTTGTAGTCTTTTAGAGGTCAGCTGTGAGAACTACAAACAGCCACAATTTAGCAAGGGTTAACAATTACGTTTCAGTTTATATTATATTATATTATATTATATTATATTATATTATATTATATTATATTATATTATATTATAATAAAAACAATTAAAAATCAAAGTTCTTATAGACAAATCTGCTAACATTTTTTTTTTCTTTTACACTTTTCTCTCAATTTTAATACTGGATAATTTGAACAGTGGTATAAATGAAAGTATCTGAAAGGCTTGGATATGTAATTATATAATTATATGTGTAGTATTATAATATATATATATAATATGTATATGCATTTTTACACATTTAAGCAAAAGTTAAAATACTCCTTCCACCACTGCTGTAGATTATGTCTGATTAATTGTTTCAGCCTGCAATGAATGATTGGCCAACACCATCACTCTGACACATTTGAGCATAACAAGCTTAATCTCTTTTACCAGAAGTAACATTTCATTTTATACACCAGGCTGTAACGTGAAGCAAAACACAGACTAAAGCTCCTCTCTCCGTGCATCCTTCATGAAAAATCTCATTATCTTGCACTTTACTAAGTACAAAGATCATGAACATTAAATGTATGAGAATCCAGTTAATGCTGGTACTGTCACCTGGTAGACTGGTAATATTCGCCAAGAACAGCTTAGACTGTTATTTCAAGAAAATGTCAGATGTATCATGATTAAATTATGAAATAAATGTAGGTATAAATTATGTTAAAATTGTCAAATTGTAGGGTTTTATTTGCTGACTTTTCTCTTGAGACATTTTTTTGTTTTTGTTTCACACAAGACCTGAAAAACAAAATGCATTGCACTGTAAAAAATAATATTACAACAAGTTAAAGGAACAAAGGAAGGTAAATTAATTCAGATGGGTCATAATATAGCACCACGTTGTGGCCACAACAGAAATGTTTTGTTCAACGTCTCCTTGGGTGATTTTTTTTTTCTTTCCTTGTGCACCCCCTGGTGTCAGAAGTCATTGAACAACTGAATTCCACTGAAGGTGGTTAAGTGTCAGTCTGAGCATTTGCTTTTTTATCAGACTCGTCGAGAAACTCCTGGTCAGCGTAAATAAGGAAGCCAGTGAAGGTGCTGTCGGTCCAGAAAGGGTCAAAGAAGAGTCCATTCTGCTCTGAGTAGAAGATCTGCAGCCAGACCTGGTCTGACCGCTTCAGGTGGAGAACGGTAGAGCCAGAAGCTACGTCATGGTTCCCTGTGTTGGCATCAAAGGTCTTGATCTTGTACTGTCCGTTCTGCACCAGCCCGATGGCCAGATGCTTATTGGCTAGAGTGATGTCGTAGGTGAAGTAATAAACCCCAGGGATAACACAGACAAATTTCCCACTGGTGGCGTTGTAGTGATTACCCTCATTGAGCAGGATCCGGCTGAAGCGAATGGGCATTCGCTCTTTGGGATAGCTCTTTGTCACAGCCACAGAGAACGCTGACCGGGCTGTACTGCCACAGTTACAGCCACCAGGAGCTCCCTGCTGGCCCGTGTCACCCAGCGTGCCCTTTTGTCCCCGTTTTCCAGCCACTCCAGGTATTCCACGTAGCCCCTTCAGTCCCCGAGGTCCAGCCTTGCCGATAACACCTTCACGACCTTTCAAACCTGGCTTGCCTGGGTTACCAGGTCTCCCTGGATCACCTGGAACAGACAAATAATAAAAAGAGTTGACAGGATGGCAATAAAACATAATGTTTTTGCTGAGCACAAGTATTCAAACATAGAGTGTTAAGAGAGCACAGAAACCTCCAGAATCTGTCCTCATATCTCACAGTGGATCTGACACTGACACAGTTAAGGTTGTTGCTCTCCGTTTGATGGCTTTTGAAGTGAAAAGAAGTTAATAACCTGCAGCCAAAAACAAACTATTCTTCAAATGTTAATGTTCTTTTTATTCCTGAAATTAAAAATATAACTACAGCAACTGTAGCATGTGCAAACAGCAAATGCATTTTTTTCACATACTGGTAAAACACCCAGAACTTCATTAACTTGGCCTTTACTGACACATTAAGACTTCTCTAGCAGTCAGCTGGTGATAACCACAGAGCCTGATAAATTGTCTGTCTCTTCAAACCTCCTGGCAACACTTAGCAACCACCACTCCTCCATGCAACCGAGTGAGGATCTGAAAATGAAACTAAGCGATGCCATCAAAGCAGGGAAGGCTAGTAAAAGGTATCAAAGTGCTTCAAGCTTGCAGTTTTATGCTTACTGTGCTAAACGTCATTAAAAAACCCGACACACCAAAAACACTGTGACTCTTTATGCTGTGAAATTGTAAAGAAATCGTGCCAGAAAGCAATTACCTTATATTGTGAAAAGTTTATAAAAGTTTATAAAAATCATGTTTAGTGTGTTTTTGAGTTGGCCTTTCCCAAACAGATTATTAATTTTACAGTAGAAGAGAGTCAATAACTACCTCTAGTGCCCTTTTCTCCCTTCTCTCCGTCCTTCCCATCTGGGCCATCTTTCCCTGGGGTCCCCATGGGGCCCATGACCCCCGGTGATCCAGGGGGTCCTGGGTTTCCTGCAGGCCCGGCTGGACCTGGCAGACTGCAGACCACCTGGGAGGACTGGATGGTGATATTACGAGATCTCTTCAACAAGGGAATTGTTGACTGTGAGACGACAGCTGACAGCAAACAGATCATCACGCACATCTGGATCATGGTGAGCGCTGTGGAGTCACAAGAAGACAGTGGAAAACCGCAGTTCACAGCAGTAACTTTGATTTGAGTTTTCTGTGCCAGTCGTAATCAGATGATGTAAACATTCGTTACCAAAAGACAGAGAATCTGCCAGATCATCTAGAGCTAAAAAAGAAAAAAGAAAATCATCAGCTGAAAACCATATGATCTAAAATGGTGCGGTCAGTTTCAGGCTATGCCTCAGTTGTGTGAAATAAAAGTGAAGCATGCAGCTTACAGCATGTTTTACACAGGGTGTGCATCAGCCATCTTAAAAACACAGAGAAACGACTCACCGGTAGAGAAACTGTGATCCATGGGCTTTTCTTCACGTCTATCTGAGCTTCTTTTTTTGGCATGAAGGTGCAAAAACTGTCCTACATTATTTTTCCGGTAAACGGGTGAGATTTGAGATTGCTTTCTTCAAGTGAGGCGCTGCAGAGAAACATGCAGCCCAAAGAATCATACTCCATAACATCCGCCCTGGTTTGAGCAAGTGCTGTGCCAAAAAATTCTTTCACCATGACATCATTAAATTCAAGTCAGCGCAACAGTATTACGCAGCTGAAGCAGTGATGTATCACTTGTTCAGAAAGTCTCACTATGAGGAAAATATTGCATAACAGATGTCTTGAAGTGTAAAGCAAACAAATCTAGTTAAGTATTTTGAAGGTTCAAAATCAGCAGAACGCGTTGCAGATGTGTATTACAATGCGCTGTGACTACTACCAGTTGTGTTTGTGTATATCACTGTGATTAAGAACCACAGGCGGAGAGGCCAATAATAATGTTCCAGCAGTTAGGTGAGGCTATCTATCATTCAGTTGTATTTACCTCAAACTGGAACCATTTGTTTACTATGTTGCATGTTTCATGTTTCCAAGAGACATTTTTAGCCAAAGGAAAGAAATAACCACACAAATGATCGACTGCAGTTGATTTATTTCTTAGCCGTGGCAAGATAGAAGGTGTTAACAATATTTTGGAAACTGTGACGGCCTGGGTTCGATGTTGTGTCTGCGTTCGGTGTACTGTTGGTGTGCTTGTTTGTTGCAGGTCTGAAGCAGTGCATTAGGTTGACAAGGAGCACTTGGCCAGCGTTTCCGGTTAGGCCTATTTAACCCCGCCTTCCCAGATGCCAGATCACTCTCCAACTGGCACCAAACCAGCATGCTGGTCTTTTGTTTGCTTTGTCTTATTTCGCACTAACAACATGCACCACACATTGACCAACACACCCATACATGCACCTACACCACTGATACGGATTTCGGAGTATTTACTTTAATAAATCTTGGTTTGTTGTACTTGACTTTTGAGTGTGCAACTCCTGTTCTGTTGCTGCGGCCTACGAGCCGGGTTTAACAGAAAAATATTATGCTTCTCTAAAAAAGAATACTCTTTATTCACGTCACTTCTTCCACACTGTGCAGCAACGTCTGAAGCAATCAGAAATCTAGTAAATGAAATGGTTCATTTAAAGACCTTTACTCATAAATGTGCTTGTTAATTCTTGGCTGTTTGGGCCTCATTGTTCAGTTTGACATTTAAGGATTTTTTCACGTGCTGAAATTTCAATCTGAGTTTAAGACCTTAATTATGCAAAAGATCCTTCTGTGGCATTAGAATTTCTTAAGGAGAAATTCATAATCCGGTATGCAAAGAAAGAGCAGGTGGAATTTTAAGTAGTCAAAACTAAGAGGACACAATATTTATTCCAAGCATATTTTTCTTATGTGATGTGTAGAAGGGACCTCATGTGAACTCACCAAGAGACTGAGAGACGAATGAAAACACCAATACATTCAGGGATATTTTATTGTAAAAAAAAAAGCATTAATCCCAGTAAATGTAATTATGTTCCTCAAGTTACTGTGAAGACTGAAGGTGGTTTTCATTTGACTGAAACGTATTTAAAATAAAAATAAAATGTTCTGCAGAACAGAGACTAAACAAAGCACACTTCAGTCCTGAAGTCTATCGACGTGCAAATGTGACAATGACATTTACAAAATACTGTACACAATCTTTCTATACCCAAAACGTAGCACTGCTGAAGGGTAAAGGATCAAAGATTTAAGGGTCAGAGATGATATATTCTGCAAGAGCAGGTGCTCTGATAAAATCCTCAGGGAGTTTAGAGGAGTCAGCAGGGATTTAGAAGAGGTCACTGTCCTAAGAAGGAAGCCATGGGATCATCTGCCCGTGGGCGCTTCATGCGGAAGGCTTCCATCTCCTCCTCTGTGGGTGCCTTTACTTCATGCAGGCTGCTGTACGGCCTCTTCCTTTCATCCAGCTGCATTATGGAATCTATGTGCTTCACCCGCTTGTCCTCTGCTTCCAGAGCCTGTGAGGAACAATTGGGTTGGAGGTCAGTCACAGAGAAAACCATCCAAACGACAAATACAGAAAATAAAACAAACAACATTTTTACCTTTCTCAGCTTCTCCTTCTTCTTCTCGTCATCATCCGAGTCACTGCCGTCGGAGACGTGCTTCTTGTTCTTTTTGTTCTTCTTTTTGTTCTTCTTCTCTTTTACCATCTTATCTCTGTGCATCTGGTGATAAAAACAATGACACGGTGAATATACAATTGAGAACACAAACAGTTCTCACAGATAACTCTTGTAGGTTCATCGTAATTTATTGCTGTATTTTTAAATCAAAAATTGAGTATTGCTTACTTCCAGCAGAGTCTTTGGCGGTTCCTCCTCCTGTGGCTCAGTTAATCCTTCTTCAAATGGATCACAGTCTGTGTTGTTCTGCAGGTTATTAAAAATAAACTGCATGTAAGCAACAACGCTAACATTATAAAACAAAACAGAGGATTTAAACACAGTCAGTACATGTACTCACTGTTCCAATTCCAGCCGTTCCTGTGCAGTAACTCTGTTTGACCATGGAGTGACAACACTTGAATCCCCAGTAGCCGTCCTTCCAGTAGGAGCCCCATATACACTAGAAACAAGAGATATGTTTAGAATACACAATGACTGAAATTCACTTCAGGAGCTTTTCTTCTGCTGTCCTTACAGTGTGGTTGTTGATGAGCACATCCTCCTCATACTTTGAGCGGGCGACGGCCTTCTCTAGTCCTTTCAGCACGGCACCGTGGCGAGAGTACTCCACATAGTCCTCCGTCTGGGCCAACAGCAGCTCACGTGGTGGTGCATCCAAGTGCTCCTGACCTCCATACTGAATGCCAAACACAAGAGCAAGAACACACAACAGTAAAGCAGTGTTGGTTGTCCTGAATACATTTATGAAACAGTCAAGAGAAAATCACGGTGAAATCTCTCGTTGTCATTTCAAAATAGTTATTTTAGATTCAACTGTGAGACACATATGCCAACAGCCAATTTTAAGCTTTGTGTCAAAACGCAGACAGTAAACAAATTAGGACCAGAATCCCAAAATGTGCTGCTTTTATCTACAAACCAACCCAGTCAAAAGCTTTTTGAAAAAGAAACAAACTGTAAAGGGCGTAACACTGCCGCTTTACGATACCAGCTGTGTACCTTTTCTAGGATGCTCTCCCTCTGTTCTTCTTTAAAGTCCTCCTTCTTGACCTTGAAGGAACGGTGGAGCAGCTCCAACTTGGTGGGGTCAGCCTGCAGATGGACCTCAGAGCCTCTCTCATAAGCCTCCCAGGCAAACACTGTCACAGTGAAATGACAATTTTAACACAAGACATGCATGTAATCTATTATAGTAACGAGAATTTCTTATATCTATCATTTACTACAAAAATATGATCAATCCTAACATGTTATAGCACCACAGGTCTGGCTTTGAAAGAGTGGTATGTTGGATTTACTGCCATCTAGTGGTAAGCTGAAAATAGCGACCAACTGAATAACTTTCCTGACTAGTGCTATTGTGTGTAGAAGGGTCTAAAAAGGTGAAAAATCCCATCAGGCCCTCTCTAGACCTTTGTTTGGTTTGTTTGGTCTTGGTTACTGTAGACAGATGGGAGCCCAGCATGGCTGAATTCATGGAAGAGAACCCTGTAAATATGAAGGGCTCATTCTAAGCAAACAAAAACTAAATAATTGTTCGACAAGCTAAGGCAAGAGAACCTCAAGCTACTAAAACTACTGCGAAGATGTTAAAAGACATAAGACAAGACACAACTTAAAATAGCATAATGTGAGCACAGCAAAGTTTATTTTATCAGTTATATCACAGTAACCTGCAGTTGAGATGTAGCTGATATCCACACCGTAGATGGGGGAAAATATGTTTTTGACTTACACTGTGTTTGAGCCATGGTGACTGTGTCCCCACTATAGCGAGCAAAGTTGTCTCCAGCGTACCCCACTCTGTTAAACGAAACAAATTTGAAAACGTCTCAGTGTAAGCCAGTGAGAGACCAGCCATCCAGAAATACAGCAACTGTAACTTACTCATCAGGGTTCATGCCGGTGTTTGAGTACGGGTTCTCTCTCATAGCTCGAGTCTTCGGATCGTAGTACGCCGAGTTTGGATCCAGATTCCTCAAATACTGTAAGAAACAGAACGTCGAGCACCTGAATTGTTTATTACTTCATCAAAGAGCTGCTTCAAGAGCTATCTGTAATGAAATAATTGCTCATCATTAGTTCCTGAGCCTCTTACTTTAGCCGTGTCTTCTCTGATACGCAGATTCCTGACTGTGATTCGCCTTTTGGAGTCAAAGTTCTGACCGGGCATGTCGATGTCATCTGCATATTTGTCTTCATCCTCATCTTCACTATCGTGTTCCCGCTCCTGCAAAGAAAGAATTCAAATTAGTTTGATATTTAGTTCAAACAGTAGACAACAGTAGAATCTATTATTATTATTATTATTAGACATATATTAGTGAACACTTACAGTTTGGTCTAGTTTTCCTGAGGCAAGCTCATCCTGTAGTTTCTGTGCCTTCAGCGTCCGTTTGGCCTAAGAAACAAACACATAAGACATCAGTCATGCAGCACGCATGAAGTCGAAGACACAGATAAAACACAAGGTTAGTAGTCAGATGTCAACTTTTGACTCTTACACCTATATAGTTTAAAGTTGCTTTGTAATATGTGTTCTCATTTTTGGTTGAAAAAGGGTCAACCACATTCACGAGTCCATTTTCTTCTTCAACCAAGCCTGCTTACCAGATCGACTTTGGCGTACTCCTCAACGATGCGCTGGTGCTCCTCAGGATCGTAGCCATTCCAGCGATCGCGCTTTCCATCGTAGTCCATGTCGAGCTGGACCTGAGCCTGTTCATCTGGAGCAATGCTTGTCCCTGTGAACTTCGCCCCAACCTTTCTGGGTCGCTGATGGCACAAAGTCAGATGTTAGCATAGTTTATAACAGATATATTAATGTATAGGAGAGAAGTAAAGTTTATATTCCTGCTGGCAGATGAAAGATTACTTTATGAATGTTACCTCCAAACAATCTTTTTTCTTGTGTGTCATGGCACCACAGTTTTCACAGGCGCCCTTGCGGTATTTAGTTGTAATGGCATTCTGTTTGGAGACACAAAATCAAACTTTGTTGTTTACTTTTCTTAGTTAACTAGTTATGACCGTGTTAAAATATGCAACTGACTCATCCTTGCCTCTTGCACTCCTCTCTTGTACCAATCGCCAATGGCTGCAAACTGCTTCTGACATTCAGACTGAGGTCTCTGATGCTTTAGTGTGGGCCTTTTAGATGGGTCAATGTACCATGGAACTGATGAAATATACTGCGGGATGTGAGGGTTAATGTCCCTGGAGAAAAGAGAAGGCAACAGTAAGCACAGCTGTAAATGTGACATTAAACACTTCTCCAGGTTATTCAAAACGACACTAAAACTTACTTTCCCTCCTCGTCCACCTCAGCTGGAGCGTTTCCCAGTTTCCTCTGCTCCTCCAGCTCCTTCTTCTTCCTCCAGTCCTCCCTGGTCATCTTCTTTGGCTCATCCAGACCCACGATGCCCTCCGAGGCAGCGCTCGTCTGCACGATGCTCTCCGCGCCGGCGCTCGTCTGCTCGGCCATGACTGAACCTGCCACCAGAGAAACACACCTCCTTCATGCATCAATGCAGCCACGAGACACAGGTAACATGTTTAGATTATCCAGATGATTATCTCTCGCTCTCTCGTTTCACCCATGCGCATTCAACAGCAAGTACGTTTTGTTTCTAGTTAGAAAAGTTAAAACAGAAAACATCGACACTACAACGTTAGCTAACCTAGCTGTTTACACGCAGTGTTAAAGTAAATTAATTACAATCTTATAAACTTGGTTACCTTTACAAGTTGCGTCAAACTGTACGGTGTTGATATTTCCTCTGTAAAAGCGACGCTTTTCTTTGAAGTATGTACTTTTTTGAGGCTCCTCTGCTGTGTTTTGACTAAAACGCGACCGTCGCCATTTTACATCAATGGCAGCTACGTCACGTCGTTTCTTCCTCGGTGGTGTGTAACTTGCGTCTGTGGAGTCGGCGCCGGGAAGAGCGACGTCTAGCGGACGCGACCGCTCGCTTTATTCCCGGAAATGTTCGCGTGTTTACATTGTGGTTATTTAATCAGCACTAGCTTGTTTCTGTGAGATACATGGCAGATTTTAAAATACGTTTAAACGATAGGGGATGCTCATTTATTCACAGCTGCAGAGCAACTTTACCCCCATGCCCCTGAACTCCAAGGGCTATGGCCTGCGTGCCAGTGATTGAAAATTACAGTAGTTTAAGAATACACACCGAACAGGCATAACATTATGACCACCTTGTTAATATTGTGTAGGTCTCCCTTGTGCCTCTAAAACAGTTGCGACTCATGAGAGACTGGACTCGGGCCATTTGAGGGTGTCCTGTGGAGGGGTCCTTTATGTCCTATGGGTTGAGGGGGAGGGGCCTCCGTGGATCATCCCACAGATACTTGATCAGTTTCGGATCTAGTGAATTTAGAGCCCAGGTCAACACCTTGTGCTGTTTTTCATGTTTTTTTTTTTAAGTTGTTCCTAAACCGTTTTTGTGTGTGTGCCTGTGTCAGGCTGCATCCTGCTGGAGATAGCTGCTGCCGACAAGGAGTGTCATTGGTGGGTGGTACATGTCTAAATAACATCAACACGAATGCCAGGTCCAAAAGTTTCTCAATAGAACATTGCATTGTCACAAGATGGTCATTCACTTCACCTTTACCTGGTCATAATGTTATGCCTTATCTGTGTAAACCTCCAAAGCAGAATATGAGCTGATATAAGGGTCCTATTCTAATGTGTAGCCCATCTTTAAGTGGGTTATTTATTCCAAATCTGAACATTCCTAAATGCCTGCTTTATATAAGTTGTTGCAGATGGATTTGTATTGTATTATTAATTCTCCCTTACAAAAATGAAACATCGATTCCGTTATCTTTCTTCATAGAAAACCTGAACACATAATACGGAAAATGTAACTGCTTTGCCTTTTGCAGATAGAGGACTGTCAGCAATCCTTCCAGACAACTCTCGACTATTTGATGAAATATACAACATTAAAGCCCAGCTCTAAGTCATGGGTGCCATACCTGAGAGCCAAGTTTCTGTTTCACTCCAAAACAAAGTATTGGACACTAACAGAAGAAGTACTGTGATTTTATTCTGATATTGGGGGGGACAGTAGTGCTGGCTGTTACGCCAGTGTCAGTTATATCTGTAATGGTATCCTTTTCATTTCTCTGTGCTGAGGATCCAGAGCTATGACTTACCTGTTCACATGGTAAAAGCTAAATTCATTCAACTTAAAGTCAGACTTATGTTGTGAGAAGAATTGTCTAAAGCCTTTAGCCTTGATGACTCCAGTGGGTTTATTTTTTGCATTCATCACAAGCACCAAGTAGGTACCGTCGTGCCTAACTGTAACACAGACCAGTGAGAACCCTATGTTGATGACTCTTGTAATTAGAAAGACAAAGTTAAGACAATAACAATGTAAGATGCCCTCATGATGACAGTTTGGTCAGGTGGAAATTCTCACCGTTTTTCTTATGCTCCAAACATTTAAAAAAGGCCCAAAAATGTAAACAATGTTAAGAGAAACAACAACAGAAACATAACAGCACCAGACACAGATAAACATATCAACAGAAGTATAAAGAGACTGAGTGGATCAGTCGTTGAGCCTTAGCACCAGCACACATCCCCGCTGTCAGTCCAGCCGTCTGGAGATGAGAAGGCCATGTTGTACCAAAGTGAAGGCGGCGTTGCATTCAAGTAGGTACCAAAATATTGAACTCTTTCAGTTTTTTTGAATGTCTAATGAAGGAGCAGATGGACCGAGTCACTTGTCATCGTCCTCCACCCTCCCCCACTCCTCCAAGTCCTCCCCCTCCACCTCTCCATCATCAGCATCTTCGTCCACGTAATCGTCCCACGTGTCGTACACATCCCCTCCCTCGTCCTCCTCTTCATCGTCGTCTTCCCCCTGCAGGTCGCCCCCGTACAGCGGCTCATCCTCCTCGTCCTCCACAATCTCCATCTCCTCCATTTCGTTCTCTTCCTCTTCCTCGTCTGCTTCTTCGTCGTCGTCGTCGTCGTCATCGTCCTCCACCTCCTCCATGTGTAGTAACCCGCACACCTCCCCGTCCTCCACCTCTCCTTCCTCCCTCTCGTCTTTGGAAGAAGCAGGAGTGGAACTGAACGTTTTCCCGTCGGCTGCGTCCGGGGGGTAGGACCTGCTGGAGGGGACGAAGCTCGAGGTAGCTGTCTTTGTGTTGATGTAGAGACGAGGAGGCGGCGCCGGGCTGGATGCTGCAGCCTGGCCGGAAGAGGAAGAGACGGAAGACGCGGAAGAAGAAGAGGAAGAAGAAGCGGCTCTTCTGGAGTTGGAGATGTGCGCGGGAGCGACGGGCACGCCAACAGCCCCGGGCCTCATGGAGGTCATGCTGGGCACGTATTCACGTATCTCGCCCGGCTCCAGCGGGTCGGGCCCGCAGGGGTCGTGTTCACTGCAGGATAACTTGCCGTCCAGCTTGGAGATGAAGAGCATACCTTCCCGATGCTCTTTACAGTAGGAGCTGGGACACATCTCACAGAACGAAGCTGCCTCTTTGCCACAAACATCACACTGATGCCACGGACACTCCCATCGCCCTGGAGACAAGATCATTGGGATTAGACTAAGTAGAGCACCTTTACTGTTACAGTACTGGCCCAAACTCCACCTCTACTTGCCTGCAGGCCTCTTGGCCAGGTTGAGGCAGTCGGCGTGATAGACCTTCGGACAGCCCGGCTTCTTACAGGAAACTATCTGCCCACCATCACCACAGCTGAAGCACTCGTCTTCCCTCTCCTTTGTTACTTGCTGCTTGGTCTTCTTCTTCATCGGGACCTTCCTTCCTCTCCCTTCCTTCAGTTTCATTTTCTCAGCAGATGGCTGGTTCTACACGACAACAGGAAGCAAGAACACTTACAAGACAGCCCTTCTTTTAAAACTCAAATTTAGTGTAGGCTGGTCAGACGATCATCTAAGATAGATCACCTTCGGTCGAACACCCAGGAAACCACTGCAGTTGGGTGATCCACATTTACAGGCAGTCTTCCCATTGCCGAGACACTCCAGGTTGTAGTTGAAGGTCAGCTCCACCCCTGATGTCCCGGTTTAATAAAGCGTGAGATGAAATTTAGATCCTACACAATATGAAACACTGAAATCAGATGAAGACTGTCAAGACTCAAACCTTGCGGGATGTCCTGTAGAGCAAACAGGCCCACTCTGGTGTCCCCGTTCACAGTCCACTTCTGTGTCTCGCAGTTCGGCTGGCAGCTGTGGTTCATGAAGCGGGCTTGGTTCCCTTTGGGCCCGGCATCGATGATCCGGTCCTGGGGTGAAAAGAAATCACAAGCTGGTTTGTAAGAATCATCTGATCCGTGCTATAAATGAAGCCTGTCGCTAAGGCCGCGCTTGAGGGTGTCTGTCTCATTATTACCTTGTCCAGTGTAAGCATGTAGAAGTTACAGATGTCACTCTCCTGAGCGCGTCTGATCCTGGCTCGACATTCTTCCTCGTCTATCACCTCTCCCACATATTCACTCACGAAAGCTCCCTGAGCAAAAAACAGTTGATGGAAAAAGAGGAATAAGCTAAATGCGCATACAAAAGCCCTTTGGTTTCATTTGTTTTTCCTCCCGACCGACCTTCTTTATGTCCGAAACGCCGCGTAAACCCCAGCCACGGGACAATGTCCTGAAAATCTCCACGGGTGTGTACTGGCGCTTTGTGAAAGCCTGGTTCTGACACCGCTCCCCTGCCGCGCACACCTGAGGGTGGCACTCATACATCAGCATGCGATTAATGCACTCCGAGTCGATGCCGCACGGGCTCTCGTCCGACGCCTTGCAGTTACAGCGGGGGATCTCTGACAAATCCGCTGTGATGATCTGCACCTTCCCAATAGGCCGGTTTACCTAGGAGACAGAGACATTGCCATGATTTATACGGTACATCTCAGTGAGTTGGTTTTAAGTCCGGTTAGATGGGTACCTTAATGTGCCTGTATGGAGGAGGTTTCTTGTCGTTCTTTCTGTCTTCCTGAAGCTGCTTCATCTCCTTCTCAGCCTGGAGCTCTCTGAACCGCTCCGCTGCTTCGTTCAGGGCTATTTAAAACAGACATGACCCTTACTGAGACTTGTGAACACAAACAAGCTGAGGGATTCTTTTTTTTTGGTGACCACATACCCTTTTTATACACCGCATCTGCACCCTTGCCCATTTTCTCTATGTTGTGGGTGTCACCCTCCATATAGGGGAAGACTCTGGCCTGGTACGTCCACACAAAATCTTTGGAGCCAAAGAACTGCACCGGGAACTCCCCCACCTCGTGTTTCATCCTCAAGATGTTGTTGGGCACATCTTTGGCCAGACAGACTTCAGCAGGCCACCACCTGAAGAGAAATATAAATACGGGTCGTTCAGCTGGTGCAGCCCTGTGGCACTGTGCATGTGTGCGGGAAAGGCAGCGTCGCACCCTCACCTGTAACGCCCCCATTTGACCCACAGTATGTCCTTAATGCGAGGCTTCTTTCCAGCTCTGCAGTCGTTGCAGTACCAAGTACCCTGAGGCATTTCCATATTCAAACACTCCCGATGGAAAGCAGCAGGACAGGATTCGCAGCACAGCAGACTGCCCCCTAAAAACACCCAAGTTAGTCATATAGTTTATTGACTGTCATTACAATCTGTGTACATTTATGAAGCATAACAGGCATAAATTAATTATCTATTTACTAGGAGAATGGTCGTCAATAGTGAGCCAAGTTAAGATTGCGAAACCGATGCTGAAAATGAAGACATTAAGGATGCACCGAGCTACCTTCGTGTATTCAAATGAACTCAGCCGCATCATCAATGTCAACAGCAATGGCATCCAACTGTGAACGTGCCGATTTAACACTCAAGTTTTGGCACATTCATGGAGAACAGCCTTGTCTTTACGGCTGCTGGGTTTCAGAGTCAGATGTCAGTGGAGGTAAAACAACTGCTGCATTTCTCAATATATTTTAAAAGCAGGAACATTTAAGTCACAGGTGTCAAACATACGGCCCGGGGGCCAAAAGCGGCCCACCAAAGGGCCTAATCTGGGCCATGGGATGAATTTGCAAAGTGCAAAAATTACATTGAAATTGCACTTTTTCTTAAAAAATGTACAGTTGTTCCTTATATGTAAAGACTTTCATAGCGTACTTGTACTTCTTTGCACTAAAACAAAGGGAAACATTTGGAGTTGTCATTTTTTGTAGGTTAATACGCTACTGTGTTAGCGGTCCGGCTCCCTTGAGATCATACTGGGCTGTATTTGGCCCCTGAACTAAAATGAGTTTTACATCCCCTATTTAAGCGGAAAACAAGATGGACAATTATGCCGAATCATGATGACAGTTTGGCAAAAGGTGCAGGAGCGCAGTCAGAGGTAATTGAGAAGTCTGGGTGCTGAACCGATTATAACGCCCGTATGTGATTCTCAGTATGTCCACACTCACCTTCAGAGCAGACGAAGCACCAGCTAACGTTGATGTGTTCGTGGTTCTTGCAGCCTTTGCGGGCAGTGAAGTGGTTCGGACAGAGGAAACTATTGTTGGCCAGCACCAAGCTGCCCGCTGCCATGCAGTTGTCGTTGGCATGGTAGGCCACAGGACAGCGCACGCATCGAGCCAACCGACCTACGGACAGATATACGGGAGGAAAGGCAGCTTGATCCATGCACATCTGGACTTTTAACTGAAGTTTTGTAACATTAGCAACCCTTCACGGAGCACTTTAAACACACCTTGTGTCGATTTCACCTTCATTATCATAATTTCATGAGATTATAAGAAGAGATGATAGAACAAAGCACAAGAAAGCAATCGTGTACATGTGCCAACTCATGCTTTTCCAGAACTACAGCCAGAGGTTAATGGAGCCATATCACAGCCAAAATCCAACGAAACACACCGTTGGTGTAACAGGTGCTGTTTCAAAAATATTTCAAGAACAAATGATCTTAGGCTACTTTATGTCTAATGACCATGAGCAAAGATGCCAGAGCTTTCTTGTTGTTTTTTTGGCACCATATCTTTCTCTGCTTACACGAACACAGTGAGTCATTCATAAAAGAAAAAAGCTTAATCACCACCACAAAACCAGATATCTCCATGCATGAAACAGAAAGCCATTAAATAATGGGTTCAAATGAGGCCGCGGATGCTTTTCACTCAAAATAAAAAGCAAGCCTGCATTGTTAAGCAACACAAAGCCCCTCTGAGGTCAATGATCGTCAAATTAGAAACAAAGAGATCCAGCTGTTGGTGCTCGATCTCCCGAGAATTGTCATACGCTGACAGCAAGCTCAGCAAAAGCAACTCGGATCCAAGACTTTGAACACTACAAGATGGCATTAGTGAAGACACACTGCAGCTAAAGAGGTATAATGTAGTTAAGACTGCTGTATACTGTATATCAAGTGGCCTTTGAAGCATAAAGCATCATTTTAATGTACCAGGAAATATGACTTTACTTCAAGGCCAATTACTTTGCTGTAACAGCATCCACAAATCAGACAATAATATTATTTGTAGCCATTAAGATTATGGAAGCACATTTCTGCCAGTGCGATGAAAAACAGGATGCCACAAGGCATTATAATAAAGAAATTAAATAATGATTTAAATCTTGTATCAAGCGATGTTGGGTAATTATTTCAAGACCGTTTCTCATATAAATGACATCCAGAATGTTTATTTGTTTCATCGTGGAGGCAGAAAGGGATTTCCATATCTGCTGAACTGCGTGGACGATTTCCAACACGCGGTTTGTGGCAGGGATCTCACCTTTAGAGCTGCAGACGTTGTGAGGGTTGGCGATGTGGCAGGACAGACACACGTGCAGGGAGCAGCGGAAGCCTTTGTTATGCATCTGCGTGGTCACGTTCTTCGCTATGCAGTCAGCGTGGTAGAACTTCCCACACAGTGGTATCATGCAGCGCTTCACATCATCACCGGACTTCTTACACACGAAGCATGAGTGAAGACCTGAGAGGTTGATAAAAAAAAAAATAAAAAAATGTACATTTAAATTCTGGCTTTACTCAGTCACGTCAGGACATTTTATTTCTCATAAGTGACAGACTCCTCTCAGACACAGCGTGCACCCACCAGTTTTGCATTCGGGGCAGAGGAATTTTCCTTTGGGGGCCACCGACAGCCCAATGCATTGAGGGTGAAAGGCTCCATAACAGTGGCCGTCACACACCAGCAGGTCTCCCGTCCTCTCGCACACCTGCATAAACACACACAGTGAAACACCCGCTAATGATTTACCTGTCACAAAGGAAGTGTCACAAACCAAGCAAAAACAATATATATATATATATATATATATATATATATATATTTATATATCTAACAGACTGTCTCACCTGGCACACATTCTCCTTCAAGTATGTAGCTCCTATTTTCCCTTTCACATCCACTTGGGAAGAGAGGCCGTCGTTCAACCCAACTTGTAGCACCTGCAGAGAGGAATGTCATCTGCCGTCACTGAAGCATAGCATGACACCCATGGATCCAAAGATACTGATTATTTCCGTATTAACGGGCTAGCTGAACAACACGCTACCTCGGGTTTGGGAGTTAGTGTTCCAGTGTGTGCATTTGGTTTCTCCTCCGTGCTACAGGCCTCCATCTCAACCTCCTGCTTGGGGGTCTCGGATATTTGCGGGCTGGGAGATCTGCTCTTTGAGTGCTTGCTTGCAGCGGCAGCAGAAGCAGCAGCAGCAGCAGCAGGGGCAGATGATGGGCCGGGTCCAGGCTTCTCTTTCCTCGCAGATGCACACTATCCAATACGAGATTTGGTTGAGTTAATTTTAGCACGATGGTGTTTGATGGGAAACAATGATAGAGACAAGAGTTTTCTTTTGATGTACCTGATTTCTCTTGACTAACACCTTCACCTCTGACGTAACTCCACCTGGCTGGTTTTGCTCCTGGAGGACAAACAAACATACATTCAACATCTTCAAGGCTAGCAGAGAATGTTAACTGAAATATCTCCCAACGTACCTTCTTCTTCGAAGAAGCAGCAGAGACTTCTTCTATGGTACATTCCAGCACCCTGTGCGACAGCTTTCTCGGCCTCTTTCTATCACGAGGCAATAACTCTGCGTCTAAAATAAAAATAATTCAACAATGAATTATCTTCTCAAAGATAAAAAAAAAAAAAAAAAAAAAGCCTCGAAGTCAAAACAAATGCGATACTGCAATTAAAAATACTGTAAAAAGACACCGGTTTACCACATTCAGGAGGTAGATCAGTTTCTTCTGCGGTTTCTTCCGCTGCCTCTGTGTCAAAGCAGGGTTGTGTTGTGACTGGAGATAGAGATGGCGGTACGGGAGAAAGCTCGTCCTGGGATGGACTCCGTTCCGGCTCTGGCGGGGCCTCGGCAGGCTCTTCAGATGACGAGGTTGAGGTAAGAATCTCTGGTGTGGCGCCGAGATCATGGAGTGCTGCTATCCCTGAAGTCTGCTGCAAAGACACATGACAACAAAGCACAGCTGAAGTGCATCAAATATGTCGTTTTTATTTGAACACACGGAATGAGTTCCCCAGTCTACTGTGGAAGAGTTTATAAAGCTGCTGTTTGTTTCTACAATATTTTTACAAAACCGTTGACCATAAATGAAGGAACACATCTGTGCGTACAGACGGAATCTGAATGACGTTATCATTGTGGTGGTACTTATACCAGTTATTCCCTAGAATTAATAAATTAGGGCAATTTTCTTCACACATGATTGATTTTTATTTCATTTTCGGAGGAGACACGTTTTATGTGTTAAAATTAGGACAACTGAGACGATACAATGTGTGTCTTTTAAGGCGGGATCTGAAATATGTTGTCTGAATGTAAAGGCATATGAGTATATACACAATATGTAAACAATATAGAGGAATATATTCAAAGTATCCCTGGAAACACGTTATATTCTGTGGGCTACAGACAACCTGGACCTTATTTCTGGCATAAAATACGATGCCAGGGTGTCATTTGGAGTCGTTCGGAAGATATTTAGATCCAGCGGAGCGCCCCGTATATCCATATAGTGGGAGTGAATGGGGCACCGAAACGCAGCCTCTACATAACGCAGTATCTGCCGCGAAACTCGTTCATTTCACCAATATTTTGTTATGATATGCTAGTGCTATTCCCCGGTGAGTCAGATAATGCGTTACTTAGAGGCTGCATTTCGGTGCCCCAGTCACTCCCACTATATGGATATATGCGGCGCTCCGCTGGATCTAAATATCTTTCGAACAAATGACACAAAAGTTATATGGGTGAGTAAATGATAGTATTTTATGCCAGAAATAAGGTCCAGGTTGTAAAAAACAGTAGTTCCCCTTTAACACTCCAAGGGGCTCATAGAACACTTTGCTTAATTAACATTAAAAAAACGTTTTAAATTACAATCTTATTGAAAAGCTGAAAAAAAACAAAAAAACATTCAGCAGTCAAGAAGGTGTCCAATAAGCAGAGGTGTGGAACAGAGTTAGTCTGGAAGCCAGTTCAACTTCACCACACACACAACTGTTCTGCGGTGGAAATGTTCTGATAAGAACCGAGTTTGGCTAAGTCGGGCTATAAAAGAGTATAAAAGCCAAGTGATAGACTACATGATAAGCTCAAATAAACACAGGCCAAGCCGAAAGTAGCAGATAAACGGTTATATTACGTAGACAAATATTGGCTAACAGGTCAATAAATATTGGTGGATTGACTGATTGTAATGATGCAAGTGATGGAAATAGTTTTTAGTAGGGTTAAAATATTTAACCACTGTGCCGTAAATGGAATAGATGAATGGCTGAAACATCCAGGTTCTGCCTCGACATGAGTAGTCTGCCATGCTGCTCCAAAACACTGACTGATTTCAAAAGTGGTTTGAATCCAAGTTTAATTAACACATTTGGAACGTGACAGGTGGTAACGAGGGGCGCCAGAGATCATCTGACAGGAAGAGTGTGTCTGGTAGAGAATCACTGCTACAGTCAGAGCGCACACACACACACCGCTTTAATGTTTGTGAGATACTTTTCATGTCAAGTTATATACACCGCAGCTGAGCACTTTCCTTTGTTCTGTGAAGGAACTGAAACATAAAGCTCTTACCATTTTGGAAGATTCTGAGTTGTGTTTCTTTGATCTCTTTTTTGGAGCAAATATTTGTTCATACTCCTCAGGTGACTCCAGGAGCCTTTTAGTCGGTTTCCGCATGCGCTTGTTCTCCAAGTTTCCTGTAGAAAAAAAAAAATAAATAAATAAAAACTTGTCACTTTCTTACTCATTTCACCGTCTCAACGCATAAAGACCAAGCAGCAGCAGCAGCTGTGTACGTCTTACCGGCCGTGCTGCTTGCGTCCGAGAGGTGCGAGTCATTCTCCGCATGCTTCTCGACCCCCAGATCGAGATCCGGCGATGCTCCCGCGGCGCTCGCCCCAACGGACAAACCAATCGAAACGTCACCCTTGTTCTCGGCGGCCCCCTCTACCAACTGCCAGCGCTTCTTTGGAGCCACTGTGGTTTCGGAGTTCTTATCGAGGTAGCTGGTGGAAGGATGAGCGGCGACAAGAGGGTCAGCCAAGTCGGCGTGGCCGCTGACAAACTCCCTGCCGTAAGCCATGTCGGTCAGGTCCGAAGAAAGGCCAGGTATGCTGAGTTTCAGTTTGGCGGGCAGTCTTTGTTTTCTACGCTGTTTGTCTGAGATTCCAGTCTGAGAGTGAACGGGAAAGTCTTCATAATGGTAGGTGTCAGCTCTCATGATAGGTTTAGTCCTCATCCTGGTTTTACCTGCTGTCTTATGGGATACTCTAGATTTCCCTGGCTGGCCGTTTTCTAGTTTGACCCCACGAGTTAAACCAACGCTATCCCCAGATGTAGGGATCACCAGAGGTTCTTCCTTGATTAGGACGGGTGATGGTGGGAGCGCCAGGGGTTTGCCTTCCTTTTCTCTGGTATCATGCATGTCTTTTAGGAGCATCAGGAAAGTACTAAATTTATAATTGGAATCAGGCCGAAATGCTGTCACATCAGAGTCACTGCTGTCCTCCTTCACAAGAGACTTGAACATTAGTTCCTTGACATCCTGAAAAGTGTCCAGTGAAGACAGAGATAAGGATGGGGAGGTGGTTGATTGATCCGACACAGTGCTTTCTGTCTTGATCTTAACAGGTTGCAAAGTGAGTTCACTCGAGTCGACACACTTAGACGTAATCAATGAGCCATTACGAATTAGTTTCTTATCGAGCTTCCTCGCACGTCTTTTTGGGGAGCTGTGATTCACAGAAGACGACGCATTGTTGGGGAATTCCCAGTCAGAAGACATTTCAGCTTTGTAGGGAGCATTAGTAGGTGTATCATCAAGACAATCAGCAGCAGCGGCTTCTGGTGAAATTTGGCTTGTGGCCAGTGCATCTTTGAGATCGGTCTCTTCCTCTGCTTTCAGAGCCCTCGTCATCAGACGACTGCTGGCAGGAAGATCCACAGAGTGCTTTTCACTTGAACTGAATGAGAGTTCAACACAGCTGCCCAAACTCTGACCAGAAGTTGCATTTTTAGATGACAGCGTATTTCGAAAAATGCTTGAGGAATAACCTAAGTCTGTACATTGGTTCATCTTTTCCGAACACTTTTTTGCTTTAGTCGGAGCCTGCTGTTTTCTGGTCAGTCTGTCCATATCCTGTATTGGAGACACAGCTGTGCGTTTAGGTCGATGCAGCATTGGAACTGAATCCAGGTCAGCATACGGTGAGTCCTTTGGCTCGTCTTTCAGTGCATGCGTTGTTGTATGAAACTGGCCCGAGGCGTTCGTGACGGCAGATGATTCCTTCGCTCCACCACCAACTATATGACCAAATATGTCTGACAAACACTTCTTCTTCTTTTTGCAAGTTTTACTCTTACTGCCTTGAAGTGGAGAGTTTTTGGTGAGATGGTGCTCATTTCCATTGGGGGCCACGCGGGGTGATGTGGGTCTGCTGGAATCCACAGAGACGGAGGGAGCCTCCTGTGGCTTTTGAGCAGGGAGTGGGCTGGGTAAACGCTCCTCTCCATGGATGGATGCTGAAAGAACACTTTCACTTTTCCTTTGTCGACTGGGCAGCAGGTACTCCGCTTCTGTCACACTGACTTTCCACGCAGTCAGCAAACTTTTGGGTATCTGCCAAGAAAAGTATCAATATTGAGATGAATGTTCACAGAAAGTAAATACAAGACGTTCATCATTCATTTCATGACTTTACCGTGTACTTGTAGTCTTTCTCCTTCTGCTTCCCTCTCCGTCTGAGCACAGGAAGATCCTCAAACTGTTGGCCTCCTTCAAAAGCAAGAATGGCATTCCCTGGGACCCAGGCGCGTTCTGTTATCTCCCCAAACGTCTCCAGGAAATACATCCGACAAGGTCGGGGACTTGGAACTGGAGCAAAATAAAAGAAAGTCACTTCAGGTATTCCCTGTGGTTGGTGTAGACATGCCAGGTAAAGGCCAAGTTGTGGGAAATAATCTGATTATAAAATCAATATTCAAATAAACCTTACCTTTCATCTTAGTGTGAATGCTCTGATCTGGGTCACAGGTGACTTGGCAGGGCCACCAGGGCCGTCTGTTGAACTTTGCCCACACCAAGTCCCCTTCTAAGTATTTGACTGCAGGAAGAGGCTTTTTCTTTGGGCTGTTGGACTAATGAGGACAATGAAAACACTTTAGTATCTGATGCAGAAAACTGTGGAAGTGTGTCGAAACAACTCAAAATCCATTTCATGTTTGAACTGACATTCTAAGTAATAACATATCCACAGACAACACTGTTATGAACGTGAACTGTCTGTACGGTTGGCATCATGTTTGAACGGTCATCTGCTGTTTTATGTTCAAACTTTAAAACCTTTGCACTCTGAAAGATTATACAGGCGCACTTACAGGTAGCTCAGGTGAATGGGAACATTACGCTTAATTATCACTTAAAGCGTTAGGTTTCTCAATATATAAACCCAAAATAACCTTGGTTGTACAGGAGTTTGAAAAAGTATCCCAGATGTTTCAGACTCACATTAGAGTTGGTGCCAGCTGGTGAGATAAGTCCAGGATCAACAGGAGAGGTAAGTTCACCATCACTGTCCGACTCCTCACCCACACTCCACCCATCTCTCATAGTGATTTCTGGCAGTGCACTGGGGCTTAGTGTCGGGTTGAGTTCTGATATTGTTTTTGACATCAGATTAAAGACTGTAGGCTTGTATGTTCTTTTATCCGCCCCCGAGTTCTTACACTCAGTAACAGTTCGGTCCTGACTCAGTTTTGGGGGGTGGTGAAAAGGTGCAACGTCCTCGCTGCTGTCGAGCTCCCCCTCTTCATCCTCCTCCTTAATGTCGCTGCTGTCAAACAGCGTGGACTCGAAATGCAGGTAGCCATTGGGGATGGGGGAACAGCGCTCGAAGCTGTCGGGACTGCAAGGGGAGAAGCCGTTCCTGCTCACGTCCTGCAGAGTCTCAAAGGGCTCAATGTCATCGTTGACTGGAGAGGGAGGCAGCTGGACTGACGGCGCCTCAAACTCATCGTCGTCACTGATTGGGCTCGCGCAAGGCAAGTTGCTCCGAGGACGCAGGTCCCTCTCTAGGTCGGGTTTGCCGACGGCGGGGTCCTGCTGTCTCCTCAGCGGGCTGTAGCAGTGAGATCGCTCAGGTGGACTGTAACCCAGCAAAGCAGGTTGTTTGAGGTTGCAGGACTGCTGGTCTGAGCCGCGCTTCACAATGCCACACTGGTTTCCATAGGAAGTGCTCACAAGGCCATTGTGGGGCCTCAGCTCTGACTGACTTGAGCCAAACACTGAGCTTACCCTAAGACCTGGTCTGTATGACTGATTCATGTTGTCATGTCAATATCCTATCAGGTCAAAAAAGAAAAAAAAAAAAAAAAAAAAAGAGGTAGTGTTAGACAGGGGAAATGTGCCATTTAAGTTTCTGACAAAATATAACATGTGGGGTTTATTTAGACTTGTACAAAAATCAGAAAGCATGAAGACAGACGCACTAATACATTTCAGAAATAGGGCAGCGATCATATCCAGTCAAACAGAAAACATATGAAGGAGCATACCAGCCGAGGACTGCGCGCACACTCACACACACACACCAATAAGCCGACATTGCACGGCCTCCATTCTAGAGGCCAGTCGGACGGCACAAGGCAAAACACACAACACAACCGTATTCCATTCACAAACTATTAGAAAAAAGAAAAAAGAAAAGCGCCGCTTTGTCTTGACGGCTGTGGGTCATGGCGATCGCTGGCTAGTACAGTCAACGGAGGAGGCTGTAGTAGAGGTGGTGACACTGAGCCATCACAGAAACAGTGAGTGGCTCACACAAACAAGCTACGGCCGCACACCGACATAGGAAGCTACTATTAACTCCCACACACACAAAAAAAAGGGGGCTGATCGGCACTAAGTTCACAATTCCCCCCAACAACACGTGGAATAACGCGACAAACTCACCATTTGGAGGTCGGTCACCGTGAAACCAACAGCGGGTCTTTGATAGTGTGGCACAAAGCGAGTGTTTTTCTCGGTTTGTGAAGGCAGGTCTGCACAATCCCAGCTGCAGCAGCACTAGTAGTAGGCCAAGGCACAGCTCTCATTCTCGGCACTTCATCGCCTGATCAGCGGCGGCCCTCTGAAAAAAAAAAAACTGTCACACTGAATACAAAATAACCAGTAGAGCTCCTTTACGCTGCAACATCTTACAGCGACGAAATTCAGTGTGCCACAGCCGGTCCCCTTAACAGCCACAGCGGCTTATTTACTACATGATTTTTGCCTGCTGTCGAAGTGCCCCCGGTAATGTTAAAACAAGCCCAGGCTGACTGTGTTGGTGAGCAGCAACCAATCGGCACCGCTACCCAACCCCCCGTCTGCAGAGGGCCGTGACACTCACCCTCCTAACACACGCGCACACTTACAAGCACGCACGCACACAGGCAGACGTGTACGCGTGCGCGCGCGTCCAGGTGAAGTTTCTAATTGTCACTGGGTTTTTTTTTTTGTTTTTGTGTTTTTTTTAAATAATAACAGCTTTATACACAAGTGAGCGTGTGGCCAGATTTGGACATTTGCGCCGTTCCTGCGCGTTTGTCTTTTATAATTTCGCGTCACCAAAAAGCGTTCGGCGTGTGTGTCAAAAGGGTCGCAGAGGGTGAATCGACAAAACAAAACGATTTCAGTGCGCCCGTAACAACCACACGGCCTTTCCGGTCAAACCGAACTCCGTGCGCCATGTTGCCTTTCCACTGAGACATGAGGAAGAAACAGGCCGCCAGGCGCTCAGGAAAATGAGATAAAGAGGGGGTGAGTCAGTGTGGCTGCGAGCGCGGAGCAACTCGGGGTTTACCTCGAATAAATAAAAAAATAAAACAATAAAAAAAAAAAAAAAAAAAAAGCAGAGGCCGTCCTCCTGCTCACACCGTGCGCGCCTGGTAAAGCCGGACAGAAACACGTCCATAAACGCGCAAACTTATGAGAGCACAATGGGCTCGCTGCGGCGGGCCGGTCCCTTTAGATCAAACAAAGACCATCCTGTTACACGTCGAGTGACAGCAGAGCAACTTACTTCTCTGTGCTGTATTTTTTATTTTTTTTTCACATAAACTACATGGTTGACGTTGTTTCTGTTGACCTCAGTGCGGTTACATTTCTCAAACGTTTCTGGTGAATGATCATGTGGAAAGAATATTTACGAGGCGTCTGCCCTGTTACATCAGCTGCATAGCGTTTACACTGAAACTTATTTCCCTTTCCAAAAATAAAAAAATCACATCAGCGTGACGGCACGTCCAAAAACTGACACCATAAATAGCGTGTCCGCGCGCTGTCGTTTCATTTAAGGTGTAAATAAAGGTATTATTACAAGGTGATCAGAGCTATCTGGGGACACAGGCCCCCTTGCGTCTACAGGGAGAATTACACGCTTTCGATTTGGCAGGAAATTGTGTGACAAAGACGATTCCTTTTCTTTTATTTTGGTTTCACAAACAGCACATGAGCATTTATTACATAATCCACAAAGCATTTTTTTTTTCTCATTTTCATGAAGTTCTATTTCGTTTCTAGTGATCAGTATAACAACATACATGTAAATATGGAAGTGCAGGTGGGATGGAAACAGCTCGTTACGCTACGTGAGCAAAACCTGTATTTACAAAGAGCAGGAAAAAGCAAATGCTGTCAAACGGATGTTATACATTGAGTTTTAACAGTTCAGGCTAATTAAAAATAAAAATAAAATGTCTCGCTGTGTTCCCATAAGACAAAAATAACACATGTTGGACAATACATAAAAGACGACTACACATTGACACACTTAGCTCAGGAGAAAGATGACTTGATTGAATGATTGTACTAAAACGTTTATGAGTGTAGAAAATGTCACAAGACCTCAGCTATAGAAATAGAGTAAGAGAACAACTCAGGGACAAAATGATTACTGGGGAAAA
Source organism: Chelon labrosus (assembly GCF_963514085.1). NCBI lineage: Eukaryota > Metazoa > Chordata > Actinopteri > Mugiliformes > Mugilidae > Chelon > Chelon labrosus. The sequence goes on from NC_140358.1 coordinate 15,703,941, forward strand.
AAGAGAACTCTCCTGTGACGAACCACAAACTGATACGTACTTTTTTTTTCCTATAATGATTTCTGTGAGTAATGTATATATGCATGCATCTCTGTCAAAGTGGAACAACGTACTTCAGTCATTTGTAATGAGATGAGGAAAGTGACTAACACTAAGTTAAAAAGAAAAAAGTTCTTTATACCAACATCTGAGAAATGGTTTCCTTGGCGTCCTTGTTCTCATGCAACCATGTGTTGTTGTTTTTTTTTTTTTTTTTCAAACACCGTACAGAACTATTCGCTGCTTTCATCCACTTTGCCACCGGGCTCACAGAGGTCTCTTTTCTCCATCATGGTGTATGGAAACGGTGGAACATCACAGCTAGTGAAGTCCAGTTTCTTGGGAACACTGCAGTTGCTAAAGTCAAGTTTCTTGTTGGCGTCGCAGCTGAAATCCAGCTTCTTGAACCGAGCCACACTCTTGATGCTGCCGGGCGGCCTGCCGGGGCTGACCTTATAGCCCGCCGCTTTGGTGGTTCCGAGTGGCCTCCCCGGGCTGGTTTTGAACCCAGCTGCTCTAGTTGTCCCAAGTGGACGCCCGGTACTTGTGCGGTACCCAGCTGACTTTGTGGTCCCAGACGGCCTCCCTCTCCGGCCCGATTTCACTATGCCCTTCTTCTTCTTAGAGCCGTCGGGCCCTTGGGCCTCGGTGCCTCTGATTCTCACTGTCTGTGGCTGGAAGTCGTTCTGGGAGTCCTGCAACTGGCACGCCATGGCTTTGTGCATCCCCTGTGGCAAAGGGGCAAGGCCGGCGAGGGACAGTTGCAGACCAGGGTTAGTCGCAGAGGGGTAGAATTTGTTTGACTGTGTGCTACATAAATCAAAGTGTCCGCCTGGATGACAGTCGTCTCCCAGTCCACTCATGCAGTAGTCACTGCTGCTGCTGGTCACTTGATGCATCATTTTCTGTTGGGGTGCACAGAAATATAAATATTAGGTAGAAGTGCCACTTGTACACTCACAAACATGAACCCAAAGAGGCATTTATAGTAGCTTACTTTTGGAGCAAACAGGCCGTTTAGCGTTAAACACAAAAGGTGCCAAGAAAAAGTGGATTGAACACATTTATAGTGTGCAAAAAGTGCGGCATGCGTAAAGACAAATGTAAATCGGAACTGCTGGAAAATGCTTAACAATATTAAGAACGTAAAACGAACAGTTCGTACCTCATTTGTTGTTGGATTTTGGGCAGGAAAGGGTTAATTTCGAATCGTAGTCATTTCCCTTCCTTGACAGCCGCAACATCTTTGTGAAGGCGCTGCACAGACTACGCCCTGCCGTCCCTGAGTATTGTCTCGAAGCGGCACTGGGATTTCTGCTGCTCGGTTAATCCTTTACGCAGAGGTTTAGATGAGAGTGGCAGCCATTTTCGGCCGGAAAAATAAATTAATAAAACAGTATGCGCCCACCACGCATGCGCAAACGAGCTTCCAGGAAACGTAGAAGCATTTCAGCGTGACGCAATGTGGCTTCTCAAAAATACGACCACACAAAGAAGGGTCCCGCCAGCGAAGCGTGGACTTCTGATTATAAAGTCACCACAATATAATATTTGTCAACACTGCAGCAACTTTAAATTTATAAATTAGTTTAGATTAGTAACTACTAATAATGGTGAACTGACAAAAGAAAATCTGGGTGTATAGGAGTGACAACAATCATCAATGACACAGATCATTCTCCATTTTTTGTAGTTTTTATTAACACTTACATGAACTTAAGTAAAGACACTGCATTTATGGAGCAACCACAGTGCTAGAACAAGTAGCAATGTACATTTATGAGCGTTTCCCCCGATGGTCGTCTTTAAGTCCACAGGACTTAAGTTTCCTTCATCAGCTTGGTCAGCTTCTGGATCTTTGTTTTGGTGGACATGTCCACATACTTGTCCCCGATACTGACGATCATGCCACCCAGGATTGACGGATCTGACTGTAAGGAAAGATTTAAATTTTTATTCACCATTCTGGCACCGAACTGATTTGGATCACAACTGATTACAATACAATTAATAACAATTGTACATTGGATATTTATAGGTTTGTGGGATCGTTCATTAAAACAGTACCTTTGTTTCCAGCTTGATCGTTTCCCCCTTCTGCAGAAAGCCGTTCAGAGCCACTTTCAGGTCAGAAAGATTAGTTGCATCCAAAGGCTGAAATGGAGAAAGTCATTGGTTGATTGTACAGTACATCTACAGTAATAACACTGCTTATGAGGCGACCAGTTTCAAAAAGTAGGAAGTTCAAAGAGGAAGTGTCTATCCCCCCATTTTATACCTGAGCAGTAGTGACGGAGCAGATGACCTCTTTACGGTGTGCACTCATCATCTTGCCAAAAGCGGTGATTACATCCCCAGTTAGAGGGAGACGACCGTTGTCGGACAAAACATCTGACAAAGAAGAAAGATATGTTTGAGCGAGACTGACCAATTTTTATGTTTCTCTGCTTCAACAACAGACAGCGTTGACCGAGTGAAGAAAACAATAAACACTGTATTATGCCAGTTCAAAGTCAAAAGATATTGTCAATGGTTTTATTCAACTGAACCTACAATATAGTTTTATCAATTAAACATAAAATTTAGAAATAAACCCTCCAACGTTTACCGACAATGGTACATTTACACAGTGTTGACTACAGCATTTGTTTGCTAATGCAACTGTGAGCAAAGTCAAGTAAAACCTATTTTCTTGACTAAACTTCAGAAGGTAGTATTCTTTACTACGTGACAAAAGGTTTAGTGTAAACCACAGTGTGTTCAAGTTTGCAGAAAACATTTAAATTTAAAGGAAACACTGCGTGATTATGTTAATTATGAGAATTAACTTAACATTAACATTAATTTTAAACTGTGAACAATTCGCAGGACAACAATAAAGTGCTTGCATTGTATCTGGTGTGTGTTGGTGGACTTGCAGCCAGTCTTTTTATTATTCATCCTGCTGATACCTCTCAGGGAAATGTTGAAAAGGAAGGCTTAAACTTATTTTAATGTATGAACACTACACACACACACACACATTAACAGAACCTACTTGGATTTTAAGATAATGACATGCTAAGATAAGCCAAACACGCCAAAATTTAGCAGCAATGGGAACACTTCGCCCAGGTTAGAGATGACTCACTGATGAGGTTGATGGTGATGGGTGAAACCTTTGCCTTTGCAAGAGCATCACTGAAGGCCTTTTGCTTGAGGCTCCGCTTTACATGAGGATTCATTACAATGCTGGAAATCTTGGGGTCCTTGATCAGGGTCTGAAAAGCAAGATGGCACACGGCAAAAAAAAACAACTTAAGTTACATACTAGACGAAAGGCAGCTTAGGCTGCAACTGCTACAACATTTAGTACTGATCAAATTATTATCCCAATGCATCATTCTACTGACAGTACATATGTAGCGCGATTTACCATGCAAATATCCTTATTTATTTTATGCAGACACTAAAGAAGCTGGACGGATAAACCAAGTGTAATAAGATCTACAATAAAGATGAATGTCTTTGTTAATCATCATTTCATAGCAAGTGTATGTATACGAATTCCTGTGTTTTCTAATTTCATTCTCGTTCTATTGTTTATCTTAAAGTGGCTCAATAAATCTTATCCATTTACAAATTACACAAATACATGCACATTGACTTGGGATAAAATACACCATGCATGCTTAAAAGAAAACACTGTTCTCTATCATACACACAATGAAACTGTGAGTTATTGTTGGACTTACAGAAACTTTCCCCAGCTCCTGCTCCACTTGGTCCAGTTTGTTCTGCTTGCTGGCAGCTGAGAACAGAGCAGTGGCATAACGGCCCTCCACCCCATAGACCTGGATGGGAGGCTGGAGAGACATATGCACGGAGACAAACTGAATCAAATGAACCAAACACTGAATGAATTCTGTCACTATTCTGTTAAACATTGCTGCGCCGCACAGCTTCACGTCATTTACCTTCATCAGTTTTGATGCAGGTCTGATCACAGACGAGCTGAACTGGCGGACCTAGAAAATAAAAGATATGCACCGTGTAAACACACAGATAACAGCATTTCAGATGATGAACAGTCGGCACGGTTTGTGCCGTTTACGTCTAAGACAGTTAGCTTGTAGGCTAACACGTTAGCAGTCATTCAAGTGCAAAGCCTCGCGTTAATATTTTGGACGTTTAGCTTTACCTCCTGGACACCGCAACGAAGAACATGAGTAAAACGTGCTTTTAAGATGGGAAAATGCCGAAAAGATCCATTACAAAATTACTGAAAACATTAAAAATGTTTCAATGTCTTACCTGCTGTCCTAGCATGTGTGCTGCCATTTTCTCCTACAGCTGTCTAGAGTAGAACGACCGACTGCGCATGTGTACTTGAGAGGAAAGCGCTTGTCTGTGGGTAATGTAGTTTTTTGCAGTTTACACGGGAAGGTTATCTGAAATGGACTACAAATATTTTAAATGCACTAAAAGTTCGTGTTACGTTCAGTCTCACTGGTTGACTATTATGTCATAAACTTGTTAAAAAGAACAATTGTATTTTTAAACAATTATAAGACTAGTTCACTAAGATACAGAATGATTATATTATATTATATTATATTATATTATATTAAAATATATTATATTACATCCTGCAACATTTAAAGGCTGCTATGCATAACCGCACTAGTAGCCTAAATCCTGTTAATATAAATTACAGAAGGCCATTTAAACACTTTACGCACATTATTCTGATTAATTCTATTAGTTTCATTTTATTTATATAGGTCTGGTAAATTAATTTATATAGACTTAGGTGTGTATGTGTACGTTGTCACCTTATACAAACATTTAAATCTTACATTTTATATTATATTCCCCCATAATGTCTAAAAACACCAATAAACAACATAGACACAACGTGTCAAAGTGCCAAAAATGACCAATTATGTAGACAGGGTTTTCTCCAAAGCTGCAACCTTCAGGGAAAATTCCTGGAATGTTTTCTAGAACCTTTAGAGAACCTTGGGGGAATAATTCCTTGGCGTTTTCTGTTTCTGCAGCCTTGTTACAGCTGGTAAAACTTGTTCATGGAGTCATTATAGGACGTTCATTAAAAGGTTATTTTTTGCAGAGCCCGTTCTCTGAAGGTCTCCTAAAGGTTAATGGCAATTTAACTTGTGAATAACCGTCACTCAGAAAGCGCAACAGCAAGCCAGAGCGTATAAAAATAAAAACAGATCCACTATCAATGCAACGTCATCTCCCTTCTATACGCGATGCCGCAGCCTTTAATGTGATTTATTGATCAGCTTCGTCGTGAACCAGAGTCGGCAGCATTTCAGAGCCTCTGTGATCGTATCTTCCGTGACACCATAATTTCTGTCTACTTTTGTCGCCACCAAGCCGCAGGGACGCACTGTGGCGCGTTCGTTTTCGTGCAGCGCACAGACGCACTTACGCGCTGCGATTGACCAGAGCTGGGTAGGACGCAGTAGCGTAGCCGGGGCACAGAAACGTAACGAAATAGAAAGAGGCTTTCTCGAGGAATTTCAAGGTGCGTCGGCTCGCTAGCTGACAGCAAGCCAGGCATGGACGACAAGTCATTCACCAAGGAGCTGGACGGATGGATCGAACAACTGAACGAGTGCAAACAGCTATCAGAGAATCAGGTCAAAGTCCTGTGTGAAAAGGTAAGGACTGCGCAGTAGGAAGGCAGGCGAGTCATTAGCAGCCTGAACTAGCCGTTAGCTGTGTGTGCATCTCTGTGATTCATCAGGTTTGGTAGACATATAACCAGGGCTAGCCTCAGTTCGGCTACTGCATGTGGCCTTGCTGTAGAGCACACCATTTGGCTGCAGCTGCATGCACCACATTTCTAAAGGAAGGCACTCGTCAAGAAGATGGAGGGGGATGTCTGCAAATATTGTTTTCCCAGCTACGCCCACTGTTGGTACCTCTTCACCACTGGAAAGTGCACTAGCGACAGAACAGCAAACTATAACATCTCTCTGTGTGCTTCATCCGATGAAAAGGATATTTATATTTAGTGGATTAAATGCCTTGTCCATGCCCACTCACTGTGTTCGCTGCCACTGTGCACCATACCAAACTGTTAACCCACATCTTCCTGCGTTTTCTGAATTTTCTGTTCCAGGCCAAGGAAATCTTGACAAAAGAGTCCAATGTGCAGGAAGTGAGGTGTCCAGTGACAGTCTGTGGAGATGTCCACGGACAGTTTCACGACCTCATGGAGCTGTTCAAGATTGGGGGGAGGTCTCCAGACACTAACTACCTCTTCATGGGAGACTATGTTGACAGAGGCTACTATTCTGTGGAGACTGTCTCGCTCCTAGTTTCTCTTAAGGTAAAGAAAACAGACACATGGCCTCTGATGCCCTACTTAAACAAGTCAACCATGATATGTCTCTTTAATACTCTTTTCTTTGTAGGTGAGGTTCAGAGAGCGAATCACGATTCTCAGAGGGAACCACGAGAGCAGACAGATCACGCAAGTGTATGGTTTTTACGACGAGTGCTTAAGGAAATACGGAAATGCCAACGTTTGGAAGTACTTCACAGATTTGTTTGACTACCTGCCCCTTACAGCGCTGGTAGATAACCAGGTAAGGTTGTGTATTTGGTCAAATGTGGCACGTGACGTAAAGCACGGATGCCAGGACTCGGTCATTTATTTCGTTTTTTCTTTTTACTTCAAGATTTTCTGCCTCCATGGAGGATTATCCCCTTCAATAGATACGCTGGAGCACATCAGAGCGCTGGATCGCCTGCAGGAGGTTCCCCACGAGGTATATAAGGTTTATACAAATACTAGAGTAATTTTGCAAGTGATGAATTTGATTTGGGTTAATTCAACAACTGCACACTGTCTAAATCATTCTGCCAAACATACACATTCAAGATAATCCATCTCAAAGTCTGTAGGTAGTAAATCTCTAGCATCCTCCATCTTTACTGAGCTTGCAGTTGACTTAACAACACTGTCTCCCCTCCGCGTTTCAGGGCCCAATGTGCGACCTGCTATGGTCAGACCCAGATGACCGTGGTGGCTGGGGAATCTCACCCCGTGGTGCTGGTTACACATTCGGGCAGGACATTTCTGAGACTTTCAACCACGCAAACGGCCTAACTTTGGTTTCAAGAGCCCACCAGCTGGTGATGGAGGTACTTTCTCTTTCCGTTTCCTTTTCCTAGTTGGAACTGCAGATGAGTCGTTGATATGTTTTGACTTATGCAACTAATCTCTCGGTGCAGGGTTATAATTGGTGCCACGACCGAAACGTAGTGACAATCTTCAGCGCACCAAACTATTGTTATCGTTGTGGAAACCAGGCAGCAATAATGGAACTTGATGACACATTAAAATACTCCTTGTAAGTAGAGTTTCCAATGTATATTAAAGCAGACATCTCTGATCTGTCTCATTATTATCATTATAAATAGTCATACTATTTAAAAAATGGGAGGTGATGATGAGTCCTGCCTTTGTTTTTTTTTTCCAGCCTACAGTTTGACCCTGCGCCACGCAGAGGAGAGCCGCACGTGACGCGGCGTACACCGGACTATTTCCTGTAAATACTGCCGGTGAGGATGGTAACAGGCTGCACAGGGAGGCTTGAGACATGAAGCATTCAAGCGCTCTGAAACTGTGCGCCATAATCACAATAATACTAATAAACTATCACGGCGAGCTAAACACCACCATCCTATCGACGTTTCCCCCCCTCTCTGCATGATGTTTTAACTGCTAGAAACTACCGCTACTATGAACTATACCGTCGTAATACCTGCTGGTTTGTCAGGGAAAATGAAAGACATGATGCTGAGATTAAATGTTAGTGACCTTTGTGTTAATAATGACCAGATTGTGTTGCAATATACAGTATTTAAGCTGCGTCTCTCACTTTGGCATGACCTCCGACCAGACGTTGCAGTGCATATAATGTGAACTTTTTTCTTTGTAACAAGCACCGATGTTTATTTCGTGAGATGCTAGGGTTGACGTCAGAAATGTTTGCACTTTTTGTATTTGATTTTTATCACACGGCACCGACAGACTGCGTTCTTTTTATACTCTGTTATAGTCTCTATTAGCTCCCCTTCTGCTGTCTCTTAAAGGAGTGAGTGTAATCCATTCAAGCAGGCCGCGCTGGTGCGAACGGTGTCGGATGTAAAAAGAAAGGAGTCGATGTTTTGCAGGCGCAGCTGTACAAAAATAAAGACAGAATCTGCTTCGTCATTTCTATTCCCGCAGACACAGTGTGCAGGATTATTCCCCTCAGCACTCACCAGTCACCACTAGATGGAAACAGACACCCAGAGTTCTGACCATCATTTGACAATATGACAAGACTGCCAGCACAGTTATGATCGGCCTAAACTGGGTAATTTGTCTTGATCTGTTTACTTTAATTTAAACGGTACCACATGTATTTATTCTGTATATTTTAAATGACAAGATTAATGTGTTCTTTCATTCATTCGTTTAATTATTTGTGTATTATTTCATTCATTATCATTATTTTTTTTATTTATATGCCAATACATTAATCAGAGAATGTTGTGTTTGTTTTATTGGACATTTGCTCCTTCATGAGTCGCCTTTTCATGCCTGTTCGTTGTGCGTAAAGTCGCGTTGTGTTGCAATCCTGCAAAGTTTTTATACACATTAATGATTTACTGCCTGTAAATCAATGCAGCGTTAATGCATTGAGCCTTGACGGATGTAGCACTGGCTTCGGCGCTGAAAATAAAAGCATGCCTTAAAGGACCAAGTGAACTGAACCTCAACTTTGTCAACCCAGACTGTGTCGTCGCTTAACAGGAGAGTAGAAAACAATCAAGGATCATTTCGGGGCTCGTTTCTCTTGGCAAGACTCTGGGTTTCCTGCGCGAATTGAGGCTGGGCTTTTACTTTCTCGGCGAGGTTCCTGGCGCTGGGGGATGTGCCTCTGTGCGCTCTCTGGCTGTGCTGACGCTGCTGCATGAGAAAAAAAAAAAATCTGCTGGCTGCAGCCTTTCAGGGACTCCTCTCGCGGACCGCCGGAGCACAGTGCAGTAAGTAGCATGTACATGTTTTGTTTTTTTTCCTTAATTGATCCACGCACAGAAAGCTACGCGTCTGATTTCGGTGCAACAGTGACTCGGCTCCTTGAGAAGCCTGCTGTCTGTGTGGATGTGGCAGGCTGATACTAGTTGAATCTGGGGCGCACAGCTGGACAATTATCAGACTGGACAGATGTCGCGCCTAATTGGCCGCATTGGAATTATGACACTCGGGTTTTCATTGATCGGGTTATGTTTTTTCTTTTTGTAGCCTACAGTTCTTCTTAGATGCAGAAACACCTCCAGTCCAGATCTGACTGGTCTACGTCGGGTCGGACAATAAAGCGTAACCATTCACCATGCACGCGTTTTACCCACAGACAGCGGCGTCTGTACAAACGGGGCTCACGAGAATTAAAACATCTGTCACCAGATGCCGCTTGTAGTATTTTAATGATGTGTTTGATTGAGAGGAGTTGTTGTGAATCGCAGGTTAATGTGTAGCCACGCAGGCCGCCGTTGATTGGTGGAGAGTGAGGGCAGACGCAGCTGAGGGTCTATCGATCAAAGGCCGCATGTGAGTCCAAAGTTCAGTCCTCTGATAATCGATCGTCATGTTATTGCTAATAACTGGAGAGGGGGGGTGACTGCAGGAAATGCCCTGCAGCCAATGCGCAGACCAACTCGTGCAGTGATATAGCAGTTGTGCTGGATGGGGGGGTGTTTTGTTGCCGTCTCGTGAGAACCCCGTTGTGTTTAATTCAATTTAAAGAGACAGCGCGCCTTCTGTGCAGCACAGCCTCCAGCCAAGAAGAGACTTTCTTGTCAGTTTTGTTGTCAATCCAGCAGCCATCTTTGGTGCAGTTTCAGGTAGAGTCCTGTGCTGCTGCTGCTGCTGCTGCACTGACTCGCAGCACTTTGGTGTCCTTGGCCTCACTGTACTCCATGAGGAGCAAATGGTTAAAAACCAGATCTGGCTGGGTTACAGGACCCACACACACTGGGAGGAGGAATGAGCAGGCTGCATGCACATCCACAAAGCTGATGTTTCTGATTGTGCAGCGCGAGCCAGTCTGATCTGGTTTCAGACTGTTAGTAAAAACACAACTCTTCTATGAAAACTGTAACAAACCCCCCAGATTACATCATCTGCAGTGCTGTGCTCGGTTAATTTGCGGTTTGTTGATTAAAACGGTCCTTTCACCTCCTTACAGTGATTTTCTGTGCGCGTGGCGTGCAGAGGGCTTCGTCACTTTCAAGGAGCTGCTTTTCAGACACAGTTTGGGGGTTGCTGTGTGTCCATAATAGGGCTTTGCAATTTAGCGCTTCACAACCCTTGTGTCAGGTCAGCCATCACCATAGCAACATAATACTGAATTAGCAGCACGGCAGTCGAGAAAGGAGCATTGTACTCCACAATCTCTTCTTCGCAGACTTGTGTATGCTTGAGAAATAAGGAGCAGGGTACTGGTTCCATGAAGGAGTCAGTATTTATATTTTACAATACAGATATGAGCAAGACATCTTCAATTCATGTCTAGTTTTGAGAACTGTAGTGCTTCAGATTGTTAGCACTGCTTCTAAGGGTGGAAGAAGGTATCTGAGAACCTTCAAAGCGTCACAACGTGCACTGACAAAAATGTGATATTGTGAAACATTTCTCTCTCCAGATAAATATGGCAGCAGAGCTATCCACTTCCATAAACATCAAGGAGCCCCGGTGGGACCAGAGCACATTTGTAGGTCGGGCCAAACATTTCTTCACCGTCACAGACCCGAGGAACATCCTCCTCACCAACGAACAACTCGCCCACGCACACAAAATCATCACTGACTACAGGTAAACCACGAGCCGTCCACCGGCAGCTAGATGCAAGTGACGTGTTACTGGATGAGAAGTTTTCTTTCTTGCTCTCTCGCAGGCAAGGTGTGGTCTCTCCGGGCCTGACGGAGGATGAACTGTGGAGAGCCAAATACGTTTTTGACTCAGCCTTCCATCCCGACACCGGAGAGAAGATGATCCTGATCGGACGCATGTCGGCGCAGGTCCCGATGAACATGACGATCACTGGGTGCATGATGACGTTTTACAAGTGAGGACTTGTCGGAGCCTATTTGACTATAACACACAAGCTCATGCTTTAAAAATAAATACAACAACAACAAGGCCGCTGTGGCTTTTTGCGGCTTAACACGTTGAAGCGGGAAAATCAAACATGTGATGTCTGGTTGCGGTTTAGCTGCTTCAGTTTCAGGGTGCTGGCACTGCATACTGTCGCACTGTCATACTTTACTGAGACTCTTAATGTTATTAAAAAACCTTTGCATGACTTACTTTGACAAAACAGAATTAGATTTACCTGTTAATACTTGATGGGAACATCTGGCAGGGAAAATATAAGTTTAAACCCACGAGTTCATATTTTTATCATCTCATTTCATTTTCAATCTTGCAGGACGACTCCAGCCGTGTTGTTCTGGCAGTGGATCAATCAGTCTTTCAACGCAATAGTTAATTACACCAACAGGAGTGGCGACGCTCCAATCACAGTCAGGTGAGAGACAGGCGTTTTGCCGCCGCCACATATTAACCCTTTAATTCTTGAGTTGTTGCTTGGACGTGGTCTTTTGTGTTGTTGACGTGACCGGTGACTCTTCTGTTTGCAGTCAGCTTGGCACAGCTTATGTGTCTGCCACCACGGGGGCAGTTGCCACCGCTCTAGGACTAAATGCACTAACAAAGGTATCAGTCCATCTAACCCCATTCTACGTCTCATTTTAATGCAGCGACCTCAGACGCATGGGTGTGCTGACGTGAAGTTAACCACGCATAAATAGGCTCTTTGTCGCAGAGGAACCATGTTATTTCCAGGGTCATGCTCAGTAATCAGTGTGTCACCATGGCAGCTTCTACACTGACTCTTGGCTGTAGATTCTCTCTTATGTTAGAAAAGCCTTCATGTCCAGTGTCTGAAATATAACACGCAGGAGACGTCCTCTGGTCTGAAAAGTTAAAATGATTTTACTGTTTTGCAGCAGCACAGCTTGATTAATGTCCTTCTCTTCCCCCCCCGCTGTAGCATATTTCACCTCTGATTGGACGCTTTGTCCCATTTGCTGCTGTGGCTGCTGCTAACTGTATCAACATCCCACTGATGAGACAAAGGTAAGGAGGACATGCAGCGTTAGGCTTTTCACATGTTGATCATTTCCGCATATAATCGCTTTGACCATAAGCATATGCATATTTTTCTTTTATGTGTCTGTTTTACTTTTGAATTAAAAGTCATGCTGGTTTTTTTCAATACTTTTTGTTTCTGGTGCACTGCTCACATGACCGATTTTCTGCCTCTCTGCGTTTTTAAAGTTGATGATATTTTAGTTTCACTTCTTGTACAAAATCATAGTGATTCTAACAGTCTCACCGCAGACAGCGGTGCTGAGCCACTCTGCCATTCATCAGGACCAATCCGTGCTCTTCTTCCTCCCTGTTCTCAGTGACGGTGTGTCCAATACTGTATTTACTGATACCCGTTAATCTTTTTCCCTTTCTAAAATATTTGGAAGAGGCTGGGCTGCTTTCTTTGTTCACGTGACACATCTGTGTTATTTGTGACGCCTCTCGCTTTACGGCACGTCGCTCAAAGTTTCCTTAAGCATCCACGCTAACGGATTGTAGGAGATCTGATTTATTCTGAAATCAGATCCAGTGATTTTGGCCAGTATGTGACTGATACTCTGCACCAGATCAACATATTCCTGCTTTGGTGCCTACACCAACTGTTTTGAGTGTTCTACACTCAAAGTATATCTGTAGCTTCTACCTCGGGGCGGTCAAACATAAGGCCCGTGGGCCAAAACCGGCTCGCCAGATGGTTCAGTCTGGCCCGCTAGATGAATTTGCATAGTGTGAAAACTACATAGAAGATCAGTCAGAAGATAACACTGCACGAAAACAAAGGGAAACGTATGGAGTTGTCATTATTTCTAGGTTATTGTGTAATTGCTGTGGTCCGGCCCCCTTGACGTCAAATGTCCTGTCTGTGACCCCTGAACATGAATGAGTTCGACACCCATGTTCTACCTGAATGTCTCCGGTCTGGCGTTTAGTTTCATTCCTGCGTCCCTAATTGCACATTCGTGTGAGCATGTTAAGTCTCTGCTCCTGAAAACCGAACCTTTCCTGCTGTTGTTGGTTCACACTGAGAGCTTTTCACCGGCAAACTGGCAGAATGCCTTTTTTGTTGTGAATAAGTTACGATAAATGTAATTTAGCAGAGCTTCATTAGCTGTTCGCTACTTTATCTTGCTGTGCTGAGCAGTAGAAAAACACTTAGACTGTATCAGCATGGCTCAACTGATCAAAGCCTTTCACAGCACAGCAGGGCACGACTAATCAGCATGCAATGGAAAAATCCCAACTGGCTTGGATTTTTTTTCACTTTTGTCTCCAAGTCTTAAGATGTTCGCATCAAAAAAGAATCTGTGATACGACTTATGTTTTCTGTCGCTGTTTCTTATGTGTCTCTCCTGTTAAAGGGATGTAAACTTTCCCTCAGACAGACAGAACGACATATGGCAGACCAGAGAAGTCACAAAAATACCATTTATCCGTACATGTCCTTTTAGTATACATGCATTAGCATTTGTGTGGTAATGCTACTTGAAAGTGATTGCATGTGTGCATGCATCGGTCCACTTCTTTTTTGTTTTCATCAACACATTATTACCATTAACTATCTTTGGTTCCAGGCAGAGTTTTCAAAATAAAAGTCACAAAAACTAGTAGGAGCTCATTGCAAGTACGCGCCAAAGGTGAATAAATCCTAAATCTCATTAGGTCTGTCTCGTTTTACTTTAACTTCAACCACATCTCACCCTTCAACTGAAGCTTTTATTTCAACTCTTTAATTGACTTTGAAAATCCATTTGATGCTTTTATTTCCTTTAGCACTTTAACCGTTTTCACTGATTGAAATTACACAGCTCCCCCCTGTAATGTGGTCCAGATTGCAGCATTTCCAGATATGCTTTGCAGTTTATTTTGCCCATCAGCCTGCACACGTATTACCTAGAGTGCATCCATTATCGCTCGTAATTTTCTCTGCTTCTTACCTTCAGAGAACTTCAACACGGTATCCCCATAACAGATGAAAATGACAACAGGTTAGGAGAGTCGACGAAAGCTGCACAGCAGGCAATCTCTCAGGTCGTGGTCTCTAGGATCCTCATGGCTTCTCCAGGAATGGGTATGAATGTATTTGCAGCGTCAGTCCAGTCAGACGCATGCTCTGAGATTTATGGATACCAACATTTAATCAAACAAATCAAAAGTTTTAACGATTTATGTTAACATGCGACGTGCACTCAGTTTTTTCTTGGTGTCTTTTCAGCTATCCCCCCGTTTTTAATGAACCACCTGGAAAAGAAGGCGTTTCTGAAGGTAGGCACATTTATGAATTCATCTTTTAAAACACAAACCAGGGAATGCATATTTTAATACAGCAGCCTCTCGGACATTAAAAGCTGTATGGTGAGAATTACACGGCCGCTTTTAGTTACCACTCGTCAGAGGAATGACATGCACCGAGGACATGAGGCCGCTCTAGTATGGGAATTCTCCAGCGCCTTTGTGCCCCTCACTCGTTTTTTTTTTTTTCTGTGCTTGGTCTTTTCAGAAGTTCCCATGGATGAGTGCACCTATTCAAGTCGGCCTGGTGGGATTCTGGTGAGTTGTCAGAGACGGTCCACCTGACAAGCCATGATGTGGGGGATTCCTTTGAAAATTTAACCTGATTTCCTACAACCATGATACGATGTATAATACTGTACTGCCATTCAAGTTACAGTGAAGTAAGTCAAATGAAATGTGCGCGTAGGGTTTGTCAGTGGTTAATGCTCTGAGGTTCCTTCAGCCCACCTCGTGGCAATTAGGTGACACTGAAGTTTTTTTTTTAAGTTTTGCTGCTCAGCTTTTCCCCTTTTGAGGCCGACCTCTGCGTGACCGTTTAAAATAATTTGTAACATTCCTTCTCCGCGGCACGAATGTCATGAGAGTGATTAGCAGCACATGCTGCCAACAAGCATGCACGCAAGAGAAGAGCTGCTATAGGGGCGGATAGACGGACAGAACGACGTGCCACAATATAAAAACCAACGACCGGTGAAGAGAATTTCATTTATGATCTCAATACAATGTCTTGTTCTTCTGGGAGTAATAGGTCCTGGCATTTATTCAGATGTTAGTTTGATACGTACCACAGCCTGAACTTTAAGGAGGTGTTCCTTGCATCCTGGTGCCATATGTTCACCAGCTAAGGAACGCATAGACACCCGGAACATCCACATGACGTAAAAAAATAAATAAATAAAAAAGTGATTCATCAGACCAGGCCACCTTCTTCCACTGCTCTATGGTCTCGTCCTGCTGTTGGCGGTGGCCAGCCAGCAGTCGTCGTCGGCACCCTGACTGGTCTGCAGCTTGGCAGCTCCATACAAAACAAACTGTGACGTACTGTGCACTGTTACAGGAGATCTGTGTGTACTGTGAAACAACAGAAAATGGTCATCTGTCGGAGATGTAGCATTACTTTATACACCCAAGGCCACAGAGTGCATTGCAGCAAATCACCGTGAAGGAGTGTTATGTGGTGAAAACATGCGGACATTTGTATGATAACAACACAGCTATTTGATGGATTGAAGTTCAGTACACATGTGCTCATGTTTCCCTCATGACTGTAACAACTTTATGACCCATCTGCTTGGTCTAATTATACGATCATTTAATTGTGCAAGACAGACTTTCTCATCAGTCTCAGTTGTTCCAACTGTGCTACATTGAGAAAATTACATTACACACAACAGCACGATGTTAGCGTTGACATTGTTAGCATGCTGCTTAGTCTTTTTAATGCGGATTATTCACATATTTTTGCAAAATGTTATAATATCGTAGTAATATTTATATCAATGAAAATGAGCTGTGCATCTGATTGTGTACTTGAATGCACTGATTTTAAAGTTTATTTATTGTCTTTTCTGTTCGGTGAGTTCTTTTTTAGACTTCTTAAATGATGACGGACGCTCTGGACTGTAAACTTCATAGATCTGTGTTTCTTTTTTCAGTCTGGTGTTTGCCACTCCACTCTGCTGTGCATTGTTCCCTCAGAAGAGGTGAGTTAAAGTCGACACAGAGATAACAGCAAATTGTCCGTCACGGCCGCAGAACCTTATCTCCGTCTGGCTGAATATATACGCAGAGTGTGCAGGAATCTGTTTTGCCTGAAAAGTTGCGTAATGCCCCTGCAGAGTGTGCTTGATTGTCCCACTGACCCCTGCGTTTCTCTCCTCGACCCAGCTCCATGTCTGTCGGCCGCTTGGAGCCAGAGCTGCAGGAGAAAATCCGGGCCAGCCACCCGGGAGTGGAGAGGGTTTACTTCAACAAAGGGCTATGAGTGTGCATCCCCTTCATCCAAACACTGCCATAACACAGCTGCAGGCTCGGTCCTCACCTCTCTGCCAGCTCTCCTCATTCAGTGTGCCAAAGTTAAGTTTCTGTCCGCTCATTTCCACCATTCACATGGGTATCTGAGGACTCCCTCTCTCAGTCGGTCTCTTTGTAATGAGATGTTTGCTTTTGTCAATGTGATCGTTGATTTTATCGAAACTGCTTGAGAAGATTTTCTCCGACTGTGCCGGGTGGAAAGTTTGATGTTTCTCACGACAGTAGCCCATGTAAAGGTTGTTTTTAAGTGGACTTTCTTTCCTGTGAAGTATTTTTTGAGTCGGTGACTTGTCGATCGTATGTCGCCATGAAAACCAGCGTCATACTCTCCTGGCTGAGATTGGCAGGCAGTTTAATTCTGAATTATTACTGATTATATTATTACACAGCTCTCAGCAGTTGTTGCAATTGCCAAATCTGTACTTTTTAGACCTCTATCAATGACAACAACCTCCTAATTTAGTTTTGAAGAACGGTACTCCCTTTAACTCACTTAAATTCAGCTCATTTTGCCAAATCAGGTACATTAAGGAAGCCTTGAGGCCTCTGGACATCCGATGTTGTATCTGAAAACAATTCTCCAGGGAGCCACCCTGTAAAATGTGACGGTGGCAGCCATTGATAGGCCAACACGGTGCTATTTGATGTCTTATTGATCAGTGTTTATCACACTATTTATTCTGCTTGCCAGACATGCATGAACAAACCACTCCTCATTCGAGCGTCGCGACAGAAAAGTAATATTTCTGTTCAGGACCAGTGGACTGTGTTACAATAGATGGGTTTCACCAAAACGCAACAGGGCCGACCTCCATTGTGACTACTCAACAGTTCAACAGTTAATCCAAGGCTTTCTGATCGCGGTCAATTCTCATTCATGCCATACGCATGCCACACGATTATTATAGCACAAAGTAACACATTTTAAATTGTTGTGGAAGTGTAGTCATGCCGTTTTTAAGGTGTTAAAAAACCTTTACTTATAGATATGGATGTTAGTGTTTAGGGAAAATGCCAAAAACATTGGAAAGATAGTATTTGCCGTCACGGCTTCAAGCAGCTTTTAACATTTCAAACTATGACGCATTTCAGCCTGGGGAGTTTGAGGAATGTAGGAATTCCCAGTTAACAATCTCCTGCTTTGTGTTCCTTTATATTTCACTGTCAAAGTGAACTTTATTGTACCGCACAGTCACAGACAGAACACGCTATCAGCCGATAAAGCTGCCGTGTGATGTTGCAACTTTTGTTTTACTGCAGCCGTCAGTATTCAGATATCTGTCAGATATGTTCAGACTTTGATGTATGAGGCCTGGTACCAGACTGCATTCATCCAAAAGTTAGCCAGTGTTGCTGAGCTGCAGTAACTTCACACAAGAGAGACTGGGTAGTCACATGCCAGATTTATCACTGGACATTTTTTAAATTCAGGGATGAGAGTGATAAATACAGACTTGAAGCCACAGATCTCACAAGCAGTATTTAAACTTTGACCAAGCTGTCCTCATTTTAAATGATTTTAAATGTATTCTAAGGACCCAGTGTGTATTGAAATCATCCACTGTTTACATCTTAAATTGAACTACATGAAATGCTCGTGATCATTTTAATGCATCCTGTCCTCCTCATGGTGTGTAATTTTCGTAAGGTGTTTAGTGTTTAATACATATATTGCCGTATAAGTAAGTTTATTTTAGATTGTCGGTGTTTCCGGGGAGGTGTGTGCGCGTTGGATTCGGAGCTGTTCCCTAGCTGATCTGAAGTGAAGTTTGTTATTCTAGTTGTTCATGGTGAACTGAATGTAGCATTTTCCAATTCCAGCTGTTTCCGATGTGTTAGTGTAGAGAAGCACAATGTTGTAACAGATCTTAAATGCTGCACAATTTCTTTTTTACAACACGTTAAACCTCTTCAGTTTCCTGACCACAATGATTTCTCGGTACATTCTTTGATCAGCAAGGGAATAAGGAAAAAATTGTTTAAACTCGACCTTTGGTAGATATGTGTCTGTCCTTTTAATCTTTAACTGCATCTAACGAGAGAGCTAACGCCTCGTCTGTGTGAGGAAAAATCTAAAAAAATGAACTCCCTGTAATGAATAACACACATTCTTGAGCTTCAATCTACCAAAATCAGATGAAATATCAACAGCAGCCAAAGCGATACAAATCGACTTAAGAGGAATAAGTCATTTATGGGTTGTGTTAATCAAAACGAATATTTTTAAAATACTGTGACAAAATGGTATTTGATTGTTTTGCAGTACACTGGGATGATGTGATGTTTAGACTAACCGGATGAAATAAAGTTGATAAAATCTACAAACTACTTTTTTTTGTGTGTGTGTGTGTCGCTCGATCACGGACAGATGGCTCCGCAGCACCATCTTCTGGTTGAAAGTGGAAACTGCAGTCGCGTTACAAAGGCATTTTATTCAAGGCACACAACGTTCAGAAGAACTATGGAAGATGGCAAACACAGATTTTGCTTAATTTGACCGCACACAGAGTCTTTACAGAGCATTGCACAAAAACCACAGATTGACATGAATCGCACTCGGCAAGCTGAGACTGCTACGGAGTATAGTGCATCGTGGGAAAGCGGCAGGACAAACTGAAGGTGTTTTTTATTATCAAAGAATACAAGCCTGACGATGAAGAGAAAAAATAAAAAAGCTAGGCTATAGTAATTTCTAATGATTGGACAACAATAATAAAAACAGTCTAGCTACGATTGCAAAGTATAACTGTTGTGAATCTCAGATTTGTGATTTTATAATAAGTACTAAAGTCATCAGTGTTTGCTTCTCAGTAACTTGTTTGGTGGAGCTGCTGCAACACAGCTGGGTTCATTCTGCTGTGTTTCCTGCTCCCCTTGGTTTAGAGACGTGTCTTTGATCTACAGCAACCACGTGAATCTTAGGAACAGTTACGCCACCTCATCTACTGTAACAACAAGCAGGGCGCAATCACATCTACAGCTGAGCCTGTTCAAAGCGAAAAGTGATTCGAAACAAGGTAGGCAGTACTGTACTCCAAGCGCAATGTAACAACTTCCGCTTAAATATAACATGTAGTAATGTTCACATTCGTGGACAGACATCTTCTGCCACTGACCGGAGATGCAACGAGTTGACAGAAGTAAAAGAACCAGATCACAGTCGACTTTCAGCAGATCTCTGCTTCGAATCGTTGACCTTCACTCTGTTCACATTTCATGCACGTTGAGTCCAAGATAACTTTCTGCACGCCGCCCTCTTTGGAATGTGGTGGACTGCCAAGTTGGCATTTCAGCTGGCACTTGGGTAAAACTGACATTTAGCACTCACTTCATACATGTTTTTTTGTCAGTTTGCAGCTCATTACAAGGCTCCTCACACTGTCTTTATATGCTTTGATCAGTAATTACACATTTTGGGAGACTGAAAAATTAAAATTGGCATTTGGATTCAACAACTTCATTTTTCACATAGTAGATATAGATATAATGAAAAAAACTAGATAAATAATGATAATATAAATAGTCTGGAATTCGAAAACAGTGTTTGTTCAAATGTAACTCTGTAGTGTCCTCTCTTAAATGTCTTTGGATAGATGTTAAAGATTGTTATGGGCAAGTGACCACAGTGGCAGAGATGGTCTTTACTCTGCTTCCTGGATGTGGACGTTGCTTCAAGGCTCTGACGAAGCTTCATGCCCCTGAACAGAGAGTGTAGGCAGGTCAAAGCGTCTAAGGATTTGTCAGAGCACACCTGAGGGCACCACAACAAAAGACAGTCTGCAGCTTTAGGAGAAGAAGTCAGCCCAGCGTGCTCTGTAGTGCATATGATGAGCTGGTTGAGCTAAAAGAAAACATGGGCCATACAAGCTCCCTTGAAGTAAGCAGTACTGCCCTGAGGGCACCTTCAGCGGATGGATGGGCCATTATTTAATGTTACCCTTTCAGCTCAGTCTGGCCTTCAATAAATGCAGTTACTGTTTACTACAATCATCTCTGCTGACCACACGAGGACCACGTATTCAGCATAACTCCTCCTCGTACAGCGTCGAATCCCCCACCAGCAGCGAGTGTTTGTCGGGCTCACTTAGCGCCAAGCTGTTGAGCGAGCGCTTGTCGGAGCGCAGGGAGTTGATCGAGGCTCGGCTGTAGTTGACGATTCGGTCCAGCAGGCTGAGTTTGGGAGAGGGACGCCGCCCGTCACCCATGCCAATGTGGACGCTGACGTCAGACAGGCTGCCCTGCTGCCTGCTATTCCCCAGTTTGGCCTCCAGCTTCTCAGCAGTGGGCTTAGTGTAACTACACAAAGACACAGGGAGCAAGTAGAGATAAACATATGAAAATGAGTTTCTATAAATATAAAGTACAGAGCCCACATACAACATTAAATATCTCGTTACCATTTGAGTAGAAGGGAGGACAAAACCACAGAGACTGACGACAGCGCCATCGCAGCAGAGCCCATCCACGGCTGTAACACCAGACCAATGGGAAGGAACACACCTGTGCACAGACCAGAGTAGTCACTTTACTGCTTCACTACAAATCATTTGAATGGTTTAAGACTCTGAGATCATATGTTATTAAATAAACATTTATTTTCTCCAGTACATACCAGCAGCAATAGGAATTCCAACCAGGTTGTAGATAAGAGCAAAAACAAAGTTGATTCTGATTCTCTTGACTGTCTTTTTAGAGAGGTCAATACTCCCTACCACGTCCAGGAGGTCGTTCTGAAGGCAAGAGGACAAGAGAAGGTAAATGAGGAGGGTCTTAATATCAGATAATACGAGGTTAATAATTAAGTAAGATTACCTCTACAGAAAGGGTATGATATAATAAGGAAACAACTTTATTCAGGTTTTTATAGGTCAACAGAGAAGAGTGGATTTTAATTTAATTTAATTATTCAGACACCTATTACAGGACATAGTTTATGACTCTTCAGTGAGTAAATATAATAATACTGTAAATCCTATGTGTTTTAAAGACCTCTACGCCCATATTCTTACCCTAATCAGCACCACATCTGCTGCCTCTATAGCCACATCTGTCCCGGTTCCTATGGCGATGCCCACGTCAGCCATGGCCAGAGCGGGCGAGTCGTTCACGCCGTCGCCCACCATGGCAACTCTCTTCCCTGCCTGCTGCAACTGTTCCACCTTGGCCACCTTGTGGGAGGGCAGCACCTCAGCAAACACCTTCCTGATGCCGACCTGGCGGACGAAAGGCAGAAACCGACCGGCTCAGAAACACACAAAAACATGATGGATTTTCCATTTGCAGCTTCATATTACAGTATAATTTGACACACTTTTCATATACTGTACCTAAATTACACTATATTCATTCGATATTGATGACGTTTCACAAAAAATACATGTGGCTAGCAGGGGTCGCGTTAACCGAATATTTTCCGTCATTGACTTTTTTTTTTTTTTTAAATATGACAGAAAAATCTGAAGGCCATCCGTCATTTTGACAGATTGCAGTTCACACCGCTGACCTCTTGGTGGCGAGTGACCTTATTAATTGGCTCTTGTCTCTCATCGAAGTTTGCGTTCCAAACATCGCGGAACTTTTGTCGGTGCACGATTTCCTGGTACACCGATTACACTGATGCACACGTCAGAGCTCGGCTAACTATGGACCAGGGATTCCCAAAGTGTGGTGCGCGCACCCCTGGAGGTGCATGAGCTGCCTCTAGGGGGTGGGCGAGATGCAAAATGCAATGGCGGAGAAGAAGTTATCTTCTTCTACGCACCATATATGCGCAACTAACTGAGCCAGCTGTGCTGCACTTGATAATCGTCAGATGGATATTTTTTTTTTATCTGTTCCTGAGCCTATCCTCTTTGTTATTTTTGTTGTGGGTCGTGTGCAACTTTATTACAATTTAATTCAAATTACTGGTGTTCTAATTTTATTTCCATAACCGCTGTGTTATGATGACGCGGTTGTGTTAGCTCCACGGTCATTGCTGCAATGTTTGTTAAATGCGGCTGAAAATGTTATCCATATTTCCCCCAACTTATCTGCTTTCTGCCTCTGAGCCTGAGCCTGAGCCTGTCATCCATCCCCTTTGCTCTTAAAAGTAGAAGCTTGTGCGTAACTTTGTTTCATTATATTGAAAATGTTACAGTGTTTCAGTTTAATTCAAATGCGAGAGCGCGTTGTTGTGATCGGGATTATTTTGTTATATGTGTGTTCTGGTAACTTGAGCATGATTAAACATGCTGCCTTCAATATGGATATAAAAAAGCTTGTTGCTTTTTTTTTTTTTTAAAGTGTGGGGGATTGGGGGTGCGTCAGCGCGGTTGGGATATAGAAGGAGGCGGTCAAAAAAGTTTGGGAACTGCTGCCATAGACCAAATACAATATATATGTATATATGTCTATGTCTACGCAGCTAACGGCTACCAAAATGGAATTTGCATACCACCGAAGCACTTCAACCCTACGGTACCGTCCAAGAGCTGTTTACGCTAGCAGTCCCGTACGGACAAGACGTGTCGGCAGCCGAAACTTTTTTTTTTTTTGGTTACCATTTAAAGTAAATACTGTTCTGCAAAAAAGTACTTAAAGTTAATGAAACTTTAATGAAAAGGAAATGCTATTGAATATGTCTTTATTATCATTTAAAAAAAAAAATAATTAAAGTGACGGGTAAAAATAGATTATGACGGAATTTTTATGACCTTGTCAGTCAAAATGACCTACAACGAAAAAGTCTAGCGCAACCTCTGGTGGCTAGTTATTAGGAAAATTTAATATCAACGTGTCAAATATTTTCTTCATGGCAACCTTCTTAATTTTAAATACATACTGAGGTTGACTGGTCATCGTAACTAAAAAAAAATATGCAAAATAAACATCAGTATAAATCAGAGCTTTACCCAAAATCTTTTCTTACCTGGGCAGCAATGGCTCGAGCCGTCTTGCTGTTGTCTCCAGTCATCAGCACAACTTCCAGACCCATGCTGTTCAGCGTGTGGACTGCCAGCTCAGCCTCTGGTTTCACCGTGTCTGCTATGGCTATCATTGCACACAGCATATCTATATATACACACACAAACAGCCATTTAACCATGAGGACAATATTTTCTCAATATTAGAGAAGAACACAGCTTTAAGCAAATTTAGGAGCAAATTTAAAGTTAAATGTTACTACTCACCGTCTACAGCTACTAGAACAGCAGTGCGACCTCTGCGCTCATGCTCTGTCATGGCATCATCGACTTCAGGAACAACTTGCACGCAGTTCCTCCTCATCCACTCCCTGTTGCCAATCAAGACGACATATGTAGCCGTCTGGACGAGGCCTGCACACAGAGATCACACGGCTTAGACGGCAACAAAACAACAAAACCCGTGTATTAGGTCGCTCCAACATACTCAGTGGCTGTGGGTCCATGATGAGTGGGTGAGAGGTGGCGGACATCCGGGTGTCACTGATCTGGACGAGGACACTGTTGCGCTGGTTGTTGTCCTCGCTGTCGCTGTCCGCCTGTTTTAGCAGAAACTCCGTGTTGCTGACCTTGCACTGGATGCCACATCCCGGCACCGCCTGAAAGTCTGTGCACGTTCCGAGAGAATCTGTGCCGAGGTCCTGCGCACACACGCAGTAATCGAGCTTTGTCATTTTACAGATCACAGTAATGTGTAGGACCAGTTATTTAAGATTTTGACTAAGTCTGAGGATTGTGGATTGGATTGTAGAGGCTGAATCAGATGGAGAAACCAACCTGTTTACAGTATTTGGTGACAGCTACTCCCAGAGGATGTTCACTGCTGTTCTCTGCTGTACCCACAATGGCCAGCAGGCGGGAGCGAGGCATCTTATTCCCCTCCACTACCATCTTGACTTGGATAACCTTCGGGGCCCCGTATGTGATGGTTCCAGTCTTGTCAAACACCACCGTCTGCACCTGAACAGAAAATGACATATAACGAAAACGTAAACAAAAGCCTGCCTGGCTGGATTTTGAGTAATTTCTAGACTAATGCGGTTTTGTAACCTATGAAACCAGAACCACATCACAATGTGTTCAAATTGACAGTTGGCCTGTTACATAATTGGCCGACTACACAGAGGTGTCAGAATGTCATCATTAAAGCACCTTATGCGCCATCTCGAGTGGCTCTCCTCCCTTTATCAGGATGCCATTTTGGGCTCCGACACCTGTGCCCACCATGACAGCTGTCGGGGTTGCCAAGCCAAGGGAACAGGGACAGGCGATGCATAACACTGTTATGGAGGCCTGGAAGGCGAAACGAATCACTGCCTCGGTTCTGGAAATGCTTTTGTCGTAACCCTGCAGGGAGGACAACAATTACTTTTACCTTCAGTGAACGACAAGGCGGATTTAGATATACTGGGGATCTTGGCACAGAAAGATATTAAGATTAAAAAGAACTCACAGGAAAGTACATCTCCACTAGAGAGAAGTTCTGAAACCCAATAATAGTCCAGGCGATCAGTGTAAGAAGAGATATGACAACAATGAAGGGTACAAAGTAGCCGCTGATCTTATCTGCATACTGCTGGATGGGAGCCTGAAAAATAAAAATGGACAACGTTAAACACCTGCAGAGCGTTAACCCCGAAGCTGGTAGACACGGTGCACAAACCACGTTAATTAACCTTGGAAGTCTGAGCCTCCTCCACCAGTTTGACGATCTGAGCGAGCGTAGTGTCCGAGCCAACATGTGTAGCGCTGACGAGCAGAGAGCCGTTCTGGTTAATGGAGCCTGCGATGACCGAGCTCCCAGGCTTCTTTGTCACTGGCATGGCCTCACCTGAAGTCACAAAGCAAGAGCTGCTCAGAAAAACAACCACGAGGGGCAGTGAGAAAATCCTTTAATCGACACTACTGTTTCGTCCTTCACTCCTGATATTTCACCTGTGATGAGAGATTCGTCAGCCATGGAGTGTCCCTCAATGACCCTCCCATCGACTGGGAACTTCCCCCCAGGAACGACTTTGACCACGTCTCCCCTCTGCACCAGTTCAACATCCACCTGCTCTTCACTGGAACACACATGAAAATTGGAAATGTTGCTCATTGTTATGCTAACTGTTATTTTTCAGCAAACTTTTGTGATTATATAAGCACCGCGCCATCCTGACCCTTTCAGCTGATTTTCACAACAAACATTTGGATACGACGTTATCTAAAAGCGATAAAAAAAAAGAAGCTTTTTGTCAACAAAGTGAGGTCAGAGAACAAGGAGTACCTGAGTACAGACATATCACTGCCCAGCGTGACCACTGTGGCCTCGGTGGCTTGTAAAGACATCAGTTTGGACAAGGCCTCGGACGTCTTGCTCTGGAAGGCAACAAGCAAACTGTTACGATTTCTGGATTTCAAAAAGGTCACTTTAAATGTCATAGAAACCATCGATCAGAACGGGTTAAACCTTGGCTATCTGTTCCAGCCATCGTCCCAGAGAGATGAAGACGAAGAGCATAGGTGGAGTGTCAAAGAATGTGATGGGGTTGATTTTCGCCTTCTCCACCATTGCCACTATTAGCACGACCAGTGAGTAGCTGAAGGCTATGGTAGTGGCCAGAACTATCAGCACATCCATGTTGGCAGACTTGTGTTTCACTGCTTTGTAGGCTTGGATGTAGAAGTAGCGACCACCTATAAACTAGAGAGAGGGAAAACAAACTGTTTAGCACTTAGTCACACAAAAACATTTCTCTACATTCTCCTGCACGTGAAAATGTCCAGCTAATATCAGGTTTCATGAGGCTGGAGTTACTCCTTGCGGCTTACCTGCACAGGCACACAAAAGAGGAAAGAGAGGAGGTTCATGATGGAGAGGCCGGGGAACAGCTGTCTCTCCAGGAACATGGTGGAGTGGTAATGGTTGCGGTCCTCCGCTGTATTGTTGTGGTGATGTGAAACATTCATCTGGTGGTCGACGATAATCATGTAGACCATCATCCCCATTACAGGCACGCAGAAAACCAAGCTCACAAGGAAGGATTTTCTCCATCTGAGGAAGTGAGGACATTTATGTGTTAGAAACTGATTATTATTTTTTTTCATGATCTAGTGTTTTTTTAGTCTAAATGATTAAATATAAATATGCAAGTTTCAAAACTTTAATCCTAAATACAGATAACGCTCTACAGACACAAACAAGGCTTCGCTGCTGAAGCTGTTTTGCTCTCTATAGAGTCTGGTTCCTGCAATAACAGGATTTATTGAGCAATGTGCAGGCAAGGACTAGTCATAAGACAGAAGACCTTTCTGAGAAAACTGTGAAGTCATTGTGAGTCAAAAATACAACTGGCGTAACAGGACTTCAAGTTACATACACATATACAGCATCAGAAGAAATTCAGGCAAACGCTGCTTACTGTCGAATCTCTTTGCTGTGGTCCAGGTGACTGGCAGTGCGGTCCCTCTTTACCAAAGATGCTTCAAACCCTAGGCTCTAGAAAGTAAAATAAAAACTACTGATCAGACCTCAAGTCTCTGCGATTTATCACTTCAAACTTAACGGGCAAGTATTGATGAAATAACGGCAGAGATAACGGAGGCAGGGTCAATATACCTCGATGTGCTTGATGATGTCTCGCGCACCTATGATTTCAGAGTCGAACTTAATGTGTGCTTTGTTAGTTGCCAAGGCAACAGAGGCATATATAATCCCCTTCTCTTTCATGAGGCTGGATTCGATTTTGTGAACACAAGAGGCACATGTCATTCCTCTGACCTGAAAGAAGATAAAGAGTCAAACAGCGACGTCAACATTCGTCTATTAAAAGGAGGCTGCATGTATGCATATACATTCTTCTAATGTAGTAACAGGAATGTTTGTGTATTACTTTTATACTGCTAATAGAGAGGTGTACGCATACTCACCACCAGTTCCAGGTTTCCATCTGAATCTTCATAGTTCTCCATAACGTGGGCGCTGAAGCCCAGTTCTTTCACACACTCAGCTATCTTCTCTGGATTGATGACTTCGGGGTTATACCGGACCTCCGCTTTACTGGCCATTAGTGCAACCAGAACAGAGGAGATACCTGCACAACATCACAACAGCCACATTTTCTCTTTAGATACAAATAAAAAGCAAAGACATTCAGTGAATCCATTTCAAAAGTATATTTATTTACAGACCAGGTTCGTTCTTGAGGTTTCGCTCGATGTTTGCCACACAGGAAGCGCAGGTCATCCCTCCAATCTGGATGAAGCATTTGGAGTGCGTGGCTTCGCTGTCCGGCTTCTTAGATTTGACAGGTGTAACACTTGACGAGCCTGACAACACGGGATCTGATGCAGGCAGCAGAGAATTGGTTTCTGTTCACAAGAAATGATCGTTAGGTCAGCTTCAGATTATCTGAACTGCTTCAGCCATCCCACTTTGTAGGTAATTCAGCCACCACACAATGTATGCTCTTACCGGGTAGGAAAGCATCGAAGCCCATATCTTCTACGGCGTCCCTCAGCTCCTCTGGTGTGGTTAGAAGGGGATCATACTCAAAGATGCCCTGGTGATCAGCCAGAGAGACGCGGGCTGACACTACACCCTTCCTTTGAGAGATCATGCTTTCAATGGACTGGACACAGGAGTTACATGTCATACCCTCAATGTGAATATTAGCTACAGTAGCCAGAGGCTGAGTAAAACAAGGCTGTA
The DNA here is from genome assembly GCF_963514085.1 of Chelon labrosus. NCBI lineage: Eukaryota > Metazoa > Chordata > Actinopteri > Mugiliformes > Mugilidae > Chelon > Chelon labrosus. Next base: position 15,732,187 of record NC_140358.1, read on the forward strand.
AGGCAGCAGGTTTGGCCTGGGTTGCTCCTGCAGGCCGCGATGAAGGTAAGGCAGGCGTAGGCGATGTGAATGCAGGACTGAAGGGGCCAGAGGAGTCCCAGGGTTGAGTCTTAAAGTTTCCTGGAGGCAGTGCCTCAATTGCCTCTTGCAGCTGAGTCACTGTGACCTTTAGGGGATCGTAGCAGATAGAGGCCATCTCCTTTTCCAGTGAGACCTCCACAGACGAAACACCAGGCAGCATTGAGATATTATCTTGAATGTTGACCACACAGGAACGGCAGTGCATGCCTTTCACCCTGAGCATGACAAGTGTCGTGTCGATGAAGATTTCCGTCTCCTCCGATGTTTCTGACGGAGAAGAAACTGTTGTTTTTTGAGAATCGGCTAAACGTTCAATTTCACTGGGAGACAACTGCAGAGGGCGGGGCTTGGACTTGACGGAGGACTTGAAGCCGGCAACAGCAATCTGGTCGATGATGGTCTGGACAGTGATGAGGTAAGGCAGGTAGACGACTGTAGCTTCCTGAGACTCTAAAACAACTGTGAAGAATGAAAAAAGGGTTAAAAACAGTTATTTCACAAGAACAGGAAGTGACTGACAGGTCTGCAAGGCACATGACAAAAACATTAATAAAATCTATTCACTTTAAGCATTCACGGTAAAATAATAAATCCTATTAAAAAATGTTAAAGGAAGGCAACTGGACTTGAAGAATTTCTTCTCAAGAAAATTTTCAGGAAAATCAAAAGTCCAGATGTCTTTCTTTTTGGACATATCTTGACCTGGATGACTGACAAAATCACAGACGTTACACAATCCTGTTATTTTGAGATTCTGGGGCAGAGATCCTTTCAAGGCATGACTTAAAACTATAGTAAGAAAAGGCTGAAACGCTCCTGAACAACCTCCCTGAGAAAACCATACTGGCTAGATAAGTAAAATCTTTTAAGACTGAAAGGAAACTGCCAAGCCATTAAAATTAGTCTCTTAACTGTGATCAACTCAAATAGTATACGCCTGAGCCGCAATGTGATGTCTGAACCAGACAAAATTAGTCCTCTCCTGTGTCAGAAATAATCTTAGTGCAGATGTTTTAATAATTTATTACTGTATAATTGTGTCATGTGAGTTTTGTGAATTTTGTGACTTCATCGAGAACCCACTGCAGGCTGCAGGCTGCACATACAGTCACGTCAACACAATGACAATTCTGTACTCAGCAAACATAATCCCATCTGTCTACATGTCACTCCTTCCAACAATACAAGTGAAAGGATTTCATGAGTCAGAGTCAAATCCACAAAGCAATCCCTCAGTAGCCAACCTACAGAGAGTCCATCTGATATATAATGACATGACACCTGTCATCTGTAAGATTAGGGCTGGGTGATATGGCTGAAAAATGTATCACGATATAAGTGTTTCATATCAGTCGATATCGATAATTATTGATTCGTTTTTTTAACCTATTCTACCCAGACTTCTCAACTGTGCTAAACTGCATCCGTTATTTCTTTATATCGCTTTGATGTTTTGTCGTATGGCACTGCTGCCGTGTACCTCCAGATCAGATGTTGCGCTAGACTTTTTCCATTGTCTGTCACTTTGACGACAGGGTCATAAAAATCCCGTCATAAACTATTTTTTATAACTATACTTTAATTTTTAAAAAAATTATAACAATGACATATTCAATAGCATTTATTTTTCATTCATTTTTAATTAATATTCAGTAGCGGTGGAAAAAAAGATTCGGTTTATATAACCGGCAAACTAAGGTACTCAGACACTCACTCACTTAAGCACAATACGCAGAGAAACGAAACTTAACCGACTACTAATCAAGAGACAAGAGCCAATTAGTATGCTCACTCGCCACCAAGTTAGCAGACAACATCAATTCAATTCAATTCAATTCAATTCAATTTTTATTTATATAGCGTCAATAACAATACAAATCGTCTCAAGACGCTTTACGAAAACCCGGCCTGAAACCCCTAGAGCAAGCCTGAAGGCAACGGTGGCAAGGAAAAACTCCCTTTTAACAGGAAGAAACCTCGAGCAGAACCCATCTGCCTAAGGCCAGCCGGGTACAGACAGAAGAAAGAGAGAACAGCAAGATAAACATACATCTGTCATAGATACACATATCTGACTAAAGTGTACATGTGGAATCTTATGATACAAACTGATGATGTTACATGACAGTTTGAAAATGTAAGAGGAATCATAGGCAGGTTGGAGAACTGTTCATTCAGGTAACATCGGTCTGACTCTTGTCTGACTTAAAATAACCAAAATATTGCCAAACTGGTGACGTGACCGTTCCTTTTTTATCAACAATTTCCTCTCGCGCTGTCGCACACATATTCTCCTTTCACTCCACGCCGTTCTTTTTTTTGTTGTTGATGCCACCAACCTGGCATAGCTGGGCCGTGATAGGTCGAGAGGCTAAAGCCCTTCCTCTGCCCACATCCCCCAGAATGACTTGCAGTTCTGGCTCGGGGTTTTCTTCCTATTTTTTTCTAACGGAGTTCGAGTGAAATTATCGAACATTCTATCGAACGTATTTTCTATTTATATCGATCACGTGTCTATCGCGTGACTATCGCGATATATATCGTTATCGTTTTATCGCCCAGCCCTACGTGCAATGCAGCAGTGTTTCAACATCTCTTATAGCTCAGACAGTGACGTTATATATGACTGTAAGCTTGCAAACTCATCAAGTACATTACGTACCTTTGACCTTTTCAATCCCTTTCAGTTTCCCAATCTTCCCTTCAATGGTGGTGGTGCAGGAGTGACAAGTCATTCCTTCAATGCACAGCTTCAGGAGGGTCACTCCTCTCCCCGTGGTGGCGTGAGATGGAGACACGGGTAGACCTTTTTGTGTAGGGCTGCTGGGAGCGGGCATCTCCACAGGCGTTACGCTGGATACAACCTCACTCAGCTGCAGCATGGAAGTCAGGGAAGGAATAAACGTGACAGTGAGACCCATCAGAGGCAGGTTCTCTCTGACATCCAGCACTCCCTGAATCTGTGAGAGCTTCTCCAAGGCTTCCTGTTGGGCTGCAGGTGTTAGGCCCGAGGTGGCGATCAGCTGGGTATCTGTAGAGACTGGTGTGGCTGCGCTAGACTCCGACAGACTTGATTCAAAGCCCATGTCCTCGATGGCCTCTGACAGAGTCTCTGGGCTCTGTTGGCTGTGGTCAAATATGACTGTGGCATTTTTCTTCTCTAAAGACACCTGCAAAATCAAGCCAAGTAAAGGGCTATAATTAGAAAACGTAACAACGGACATTCATAAATTGTCAAAGAAAAATCTGCCAAATCTTAATCAGTTCGTAAATCTATGCCTAAGTTTGACGTGAGCCTTTTATTCTGCCATTAACTAGGCAAACAACCGCTGCGGGTAGCTTTCCTTTGATAACACTGATAAGGGCTTAATGTTGATTTGGTTGCCCTTGGCGCAGAGCTGTATTCAGTTTGTTATTTATTTTAGCAGGCTTCTTACGATAACTTTTGGTCGAGTCAGCTTAACGTTGACTTGGATACTATACAAACTCTTGCCTCATGTGGCCACTGGCACTCGTTCAATTCCATTTCCATTTAATGATATTTTACTGCCACTCGGTGAATGTGTCTTATATAAACAATAAACTTTTTCTACATTATAAGGGCAACATGAGTCCAAGGGCTTGGTAAGCTTGCAACACGTTCCGTCAGCATGATGAGACTCAGCAAGAAAGAAACATGTGACACACTGAAGGGATCACTTGACTCCGACATAAGTTATAGACCACAGTGGGGGGCTTAGTTGTGAGTAAACGTGGTTGCCTGAAGGACTAACCTTTATTTCCTGAGAATGAGAGGCCAAGGAATGAGAAAATGGCTATTCTACCAGAAAAAATCAATTCACTCCTTGCAGATAATGTCTATATAGATTAACATAAAATGATCCAAGCTCTAAATTCTCTTAAAACACAAGTGACATTTCCTGTGGGTACAGCATATACATCCGATGTCACGGTGCTGCAAAGGGCAGAGCACTATCAGGGAGACTTTATTACATTATCTCCTCATTTAACCTTAGCCTGAGGGGTAAACACACAATAAGCAAAACAGCAGGCCAGACCCATCGCGATTAAGCCGTCTCCCATGGCTACACTGATGTTACTTGGTTGTAAATCAGAGCAGCTTGTCCTAAGGGAGAAAGACTCTGGCATAATAAAACGCTGAGATGAGCAGGAACTTTTAGTTAATATAATAATGTGTCGATATCTGTTGTGTAGATGCACTACTTTAAAAAACACACTGGACTCTTACGACATCTATGGTCAGATCCTGTTTTTAAAACAGGAAGTGCCATGGAAAAAATTTTCAAGTCATTAAATTTTAAAAATAGCAACGCAACATAGAACAAAACTCGCTAAATGACATTTAAACATTGACGTATTTACCTTTATATGTATTACGCCATGGAGAGACCCAATGCGCTGTTCTATGGACTGGACACAGGAGCCACAAGTCATTCCCTCCACTCCGAGGGAGACTGAAGACAGGCTGACTTTCTGTGTCATGATTGTTTAGCCTAAAAATAAGGACAAAATAAAGACAAAGTTTATCGTCTGGCATAAACAGTCTTTGGATTGAACAAAAAACACAGACGAGGAGGATCACTAAACCAAAGCAGATGCTGAAAGACACAGACACATTCTTCCCTCAAAAAACAAAACAAACAAAGAGGCAACGGAAATATATAAAGCCAGTCATGTTACATTCTTGGGCAAAAACAACATTATTATTATTGTTATATATATGGCATTACACATTAATATAAATAAAGTCTTTCATTTCAATTTGAATCAAAAGAGACTTTAAACTAATCACTGAGAAATAGAGTTTAACAAAAGAAAATAAAAGGTTATTTTTGAGCTTTTAATCTTCTAATCAACATAGAAAATCAATATATTTTAAAAGGGGAAAAAAAAGACACTTCGGCACAAAAGGTGAATCAAACTTCTACTGTCTGTTCTATATTAAGTTTAGGTTCAAAATTGACAAAAACATTCCCTTGTACAAGACGTACGGGAATGTAGAAAGCGTAAGTCCTCTGTGGATATTTCATTTTCAGTTTCCTTCAAGAAGTAGTTCAGCTAAGTTAAAGCTTGTAAAATTATGACACTTTTATTGGATCTACAGTCATCTATATGCACTGTCAGATGAGATGAGAAAATCCAACACATGACTGTCATCAAAGGTTGTGGATGGGAGCCAAATGAACAGTCACTTAGCTATCGATTCAGCATGATGTTTGCGGGACACTTTTAACAACAACACAAAGCTCACTTCTCAATTTCAGTTATGGACACAGCAAGTTAGGACACAGCATTTATTTTTTTTTTTTTACAGCTACGACCACCTTGTAACTTATTAAGTTAACACAGCAAAAGTAAAGTTGACGTATGTTTATTCTTTCTTATGGTTACCAGTGGTAACCAGTCACTCAGTAAATATAATCATCTACAGCCTACCTAATGTTAGCTACACATGTTTTGTTACATGACTAGTTTTGTGACTTTTGGTAGCTTAAAGACTCACTTTGCTCGTTCTCATATATTTCATACAGCTGATGTTAAAGAAGCTAACACTAAGCTACCTTGTCTAAGTTAAATAACAACTTAAACTGGACGTTACAGGGACAACTCTAACTGTTAGCTGTCGCCTAATTGTTGCTAAACTTACAAAACCATGTATCATCAGTCAGGTGAAATGTGTCCTTGACCTACTGGAACAAAACGACCCACCTGCTGAAAAAAAAAAACACGGCTGATGTTCATGGTTAGCATGGAAAACAAAACTCTTACCTCGGGAATCCAGAAAGGAAGTTAGCTGCAGGCTGCTAGCGTCGGCTGTCAAGACTGTGTGGCTAGTTTAAGCTAGCAGGCTAGCTAGCATCTTCTCTTCATCCCACGTTTCAGCCGGCAAAACGGACACGTCGCGGCATCGTCCTGGAGGCGAACAACAGCGGAGAGTGCCGAGTGCCACTGTTATCACAGAACTCATCTATGTGCAGCTGTTTTTGTTGCTTCTCCCCACGCCGACGTGACGGACGGCGACTGCACTGTTGGTGCGTCAGTTCCAATGGGCGGAGCCTCGCGAGGGGAACCGAGCGTAATGCTAATGGGTAAATTTTGCCCTAAAGTTTGCCTATGAGGGTGTTAGCACATAGCTATTATCGCTCTCATAACCCTCTGTTGTATGAACGTGTTTCGACTGTATTGAGTTAGATCAACTATTCGTTTTGTTAGTTTTACGGGAGTGGATTTGCCAGTCCTTTGTCAGAGGCAGAGTTTGAAAAATGTGAACGTAAAAGACAAAGCTCAGGGCTATAAAACATATAAGAATCAGAATCAGCTTTAATGGCTAAGTGTACACATACAAGGAATTTGACTCTGGTTCCTTTGCTCTCTTGTACAGAAACAACTTAAATAAGTGAAAGAAAAATAAAATAAAATAAAATAAATCTCAATCTGTACACACAGAATATAGGATAAGAGCAGATATATACACCAAACCAGGGTTTTGTACAGTGAGTATATACAATAGTGCAGAGTTATTGTTTACTGATCATGTGAATGGTTCACACTCTGTGACTGCTCAGAGTTCATCAGACCGACAGCCCGGGGGAAGAAACTGTCCTTGTGGCAGGTGGTTTTGGCGTACAGTGCTCTGTGGAGTCTGAACAGGTTGTGACCAGGGTGTGAGGGGTCAGTGGAGATTTTACTGGCCCGCTTCCTGACCCTGGACCGGTACAGGTCCTGGATGGAGGGAAGGTCGGTGCATGATTCATCTTTGAGTGACCTCTTAATAAACAACATTGGGTCTTATAGGAGCACTTTAAAAACAGAGCCTTTTTACATCATCATAAACTGTATGCTTGTTGGCTTGTTGGCTTGGCACTAGCTGGACTGATTCTCCTTATAATGCTATATATGTTGAAATATGTTCTTGAATCAAATGGCATTGTTTCATGCTGTGACTGAATGCTTTTGATTTCTGAGATTTAGACAAAGAATAATAAATGTTTATAATAAATTATTCTAATAAGTTACATCCCCAGGTGAAACCACTGGTGGTAGGGAATACACAGAACACAGTCATCTCATACTTTTTCTTCTTGTTCGTCTTCTTATCATAGAGCATATGTGTCAAAACATACGGCCCGGCAGCCAAAATCGGCCCGCAAGAGGGTCTAATCTGGTCCGTGGGATGAATTTGCAAATTGCAAAAATTACATTGAAGACATTAACTGCAATTTTTCCATTAAAAGTAATTGCTGTTCCTAGGGTTCACACAGATTTAGTAAGAGTTGTGGACATAACACAACACTGAGACCTAGAACTAAACAGAAATTGCACTTATTTTTCTTAAGAAATGTCCAGTCATTAAATGTAAACATTTTCATAATGTTCTTCTTTGCACTAAGGGAAAGGGAAACATTTGGAGTTGTCGTTATTTATAGGTAAACATCGTGTTATTAGTCTGGCCCCCTTGACCTCAAACTAGTCTGTATGTGGCCCCTGAACTAAAATGAGTTTGACACCCCTGTCGTAGAGGCAAGAAGAAAAGTACATCTACCATGTGTAACAGTGAAGTGGTTGGAATAACACGTGCACTCAAATACAAAAGCCGTAAGCCTGCATGATGCACAATGATCCAGCTGAGTGTTGGCCGATTTACTTCCGCAATTATTCTCCAAGTCAGTGTTAAGATTCACAAAGACTGAAAGGCACCCATCTGCAAAGCAACAGGCAATCAGCAGCATACGTGGCTACAAGTAGTAGTCACACCAGTCCCTTTTAAAATGAAGCAGGAAGATGAGTAATTCACCAACGACCAAAATCCTGCTACACTAGAAATACTACATATGGTAGGGTGACATGAAGTTCTCTTTGCATTCATGACAAATTCCAGTTTTTTGATGTTGTGAGTCTCAAAGTCAGAACAATATTAACATAGATCTTCCTAAACTATATGACTCAAATAAGTTATTATGACCAGTGCTTCAAAATTGAGACTGAATGACAACATATTGCTCAGTTTACCCTGAGAACCCAGAGGAGAATTATGTGTTTTATCTCAAACCCTTTACACACAGACACACACACACAAAACACCAGCTGTCAGTCTTACAATAAATTATAGTTTATTGGCGTTTAATGCGTGAACTAAACATTTAGTCTGCGACAGTTTAATGTTCCAGTGAGCTTAAATAGATGTTTATGGATGTGTCCGTGGCTGTTTTTTAATGACCATTTTCACAAGATCACTCTGTCTCTCTCACACACACACGCGCGCGCGCACACACTTTGACACACTGACCTACTTTCTCAGTCCGCGTGCACATACTATCTTGTACTCTGTGCTCGTGGATCAGGACAACAACAACGCACATTGTTGTAAACGCATTAGTCAAAGTGCAGGTGTTAAATTATCCTCAACAGGGAAAAGTACGAAACCCGTAGGTCCCCCGTCGATGCAGGACTGCTGCTAATCTATTTCTCTGCGTGCATGCTGGTGGCGGGAGATGCAGCCGAGCAGATCCATGTTTTCCTCCGCTCACGTGTACCGGGCTGCTCGGCGGCGCCCGTCAAGCTGTCGCTAAAGCGAAGGGAGCTTATTATGGGAGCTGCTCATGCTGTCCTATATCAGCAGCAGCCAGCATTTCTCCAGTCTTCTTCTCCAGCCATGGCTCCAAGTGGACGCTCCCTTCCAAGGCGGCCGATCACAAAATCCGGAGGGAAGTGTTGTTTTTAAGCAGTTCGTGTAAGTAACATGTCGCGTTATTGGCTGTTTGAAGTGTGTTTGATTTTACTGTTCAGCTGTCGGTGAAGACCACCTCAGAAATGTGGAAAAGCTGGTGTGGGCAGCTGTGCGTGTTTGCACATTAATGCTCTGTAAATGTGTTTATATGGCGCCACAGGTGATCTTCCACTCAGTTCAGTGCAGTTCAACCTTTAAGATATGCAATATACTTTGATACTGTATAGCATACATCAATAACATAATACAATCATTTATATAGCAAAAGCAATAAGTATACTGCTACAAAACTAACAATAGGAAAGATATCATGTTTAGTAGTGCTGTTAATACTAACACTTCTCTCAAAGAGTCTGCACTGAGGGAGGCTACAAGAGTCAAGCTTCATAAGGGGTTGTAAATGATTATTTTTAGGCTGGACCAACATGTCTGTAAACAGACATTACAACCTCAAATTTAACTTTCAAAGCCTGTAGCTGCAGCCCCTGGACAGGACGGGGTAGTGACCAGTTAAGATACTTTATAAATAAGCAGGAGCCAATGATGATTCTTGCGTCGTGCAAAATTATTGCTCCCGGTTATGAACCTGCCTGCTGCTCAGTGGGAGATGGGTTTTTTGATTGGTGGTTCACTCATGCGTGGAGATTACATCAGTGCAGATCTGAGGACTGAGTGAAATTCTGCTTCTGCAAGACTGGTGACAGATTACAGGGAAAAGGGTTTAATTCAGCATCAGCATCAACTGTCATTTGGCTTTTTTTTTTTTTTTAGGTAAGTTCACTATCAATATTTATTTACTTGAATCAAAGAGATCAGTGTAGATCCTTTAACTTGAGATGATAGTATATGAAACTGTATTTAACTTTAAAAGGGGGCTTTTTAGAAATGTTTTGAATGTCACAGGATTGCAAACTGTGAAGAACCCATGGCATTTAGTGGAGAAGTAATTATTATTGCTGTGTGCAAGATGCTTAAAGTAATTCAAGATTTTATAACATGAGTACCTTTTTGTGCATTTTGGATTTTAAACTAAAAAAAATCTGCATATAATCTGTATATTATAAGGTGTGTGAAAAATGGAGTACATAGCTTAATACAGAAATGAATCTAAGTAGTTGCTTAAGAGAAGAAAATGTGCGAGCTATCGTTGAGTAATGTGATTTTATTCATGCTGGACAAAAACAGAGATTCTGCAGAAGCTGAGGCGTTTACCCATAAAGCTATTGTTGGAGAGAAGACCTCAAAGTGTGTTTACATAGTACTGAACCGTGTGGCTTGTGATATCACACCAAAAACAAATACAAAGATACTGCAAATGTGCTGCAGCACAAATATTGTTGGAGTATTTTGTTTCTACCAATTCCTAATTCTCCTGACGCCACAGTGGGCTTTGATTTGTTTCAGGATGAAACGAGGAAGGACAGGTCTCAAATCCAAGTGCCAGACCTTCTCCTCCCGTGAGAAGCGGGCTAAAAGACAGAAGCGAGCGGCATCCAGTTTCACCCTGACTCAGGCGCAGGACTGGGGTAACCTGCCCCACCACATAGTCCTGCAGATCTTCCAGCATCTGTCTCTGGTGGACCGTGCCAGGGCCTCATCCGTGTGCCGGAGCTGGAATGACGTCTTTCACACGCCCGAGCTGTGGAGGAGGTTTGAGTTTGAGCTCAATCAGCCCGCCACGTCTTACCTGCGCTCCACCCACCCTGACCTCATTCAGCAGATAATCAAGAAGCACGCCCAGCACCTGCAGTATGTTAGCTTCAAAGTAAGAGCCTTCCTGCTGTCGCCCTTTTCTTCCCTTCTTTCGCCTCCTCTGGCCTCCTTCCAACTCTCCATTTTCACAACACAGCTGTCTTAAAAACAGTACGCACGCTCCTTAATCCAAACCATCTGCTGCTGAATTGATCATGACATATTAGCCGTCTTGGCTCTTTGGTTTAACAGACTGAGATGATTCTCACACCTCATCTCTGCATTTTTCATATGTGTTTTTATTTATTTATTTTTTTTACCTAAATGGTGAATGGCTGGTAAATCAGGTGGACAGCTGCACAGAATCTGCAGAGGCGGCCTGTGACATTCTCTCCCAGCTGGTGAATTGTACCATTAAGACCCTGGGGCTGATTTCTACAGCACGACCCAGCTTCATGGATGTGTCTCAGGTAAGAGACAGCCTTGTGTGCACGTTATATATTCTGTTTGCATGTTAAACAGAATACTGTATTCACCTCCCCCCTCCCTGATTTTTTCACTTTGTCCTGAAATAATGCGCAATAATTGTCTGGACAAAATTGCTGTTATAAGATATGACATCCTGGTTTAACCACCGCTGTTTCCTCTCTCCTCAGGCGCACTTTGTGTCTGCGCTGACGGTGGTGTTTGTGAACTCCAAGTCCCTGTCCTCTATCAAGATTGATGACACCCCAGTGGACGATCCATCCCTGAAGGTGCTGGTTGCCAACAACAGTGACACCCTGAAGTTGCTGAAGATGAGCAGCTGTCCTCACGTCTCCCCAGCCGGTCAGTAGTTTTGAAGCAAAGTTTCCTGTTTTGGCTTTTATTATTTTGCACATTAGAGGATGCAATATGAGAACAGAGAGCGACAGTGACAACGCTGATATTTAAAAGCTATAACGCTCATGATATTCAGTGATCTTAGTCTTCCATTTCCAGATTGGCACTAAATAATAAGGGAAGCTGATGGGAAATGTTGTTATTTGTTCATAAACTAAAGTATCTCTTTGACGGGACAATGGTATGTGAAGTGAATGGAGCCACACCAAAGTGTTGCTGGCACATTTCACTCAAAAACAAAATCCCATAGTGGTGTTAAAGGAGAGTTCAATGCCTCACTAAATTCAACAGGATTCATCCTCTGGGCAACAGTCGCTGTTGAGATCGGTCAGGACAAGGCTTGTAGGCCAATCATCTGAGCGATGTGTTATTCACACCATGCTGCCTTTTTTTGTTTTTAAGAATCTTTAACATCCATATGTTCCTCTCGTTCTTACTTCAGGTATCTTGTGTGTTGCCGATCAATGCCATGGTCTCAGAGAGTTGGCGTTAAACTACCATCTCCTGAGTGATGAGCTCCTCCTTGCCCTGTCGTCTGAAAAACATGTCCACTTAGAACACCTGCGCATCGATGTGGTGAGCGAAAACCCCGGCCAGACACACTTTCACACCATCAAGAGGAGCAGCTGGGAAGCCTTGGTCCGACACTCGCCTAAGGTCAACATCGTCATGTACTTCTTCCTCTATGAGGAGGAGTTTGAGCCCTTCTTCTGCGAGGAGACCCCGGTCACCCACCTGTACTTTGGCCGGGCAGTTAGCAAAGAGATGCTGGGCCGCATCGGACTGAACTGCCCCCGGCTGGTGGAGCTGGTGGTGTGCGCCAACGGCCTCGAACCCCTGGACGAGGAGCTGATCCGTATCGCGGAGCGCTGCAAAAGCTTGACGGCCATCGGGCTGGGCGAGTGTGAGGTGACCTGCAGCGGCTTTGTGGAGTTTGTGAAGATGTGCGGGGGCAGGCTGACTCAGCTGTCAATCATGGAGGAGGTGTTGATCCCAGACAGCAGCTACAACATGGAGCAGATCCACAGCGAGGTGTCGAAGCACCTTGGCCGCATGTGGTTCCCTGATATGATGCCCACCTGGTAGGCTGACATGCAGCCAGAGGGGATGTTAATGAAGTGCATGACATCTATGGCCTCCGAATGAGGATTGCATAAGGGTAATCTTAACATGGTTACACCTTTTACTTTTCATTTTGGACTGGACAGTTTGGACTGTAAGTGTTCTTGGCCAGATTACAAGAAGATGGATCATATCTAAAGCTATCATTCTTATTTTCACCTTCAGCCAATTTGATTAATGTTATTAAGACTAATAATGGAAACGGTTTATCACAAACTGATCAGCTTTTCCTCTATGCATTGATATTGTGATGTGATATTTTGGATGTAGTAGTGTGAATAATGGCCTGAATTTCTATACACACTGCAACCATTCAGCCGTTGTGCATAAAGGATGCAGATCTGCCATCTGCTGGTTGCTTGTGTTAAAAACACCACACTTCCTGAGCGTTATTTATACCCTGCTGTATTCCTTTTCATCAAAAAAAATGACTTCTCTGCTTCTGCTTAAGCTTTTTCCCAGCATACACCCTTCCCTGAGCATAGCGCCAACAGAGGACCGAGAGAACAAGAGTTTCCTGTTGAGCTGGAGCAGGAATCACACCTCCATGTACAGCACAATGGATCTTTTGTTTTCCTGTTTATTTCAGTGGAGTTCTAACAACTCAGCTTTAGATGCTTTTTACGTGCCGAGTCGTTAAACCAGAAATTCAGATCTCACCTGTCTTATCAACAGTGGAGTTTCATTTACCCTTTTCTTGCCCCTGAAATGATTCAATGAAGTTGGCTTCATGTTCTTTACACACAAGGCAGTTGATGAGAAGTTGTAGTGAAGATAACTCTGTGTAATGTGTAAAAGATAAAATGGAACTAAATGAGGAAGTTAATCCTGTGATACAATGAACATTTAAAAAAAACATGAACTATAAACTTAATTTGTGCAAATCTTGTGCATTACAGGCAGACCCAGTGCCGTGATACATGACTACAGCTGTAAATATTTATACTGTATTTGTTAATTTGTCAGTTGAATGTAAGTTATTTATCACATGTGTATTTTGGGTATATGCAGCAGTAATGGGCTAGCTAGAAGTCTGCATCATGGACACTGCTCTTTCTTTTTCTTATGGTGTATTTAAGTCTTAATAAAAAAAATTTAAAAAAAAGTGTTTACATGACTTGCATGTTCTTTTGGCTCTGGTACAACAAAGCCTGATCTAAGCTGTCCCTTTTCCTGACTTTGTCCCATTTGACCTTTCTGCAGCTCTCCATTCTCTGCTCTAGAGGGCAGCAATGATCTAACTGGAGGCTGTGGGACGTTATATAAGCAGAGCTGCTACTGTATAATGAAGTACGCCAATGATAACTCAGCCCTTTTTGCAAGTGGATTCACTTGTGCACACTCCATTTCCATAAAAAAAAAAAAGCACCAGACTTTGCAGCTTCGAAGCCTTTTCTTCCGATTATGCTAAACGTACCGTTTTGTCGTAGATGCTCCGTCAGAAATAAGACGAAGCTTGACAGACACATTTGGGGAAAATGAAATGCAATGTATTTCCTTTTCTTTCTTTACAGATGTACATAACATACAAGAAACTACTCACAAGCCAGCCAATAATAATAATAATAAAAAACAACGATAATACACAAAAGATTAGGTAGAAAATCTGTAAACCACACATTTTTGCCTTCGTGGCTGTTGAGGGTATCTAGGTGAGAGGAATACATTAAACCAGCTAAGCATTTTGTCTTGGAAAAGAGCCATTTTTTGGAGGGGTGGGTGGCATGAGTAATTGGGTTACCACTGTGTACAGAAAACCCATCATGAAAGTAACAGGCTTATGTGTTACTTTGTTATGAGGAGAGGAAGGAGAAGAGGGCCTACGTGCTTTTGTAGAGTAGTTTATTGCAAAATAATCTCCAGCGATTCACCCTGATTGCCTTTCCAAAATGAAACATTATATTGGGATCATGAGCCAGCTCAGATATTCACAATGTTTTGAATAAATAATCATCATAGTGCTCTTTTTACCCCCTTCAAGTTGCCTCTGTTTGTCATGTGTGCACAGGCTGCTTATAGTTTACACTGGTGACATTCAGTGAGAGATCGTCCCCCGTGCCATCCGCAGCAAAACACCCAGGATAATTGTCCACAGAGGCATCCAGGGTGGGAGAGGGCGGGGTGGACAGCCGGGAGCGTTGGACATGCCCTCCGCCCCTGAGGCTCCTCCACTCCTTGATCCACTCGTCTCTTGTGGAAGGCTCCATCCGGTCCAGCTGCCTAGCTTGTAGGATCGGGGAGGGGGCGATAGAGTTCTTCAGCACGTGAAACACGTACCTGGGGGAGAGAGTGTGGTGGTGAGAAAGTAGGCCAGTGAAAAATATGCGGCCCTTTGATGTAAATCAGAGCATTCCCTCTAAATATCAGCTCTTTTAGACGCATCAGCAACCGAGAGGAAGACTGAGCCATGGTGCAGTCGCTCCTGACCTTCACAACTAACGTTATTTAATTACAAATTAGCCCAGAATATATATATATATATATATGAAACAACTTCACAGTTCATAGCAGTTAATGATTTCCACCAGTGTAATTTATAGAAAATTTAATTACGAGGTAGACTAGAATGAATCTCTGACAGTCTTTGAGCAATATCTACATGGGCTCCCTCATCAGAGGTTATTTTTAGATGCTAAGAGAGAGGGTAACGTTCGAGGAAAAGTAACATCATCTGATGCCTTTAATCACCTCGGGACTGCTCACATTCCTTGCTGGTAACCACTGCAGTAATCCACCTCAAATAAAGACTATGTGATGAACAATAAATAAACAGAATAGAAAACTACGTACAAAAAAATCCTCCGGCGGTGCATTTTAAAGACTATTCTGCACATGTTTTGATGCTGATTCATTGTTAATTAGTCAAAAAATGACTCAAATATTCGTTTCTTGGTTTCATCATTTTGTAGTGTTGTAAAGGGAATATTTTTTGATTTTGGAGAGCTCTGAAAAACCATGACCGTGTGTTTTTATTTCTGCCACATTTCAAAGTGTAAAACAGCTAACTGATTAATAATCATTCAGTATTATTAGCTGCACACACTTTGGGCTTCTCCATAGGTTGTTTTATGAATAAAAGCCGAGCCAAGCTGGTAGTTCTGGTTCTTACTTTCCCCAAAGCAGTTCAGTCATGCTGCCGAATAACATTTTTAGACATCTTCCTTCTCAGGGATTAAATGAAACCAACAGGGCTAGGTAACAGGTAATGCTACTTCTATGCTCTTCAAAGAGATGTGATCGGGGAAGGCATGCATGTCTGACAATGGAAATAAACAAAAGAGTACGTCAAAAGAAGTGATTCTTCTACAGTGACGTGAAGACATGAAAAATGTCTGTCATCCATCGGGTTGTTTGAGTGACAGACGCAGGGAGGAAAAAAACACTTATAGTACCTGGGAAGCAGAGCAACCACGGTGGAGAGGATGCAGACAAGGTAGAAGACGGGGTCGGCCAGCTGCCTCTGGAAGATCCAGTATGGGTTGGACGGAGGGTTACACGTAACGCAGGTGGCGCTGTAGATGAGCGTCACGATGAAGAACAGCGCCACACTGCCCAACATGATCAGCCAGTGGACTTTCGTCTACAGAGCAGTCACAAAAACCAGCTGTAACAATCCAGCAGGCCGGACAAATTGCAGCAAAAACAATTTCATCCACAAAACCAGTTTTCTACAACTGAACTCACCCAGGATTTGATCTCTATTGACAGATGCAGCAGGATGGTAAACAATGCAATTGTGTTTAAAGGAGTTCCAAAGGCGAACATGCCAATGTCTGAATCCTGGTAAGACTGAGGGAAAATGAAACAGGTTGTCAAACTTTATTTAGAAAGCAGATAGCAAACGTGATTATAGCCGGACTATTTAAATGTGTCTCTTACCCAATATGGAATAAAGAACACCACCAGGCTCTGATAGAAGGCATCGAGCATGGAAGCCCAGAAAGTAGAAAACCTGTATTCCTAAACAAAAGAGCACACATTTAAGTACACAAATTAATCAGATTACTCATTTTACTCAAGACACAGCAGGTACCGGTTTGATTTTCTCCCTCAGACTTACCCCTTCACCTTGTCCGGTTTTGTACAAGTCAGGGACACCCAGCAGCACCTCAGCAGAAACATCTTTGTCCATGATGCCAAACATGATGGGTGGGACGGATGTGAAGAAAAGATTGAAGAAGATCAGCAGCCAATAGTCGGTCATGGAAGTGGCAGAGAATCCGCAGAAGAACTGATACCAGAAGAGCAGGTTCACGTAGGCCTGAGAGACACATGAAACCGCGGATGATTACATTAGAAATCAATGCAGACGGTGGATTTCGACGCTAATACAGACACAGGACTCACCACATTCTTATAGAAGAAATAAATGATCATGTTTGCCAGTCGAGTGTAGCACCAGTGCCCGTGGACCAGGAGAAGTTTCTTCAGGTGTTTGAAGCGAGATATGGCAAAGTCGCTCGCCATGACGGCCTGCAGACGGCAAGAAAGAAGTCAGGATTAGTTTGAAGCTGTGAGAGCAGGAACAGAAAAAAAACACATCTGTAGCTTTAATGATTAAAAAAACAAAACAAACTCCAACCTGCATCCCCTCCTGACCGGATATCCCAATGCCGATATCAGCTGCTTGGATCATGTTCACATCATTTGCACCATCACCTGAAACCACACAGTGAATGTCAGTCCCAGGTTCAAGAACTTAACAATGCCCCTCGAGTTTTTATTTTGGAGTTTAGTGCAAGTTAAATCTACAACACACATTCTTTGCATCAAGTTAATTTAATTTCCAACACTCACTCTCTTTTAGCCTTGTGTTTGGCCTCTACTGTACCCACCCCTGGGGGAAATATCTTATTCTTTAGCTGCCAAATGCTCAACCGTGTTCAAGGGTTGTTGCTAACTGTGTCTTTGCTGAGCAGGCAGGAGGTTTAGAGCTTTTTTTAACTGCAGAAAACAGCTGCCTGATGTGGCCAAAAAAATGACACTATGGGAGCAGTGAGAATGAGCAGTGAAGTTGCAACTCACTATAAAGCTCTGCAAAGCAAGCGGAGAGCTGAGAATCACGCTATGTCAACAACCAGCTGTGCAAAAATGTATATGGACATAAACCGGCCTCTTAGGGCCGCTCAAGTGGGACACACCTGATTTGTGATTTAGAGTTTTTATACAGTTACTTTTAATCCTGACAGTGTTGTGGATAAATGCATATTGAACCAAGCAATGACTTAAATGCACAGATAAATGTGTCAAATCCAGCGTCTTCTCACCAACAGCGAGTGTCATGACCTTGAGTTTCTCCCTGACCACTTTCACCACTCCGCTCTTCTGCAAGGGTGTGACTCTACAGCAGAGCACCGAGCGGCAGCGCTTCGCCAGGTCCACAAAGCGGTCCTGCAGGTCCGCCGACAGGGCCATGGTCAGGGTGCGCCCATCGATCACCAGAGCGATGTCTGGAGTCGTGTCCACGTTGCGAGGGTCCTCGGTGTACCTCCTCACCTCTTCCAGAGCGCAGTCCAGGATGGATGTGCACATGAGCTGTAAGAAAGAACAAAAACAGGGGATTATTCTGCTAATTGTAATAATATTACTATTAACAGATAATCATTTCCATCATTGGTTTGTTGCAGCCTCTCAGAGGTGAAAACATTCTGCTTTCCTTTGTCTGACATGATAGTGAGAAGCTGGTTAGACAAAGTAAACATCCTAAACATGGCTTTTGGAAACAGTTGATTGGGGTTTTTCACAGACTAACTAACAATTAATTGAATGAACCAAAAACGATCAAGAGTTTAATTAATTACGAGTGAAAATAGCAAGTTAACAAAATGGTAATAAATAGAAGTAACACTCAGGGACTATTCTTCTGGAGAAGGGTACAGATTACAGTGTCTGCCGGTAAAAGAAACACCTTACGCTGCCGGTGAGTCATGTACATGATGTCTGATCAGTTACCAGGCTCTGGTCCCGTCAGACTCATCACTGTTGTGTGTAAATAAGTCCAGACTCTCCGCCAAAAAGAAACTGACACGACGTAGAAAAGGCTGCGTTCTATTTTTATTCCATCTATCGAATAGCTGGCTAAATTTCATTTGGCTTGGTAGGCTGATGGCTGTGGGAGCTCATCTCTCAGGTGGTCATTGAGTTACGGTTGTAAAATATAGTTGATTACCATTATGGCTCCGTCCTGGATTATGAGAGGAAGGGTATTTCCTCTGAGGGTGGAATTTTAGACTGGTAATTAGATATGAAAGCAATAGTTATTGTGTTGGGGGTATCACACTCCATTCATCATCAGTGACTAGTCCATCTAAAGGGAGCGCAGCAGCCGCCCGTTTCAGAAACTTCCACATGTATCTGACTTAGAGCCGACAGGTCATTTTGGTCTATTTGAGGCCGGGGATGATTAGACATGGCCAGGTTGTTATGAAGGGTTCATTCCTGTGCTACCAGATCTTTAATGACCTCAGAGAAGCAAGGCCCTCACCTGACACCTTATCTTCCTCAGATGGATAGTGAGGGTTTGACCTTTAGCTGAAATGTAAAAGTGGTCAAAGAGGTTCGGCCATTTAAATTGGAGGGAGACAACCTCACGAGGGAAACCGGCCGAACTTACTACTTGGAAAACACACAACTTCTCCTAAATGACCATTAAAAAAAGTTAGTGCTGCCCTCTGGAACAAGCGGTGCGGTGTGTGATATATTAATTATATCTCGCCTTAATCTGTTTAAAAAGGCCTACGCGCGATAAAGGTTTTTGATGCTTGTTAGCTACTACTACCCCATGTCTTTGCTATTATTTAAATCAAATTAAATAAATTAAATTCCTAGAAAAGTTGCTCAAATATTCAGATACATATTTGATGAGCCCAGTAAATTGTTTTTCAAAAGCTAAATCGGACCTCAACTTCGCAAGTTGCAGCCTCGAAGATCTCTTTTACTTGGTAGTAAATGGCAATTGAAGACATGTTTTTTAAACATCACTTCACACGTATCCAAACCGTGTTGCCTGTGTGGCGTTGTCAGTCACGTGAATGTTAGCGTGACTTCCTGAAATCTGTCAGAAAGGAGGATGCTGGATGATGGAAAATGTGTCGCCAGCTGTTCACAGTTTGCGTTCTTGCACAGGAATGTTTTCACACACACCCAGTCCTAAATACGGTGAATGCAAATACTTGCAATAATAATACATCTTGTCAGGTCAGGTCTATTTTGCTTTGTCATTTCAGCCCCTTGCCAAGGCTACATGGCATCCACAAGCCTATATAACCGTCCGTTGTTTTATATCCCTTTACAGAGATGATGTTTTACTTTATTTTGAAAAATTATAAAAAACAAATCTACTTTTTTTTTTTTTTTTGAACAGTTTGACGAGGTGTTTAAAAAGATGGTTTGATGTTATCATAGGACTTAGTAAGAGTAAAACAGCAAATCTTCACTGAGGAAGAAAGCGTCCTCCTCCTCCTCCTCACCTTGTCTTTGCAGCTCATGTTAATCACCAGGTCTTCATCTTCCAGAAGCCTGCAGGCATAGCCAATGTTGACAGCCGTCTCCGGCTTGTCACCAGTCAGCACCCACACCTGGATGCCTGCCTCCCGCAGAGCCAGGATGGTGTCTGGGACGTTCTCCTGCAGACGGTCCTCGATGCCTGTCGCCCCTGCAGGATGACATAAATCCAAAGCCGGTTATCATCCATGCACAGATCTTATATCACACATACACATGATGTATGTTCTCCAAGTGTCGTGAATGATGTACGTTGGGTTGATGTATGTTACCTAGCAGGGAGAGGCCCGTCTCTAGCTGCACAGCAGTCTCCATGAGGAGCTCCTCTCTGTTGTCTATAGCAGCCAGAGCTCTTTGCCTGTCCTCTAACCAGCTTGCATAAGCTTTTTCACTCACGACCTGCAACACACAGAGAAAAAAGAATAAACAAGGGATTTTTTTTTTTTTCAAATAAGTGAACGATGCTGGTAAATATAACTATATTTGATTTTATACCTTCTTTGCAATGCACAGTGTGCGGAGCCCCTCCTTAGCATAGTAGTCAATGTGATGCTGAGTATCAGTTGCTATTTTCTTCTTAATGCCACTGAGGTGTTCTGGAAATAATGTAATACAGATATATTTATATAGTTTTATTCTGAATTAAGAGACGACTCAGATGACCTCAGAAGTGAACGATGAATGTAAGTAATTTAATAAATACTACTTTCATCAACACACACCTGCGTATGGTGTACCAAGTAGCTCCATGATAGCGTAGTCTGCACCTTTAGTGTACAGCACAAACTCTTTTGTAAGTGGATGTCGCACCAAAACAGACATTCTTTTCCTGCTGGAGTCAAAGGCCAAGGTGTCCAGCACCTCAAACACCAGGTCCTCCCCAGACGGGAGCCTGACCGTCACGCTGTCAGGGGTGCGGGCCAGCAGAGTGAAGCCATATGCCTTGGCCGCGTACACCAGGGCGGCCTCGTCTGGACTCTCCGCCTCGTAGCTCAGATTATCCAAGGGGGCTGCAGGCTTGTCGCTCTGGGAATGAGCGTAGAGAGAACATGCCTGGAGCCCATTGGTGTCCACGATGTTCTCCATTATTATAGAGGGATGAAAATGGTCCTCTGTGGCCGAGTCCTCTGAGAGTGTTCGTCTTTTATTGGACTTGTCTGTGCATGAGGTAAGACGGTTGTATAAAGATCCAGCATTTTTCACCAGGCTGGACAAGGTATCCAGTGGATTATTTGTCTGGCCGAAGTGCCAAGACCCACTCCCCTGAAGAAAAGTCGAATAAAGAAAGCAAGAATTAAATATGTTATTAGGATGATATCTTGCCACATTACACATATGGGCATAGACCAGTTTCCTTAGTAACAATATACAGTAGTTCCACTTGTTGTTTTGTGCATTTATCTTTAATCACAAACTCTAGGGAGATAAAACACATATAGAGTTCTCCCATCTGCTAGATCTCAAAACAGCACAGTTGGGAGCAGCAAATTCTCTAAATAATGAATCCTTACATCATTGCTTCTGCAAGCCTCTCTTAATTATGTGGCAAACTAAGTGAAGACTCACAACGTTTACAACTGGGACTTTTAAAGACAAAAGAAAATTAGTACTGATTTAAGCTAACAGTTCAAATTAAACTTCGCCGTAATGTTTTTCTTCATTAGAAGTTTGCAGATGGTGGAAAAAAAAAATAAAATAAAAATAAGATAGGACAAATCTTTCATCCATCTTTCCCATCCTGACAGTGCCCTCCATCTCTTCTTCCTATCCACAGTCGCAGTACCAAAGGAGTGCTTACCCTCTGTCTCCGATCTGTTGCCGTGGAAACCACCACTGTGTTGCAAATGGCTAGAGCCACAAAAAAGTCCAGGTAAGGATCCGTCTTCAGGCTGCTGCTGTTGCTCTCTGCCCTGCTAATCTGCTGAAGCAGCTTCCTGTCTGGAATCACCTCAGTTTCCTGTTGGAGAAGAAGTTAATCAGTTTTTTAATTAAAACGCTCGCTGTTGACAAACCGCTTCTAGTTTTATTTTCAGCTTTCACCGACTTGACTAAGAGGGGACTTGGAGAAAGTTTGGGGCCTGTTAAACTTTTCACCCAGCTTTGATTGTCTGTGTTTAAGGAAAGATTACAGGAAGGACAGAAGGAAGGGAGGAAGTGTTCATTCATACGAGCATTCTGGTCCGTTAGAGACGCAGCGTGAGGGATGCTAAAGATGGACCCTGTGCTCTGTGCTGGAATAAACGCAAGACCTTTTTCTGTCTCAGCCTGTTTCTCCAGACCTCTGCTCTCTGCCCCGTGGACAAAAATAGGCACAGAGCTACTGTACTGTATATCAAGATGCCGATGACTAATCTATAGTGCACGTTTACAGTTTGTGGGGCATACGTGGTCTGTGCCAAATGGCGCTCAGCGTGACCATATGTCCCGTCACAGACACAGGGGCAATTCTGAGCCAAAATGGATGTGCTCATCACTGACACCTAGCAGCTTGGCCATCTGCAGCGGGGACTGGGACCATGAGGCCTTTTGACACTAGGATGGGTCAGATTTGGGTAAACAAATGTCAGTTTCAAGTCTTCTAAGGATGGATTTGGATGTGAACTATGTCTTGGGTAAGAAAGTCCTTATGAAATATCCTTTGAAACGGATCAAACTGTATTTTAAATCTTAAAAAAAGTGGCAGTTACTCAATAATTGAACAACATTTCAAGGAGAACCCATACCCATAATTCACCACAAACATGCACTGTCATTTTCCTCAGTCATGATTATTATATGAAGACAAAAAAAGCCCCCTTCCTAAATTAAATAGCTGTCTTATTTTATTTATTTGACTGAGCGATTAGCATACCAGCGGACTGCTGAAGGCCACATTGCTCTGGGCATTTCCTGCGACCTTGCTCTTGCGTCGGCTTCCACGGCGTTGTTGTAAGTCTTCAGGCTTGATATCCTCTGCATCCAGGGACCAACTTGTCGGTAGAGGTAGGGGACGCTGGTTGAATAGAATGTCCTCCTCTGACTCTGGTTCATCAAGGACAGCTAAGCGGACGGCTGCCAAGCCAAAAAGACAGTATTGGTGTATAAAACATGCACCAGGACTGGTTCAAGCGCTGAGTCCTTAACCTCAACAAGAGTGGTTAAGAGTTTAAAGCCACACTCTGGTGGACAGAATTAATCTCTTGAGGTGAGACAAAATAAATGAAGGAAGAACCTGGAACTCAAACATGAAACAAAAATAGCAACAAAACAGATCAGTTTAAATGTGGAATCAAAAACATACCGTATGTATCCGATCTGCAATCAACACAATGTACAAATGAAAAAAAGGATAGCAGTTTGGCTCTTCTTCATGTATCTTTAAACATATTTTGACTGATGAAATGTTTTTTTGTGTGACGGAAGTGTTGCTCTAATTATGATACAGCATTAATATAAATGATTTCACGTGTAGAGTCAACCAGGAAGCACGTGCCAGATCAGAAAAACAGATCAGGGTACAAACCATAATATAATCAATGTTCAATGACATCTGAAGATAAAATAATATTTATGGCACACGTGAGCTGGCAATATGATTTAAGTGACTCCCGGCCAAGTGTTTTTGTTCTAGCATTACATTAATATCGCATACTAGTGTTATCTCGATGTGTGCTCTGTTAGCGTTACTGTAAGTGTCATGGGAAGAGTATTTTCTGTTTTGTGATCAACTGAAATATTGATATTGTGCCAACGCAGAAGTGCCAAAAACTGCAGTTCTTAAAGTGACCACTGGGGAATGACTTGAAAGGTGTATCAATCCCCATGTGCGACCTTGTTAGGGTGCCCAACTTTACAACAGAAATAAACATGTTGACTGCACAATAAAATAATAAAAAAATAAATTAAATAAACATGTTTCTATAGCTAAAGGGGGGGGGGGGGGTTAGCATTTAAATCATGTCAAGGCTCAAAGTTGTTCAGAATTAAGGGCATAGCTGCACTTACCGATTACTATCTTTACCCCTAGAGCCTCTCCGCTCACGCTCCACCTCTTTACACATTTTTGAACTAGCCAGGAATTACGCCGTCTTCAAAGGGAGCTTGTGAGCTTCTGGTTATAACACGGGACGTCGTGCACACAACTTGTAAACTCTGACCTTACTGAAAATTTCCACTGTGTGAAATCCCCAAGAGGGGGCTTGTTCATACGGAGTTTACTCGTTGTTACGTCCCTCTGCACCTCCACTGACAAGTGTGCAAGTGTCTTTGGCTTGTGCTTAATCACCATAACCAGCCACACATGAGAAGACTGAATAAAGGGCCTTGTTGAAGAGGCCTAGGAGGAATCACTTTTCAGCTGCAGGAGCTCACTATGTCTTTTTGTAACTCTGTCATGTGTCTCCACATTATGTTGCGCCTCTCGAGCCCGGTCGAAACATCGCTAATGTGGTAAATGGTTAAGCCATCGGAAAGATGGTGACGAGCTTCAAAACCTCTCTTCAGATGGGTGATGTCACGGAGAGTTTGCCCATCTTTGTATATGGTTGACGGTGTTAGGTGATGAATAAAAATAATAATAAAAGTAAGAATTCATTCATTCACTGTCACTGGTCGAGACTTATTAATATTTAACTAATGAATCATTAATAGCTTTGTGCTGCCGAGTGGCTTTGAAACAAGAACAGTTCATTAGCAAAGTGGTCAGTATGTCATGACAGATTAGGCTGTAACTAATTCTGGTTGTAATCATTAACTTATTTATTATCAGGATGTTCTTGATTTGTTCCTTAGGAGCTCCACTCACAGTGTTGTGTACCATGTTGTACGCTATTCTCAAATCAGGAATCAGGATGTTTACCGTTCTCTTTGTGTGGATACTCGGTGCCCATGATGGAGCATCGGCGAAACACCATCTTGTTCTCAGTGAGGGTGCCCGTCTTGTCTGAGAAGATGTATTCAATCTGCCCCAGGTCCTCTGTGATGTTCAGAGCCTTGCACTGCATGCGGGTGTCCGTCTCCTCGTCGTACAGGTCGATGTCGTTAATGATGAAGAAGATCTGTCCAACCTTGACCAGCTCAATGGATACGTAGAGAGCGATTGGAATCAGGATCTGTAGGAAAGGAAAGGATGTAACAGCAAAAAATCAAAATAAGTCAATATGAAAACGGGAGAAGTGAGACAAAAGAGAGAAGAGGTGAGATGAAGAGAATGGGACACAAACAACAGAGAAGAAATGGTGTTGATGTAATTATAGGAGGTAACAGAAGCAAAAATGTAAAGATAAGTTCACAACATATGGGACAAAAACACAGAATGAGCAAAGAAAAAAAAAAAGAGAGAGGAGGAGATGAAAGGTAACCCACAGGGAAAACCAGAGGGAAGTAGTCCAGACAAGAGGAGAGAAGGTTCGTTTAATGACTTCAAAATGAATCTAAACAGCCTCCAAATCGTTATAAACACTCTCACTCAGACAGTCAGACTGCTTCACCTGCAGCAGGATGATCATGGTGAAGAACATGTAGAAACTGGACAGACTGGGACTGTTCGCTTGACCATCGTCAAAGACCAGGTACGGGGGCACGTCAGGCAGCGCCTTCAGCCATATGTAGTGACCTGCATGTATGAGGACAGCGGGATTAATCACACTGACTGCGGAGCAGGGAGGAAAGCTATTTTTGGCACCACACCTTCCCCTGTCTCCTCCCTTTCCTCTTGGTATGTTTTTAGGCCCGTGGCCAAAGTGAATCCTCTCTTTTTTTGGCAACGTAATGCCCCCTCATAAATGTAAATGCATTAATCATGAATCAGTGTGTGCAGTGAGTTTATAGTTCAGCGTTGTAGCTCATTACTGACCCACAGATCCGACGAGACACATGGCGAAGAGGAGAATGACGCAGAAGAAGACGTCTATGTTCAGCTTCCGCTCTAGTTTGCTGCGCTTGTATCTCGGCCCCTTGTTGTTGAGCATGGACTTGGTTTCGTGGCCTTAAGAGGTTGGACAAGAAGGAGGTTGATTCAGGCACTCTGTCAGTAAACTTCCCCAGGAAATCAATATCATATCTTAAAACACGTGCTCACTCTGTGTCAGTTCATGCTAGGACACAAAAATAACTGCTTGAAGCAACCACTGAGGAAACTGAGGTCATATACTTTGGCATATTTTCCAGAAATTTGAAGTTTTATTGTGGCATTAGGAGGCTTTTTTCACTTTTTATAATACACATAGATGCAAATGATGTTAACCAGTCCCCACCAGGGTATAACTCAACATCTACTTGATTCAGCAGAAGAATCATTATCGTTCATGATCAAATTCGTGGAAAACTAAAGACAATTTAATGAGTCTCGACTGTACTTTGTGTATATTGTTAATTGAAACTAAACTAGAATGAACAATAGGGACATAAACATTACACCTGCTAAGAATCACTATCGTCATTGTGAGCATCGAGCTCAGAGCACTGCTGGGTCATGAGTACGGCCCCACAAAACAGCTTGCGTGACTGTAGACTAAGTTGTTGGGAAAACTAATAAATAGGTCAGTAAATAAAATGCAGTTGTGCAGAACATGTTATATTATGTGATTTGGTTGGCGGTGAGGGAAAAGTGTCCACTCGTGGCCTCAATAATTCAAAAGACTTGGCTCCGAGACAAAAACTAAATGTAAAAGTTCAAGGTTGAGGCAGCGAAGCAGCTGAGACCATACCTGCATATACCACAAAGCCGACAGCATGGTCTGTGTTTCTCACTGTGCAGCCTCGCAGCAGCAGACTCTCAATTCCAGCTCCCACCTTCTCCTTATCGGGTTTCTCTCTGCAGTGGAAGAAAGTGAGGAACCACCTTTGTACTATCAGATGCTGTTAGAGATTCATTACTGCTTATATATGCCCCATTATCAATTCTCCTGCTTTATGACCATACAGCTGAACAGCGCTGGCAGACCATCAGTGAGAGGTGTGGTGCCTGAGCAAATCGATTACGGTCTATTACAGCCTCCGGATGCATCAGAAAGTCTAGCACGCGCAATTAGTTTTGCTGTGAAAGGGTCGGAGAAAGTGTTCGGGGAATCCATGTGATGTGTGCATTTGATACTCACACAAAACACTTAAAATGATTCAGGTTGCTGTTGGGCTTTTCACACACCACAGTGCTGTTGAAGTTTTCCGGGTCAAATTCTGGATTCTGGCAAACGTGGAGAGACATTAGGTCATTAGAGCACAAGTGGAAACTTTTTAAATGCAACTCAAACCTGTGTTTCAAGGTGGAGAAGATTACTGCTGTACAAATGTATGCCTTTATGGCATGCAATCCAACTGGTATGTTGTTTGGACAGATTCTGTTACGTTAAAATGTGTGTTAAATTTTAGTCACAGCCAAGGAGGCGGTGGACGAGTGTGTAGGAGGACAGGAGACAGAAACCAATGATGAAAGAAAAAACTAAATCAAGAAGTAGTAGATTTAGTAACTCACCGAGTTGCAGAGCCCAGACACAACCCTCCTCTGCTTCAGATTGGTCTCTCCGTCCAGGTTGGCCGTCTCTGTGAGACACACACCATTGGGGTCTGATGTGTAAAGGAGAAGGAGGTCTGCAGGGATGATCTCATTGCAAACCACCTTCACGAAATCTCCTACCCGCACATCCTTCCAACGTCTGTCCACAAACTGTTTCTGTTTCCTGAAATCAGAGCCACCATTTAACTTATGACCATCTAGATTACTCTATATTGAGAAAAGTATTTGCTCATCTGCCTTTACACACATATGAATTTAAGTGACATCCCATTCTTAATCCATAGGGTTTAATATGACGTCGGGACACCCTTTGCTGCTATAACAGCTTCAACTCTTCTGGGAAGGTTTTCCACAAGGTTTAGGAGTGTGTTTATGGGAATTTTTGACCATTCTTCCAGAAGCACATTCGTGAGGTCGCTCTAATTCATCCCAGAGGTGTTCTGTCAAGTTGAGGTCAAGACGCTGTGCAGGCCAGTCAAGTTCTTCCACACTAAACTCTCTCATTCATGTCTTTATGGACCTTGCTTTGTGCACTGGTGCGCAGTCATGTTGGAACAGGAATGGGCCAACCCCAAACTGTTCCACAAAGTTGGGAGCACGGAATTGTATAAAATCTCTTGGTATGCCGAAGCATTCAGAGTTCCTTTCACGGGAACTAAGGGGCCAAGCCCAGCTCCTCCAAACTTTACACTTGGCACAGTGCAGTCAGACAGGTACCGTTATCCTGGCAACCGCCAAACCCAGATTCATCCATCAGATTGCCAGGTGATTCATCACTCCAGAGAACACGTCTCCACTGCTCTAGAGTCCAGTGGCGGCGTGCCTTACACCACTGTAAAACAAAAAGCAGGTGAGGGGTGATAGGAGATGAAGACATGCATCTGCTCTAGAGTCCAGAGGCGGCGTGCTTTACACCACTGCATCCGACGCTTTGAATTGCACTTGGTGATGTATGGCTTGTACGCAGCCGCTTGGCCATGGAGACCCATTCCATGAAGCTCTCTACACACTATTCTTGAGTTAATCTGAAGGCCACATGAAGTTTGGAGGTCTGTAGTGATTGACTCTCAGAAAGCTGGCGACCTCAGCATCCGCTGACCCCGCTTTGTCATTTTACGTGGCCTTCCACTTCATGGCTGAGTTGCTGTCGTTCCCATTCACTTCCACTTTGTTATAACACCACTGACAGCTGACTGTGGAATATTTAGTAGCGAGGAAATTTCACGACTGGACTCGTTGCACAGGTGGCATCCTATCACAGTACCACGCTGGAATTCACTGAGCCCCTGAGAGCGACACATTCTTTCACAAATGTTTGTAGAAGCAGTCTGCATACTTAAGTGCTTGATTTTATTCACCTGTGGTCACTGGAACTGATTGGAACACCTGAATTCAGTTATTTGGATGGCTGAGTGAATACTTTTGGTAATATAATGTATTTCTAAGACTCTGGGCAGCCTTTATATTGATTTTAGTCACATTTATTAACTGTAATATTGGCATCACAGGCACATTTTATTTCGTATTATGCAATCAAATGAGATATCGATTCCTTTGCCCACTGAAAGAAAAGAAAATCTGAGCACTGACTTCAGTTAGAGAATAAACAACAAAAGCCAACAACAACAAAAAAAAAATCAATTGGTTGTTTTTGGAGAGTGGCCCACATGTGTTTTGTGATTTTTAAGAACGAGGAAGCATGAAGTGGCACATTATGAACTGAGGCTGTTCCCAGCATCAGTGGTTTCCCACAGAGCCTGATGGTTTAAACCTGCGTGTCAGGCTGGCTAACCACCAGTGACAGAGAGTTGCAGGTATGCTGCCCTGCATGTAGGACCTGATCGGGTAGCTGCTAGTGACACCACACCTCACGCCAAACAAAGTGAGGGGACTTTGGTTGGATTTATTTATTTTTAGCATGCCTTCTTTAGATTATCACCAGGTTGCACAAATGTCATGTAAGGAAAGCTTTACAGGGAAGCCTTGTTCCGATTATGAAGGAGTCTGACAAACTCTTTTAAACGATTGAACTTATTAGCTTTTTGACAAGAGTTACTTGAAAAGGCTGACAGCATTCTCATGCTCTGAACGGTAAATTTGAAGCTACTGCCAGAAGACATTTAGATAAGTGTAGCACAATGACTAGAAACACAGGTAAGCTTGTTTCCTCAAGCCTGCCTCTGTCCAAAGGTGACATTATTCATTTGCGAAACAACAGTGAAGCCATAGTTCAGGACATAAACCTCCTATAAAAGGGAGTATTGACAGGGTTACAGTTGGTTCTTGTACAGATTAATCAAACATGTCAAACAAAGCTAATTAAACAATTAATTAGCTTTAAAACTACAGTTGGAAGATGTATGTTCCCTTATAACACATGTGTGCTATTTGCCCCTTTTTACCATCAATAAAATTAACATATTCCCCAAAATGTTGGTGTTTTATGTTATGTCTCTCAGAAACTTTAAACTTGGACTTTAAATAATATAATAATTTAAGTTAAATATCTGGATCGTCTTTGTGATAAAAGTTTTTACAGACAGTCTTAAGAGATTAACATTTTACAACGATAATGCGTTCATTTGCAATAGACATGATATGAGTCATAAGTACAACGTGTAGATGTCTTTTGACACAGTGAGGTGAGGTGTGGTGAGGTTTTACTGCTCAGTGTCGGGAAGACAATAAAGCTAGCATTGTGTTCAACAATGCAAGAACACGACTTAGCATTCCAATAATCATTATTAACAACTTGTTTGTTTCATGTTTGGCACGTCTGAGTGTAGTAGTGAACTGTGAAGATACGGAGATGAGATAGGATGGCCCTGAAGATACGCAGACATTTCACACCGCTGTGAAAACAAAAAGCAGGTGAGGGGTGACAGGAGACGAAGACATGCGTCTGTGGATGTGATGGGTTAAGTTGGTCTCATTTGGCTGCATTCCATGTGGGCTCTTACGGGAATTACAACGATGACTGACAGATTTGAGAGTCCTCATCCTCCATGCGTGCTGAAATTGGTTCTCATGTTGCTTTCAAACGGACAAACTAGCTAGCTAGCTGGACAAGAAGAAGTAGCCTAAAATTTATTCTGGAAGCTTCTTCAGGAAACATTTGTATACTTCAAAGAGATCCCAGCCAGTCGATTCTTTTCTAATCTTTACAAGCCCAAAACGAAGCTTTAGTTTCCCCCAGCCAGCGAGCCATGGGAGACCCACAATAACCCGCTCACCGCGGCTTAACTACCGCATGTGTGATTGTGCGAGGCAGCAGCGACTGGTGTCCGCTAACAGGCCTGGAGGGACACGGTTCTTCTCTGAAGTGCTTGAAATGCTGCATCTTGAGTCCACACTTGAGGCCACCTGGACCCAGTCACCGCACACACAAATACAAACACTCACTCATACATAAACACACACTGTTCTGAGTCTTCCCGACACCACTGCCGACTCTTCTTTGGAAATTTGAAAGCAAGCAGCTGCTGGAAAATGACAAACCCTTCCAGAGGTTGAGCATTCATCATCACAGAGAAGGAGTTTCACATCATATCCACAGGAAATCCACCTCCCCTCATCCTCGTCCCACTGTACTCCAAAATCACAGCGGCAAAAGAGTTGGGGATGACAGTGTTTACCCTCCTTTGTGAATTATTTATTTTTCACCAGTTGTTCAAAAATAGATAACCGCTAACCTTACCGTCTTCGCTGACGCAATACCCAGATGAGGATTTCATCAAATGTGAACAATGTGGTGGCGAGAGATATTGTTGTTAGGCTCTTCAAAAGAGAAATAATCTCCCACACACACTTTCTCTTTCTAAGTCAAAAATTCCCACGGGGTGCTGCAACGCAGAGGAGGTAAAACACACACACACAGCACAATCACACAGATCTACACACTCACACAGCAGGACGATAAGATTCACAAACACAGATGTGGAGGTGCCTGTAACCATGAGAGCTTCCACTTGCCCCATCACGCATGAACAGCACGACACGCCGCATCTGTGTTCAGCACATTATTGTTTTCTAGTTAATTACCTGCTGTAGATGGAACATAGCGTGTTGTTAAGCGTCTTGTCCGACTGGTACCTCCTGAAGTCTTCCCACGCGTCCTTCAGGGCCGTCAGAGCCAAGATGATACAGATGGGGATGACCGCTACACCGGGCTCGAAGGCGTTCACCACAGGGAAAAAGTTCAAAATTGCCAGGCCCACAAAGTAAAGATTAGCCACGCGGTGAAACTGTTCAAAAAGGTTCATAGGGAGAAAAAAGAGCAGGGTGTATTTGGTGGTTTTGACGGCATTTGATGGAAAGTAGCGGTTAGGTTGCTTGCTCTTCTCCAGTCCCTCATAAGGCAGATTGGAAACTAAGTGTCGGAGCTCAGACTCCCGTGCCCTCTGACCTCGCAGACCATCCCTTATCAGGGCCAGAGGGCTCCTCCACGGCATGGCTGACCGTCCGTTTTCCTTTTCCTCTTCTCACCAAATATTTATTCCCATCCTTTCAAAGCTTTCCTTTAAGACACTCTCCTGAGGAACCATTCTCTCCGTCTGTGATTTCTTTGTTTGATGCCTGTGTCACAACAAGTGGCAGCACACCTTGTCGTCAGTAGAGTCCGCCCCTTGCGTTGACAGGTGTGTTTGCATTCCTTGCACTGAAGCTGTTAGGGGAAGCATGTCAGACAGCTACGCTCAGAAATGTATATGTGTAATGAGTAATGAGTGTCCCGGTTAGTCTGGTGATTTGGACTTTGAAGCCAATAATAATAATACGGTCTGAAATGGTCCTTTGCTTTTCAGATGCAGTGAGGCAGTGATACTTGTTTAGTAGTTTTAAGTGTTGCTAACAGGTGCTCACAAACGGATGTTGAAATTTCAGAGACAAATAATCTAATCTAATCACAGTAAATAATCTACTGTGACACATACGAGTCAAAGATATGTTTCCACATACATGGAGACAATTTACACACCAGAATGCAGGTCACAGTGTTTAAAGAGATCTGATTTATTGTTCTTAGTTAAGACCAACCAAAATAAACAGTGAGCCTCCTTATGGGTGCAAGTGCAGAAATTTGACAGGTAGGCAGGGGCGGTTTCTTGTCACATTAGGAGAACATCTTCGGATTTGCACGTTGAGTCATGAAAGTGAGTTAAGATCATATTGTTTGTGAGGTGTTTTTTACATGCATGCATGTGAGAATGTTTTGTTTGATGGACTGCAACAAAGCAGCATCTTGCACAGATGGCATGCATGTAGGATGCTTTCCACTTCCTCATGTTGACATATGTTGTCTTTTCCAAAGCAGGCTGCCAAACCTGTTTAAAGAGGCCTGATTTGCACCTTGCCATGTTCGAATCTTAACACATATTTGCAGAATCTGCCCTGATACTATCTTGTTATTCAAACATGTGAAGGAACATGTGAACCGTTGGACGTTTATCTTCATTTCTTAATGATGCGTCACGCTGCTGATATATCACCCAATCGAATATTTGAATCATTTCCTGTTTTGTATCTGAACAGATGACACAATCACGTCCAGCTCGCCGTGGTGTTTTTATCCACCAAAATGTGTGCGCGTCAAGGTGGCCTCAAGCGTGACGCGAGTGTGGCAGACTCTCACCTGTCCCAGTCAGCTCTGGCTGGCTTTGGCTCGGCTTGGCTGGCAGGCCGACTTCACAGTGGCGCAGCTGTGAGTTCACAGAACACACAAAAACTAAAAAAATGGAAAAAAAAAAACACACTCTTGGAACCATAACACACACATGCGCACGACTCCACAGAGCAGAGGTCTGTGCATTGCTAATTACGCCAGTGACATGGAAACACTACAAAGTAGAAAGCATCTGCCTCTCCCCCACTTTGTCAACACTAATGCCCCTTTTGAAAAGAGAAAAAGAGAACGAGAGCGAGAGACAGAAAGAGAGAGAGAGGGAGAGAGAGAGAGAGAGAGGGCCAATTTAGCACAAACCATCTGTCTACTGTAGTGAGATAATACATCTGTTATACTGAGGGGCGACAGCGGTGTAGAGCTGATTTTTACCAATGCATGAAGGAACCCAGAACAAGGTTACATGTCACGTTACATCAGTTTTTACACCAATTTGCCTTTTTAGGTAGTTTTGCACTTAGAGTCTTTACTCCCAGAAGCATCACACACGACACACACAAACCCACATACACACAGAGCACGGTTGCGCCGCTTCTGTTTTCTCAAGCTCAAGCTGTAAAACACTCCGAAACGATCAGTCTCCCTCAGTTAAAACGCTTGCTGCTGCAAGCTTTTATTTGATGTATATGAGCAGTGTGACTAACTCTAAATGCCCTGCTTTCATACTTTATTTCTAATTCATTGTGTTAATCAGATATTTCCTCACTTGGTCTCTCATTGTGTGCCTCTGGTCCCCGAAGTTCAAAATTAAACATTAGCTGCACATTAGTCCCAGCAAGAACAAAATCCCTTTTTAAATATTAAATATTCAGTGTTTTGCGGCATCAAATATTCACTAGCATCCATTTAAGTGGTCAGGTCAGGAAGCGAGTGCAGCGCAGAGTGCAGTCGGTTTGCTGAGTGAGGAAAAGATGCAGTTAGAGGTCGAGGCATGGATGGAAGGATGCATGGATGGGTCTTTCTCTTTCCTGCCCTTTATTTTCTTTCTCTTCCGTTTTTTTTTTTTCTTTTTTTGTAGCAGGCGCTCTGGCCCCTGCAGCCAGAGGGCCACAGTTGAGTCCACAGAGTGCCTCCATATCTACGGCTCTCTGCGTTAATGTCCCCCGAGGCCGGGGTTGAGCTCAGCCCTGCTCAAACCACGGACGAGCCCATCGCAGTCAGCGCAGACCACCACCGCCGCGGCCTCTCGCTCCAACTCCTCTGCCTCGCCATCCATTATGCAGCCAATAGTCCCCAGCTGCAGCGCTCGCATCTCTCAGCTCACCCCTTCATTTGCTTCTCTCGCTTGCCCACTCATTCCCTGTGTCGGCTTTAGTTGTTCACTCGCTCATTCAGACACTCAATCAGCCGTGAGCCCGACAGTCAGCAATCAGCCTCGCATTCATGCAAGGACACATAAAACTGGCACCCATGTTCTCCATTATTGAAGTGATAGACTGAATTAAGTTTTAATTGAATTTAGATACATCTTCATAATTGCTGACAATCATTACACAAGATATTTACAGTCATTATGAAATATTACAATTGGAATTTACAGAAACTTTGTACAAAATATGCCTGACTTCAATGCCTGGATAGTGGGGTCCTTGTTAAGTCGTTTCTGGAGAGCAAAACATTGACCCAAAAGTCACTGGTGTCTGGAAGTGCTTTAGTTTCAGCAAGTAGATGCTTTTAGAGTCCATTAAAAAGAAAGTAAAGAGAGAAAAGTCCCAAAAGTACAGAGTCAGCAAAGTTGTGAATCGTGTTTTCTTTTTTCCGCGGTTAAATTGCTCTTTTCTTTTTTCTTTTTCTTTTTTTTTTTTTGACTGAATGGTACGTTTGATCTGTAATTCAACTGCAAAAACAACAACAAAGACCCATTTAAATAGAATAAATCCATAATATTTACACGATAATGTGAGTATTGATTTATAAAAATGAATTATCTCTTTTTCTTTGAACATGATTTATGTTTATCTACAGTTTTTTCTTTTTTTTTTTTCAAAACAGAAACCTAATCACAATGGAACGCATCATACTTCTATCATTCAATTTCTACTGATTATGATGATTGTGGATTGCCATATTTATGCAGCAACTCTGATTGCAATGAAACTCAGCTCATCAGAAAAGTTCTTACACCAGCTTAAAGTCGTGTTAAAGCCATTCTCCGCCTCTGAAGCTCCTCGTGTGATGGCAGAAGGTACGGAGTCAAATGTTCTCTTTAAAGAAAAAATGAAAAATACACGTGGTGAAATGGACTTGATTCTGTCAGCACAGCAAAAGCGAAACATAAACTCGGCCAAAGCGTCAGTGTCCACAGTTCTGCTCTTTTTCCAGATAATTTTGTGACCTTTAACAAACTGAGGATTTTTTTATTTTTTTAATTTTTTTTCATTTTCTGTTCAGCGTTGGCACCATTAGAGCCCAGCGAGGATGTCCAGAGAAGAGAGCGCCTCCTGCTGTCCACCGGTTGTCATCCAGCGTTTCTCCGACCGTCCGCCCAGGTGGGCCGTGCAAAGCCACAGCTGCGATCTTGAACTGACAGAATAACCTCTACTAGTAAAACTAAAATGCTTTGCGCTCCATCGTCATTATGACTGAGATGCAAATGAAATCAAACATAAGCATGCTTTTAAAGGATGTTTTTGATATACAGTAATTATAGGAAAATAGACTATCAAGGATGACTCCTTTAAAATCATTTTATAAAGCTTTCCTGGATGCAGACAGCTCGGCTACGAAGTAAATAGATACTAAACAAAAGAAATCCTTAAAGTATATGCAAACACAAGCATAAATATTTGATCCACAGAGAGTAAGCTACGAATGACAAATATTAGTGATATATTGAAATTCTGGAACAGGCACCATTTCTGTCTTTTTAAAACTCACTCTTCTTCTTCTTTGAGCGCTTGTCAGACGTTTTAAGGTGTTTCCCAAATCCTAAAAGAGTCACTGCTGACTGTAGTGTTGGGTGCTGCTGCAGTCCATCTAAAAAGTCTTTGCATTCTCCTTACTTTTTCTAAAACGAACCAGCTAAAAAGTCGGTGCACTGTTCATCTCTCATTCTCTCTCTCTCTCTCTCTCTCTCTCTCTCTCTCTCTCTCACCTCATCTTTCTTTCTTGATTTCTATCGTCTCCCCTAA
Organism: Chelon labrosus; assembly: GCF_963514085.1. Lineage (NCBI taxonomy): Eukaryota > Metazoa > Chordata > Actinopteri > Mugiliformes > Mugilidae > Chelon > Chelon labrosus. The sequence goes on from NC_140358.1 coordinate 15,768,516, forward strand.
ACCCCCCTCTCCACCCTCCCCTCCCCTCCCCCCACCTTCTTTACACGCTCGCCACAAGCTGGCCGCTGGACTCCGCCGGCTTTAATGGACGTAGTAGAGCCAGTAGACCACGTTAAAGAAGGAGAAGACAGTGGGGAAGATCATCCTGGACCACTTGTCAATAGAGTTCACGTCGGACAGGTCAGGGATGTTGACCTTGAGCTGGGAGGCCCGTCTCCGTAGGCGCGACTTCTTCTGGGCGTGGCGCTCCAAGGCGCTGTGGCCATAGTTCTGGCGGGCCATGGCTGCCCTGCGGTACTGCAGCGTTGAGCTATCGTAGGCCAGCATGGTGTTGCGGGGGTCTCCGGGTGCTCCCAGGCCCCGAGACAGATCCCCGGCACCACCCATCTCGTTCTTCATCTCCAGGGTGCCGAACAGGATGTTGTCGTCAGGGGTCATCTGTGTGAAGGTGCAAAAAACAGGTGGATCCATGAGAAGTTACTGCCAACGGGAAATCTTGGCGTGTGTTAAAACTTTTAACTAAGTCTAGCCAAATTATTACTCACAACAAGTATCACTACAACAATCATTAAGTAGCTGACTGTGTAAAAATACTGATGAGGTGCTAGAATGGGTAATGCAAATGAGTCAAAAATTGTATTACTTACAGTGAAGAAGGATTTTAAGCATTTTTAAAAGCACTAAAATAAATTATTGATCATATGTCAATCAATATCTGAGTGATAATACGACCACAAGACTATGAGATAACATTCCTGGAAGAGCACAACGCACTCCACAAACTAACTCTCATGGCGAAATCATCTTCATTGTCATCTCAGAATTTCAACCGGGGAGGTTAAAATTCTGTCGATTCACAAGACAAAACTGAATTTAAAGAAAAAAAGTAAAACAAAATAGAGAAAATAAAAAGAAAAGAGAAAAGCAAAGGAAAAAAATGTGACAGGAGAAGGTTGAGAGAAATAGTAAGGACTTTGCAAAGATGGAGGAGAGGCTAAAAGGTTCGGGGCAGGTCAGGAGAGACGTTGTAGGGAAGTGAATTCGGATCAACATTTCTTCATCCATAGCCTGACTTCTGAGGAAAAACATCCCAATAATCCAATCCCGTCCTGCTGTAAATGTCAGCTTGATGTATTTTGTTGTTTTTGTGTAACTCACTTTGAAGCCACTTAGTTGGTGCAATTCATCAAACTGCAAATGATTTCTTTCTCTTATCTGACAATTCTTTTTACTTCTTTTTTTTTTTTTTTTTTTTTTACCCCAGGTGCTTCACTTAGTTTTAAGAGGTGAATCAATTGCCGTATATATATATACAGTACAGTATTTGCATCTAAATGATCTTAAGAGAAGCTACTGATGTTTCGTTTTCTCTTGCCATGTTTGTCGTTTCCCATTAAGTCAGATGTAGAGCCCAAGTTAAGATTAAATTAATGCCTGCAGAAATCAAACTGCTAAGCCATGTTTGTCAGGAAAATGCATGAAGAGCAAACCAAGAGAGGGAAAAAACACAATGGTGGGAGTGATGATCAAGGTTGCCTTAAAAATCTATAAAAATCAAAGAAATGCACAGAAACTACAGCATTTTCCTCTGATCTGGATTGATTCAGATTGATGACATTGTTAGTTTTGACTTTCAAAACCTCCAGTACCTTATTTCTTTGCTCGCCTAGTCCTAATGCGGCATCGTCCACAAAGATGGGATCCCACATCGAGTCATATGCGTCAATTTCCCTCTGTTTCATTCTGGCATACAGAGCATCATCTCTCTGAACTACATTTCCCACCAGCCACTGCAAGCATACAAAATCAGCACTGTTACTTAGGGGAAATCGTAGCTTGCCACACTCAGAAGGAAAGGGTGTTTTATCGTTTTTATGTTGCCGTTGTTCTTGCTAAGTTTAGCAGCTGAATAAAATTTAAAGAGAAGGCTTTGGCACCGCAGCCAGTGATTTTTCCAAGGCGCCTTGCCCTTTGGGAGACACAGAAATATGGAGATAAAGTATAAGCCAGTCATTGCTTCTGCATTCACTCTTTCAGATCCTAGTTTGAGTAATAAAGTTGACACACAAGGCTAAACCAGTGAGAAATGGAGAGCTAGAGAGCAGGAGTAAAGAGTGCTGGTAAAGGACATCAAGCATTGATCACAGCATCACATTGACCTTGAGAGGAGGAAAAGTAATTTGCTCCCACAGAAACAAACACACACATTAACCGACAGCACAGATACCTCCAGAGGAAGTTTGCCCCGCGCACGCACCTTGTTGGGGTCGGGCCTCAGCTTCTCGTTATTGGCCGTGGCCGCCTTCTCGGCCGCCTTCTTCTGCCGCTGGGGGCCCTGGCCGAAGAAGATGTAGTTGACGAAGGCGTACTCCAGCAGGGCCAGGAAGACAAACACAAAGCAGCCCATCAGGTACATGTCAATAGCCTTGACGTAGGGGATCTTTGGGAGCGTCTCTCGCAAGTGGGTGTTGATGGTGGTCATGGTCAGCACCGTGGTGATCCCTGGAGACGTTCAGACAGAAATTCTTTAGGCGCCGTAAGGAAAAATCATCAGTTAGAGTGAAAGTAATACTTTTTTTAGCAGGGACAGTTCCTATGTGCGTGCACCACTTCACTTTGGTCCACACTCAAGTATCCCCCCAGACATTCATGTTCCTCTGAATCCTCCTAACTTTGCTCATCTTGTGAATTTTCCTCTTCCGTCATGAGCAGGCTGGCGTGTGTGGTTTTGAGTGAAATGTCTCACTTTAGCTATTGGTCGAGGTGCCGCAAAATTTTACCTCAAATGTTCGCATGCCCCTCGAGGGAGGGGGGGGATTATATTAATTTAGGTGATGTTTTAACTTTTTGTTCAGCCTGAGAACCAGTGCTGATCTTAGCATTTGGCCTTAGGGACTGCTGAGTGTAAGCAGTCCTGCCTTCAAATATATTCCTATTTACCCTGTTCACGAGAAGAGTCTCTATGAACTGAACGTAACCTTGTTAGAGGAAAATTTGGGAAAGTTGCTGTGACCTAAATAGTGGAAGTGGATGGTAAGTTAATATTTTGTAATTCATGTTTTGTTTGTCTGTCATTTAATAATATGTCTGAGGGAAATGTTGATATTACCGACAGCGTCTTCCCTAAATCGGGATGATAGTGATGTAGTTGCCACTAGCTGGTCGTTCCCTATCTATGACATATACCGACCAGGCATAACATTATGACCATCTTTCTAATATTGTGTAACCTCCAAAACAGTTGTGACTCATCGGAGAATGGACATGGTCCTTCTGAGGGTGTCCTGAGGTGTCTGGCAACAGGACGTTGTTAGCGGGGGCCTTTGGGTCCTATGGGTTGAGGGGAGGGGCCTTTTTGGATCAGGCTGGTTCCAGTGCATCCCACAGATACTTGATCAGTTTGGGATCTAGTGAATTTGGAAGCCAGGTCAACACCTTCTGCTGTTCTTCATGTTCTTTGAGTGTCAGGCATCCTGCTGGAGATGGCTGCTGCCATCCAGGACTGTCATTGATATGGGGTGGGGGTGTCTGGTCTGGTCTAGGTGAGTGGTACACGTCTAAGTAACATCCACACAAATGAATGCCAGGTCCAAGAGTTTCCCAGCAGAACACTGTATTGTCACAAGATGGTCAATGTTATTTACTTCTCCTGTTGGTGGTTTTAATGTTGTGGCTGACCGGTGTAGTCTTTTAGTTACTGCTTTCTACTGAGAGTCTGTTTTAAAGGTGTCAGTGAGTCAACGCGGGCGTCTTGCTTCATTGGATTTTGCTCTGCGTCGAAATAACTGACATCAGGTGCTCATCATCAAAGGATATGAGCTTGTGAGCATGACCATGTGGGCCTACATTATGTTGTATTTATTTATAGCCAACAGACTGTTTGTCTGTGTGAGGCTACATGGAAGAAAAATATCCAACAGAACCTCCTGAGCCTGAAACTGCGTGTGTTTCATAAGCTTGTGAGTGAGTTTTCATCCAGTCACGTATTCACAGATCAAACTGTGCAAAAGGCTGCAACACTGTCACTGTAAACATCTGCTGTTAATCACAACACGATTCACCTGTTTTTTTGACATACACGCATTGTGTTTGATACATTAGTCATCTGCCTGCACAATCTGCATTTGGTCAGATTCACACGTATTATAAATAACCCAGCAGCCTCCAGTGGCACTGTAGCATGGAGCCTCGTCTCTCATTGGCTGCACTCGCCCGCTGCACGTTCTCAGGGAAGCAGGCACATCTTTAAATCACGTAACCCTCCGAACAAACAGTCTGGGGCTTCAACCTGCCTGCGTCCCGACTCGCAAAACAAACGGCGTGCGACACGTGAAGCTGAAAGCCATTTCCTGACTGTGCTGCCAACGTGCCAGTCTAAAAACGTTAATGTTTAAGGTGCGTTAAAGCAAGCGTTGGCGCCTTTAGTTTCAGCCGTAATTTAGCTGCGATTTGGCTCTGATAAGCTGGGCTCTCAGGCCAGCGAGAGGCTCCGATAGACAGACAGGCAGAGAGGAAGACAGCACGCTTCAAGGTCGAGCTGCAGCGCTTCTCGCTCTGCATGAGTCATGCATATAGTCATCTCTGAACAACAGACATTTAGGCAGGCGGCCTATCACACTCGGCTATCACACACATGCTTAGAGCTAATGAGAAAAAACTAAAGGCTGGAAAATTAAAGAGTCAAAACATCAGGCTCGTTACAGACACAATAATGCACAGATCTAAAATGGAATAGGCTCAGTGTATGTTAAATGGCCGCTCCGGTTGTCTGTTTCATTTCGGCTTTGGGTTATTTCCCAGGGTCGCTGTTGAGCAGAGGCGAGGCGATCCTACCCAGGGCCACTCTGGCAGCCGATGCATCGTAGTTGATCCAGAAGGAGACCCAGGAGAGGATGGTAATCAGGATGGAAGGCATGTATGTCTGCAGGATGAAGTAGCCAATGTTCCTCTTCAGTTTGAAGCTGAGGGACAGGCGGGGGTAGGAACCTGAAGGAGGCAGAGGGAAAGAGGAAGCGGGATAGACTCTGAATGTTTTGCTGCATGTCTTGAACACATTTTTATTTATTTTTTCCAATGATCAGATGCAGATTAAATCCGCGTACCTGTTGAGAAGACCACGTTCTTGGAGATGAGCTTGTAGTCGACAATGGAGAACTGTGGCAGCTCTATTCTGTCGACCCCGGACACTGCGCCGTCTCCACCTCGCCAGTAAAACTCGATATCATCTGTGGTGTATCCGTCTGCACAAGACAAAGCCAGGACACTTATCATCACTCAGTCATTTTTATACTATACATCATAGCAATGTTAAATTGAGTAAAAATAGTAACCAAATAAATAGCACATCACTTTAAAATCCGTTCTTGGTGGTGTGTTTAAGAGCTTCTGATGAAGAAACCAAGACCAATTTACGGAAAGGCCTCCCTGACACAAACGTGTGACATAAACAAAAGAATGTGGCTACATGTTCACTGTGATGGATCGGTGTCCCAGACAGGTTTGTGTTCATGACCTACTTAAGGCACATCAGCTGTAAACAATGACTGCAACCACAAGAAGAAAACAGGTTTAAAATGAGTCTGAAGTGCTTGGGAGAATTCCTGGCGATGGCGCAAAAGGAGGTCAGCGGAAAAAGCACGAAAATTGAAAAGGGATACGTGGTGAGTCACCGAAACTCAATTAGAAGCGAGTCCGTGTTAAAAACATGGGCACATTTCCACGGGGGAAACAACTTTGCAAAGGGAACTTCATGCGTTTGTCGCACGCGCACGGAAAGCAGTGCAGCCGCAGTCAGGGGACGCTCGTGTTCAGACCGCCTGCCTCCGACACGAAACGGCGTCTCAGGCGAACGGGGAGCAGCCATCTCCCTGCTCCGAGTTCTACTTTGTCCGCTTCACACTCAAAATAGAGGCAGTGACCTATTCAGATGCGATGAATAATTAAACTCGGAGGCTTTGATTTTTTAAAAATTAACACGAAATTCTTTGTTGCCATGGCGCTGACATTCAAGGTGAAGTTAGTCACGGTGTTCATGTTGGGTTGTTATTGGTCGGACAGGCAGCCACGGGCCTTTTTCACAGCAGACATTTTGATTTGTCATAGTAGGAGAAGCACAGGTGTTACTAATAATATGAGCAAAGGCTTCTGTCGGCGGTAACCTGCATGCACAGTATCAGACCCTGAAAGTGAGCAGCCATCAATCATTGTGTTATTTATACCTGAGCTTTCCCTGCTGTGAAATGTCAGCGGTGGAATAAAGGGCTTCTGTCTCTGGTGATGGTTTGAGGATATACATGCATCTTGCATCACCGACGGTTAAAATAAAGGGTCATGAATACATATAGATTTATTTATTTTTTTTTAAATTAGTATTTCCCCCCAAAAAGCTCATTGCAAACATTACTCAAACAGGAATAACTTCTGTCTGTTGAGCAGCTTTTGCAACTGTGGACGGACGTTTTGCAGCATTGACTCAAAATAAACCAGGCTGTATGAAGGAATACGTCAACCAGTAATACAGTGCGGCCCATTTGTGTGTTGTTGCACAATTTTTTTTTTTTAAAAAGTAGTTCCTTAGCACAAAGAAAAAAATGCAGGCGTGCAGCAAAAAGTATTTGACGCTGAAACAGTACACCTGCAGACACAGTAAGCTCTCCCTCAACGTCTGCGTTATCACCACCCTGCATTACCCTGATCGCAGCCGAGTCCGCCGCGCTCCTCTTTTCGGATGCGCTTCTCAGTTCAGTTCTGATCAGCCATGACCAGCCGGGCTCAGCGGGGCGTCAAGGCATTCGAGCAAAGGAGGTTTTGTTATGAAGAGCGTCGTAAGCGGACAGTTTATGGCCTGCACGTAACTGGTCGATCAGTTTGTAGCTCCATTCGTTCCGGACCATTTTCTCTGCACGTTTTCAGAAAGATGTCGATGTATTACATCACTGTGCTCACCCTGGGCTGTCATCTGAGTCCCATGAGGAGGACATGAAGAGAGAATACAGTATGAGCCGAGGTACACGAACATACATGTAATAGACTGTTAGCATTAGAGGAGCAGAAATGAATTATTGCTGAGTACAGCCCAGCATGTGAGACCAGTGGCCAGAGCCACAGCAGTGAGCTGCTGATGTATCAGGGGTTCTGGGGTTTTAAGACTTGTGTCTGTTAAAAATGCATCAAGTTTATCAAGGGAAGTGAGAGTTCTCTGGGCTCATTAGTCTGAATAAAATAGCACGCTCTGGCATGAAGCGATTCCAGCGTTAAAACCGTTGCCAGTTAATCCATATGAGAGCAGATACTGCCTGGTGATCAAAACTGGAGCTGTGCATGTGAGACTGTGTGTGTGCATGTGTGTGTGTGTCTTTTGCATTGGGCTGCCTGAGAGAGGAGAAGAAGAAAAAAAAGAGCATATGAGTGATGGAGGGAGAGATAAAAAGGCTGTGGGGGAAAAAAAAAGATGTGGATGAGACTGTGCAAAGAAGGGAGATGAGAAACGGAAAGAGAGAGTGACGAGGAGCAGCGGCGAGGGGCGGTTCTGACCCGCGCTGTTTTTGTGCTGCTTAACGCTGCTGGCAACAGAGTGATCAAACCCGGAAAGACTGCGCCCTACAACACATCCCAGCCCCGTAATCCTTCTCTCCGGGGACCCAGATAAAACACGCAAAGGACCTCGTCTTTCTCTCTCATGTTGCTCCTCTCTCCCTCACTCCCTCGACTCGAGAGCACCGGATCACGTACAATTACAAACTCCATGTGAGCGGCGCTCTTTGTGCCGTACAAACATGGAGGCAGAAAGCAGCAGCATAACGTCCTCTGTCAGCACACCCCTGAAACACTGGACCTAATCAGGCTCCTCCACGCCTTGGGAAGCCACTGCAGTTGGAGTTGAATTAATTAGGCTGGATGTTATCAGTCACTGAGCCATTAGTGATGTTCCTCTTCTTGATGCATATCTCTTGATATCTCATCAGCCTTTCTCAGCATTTTACATCCAGTCTTATCAACCTTCCTTCTACCTTGGTGCCACTGGGCCGGCAGACTGTTTTCAGAGAGCTGCATGCGTTCTCTGTTTAGTTCTGCGTCTACGTGTGGGTGTGAGAGCTGGTTGTCAGGGACGACGGTACTTACAGCTTTCGATCTCCAGGGTGCAGTTCTGCTCGTCTAGAGGGTAGCGGCGCAGGTCCATCATGCAGGCTGCAGTTGTGGTGATCCTAGACACAGAGAGGGATGAAAAACACAGGATTCATCTCGGAGCCGGTCGAGGCGGGCAGCCGGCAGCCCAGCTCATTTCATTTGACCTTCACTGCAGAGCACGATGTACACATCTCAGCAGGATGACGACAAACCTGTGTAACTAAGGAGCACCGGGCGTGGAACCATTCCTCTGAAAATAACATCAACAAATCTGAGAAAGGCTTCCCAGAAGACGCTTAGACAGAATCTTTTTTTTTTTTTTTTTTAAATAGCTTTGCTCTGTCTGCCCTGTTAGAGTTTAGTTACTGTTTTGACAACCTCAAAAAAAAAAACCTCCTGCTGACCCTGCAACTTGCGGTACCTCAACATTTCCCCTCCAAGTTTGTGATCTCCTAGGGTCCCAGCTCCTGAAAATATATTTTTCTCTACTCTCAAGCAACAGCTCAGCCTTGCATCCCAGATTGAATCCATACCTTTGAATCTTTGTCTAAATGCTGGAATTCTGCTTTTTTTCCCGTCTGTTCTCGTGGCTCTCATTAGGCAACCTTGTGTAAATGAATTAATGAACTTATGTAGCAGCTTGTTTACTGAGTAAAACATCAGATATCATTAGCATTAGCTTTCAGGTCTGCAGCATTTATAGCTTCTCAGCGATTGTGATTAAATCCATACTACAAGCTATTTATGAGCAGGTTTGGAGAATGCATCGTGTTCACACTGTGCACTCTGCTGTCTTACAATACGAAGTAAAAATAAATGGACTTGCTAATCAGATATTAAATAAATTATCAGATCTTGTCTTTTATTGTTGAATACTGCAGTGTCTTTATTTCTTTGGCACTAACTGTAAGAACAGCGTACTATTTAAATCAGGACATAATTCATGCTGTGAGTAGTGCATCCTATATGGAACTGAGATACGATACTGTTTTTTCTAAAAAAGATTTTAATCAGACCAAGAGATAAATACAAAGCAGGGTTCGACCTCTGTATATCCGGAGTGCGGGCCAGCCGCGTGCGACAGGTTCACTCGGAGCAACGCACTTCCTGTTACACATGACAAGTTGGCCAGAGCTGAGACGCGTTGGCACCCGGCCGTGCCAAAGCCCCCCGGGGCCGTCCCAGAGAGACTGGACACACGCTTTAACTACGTGGAACTAAATCTAGCATCCTAGACTAAGACTTAAGATAAAAAAGGCCCAACACACACTGATTGATGTAAAACATGATAGCATCATGCAGCCATTAATAATAATAGCAGCCTGTGGGAGAATTCCCAGTATAGGATGAATCGTTTGTCGTAACCGCGGGTTTCCCTTGTCATATACAGTCACTGTCACTCTGTCAGCTTATTGCGTTAGCGGTTCATTCATTCATACATGACAATGAGTATGACCTGGGAGCACCCAGGCATGGACCAATCAGTAGAAATCAGTAAAAAAATTTAAATTTAGGTAACGGTTGGGTATAAAGTTGAGTATTGAAAATCTTGTTTTCTTAATTCAAGTGAAAGAAATGTGCCAATAAACCAATGAATGAATTAATAGCATTATTTGATGGTCTTCTATGGAGGTACTCATTACAAGTAAATAGGACGAGAAGGAATAAAAGAAAAATCTTAGCAGGGGTGATATGGATAAAAGGTTTTATCATGATATAAACAATTTTCTGGAAAAATGATCAAAAACACTATTGGTTAAAAAAAACAAAACAAAACAAAAAACATCCAGGAAGTATTTTACTGCATCACACAATAATCCATCCAAACATGTTAGAGGGGTGGTGTCAATGATATGACAAAATCTATACTGTCTAATGCTACGTACCTGCCCTGGGTCAAACTGTCAAACTGAGCTAGACGCTTTATTTTTTTACACATTTTAAAAATATGTTTTTCTGCACAGCAACTAAAACTGTGCTCCGTGGAACTGTTATTCCATGCAGCTGAGGGAGTGAATAACTAAATCACGTAAGCTCAACTTCACCGTATCTGCAAACATATCTTAAAGAGTGCTTTGTCTTTAATAATGAAGAGCAAAAGTTTATGTGAAATCTTTCTACGTACGATGTGCAGCTCCCCTGGGCTTAGCCTGGCAAGTTTAAGATTTCATTTATTTATTTATTTTTGTAGATGAAGGGACCCACAGTCTTTCTCTCACACACTCAGACTCTCTGTCTTTCTGCTTCACTTTTTCTTGCTCTCTGGACTCTTACGTAAGAGCCAGTTAGCAGGGCCATGGAGCACTGGGGGATTAACACAGGAGTCTCATTCCTGTCCTGCTTTACCCCTTTTTATGGCCACAAGTTGCTGGGACGCTCGTCAGAGAGGCGCTCATCACTCACCATCATCACCAGTACATCATCATCATCAGGGTGGCGCAGAGGAAACGCAGGGGAAAAGCAGAAATGAGGCCAAAATGGCAGGGGTAAAAATAACAGCCTATTTATAGCCCACCTACATCATCACCAGAAGCTTTTTCGGCTGAGACTCTGCATCGCCGAGCTGCATCAAGAGCCGCATCTGCATCCAGAGGCTCGCTAACATGTTCGATACCCACTCTAACAATTAATAAAATGCTATAAATGAGCAAAGACGAGGAATGGATTGAGGGTTGCTCTGCAGGATTCCCTCCCCGTCTTTGCCTCTCCTCCTCCTCCTCCTCCTCCTCCTCCTCCTCTTCGTCATCTCCACTGCAGAGAGAGTCTGCCGTGGACCTCTGCAGCAGCAGCAGCAGCAGCAGCAGCAGCAGCAGCAGTGATCATGAAGCACAGGCGTGTTTGCTCTTCATCAGCGTCAGCGCCGGCCCCTTTCTCTCATCCCAACCTGCCGGCGGAGAGGCCGTGCTCTAGCAGATCACGCAGATTCAAACACGCTACATTTGCTCTGCGTCGGAGCTAATAGGACATGGAGTTCTAAAAAAGGCTGTTTTTTTTTGTGCATGTTCCTTCACAGTTCAGCCGGGGCTCTCTCCCTCTGTCTGTCTGTGTGTGTCTGTGTGCATGTGTGTGTGTGTGGACCCCCCTAAGGCAGCCTGTGCACCTTTATTCCAAATGACCTTGTTTACGGACATAACAACCACCATGGATTCCCAGACAGAATCTCATTTCGAGGGAGCATCACAGCAGAGGCCGAATGCAGAGGGAGACGTTTTGCAGTTTGCAAACCTGCGCTGCCTTTAATTAAACCGACCTTTTATCACACGAGCATTATAATAAAATTATCCTTTCAGAAGTTAAATTAAGATGGAGAAGCTGCCTCCATTTTGGAGCTGGAGACACACATGCGATGGATCGTCTCCGCCTGCTCAGGCATGGTCGGCCGATTTGAAAATAAAATGTCTGCAGTCACAACAAATGAGCTTCCATATGTGCCAAAGCATGACAAATCAAAGGGGAGGATTATTCGTTTCAACATAAAGGCACATCCAACCATATACTGCATTAACGAACCACGCTGCCTGATCAGTAACTGCAGAGGGAGATATATAACTTTGAAGGTGATCCTGCTGAAGGTATTGAGAGGAAAAAGAAGGCAGCTCTCTCCTCCTGGCCACGGGATATCATCTATTGAGCAGCAGAGTGGAACACTCTTCGCCCTGACAAAAGACGACGTCAGTCTCCATAGCACAAGGATATGTCCTCTCACAAAAGGAGTTACAATATTCACAGCGAGAGGAGGGAGTGGGGAGAGGAAGAAGCGAGGGAGATGGAGGGAGGGAGAATCCTTATAATTTCTCCATTTTGAATGAAGTCTGACCTTCACGTCTCTTTTTCTTTCTCTTTGGCTCTCCGTCTTTTCTCAAGTCTGTGAATTTGGGGCGACGTGCACCAGGAGTCACGCACCGAATGTCTGTGTTATTTTTTTTTTCCTCTCTTCCTGAATAAAATGAAATGCTAAGTGGAGTTTGTGTTTTCCTGCGGTGTGTGTGTGCGTGTGTGTGTGTGTGTGTTTTCTCGCAGCCTGTGCGGTATCTGTGTTATTGGCTGAGGCTGTTCAGGGGCTGGGTAATTAGATCAGACGGCCTCTCCCCGAGAGTCAAACCGAGCACTAAAGTGACAGTTGGGAGCACTGTTGTAATTTTCTGCTCCTCCTGGTAATTGAAGACCAGGATTTGGCAGGATTGGGGTGAACTATATATCCAGAGAATAAGGAGTAAACAACACCCTCACCCTTCCTCCTCCGCACGCACGCCAAAAATAACACCCGCCCACTCACGCACACCCACCCATAGACACAGATCCCTTACACACACACACACACACACATACTCAAACATCTAATGCCTCCTGCTAACTACACAACCGTCTAATTTCCTGGTGTTCCCCAGGTCCGGTGTTAACTAATTTCAGTTATTTCAGGCCTGTAATATGTTTTGCGACTCATTATGCAAAGATGGGGGAAAACGCGATGTTGTGTTGCATGATATTTAGTAAAAGTTTAAACTAAAGCAAGTGTATTTTGTAGTCGGATTTGTTGAGTTTTGTAATACACAACGCTTTTATGCAGAGTGTGGATGAATGAGAATGTAGGAGTCAATGTGTGCTGCATTTGAATGTATATTAGTATGAAATTCAAGCTCATGGCTAAAAATACTGTTTGATATTAAAGGTGTATTCTATGGATTTGATATTAAAGTAAAAATTGGGAACAGAAAATAGAAGCTACGGACTAAAAATAATTGTCACAATTGCTGCAGCAGAAGTTGAGAGATTGTGATGGATCAGATCCATAAACCAAGGATCCTACATTTCCCACGATGCAACACATCATTTTCATGGCAGGTTTTCAAGTCTCCAAGAAAAAGCTATGGTAATCAGGATGTGTAGCACTTCTCATGAGGTGTAAACTGATTTTTTTTATGTAAAAATGTGTTCCAACTATTATGGCAACAAGCAGTGCATTGTGTGTACCTACATGCTCTACTCATAGTAGAGCATCAAAAAAAGGTGGGTGCAAAACACAGCAGACACTTCTCACCCTCAATGGTCGCCATCTTGGCTAAACGTGGGAAGCTAAACCGGTTTTTAAACTTTAAAATGCTGAGAACATGGCACTGTACGAAAGTGGAACACATCTCCAAAGTGTATTTGAATACCGGTGTACTCTCAATTAGAAGCCATCTGTATACGTATTGGGTTCTTTTAGCAGTCTGTAATAAATCTGTATCATAAAATGCAACAGTTAACACTGGTCAAATGTTGCTGTCGTCGTTTTGGTGAGAACCTAACTAGATGTATTCACCTTGAAACAACACAACCATGTTGAAATTCATGCACTACACAAGTCAGCGTACACATCCAGTATGCACTGTACTACATGGAAGAGTATTATCGCAGTTTGAGACAAGGTCACAGATATTTTAATGCTTCTGACTGAAGCGAAAGTGGCGGTGAACAGTGTTTAAATTAAACCTTAACATTAAACAGGATTTTTGAAATATTCGAGGTATTTCAACTTGATGGTAAATTATAACTGTAAAATATTCTATTTAGCTAACATACACAGTCACATGTACAGTATTTGATAGCTGTAGTTTCCTTAGATGTTTCTGAGATTAATATTGTATTGACAAGACATATAACTAGTTAATATTATGCATTATTATCGATTAAACTACAGTATGTAAGGAGCAAGCAAATTTGGTTTGTTCCACCTTTCCCAAATACTCCAATCAATCAACTATATGCATCAGGAATAAAATTTCCAGTTGCTACCAATATAAATATGCAGTGGTCATTCTGCAGCTTAATTTATCTTTTGTTTACCCTTTACTTTAAAATGCAGGACTTGCAACAGATCAAAATACATCTTCCACCGCCGCTGACGTTTACACTGATGACGATGACTCGAATAAATTCATAGCCCCGCAGATGACGGCCCAGACTCCGGCTGAGACACTCTGACAGGATGTGTGTTCACATACGTCCTGTTTCCCCGTTGAAGGCTCCGCGTCTCCTCTCGGTGAGCCGTCTCCTCCACATCCACCAAAGCCCTGCTGTTGCAACCAGCCGGCCCCGTCTCTACAGGTATGTGTCAGTGTGCTCACAGCGCACAGGCATCTGGCCGGGCTGACTCTGACAGCAGCTTGTGTCTGGCCTTGCTAGCATCAAATAAAACCTGGACCAAACCCACGAACCAAATAATGGAGGAGCCGGGAGGCAGCGGCACTGACAAGGACAACGTATCTGAGCTAACATCCCTCTGCTGCACGCACACCCTCCAATTTTTAACCACACTTTCACAACTCTCCGAGCTGCTTTTTGGCTGTTACACCAAAAAAAAATAAAAATAAAAAATAAATAAATAAAAAAAAACGTGTGAGGCTTATATAATTGTGTGTTAGAAATTACATGTCTTGTCTCTTGAAACAAAATGTGGCGATGAATAATCTGGTGCAATGCAGATACTTAAATTTTTTAAGCAGTCTTTGCGCAAGAAGGGCATCTCAGTCTAAAGAGAGAATGAGTGAGCACTGCAACGTCTTGAATTAGCAACAATAACCTCGGCTTTTAAACACACACGCGCGCGCGCAGACACATGAAAAGGCGGTGACAGATCTGAGGAGGCAGCAGCGGCGGTGACGGACGGGCTGCGTTAGCCCGCGCAGGCAAATGCGCAGCAGCAGCATCAGTACAAATACAGATTCAGTGTTTGTATTGAACTGCTACATTATTGATCGGGAGTTATCAATTATGGATGCCGGCATCCTCAGAGGCATCGCAGTCCGGCACCGCAGAGAGACGTCTTGTAGCAGGGCTTAACCGTTCTACACAATCACATTCACTTTGGCTGTTTGTACCCCACCTGCTTCATTATTGATCATAACCAATCAATTATTGAAATTGATGATCACCAGGGGATATGAAAGGCTAAGATGTACAGGCATATAGATGCTCCTATACACAGCATGTTAAGGATAACTTGGCATCTTTACAACTCATCTTTGGGCCTGGCTGCTTTCAGTTATAATAACAATATGCACCAGGGTTATTACCGAGGAGTTAAAACGTGACTTTATGTGGAACAGTATTTTTTTATTATCCTGTTGTCAGGTTAACTTTGTGTGTCTTTTAAAATATGTCTTAATGCCTTTCTTATGTAAAACACTTTGCCTTGCTGTTGGAATCGCTGCACCAGTAAACCTGCCTCGCCTGGCCTCGGCGTGCCGTCTTCTTTTCAGTCTCGTTAATCATCTCAGAATGCAGCGCCACATAATAATCTACTCATTGCAGACGAAAAGTACAACTTCAATATCGTCGAGTCGGGTCGGTCAAGGTTGAATTCAGAAGTCAATGTCTCATGAGTGAGTGTCAATTTCGCTGTTTGCTTCCATTTTCTCTTGCAAAAACAAAAGTGAATGTGACTGCTCGCGTTTTCTTGCCACACTGAAACATTTCTTTGAAGGATGTTTCATATCTTATTACAACCATTTGATATTTGGTAGTGGAGATAACCAGGAAGTATACTGGATTCAAACCAGCTCCACGGTGGTGAGGACTATAGCCCGCTGAGCCGTTACCAGCAAAATCAATACCAGAGGACATAAAATTAACAGCCAAAATAAATTTAACTGGCAATTACAGTTCATTAAAAGAGGTTCAGTCTGAGATAATTCCCCTGATACAATCACATAACTCCATTATGCGTCATAATCAATCCTCTAATTGGGACACAATGGGAAGGGCAGCTGTAAAAGGCTTACCTGAGTCCGTAGAGCACCGTCCCATCGGGGTGGAGACGGATCATCCTGTTCTTGACGGTGACGCCGTGAACGAAGGACTTCTTGTCGTTCAGGAAGTAGGTGTCGGGCACCCACAGCTGGTCGGCCACTCGGTTATCCAGAGTCAGGTTGTAGGAGATCTCGGAGTAGGACAGACGCTTGTCCCGCCACGCTTGTTGGAAATACATCGTCAAGGTGTAGTCCTGGAGGACGACATTGAGAATCAATAATCCTGGTGGTAATTACACTATAAAGCCAAACACATAAAATCTATTGACTACATCTTTCAGGTGCGATCAGTTTTACTTTCGCTACCAGCCGGGGAAAACATCAAGCACCAGCAGCATGTCATCTCAGCTGAACACGACCCCAAAGACGTGTCACAGCACGTTGTATGGATGCCGCATAGTGAGAAGGTCAGCCAAAAGGTCACGGGTGGTTCGAAAGGCCACAGCCTGTACTAGGGGCCATGGAGGCCGGGGTTCGGGGGTTAATATTCAACTATCCTCGCCTAATTCTGAGACCATAACCAGAGGGGAACTTTTTCAGCTGGCTGACTATTGTCTCGCGCTAAAAATATCCGCCTTCCACTTGAACGAGCGAAGCCACTTTCTGCTTTACAGAGACAATACTCCCTCCAACGCGAAGCGCCAGCAGATCTCCGCAGCTGGGGCTTCCTCCCTCTCCCTTTTACTGTCGGTTTTTGCATAATAAACAACCAGAGCTGATGAGATTCAGGAGACTTTTCCAGATTTAACCTTAGTGGGGGAAAAAATTGTCTTTATACTGTACAGTTTGTTTTTACACATGCTCAGAGATGTGGCAGTAAACTGTACCACCTCCTCTCTTTCTCTCTGTCTCTTTTCTCTGCGTCTCACTCTTAAAAAAAAAGACTCACACCCACACAGCCACAGTGTAACACAGCACTGCAGTCGGATCTGCTTGGTTACAGTGCATTGCAGTGCAATCAGCGAGTGGGAAAACAAATTAAAAAATACGGCCCGTGAAACAAGGCCCTTGAGCTTTTATTCAGAGCAGCCATCATCATCACTTATCGCTGTGTTTCTGTGTTTCCGAGCCGCCCCCCCACCCCCCCACCCCCAACCCTCCCCTCCTTTTTTTATTTTTTATTTTTATATCATCACACACTGGCGTGACACTGCACAGCAATTGCCACTTTCGCTCCCAAACTCTTATCATTCATTGCATGCAGCGTGCGCGACCAAAACATTGTGCAAAAAGGGCATCTAAAAATACATGAGCCGCTGCCATGTTGATTTTCTTTTCTTTTTTTTTCTTTTTTTTCAGGAATGAAAAGTCAAGCGGGGACAGCTGCATCTTTATCCTGTTTTTACAAGAGTCCCCACCGAACCCTCCGCTCACGCTCGCTCCCTCTCTGTCTCATTATCAGCCTGTCGATCGGATATCTCTATCACCTCTGGGATCGTTAGCGGCTGCCTGCAGGCTCGGTGTGCACATCGCCCGCTGAGGCTGCATCTCCTGCAATACGGCCCTGTCTTTAGCGCCACCCTTGTGCCATGTTAATGAAGGAGCACAGGAAGACAAGGAGCTTTAACCGAAGAAAATACTGTAAAGATTTTTAAAAATTAAAAAAAAGCAGAAGATAATATCAACTAGAGCCGCCTGACAATGATTTGAGGATCATGACTGTTTAAAAAAAAAAACTAAAGTGAAAAATCATTTTGGCGGATAAAGGGAGAAGGTCAAGAGTGTGGACGCAGCATGAGTGTGTCGCCCACGTAGTTCAGGATTTTAGATTTTAATGTTTGACCTGTTCATTTGTTGGTTGTTTTGTCTTTTTTTGTTCTGTCCAGTCAGCAATTCAAAACTCAGAGATACAACATTCACAGTGGTATAACGGAGAGAAAGGCAGTAAATCCTCATATTTCTGCTTAACAAGTGAATCACGGGACTGATTGATTAATTATTAAAACGTGATTAATGTTCCTCCGGTCGACTAATTGATTAAATGACAGATGGTTTCAACGCCACTGGAATTTAAATCAGTCTGTATTTTAAGTCACTCTCCCTCTAATATAAGACACATTCAGTCACTTTTAAACCACCGCCATGTGTCTCCTGTCACTCAAATGTAATTTTTTGTGTCTATAATATATGAAAAAAAAGAATTACAGAGGAATTTTTAACTTGTCATAGAAGCACGAGTGTTATTGAAAGCATTAATGATGATTATTCAAGCGTTAACCCGTGACAGCCAGACAGTGAGCAGGGACCCTGAAAGTGAAGCGGTCACATGGAAACCCAGCTTCATTTTTTATTTATTTTTTATTTTTTTAACACCTGTGCTCTTTCTGCTCTCTAAAATGTCTGAACACATTTTGAGATGTAGCTCTCGTTAAGGTAAGGGAGCATAGATTTAAGACGTCTTCTTGACTTCAACGCCTCTTTGAGTATGTTTTGGGGGGTTTTAACGGTATAGATACGCACTGAGAACACCTGGGCCTGCACACTGCCTCCTGGCTGTGCTTGAAATGGCAGCGTAATTACGGCTATGCAGATGGTGATGTTTACCTTGAGCTGGACATCACCTGAGCTTAAAGAGGGATTCAGAATATAGAGTCCTTTTTTCTCTTAGTTATTGTAAAACTAAATCTTACTCTACTGTACGGTATCAAGGTTACAGGCCATGCACATGCCCTGCATTACAATAGTAAGAACAATAATGTTATTTTCCTCGAAACAAAACAAATATAATAATAAAATTATCTCCGAAAATATGCATATTTGACAAATTTATTTCTGCGTCCTTAGTATCAGCATCGCTTACAGTCAAGATTCTGATTTTTCCCCCCGGAACTGAAAATAATTTCTCTGTAACAAACAAGATGTGAAGTCAAAAGCAAAAAGACACGAGAAGCAGGTGAGGAGGATTTTTTTCAGCATCCAAAACAAGCAGCAGATAAGCAAGAGTCGGGCCGTCCCATGCTGGAGCGTTGGTCTCAAAGCGACCTTCAGTCTCCTTGTCACAAGCTCTTCTCAGAAACTCCATTAACATCACGCGGACGGCACAGTGCGCGTCAGAGAGGGAGACATCTTGTGGAGAGCGCCAACATTTCTATTTTATACCATGACAGCACTGAATATATAAACGCGGTGGAGATGCAAACGCGGCCGGGCCACCTTAAAAAAAAGAAACATCGAGGCTGGGCGCTACGTGACAGCGTCCCACTGCGGATGCGTTTCTGGGCTAACAAACACCCATTACAAACCTGACAGTGACAAGGGGTACATTTGTGTTTCCCTGAGAAATCTGACAGACTACAGTTGTTACAAGTCCTCCATTACAACTACACCGGCTGTCACAGGCGACATGGGAGAGAGCTGCACATGGACAAGCTTGACTCCACTCGGTTTGTAAATTTAGATTTGAAGGAGCAGCTGGCATTATACATTCACTTTTATTTTTATAAAATGAAACCATCCCGCCAGTTTTATTCATGCAGAGTAGTATTTTGTGTTCATTTTATGTTAATCTTGATTTCTAATTAAAATACTCAAGTATAAGTGTATACGGTTACTATTTAGTCCTGGTCTCAGATGAAAAGTGATTTAGTATGATGGATATAAACTAATTTTCAATGCAGCACCCAAAAATAAATGAAAAATGATTAAGTTTTCTGTTTTGTAACGATTCGTCTGAAAGATATCTAGCGGGGAGGTTAACCTCTCAGTGTAACTGACCCCAAACATGAATAAAATCATAACATTTATTTGTGAATCAATATATCTTTTAAATTTCCACACATAAATAAACCAGCGTTTTAAAAGCTGATGGAGAAATTCAGCCAAAACATCTGAATTTATAATATTTATATGAATAACTATATTAGAAATGAAATATTTCACTATGTGCTTTACTAACCTCGGCTTAAGGCTGTCTTTTTTTTATAGCGGTGGAGAAAAAAACCTTGTCTCTATGTGCTCTTCTCTCACATCTCTCTGCAGCTTTACTGCACCGGACAGATGTCCACCATGTTGCTACCACTTTCTCTGTACCAGGGAAGAATCTGCTGATAATAACAAAGTCCACTGTCTCACGAGGAGACAATTTGACATTTGGGCAATAACGAGCTCGTCTGCAGACATCTCGGCCTCCTCGCCTCTTTGCTCCCGGTCTACGAGCTGGAGCCCATAACACGGCACATCAAGTGTTTCCGGTTAAGCACAGGCTTCAAATTAAATATTAGTGGTCAAGGGGATGGGGGATGGTGGATGGTGGTGGTGGGGGGCTTTAGTGCATTCTGAATGAGTTGCCAGTCGCACACATCCCGAGGGAAGTGACAACATGGACGCCTTTATGACTCTCTTTCAAATGGGTCATTTTTCAGTTGCTTAGCTCCACTGGAGAAAGTGCCGGACAGAATCATTAAGTCATCAACACATTAAGGGCCTTTAATGGAGCTGGTTAACTCACGCCCTGCTTTGAGACAAACTGTTATGTTGTTCCCTATATAGGCCGTAATGAAAGAAGATTACGACCAATTTAAACTTGGATCATAACTTTTCTCCCACACTGGGACTCTTTGAGAGAAAGCATTGCTAACTACAGTAAATGACAAAGCCCACAAAGTAAAACCAGGAAATCTCTTTGATTAATGTCGATGATCAATGAGAAAGCCACCGACTGATTTACAAATTAATAAACCGGGTGTGGGCGGCACAGTGGCGTGGTGGTTAGCACTGATGCCTCACAGCAAGAAGGGTTCGAATCCAGGTCTTTCGTGTGGAGTTTGCATGTTCTCCATGGGTTCCCACTGTCCAAAGACATGCTCATTAGGTTAATTGGTGATTCTAAATGACAGCTGGGATAGGCTCCAGCCCCCCGCGACCCTTCACAGGACAAGCGGTTACAGAAGATGAATGAATAAACCAGGTCTGTTTAACAAAAACACAGTCATCATTGAAAAAACAAAACCAACGTATTACAATCCTTTCTTTACCACATTTGGCTTTGAGGTCTAGCATAATTGTGTTTTTTATTTTATTTTTTTAAATGAGCCTTTTCGAAGCAGTGAAACCCGCATGCATGTAAGTAAGCTGCAGGATTAAGTGTTGTTCTTGTGCTGTAATTATACTGCTGACCATATTAATCTGTAACTCTGTGCGTCCGCTCAGCATAACTAATGACATCGTTCTGGACAACCTGCATTCGTGTCCTGGGCTTTTTTTTAGGAAGCTCAGCAGAGCAAACGGAGGAGACACAATCAAAGCTATGATTGGACAAACAAGAAGCAAAACTACTGAGTGTATAGACTGTGAATACGTCTGTGTGATAATGTGCGTGTTTCCAGTTTTGATTAACATGTTAGCAGGACAAATAAGGGTAAGAGTCCATATTTTTTGAGGATTTGAATTCATTCAGAGGCAATTCTGACGCAAATATCAAATAATAATTGTAAATGGTTGCTGGATTCAGCTCCTCAAGTATGAAGATTAGCTTCTTTTCTCTGTTCTCCGTTAATAATTGCACATTAGTTTGATTGAATAAAGAATTTGGAAGTGGCTGTTGTAGCTGTGATGGGAATTATTTGCAGTTTCGGGGAAACTAATAACAGGCAGTCGCATCTATCTGAGACATTAACCTTCTTGGAAATTCTCATTTTAAGTCAGCAGTTGTTAAAATAATAATAATAATTGCAATAACAGACAGAAGATAAAACAATCTTCACCTGGATTGTAGCTAAAAACCTTGAAAAAGTCCCGGGGAAAGAAAAAAACAAAGAGGCCTTATTTGCTTTTCCTTGACTTTCCCAGATCCACCAAAAAGGGCTGCGTTGTCATGGCAACACGGAGTAAAAATAACACAAGCTTATTTTCCACAAGCTGAAAATAAAATGGAACAGGATCAGTTTGGACAAACAAGATCAAAATGGTTGCTAATTCACAGACACAAGGAGCTGCATCTCTCGCACACGGACGCACTGTAACGCCGAGGCCCCTCGTCTCCTTCCCTCTGGTCATCGGCTCCCGCTATCCGGCGGCCCGATCCCCGCCTCGTGCTCACGTAAAGAGACCAGCGCTCGTCGGGATAATGATCTTAATAAAGGGAACTCTCACGCCCCACTAATTCCTCCATCCCAGAAGCCACCACAGCTGGTTTGTTTAAATCTTTTAATTCACAGCCAGCTAATTAACATTCAGAGAACAGTATTATAGTACAGGCAGTGCCTCTTAACAACCACCAACCTCAGGTACTTTACATGTAATTAACGAGAAGGAGGAAGAAAAGGCGAGGAGCGAAAATACTCATTTACCTCCCTCCTCATTCCTGCCTCGCAGCGTACATTGTAGCTGTGCTCAACATATGGATTGCATGCTGAAGACATTGCTATGCAGCACTGATGCAACGCTGAGACAACAGACTCGACTTGTATTTAATCAGCTGCTCTGGCTGTGTGCGGAACACTTTTTAATGCACCGTAACCAGGGTTTGGTTCCTGGATCTGTGATTTCAGCTAAAGCAAACAGCGTTATGCAAATGAAACTTCAGCTGCAGAGTGAGGGAGATGATTGATGAAGCGAGAACAGGCAGACAGACAGATAGACAGACAGAGTGGGATAAACAGCAGAGTGGGGGTCTCGACCATGATATCATATCTGTGCCATATTCTGCACTAACCCCAGTGAGTCAGCACAGCCCACCCAGCGAGGATGTGTGGTCACACCTCGGACTCGGAGGACACTTCCCTCCTGAAATAGCAGATTTG
Source organism: Chelon labrosus (assembly GCF_963514085.1). Taxonomy (NCBI): domain Eukaryota; kingdom Metazoa; phylum Chordata; class Actinopteri; order Mugiliformes; family Mugilidae; genus Chelon; species Chelon labrosus. Next base: position 15,791,173 of record NC_140358.1, read on the forward strand.
TAATGTCATGCAGGCGAGGCTGCTACCACGACGCTGACTGACCTGCACATTTTTATTGCCCGACAACATGGCTGACCTTTGAGCCTCAATGGGCCCGATGCTGTGGATCAAACAAGAATACACACACACACAAAAAAAAACCGTGGCACACGTGAACCTGTTCCACAGAGGAAAGGACGCAAAAGAACTACAAGTCCCAACACAATCCCCACTTCAACAACCATCTTGCCCTTCATGTCAGAACAAAAATGCCACAATGCCTTCAATCAGCCACGACCAAAATGCAGAGTTCATTGTGCACCAGAGGCAGTTTTATCTTTAATTAGAGGAGCGAGCAGCTGTATCCTGCACACCACCACCACCACCACCACCGTGGCAGGCCCTGCACACAGACACTGAATTCAAATCCAGTCATTTTCTTTCCACGCAGCAAATTCCTCCATTTTCCTCCCTTCACAACTCGTCTTCATTTGGAGTCGAGCATAAGTGGGATGGATCTGGTCAGCGCTACTGTACCGGTTCCTTAGAAATCCTTCTAATCAGAAATCACTGAATTTACAATTTTGCCCTGATTAAGACGACATAAGCCCACTGTCAAACCAAACGAAGGCTTTTAATAGAACTTCTCTCACAGCCCCTCTCAGAGCTGCGACCAGCTTGTCGTCTTGAAGACAAATTTACCCTCAGCACCTTCTCATTCTCCTTTTAAAATTCAAATTAAACACCTGATATCTTTAACCAGAAACCACTACGGCTTCTCGGATGTGAATATTTTCTTGGCTCTGTGATGGTTTGACTTGGTTTGGGGGAAAAAATAAAATATTTGATAATTTTACCGCGAACACCAAAAACTTTTAATGACTATTTTTCCCTTTTTTTGGCTGATATTGTTGGGACAGGCTGGAAAATGTGTCATGACCCGTTAAGCGCTCATTTCATGTAGCTAAATGTTTAAATTCTCTAATTTCTTTAAACTAATGTAGACATCCCAAATAGCTAAATATGTCATGCCAAATTTGGTGTGCATCTAGACTATTTCAGTAATATTTCAGCTTGATGGGATGGTCCTGCTCTTAGATTTTGATCAATTCTTGAGTTTGAGGGTTGTATAATTTCAGTAAGGATGATTTTTCCAAATTTAAAGCCATGTCAGGGGGTTAAAGATGCCCAGACATCAGATCTTCAGCGGTGACACAAAGGTCTGCAGCAACTTCTTCTACAGATGAGACGGTGAAACTGATCACCTTCACCTCTCTCCCACCCCGCTCCTCACTGCATTCACCAGCTTCATCCCGGGCCTCTCTGTGTTGTTTTCCCTCTCAGCACTTTAATCTTAAAAGCAGCTGCCCCTGATGAGGAAGATCAAAGCGGCCCTGCACCAAGCACAGGTCACCGACTCCATCCTCATGATCGCGGTGCGCGGTGATATTATTGATTTCTCTGAGATCAATCTCGTCAACCGCTGTTATCCTCTATTGCACCAAAGAGAGCTGGACATGAAGGAAGGAGGAGGAGGAGGAGATTCCAGCCTGTTATGTAAGTCGAAGGGAGGAATTTTTCAGAAGGTAACAACAGCGCTTGGAACGCGGGTCCACAAGGACTCGAAAGGTTTTCGGGTTTTATTCTTTTGAACTTTTTGTCTAAATCTGTCTGTCGTGTCAGAGGGACGCCTGTGCAGTTCTGGCAGGGGGAGCTTTTTCTGAGAAATGAGAGAGATGAATGCGCTCTCATAGCCACAGGGAGCTGCATGACGTCAGTCGCCATTCACTGTTTGTGCACAGTTTTGTGTTTTGTTGCAGACACACACACACACGGATGTATGAAGAAGTGTTTTTTTCCAGATGAATGCCTGCATAGATGCCTAGTTCTTAAGTAAGATAACCCTTTGGAGCAAGGCAGAGGTGGATTACATGGCTGCTGAGCCCAGAGTCACAGCCAGGGATCCAGTCAAAGTGGTGGGAGGGAAGGATGGAAAAGAGAGAGAGAGAGAGAGAGAGAGAGAAAGCTGAAGAGGGGTTTCTATTTCAAATCTCCCCGGACCCCCAAGGCACTTCCGTTCTGGCAGCATCTTCCACCAAAATAAATCATTTCCATCAAAGAAGAAGCTACAGTCATTGTTTTTTTTTTTTCCAACCCAAAGCAGCTGTTATGTATTGGCTAAAAACTCATGCAGGGCGGTTTTAAAATGACCATCCGACACAGAGCAGACATGCAAAATAACCACAAACCAAATTAAAAATGGTTCAGTTTAAAACAGAAAACACATCTCCTTCAGTTCCTGGTGGCAAACTTGTTTTTCATGCTTCTTATATAACATTTCTCCACGGAGAGGCTGCCTTGTAATCATCCTTTCTCACACTCTGACTGCTCTTAATATATTTAAAAAAATCTCATTAGCAAAGCCAATAATTTTACACAGAATCAGAGCGCCTTTAATGTCGTTTAGCTGCACTAAAACACACATGCCCCTGCCGTCAGCTTCATGCGGGTTGCGGTCGGTGTGTCCGTCTGTCGCACGGATCAATAGGTGGAGCTCTTGCATGGGCTGAACTTTTCCCCCTGTCCTCTCCAAGTCGCGCATCAACTTCATTTTTTTTTTTGCGCACCGGAGCTTTTTTTTATATTTTTTTTTGCCTCAATGCTATGTGACCATACATTTATTAATAACAAATTGCTTACGTCATCTGACAAGTAGGGGGGGGAAGATCATTTACGTAGGATGATGATGATGTGACTGGTCGCTGAACTAAAAGCCTCAAAAAAAAAAAAAAAAAAGAACCAAATGATGGATGTTTTCGGAGGGGAAGACGGTGCCTTGATTCGTTTTGGGGGTGGCACATGCGAGAGAGTGTGTGTCCGCAAAATTAAACCGCCGAGGCTTGACAACGTGAAGCAGTCACACACACACACGCGCGCGCGCGCGCACGCACGCACAAGCAGCTCTCCGTGCGCGCAGCCGGGGCCGTGCGTCCGAGTGCGCCAGTGAGAGTGTGTTTTGAATTCAAATGCAGCATCACACCAGAGCTGCAAATGCGGAGACCGCGGAGGAGAGGGTGGCGATGATGTGTTTGGGAACGGAAGACCTTCGCGTTTCTTTCAAGTCAAAATATAAAATAAAATAAATGCATTCACACAGATTGATTCTCTCACACACACACACACACTGACCCGTGATAAGTAGCCCACTTCAGAGGTGGGCTACTGCAGCCGTGCCAGGCAAACAATTTTGGCAACGTTAAACGGGATGATGGTGGTGATGATGACGACGGTGATGTTAAAGATTCACCTACCATATTGACTTCGGACACCATGTCTATGCTGGCTATGTCTATATTCATCCCCACGGCCACCGGCGCACCTGTGAAGGAAAGGAGGCGTTAATACACGAGAAACGAATTCTTCTCTCATCATGTAAATGCAACCGATTCGTGACGCGAGCACAGGTTCCTCTCTGATGCCCGCACCTACGGGAGACTTGAGCATCATCAGCCCCCGAGCAGGAATCTTCGCGTCGGACACACACACACACACACACACACACACACACACAAACGAGCTTAAACGGTGTTAATTTCATTTATTTGGCGGCGTAATCAAACATTGATGAGCGGGTATCGATCACGTTAAAAGCGCCCCCCCTCATCAGGCGAAATATGCACATCATTTCTCTTAAGGCTAATTGGAAAGGCCTATCTGAGTGTGAAGGGACGATTATGTAAATTAAAGCAGATTTTGCGATTCATTAAACATGTATCGCACGTCGGGAGGGCGTGAAAACATGACATTCCGTTTTCAATTTGCTCGTTACCTCCGAAATCTGGCCTCAACCGAATGTCGTATCCTTTCATCAGCCTGTCCACTGTTTCTTTTACCAGAGGCATATTGCTCGGATCTTTGATATCCTTGACGCTGTGGAGGAGGAAGAAAAAGGTGGTGTAATGCAAAATAGCTTGTTCATATCTCACGCCAGGCACGTTTTAACAGAGGCTACACGACACGCAAGACACGGGGGACCGACACACGGCATTACCTTTGAGCCCAGACGAAAGTCACTAGCAAGGAAAAAGTCAAAATCCCAAAGTGGTTTTTCCTGATCCTCCCCATCGCAACAGCTTTCGTGATGGTTTCTGGATGCGAGTGAGGAGAGCGCACATCCAACTTACTCCAGACGGTGCAGAGGAGCCAATGAGGGGCGCATGCGTGCAGGCAGCCCAAGATCAAAGAGTGGAGACTGATGATGGTGGATGAGCAGTTTCCATTGCAGAGAAAAATATTAAAGGGACAAGTGGATGTGCGTAATGAAGAAACAAGCGAGAGGAGAGGGGGGAAAAACTGCATCTATGTTCTATTCAGGCTTGCTTTATTATTTACCTTCATTACATGGTACATAAGTTTGTCTATAACCTCACAAGGTCAAACAAATGGTTGCACTGTAGGGGGTAAAAATGTTCAGATTAACTTGAGAGCAAGTTCCTTCTGTATTTTTCTGCCAAGTGGCTAAAAAAGAGAGCAGCATCCAATCCTTTACAGGTACACACACACTTCATACAGAGTACAAACACCCCAACAACTATGCACCATCCATGCAAAAATAGTAAATGAATGCCATTAACACCCATGGGTATTATATCCCACTCATCTCCGCAATGTTTCCAGAGGACCTGCAGTACATCTGAAAATGCAAAGGGAGCACCAGAGCGCCAGAGCAGAAAGGTGGGAAGGAAAAACACAATCCCCACAATTCATTTTCTCGGGTTTGAGTACATTTTTGAAGCGGCGAGGAGGGACGCGAGCCCCCTCTAAATCGCCTTTGATCTTGTTGTAGTGGGAGCTGTGCTTCTGTAGAGGGCAGGCTTCTGAAAGCATTGGTTCGCAGTTGCATCACCACCAGTTACAGCCATCATAGATTATATCATCCGCATCTTTTTGATGTGTTTCTTGGCGTGTTTCTAAGCGTGCGTCGGGAACATCACGCATACTGTACGTGTGTGTGTGTGTGTGTGTGTGTGTGCGGCGCGTGACGTCTGCAGGCGGCCCGGGCCCCCGGGAAGTTGTCGTGTGTGTACGTGGAGGGGTTTAAAGTGATTGAGGCCCCCGTGAAGGGCAGCTCTTCAGTTACTGATCAGAACACAAGTGGGCAGTGGTCACAGCCTGTGAAATGAATAGATGTGCAGCAGGAGAATAAATGAGTTTCTGATTCATTTCCTCTGTCAGATGAGAGCAGAGTGAATGCTGAGAGCTTGTTCGCAGAGAGAGAGAGAGAGAGGGGAGGGTGAGGTGAGGCTGGCTGGCTGGATGCTGAAGGTCTCTCAGGCTGCACATGCCCTTTTCCAGGTCCTCTTAGTCCCTGCAAGACCAGAACACAGCAGAGCAAAAATAAAAAATAAAAGCGAGAGCAAGAGCGCACAGAAACCTCTCTGCTTCCACATTCAGAGATGCTCCCTCTGCAGTATACGGCACAGCCAAAACTGTTACTGTGCCCCCCACCCCCCTCCCACCCCATCCGCTCTGTGCCTTCTTATAAAGTACCAAGCTGGAGACATGGAGAACATACAAAGAGAACAGATATGATGCAGCTGTTCTCTCCATCTTGTCTCTCTCCTTATGCTGCAGAACGCTATAAACAAAACAACCATAAAAATTCACTGGCAGGAACATGAGAAGCATGATGAGCAGATTTGCACTCCCCAGTGTTATATAACACTTCTCTCTCTCGCTCTCTCTCTCTCTTCACTCTCTCTGTATCTCTCTTTTTCTTTCTTGGACATGGAGCTTTGTGTTCTATACGGGGTTCACTTATAAGCGGGAATAGCGAATAGTCGCTTTTTCACATGGTTAATGTGCAAAGTAAGCTCCGGCTTGTTTCGCCTGTGAGTCTTTTCTCCCCGTGGAGGAGCTGTGTTGTCATTAAAACGACGGAGGTTTTTGCCAGCCCCCAGGTAAACCTTATCTAGAAGACGAGAGAGAGAGAGAGAGAGCTCGATGCATACTTTCCTTTTCAAATTAACTGAGTGCCCGGCCCCTTTTTCTATTATGAATCCAAGCTGATGATAAAAGCCACAGTGCTGGCGTCAATGCAGCTACAACGCCACCCAACATCATTCTCCGCTCTTCTGTTTTTTTTTTTTTTTCTTTTTTTCGCCTACAACTCCCCGGGCTGTTTCAGCATTAGAAATTATTGATGTCTTTACTGCCTAGATAAAAGTCTTTGACAAAAAACTCTAAGTAGTTATTGTTACACTGAAGCTTTATCAGAGCAGACTAGAACAGGACTCCAGCTCTTTTAAGATACAAATATAGACTGTAAATCCTACATCCACCGTGAGAGGTTTTTGTAGGATGCCGTTTGCCTCGGCCATTTTTACTGCTTCACATGTGCAGCTTTATGGGTCTGCTGCCTTGTCACATCTGTCTCAGAAGGTCAAAGGTCAAATGCTGAGATGGCAACGTGAATAAAAAGGAAACATAATGCAGCGTTTTATCCGTTTGGCTTCATTTCGTTTGGATAATTTTATCTACGTATGATGAATGACAATGAATGGTAAACATAGTTAATCTAGGATACTTATGTTTGGATCGGTCACCAAATGGCAAGGGGCTCATCTGCCATCAGTGTCTTGCCCAAGGACACCTCGGCATGTGAATCGAACCGCCAACTCGTGCTCACACCTGAGCCAGGTTTGCGTTTTCTATGTCCATGTGAAAAGTCCATACGAACAACCACTTCTAGCGGTACTCGGAAATTTGTAACTGGGAACAGGCCTAATTTGATGTTTTTAAAAGTGGTGGAGGACGATGGTGAGTTAATAACCTGTAATTTAGCCATAGAGAGCGTCCTTTGTCTGAGGAGAATGTTGATATCCCCAGTGGCCCCATTCTTTCATTATGCCTTTGCATTTAATTTCCTACATTAAGTTACTTGGTCGTTAGTTTGCTAACTGCCTCGACGACTTCCTAGTAGAGGTGCTCTCAAGACGTACGGCTGATGTTACCACTTGAACGGCAAGTATTTTGTTTACAGAACTCAGTGATGTCTGACAACAGCCGCATAGTCTTTTGCAATAGACCTTTAACCCTGAAGACATCTTGACTTAAAGGGGAACGACTGTTTTTTTACAACCTGGACCTTATTTCTGGCATAAAATACCATCGTTTACTCACCCATATAACTTTTTTGTAATTTGTATTCCTTCGGGAGATAATTAGATCAGCGTATATCCATATAGTGGGAGTGACCGGGGCACCGAAACGCAGCCTCTAAATAACGCATTATCTGCCACCAATATTTTGTTATCGTACACTAGTGCTATTCCCCGTTGAGTCCGGAGTTACCTGTTATCATCATCCAGGGTTTGTAAATTGACCTACAGACACCGGATGATGTCTTCTGACCTGGATGATGTCATCTCTGAGCGCCACGCGCACCTGCGACGGTCGGCTTGTTTACCTGTAATTTGCTAATGCTAGTTTTTTACAACATGGCTGAATATTTTTCCGATTCTGAGGTTGTGGACGAACCATAGCAGTAGCAAATTACAGGTAAACAAGCCGACTGTTGCGGGTATGCGCAGGCCAGAGTTGACATCATCCAGGTCAGAAGACATCTTCCAGGGTCTGTAGGTCAATCTACAGACACTAGATGATGATAAAAGCTAACTCCGGACTCAACGGGGAACAGCACTGGCGTACGATAACAAAATATTGGTGAAATGAACGAGTTTCGCGGCAGATAATGCGTCATTTAGAGGCTGCGTTTCGGTGCCCCAGTCACTCCCACTACATGGATATACGACGATCTAATTATCTCCCGAAGGAATACAAATTACACCAAAGTTGTATGGGTGAAACGATCGTATTTTATGCCAGAAGTAAGGTCCAGGTTGTAAAAAACAGTAGTTCCCCTTTAAGAAAAGCACAGGCGTTTTAATGATGTCTGCATTCCACATAACCTTTGAAAAAAAAAAGCCTACTTATGGCTTAACTATAAAATTTGGACAATAACAGAGCTTTGAGGCACAGAGGAATAAGACGTGTAAGGCTTTGGTTTAATTCTTAAAATTCCTGGACTTCACAGTGGTGCCTTTCCCCCCCCATCCATATGCCAGATAGACAGAGATAGATGATAGATTATGATTTATGATAGTTTACCTGGCCCTCTCCATGGTGTCTTTAACCAGGTAGATATACCAGTAGACGAGGTTGAAGAGGGCGAAGGCCAAGGGGAACAAGATGCGGGCGTACGAGTCAATGGGGCTGGTGCCGGCCAGCTGTGGGATTTGAGGAAAAGCTGAGCCCTGCTGGAAGAAAATCGGCAGAGGTGGAGCTTCTTCTGGCTCACTGCGGCTCACTGAGTGGTTTCTCCTCTTCAGGCCTCCCCGGGGGCTGCTGTCCGACTGGTGAGAGGAGGGCGGGGATGATTTGGAAGGAAAGAGGTGAGATGGGGTTAGCTTTGTGGCGACCAGTGAGAAAAAAGGAGAAAAGTTAAACATGGATGGATTTCGGCCCTGCAGCTTCATATATGATAATTTTAACATGCTTGTGTCATGAATACAATGCTGCAAGTAACGTTTGCTCCCACAGGAGCTTTCTCTCAATGGTATGTCAGCTTCTCTGCAGAACACAGCAGGCAGTTTGCCGGATGCCTATAGGATGGTGAGGAGATTATACAGAGAGGAGTGCTGGAGTTTTTCTCTGTTCTCACACTGAAGCTATTTTTAAAGCATCTAACCATGAGCTGTACACGTGAGACAGATCCCAGGAGGCCGCTGTGGTGGCTTACTGTATTAGCATAAAGCATATAGCTAAAGATGAGAGCTCCACAACAGCACATATTACTATTTCATGTGTTGTGTGCCCTGAATGGGAAGAATAAAAGAGGCAGGCAGGGTGACTACTTGCAAATGCATAGAAAAGTACCCGTCTGCGGCATGACTTGGTTTGTCTGCATCTGAGACTGAAGCAGCTGGCTCTCTGTTCATCATTAACATCACTGCAGCAAACTCTCAGCAAGACTCTGCACCTCCATTCACCATTATTAGCAATGTAAATGCATTTGAAACACTGAAAGAAAGGATGCTGGTGAGCAGGTTGCTTTCATTCAAAGTTTAGGACAACACCAATCAGCTCATTAAACTTGCAGTAAAACTAAACATATTTTATATATAGATTTACACACTTTGAATTAGCAACTTTTTAACAGACAGATTGTCATGTTCAATGCACAATATCATATTCAACTTTTTTCACCAGTTTTATGTAGATATGTTGTTATAGATCAACAGACTATACTGACTAGACTTAGCTTAGGATAAAAACTGGAAGCAGGATCACAGAGCTGGCTAAGCTAAGCTAAGCTAAGCTAAGCTAAGCTAAGCTAAACTAAGCAACTGCTATCACATTTACTGTGTCAACATCTCATCTCATCTTGGCAAGAAAGGAAATGATTTCCAAGAGTTGTCACAAACTTCAGACTATACGTTATATCTGATGTGACCGGTGTCAAAATTAGTGCTGAAGACTCACTACCTGTCAACCACACCATATATTAATAATTTAACTAAACCACACCGTGTGACGGGTGATTTGGGTGCATTATTTAAGCAATAGTAGCTGCACGCCATTAGCCACCGACAGTGATGAGGAGTGGGATACACAGAACTGGTAAGCAACTGGCAGTTTGTTATTTTCAGTTTCTACATTTTTTCAACGAATAACATTGAGTCAACATTTGAGTGAATTAAATCAGACCTTCTGGCATCACAAAAAGCTTTTTCTGATGTTCATACATGCAGTAGACCGGTAAACACACTATTATGTGTCAAAATCTCTTTAAAGGTGCAATGTTCTCCTGATCAAAACAAAATATATCCCAGTATTTATATTTATGCTAGAATATGATCACCTGTAACTAGAAATCTTTGTATTAGCTTTGTAATGAGCTCTTAAAGGGGAACTACTGTTTTTTACAACCTGGACCTTATTTAGTAGTAGTTATAGTTACATGGGTGAGTAAACGACTGTATTTTATGCTAGAAATAAGGTCCAGGTTGTAAAAACAGTAGTTCCCCTTTAATGTCTGCAGAGGGAGCTTTTTCTTCTCCATGGAGTCATGTTGACCAGAACAGAATCAAACACTGGAGGCAGAGATTCATTCATTCATTCATCTTCTGTAACTGCTTGTCCTGTGAAGGGTCACGGGGGAGGCTGGAGCCTATGCCAGCTGTCGGAGGTAGAGATTGTTTTTCATTATTATTTTTTTTCTTTCTGTTTTTTTCTGTTCTCTACTTGGAAATGGATGAGTGAGGGAGGAGTATTCAGTCGGTTGCAGTTTGTAACCTCACCAATAGATGCCACAAAATCCTACAGATTGGTCCTTTAAAAAAAATGATGATGTACCACCTTTCTCCATTTTTACTCTGATGATTATTTTTAGTATTTCTGTATGTGCGAGCTCATCCTGCTTACCGAAACTGTGTCGTCGTCATCGCTGCCGGTGGCCAACACCTCAAGATTGTCTTGCCTGGCTCTCTGTTTTTTCAAGCGGTGAGCCTGCAGGGTGGCGAAGTAGTTCACCGCTGCAAATTCAACGAGAGCCGACGCCACGAAGGCAAAACACACGGCGATGAACCAATCCATGGCAGTGGCATAGGCTACTTTGGGCAGGGACTCCCGGGCGCTGATGCTTAAAGTGGTCATGGTCAGCACTGTGGTGATGCCTGAAGGAGAGTATTTATGAAACACAGGCTGATGTCAGACTGATCTCAACACATTTAAATGCCTGGATAGATTGCTGGAAAGTCGTGCATACCAGCAACTGTCCGTGCAGGAACAGACTCTTTGTTGATCCAAAAAGAGACTTGTGAAAGGACGACAACCATTATAAGAGGGATATAGGTCTGTATGAGGTAGTAGCCCAGCTTCCTCTGCAGGCGGAAATGGACCACCTGCACAGAGTACTGACCTGCAAGATAAACAGAAAGTGTGAAGAGAGGAGCCCTGAGGGACAGAGCAGTGTAACACAGAATGGATGCCCTTGCCTGCCCTTGAACCAGACCATCTCCTGGGAGAAACATATAGCTATATATTGACGTGTTTATGACTGTCACAGCCTGCTAACTGTGAGGTAGCATGTGACAGTCAGGGAGAAAGAAGAGGGGAGGGTGGAGAGGGAGAGAGGGAAGAGAGAGGAAGGAGCACAGCAGACATTTGAAATTGGGATAAAATCGAAGAGGAAGGAGCGAGTGAGGTGGGGGCAGGAGGAGAGCATGCAGTGCCACAATGCGTAACACTGCTCTGTCTAAACACATGCATGCAGACATTCATAGACCAAAACATGCTGCATCATGCACACGCACAAATGGCCTCTTTTTCACTCTGTATTTCTTAAATGTGTACTGTCTCTACGTTTTGGAGCCTGCCTCGTCCCTTCTCTCCCTATTCCAAAAACGTGTTCTCAGCAGGGGAGTACTTCTGTTTTCTTCTGGTGAAACGGGAAAAATGCTCACACACGCATACACACACACACATCTCCATCCTCCCTCCTCTCTGTCGGTGCATCCGCTGGGCTTTAAACCGTGTAGTTCTTTTTTAAGGAACACCGTACGCATTAGGACTGACCACTTAAGCATCTTAGATGGCTGCTCAAGGAGCTCTTTGCTTTTATATCAACCTGCTGTGGGGGAGTAATGGACACTAGTGCAGAGACTGAAGGTACTCATTTGACCTCTTTCTACTCTTAAGATTCAGTATGTTTTAATTAAACTTCTACCTGACAGTCGAGTGCGAGCTTTACCTGTGTTTGCTTTGAATATCTCACTGGACAAAGTCTGTCCCAAAAGATCATACTGCAGGAGACTTATCGACTCTTTGGGACAGTCGACGGAATTTACTAGCCCCTTCTTCCAGGTGAACTTAATTTCATCTTTGGTGTATGCGTCTGAAACGACAAATCATTGAGGAAAACAGACAGCTCCACGGTTGGTCACATTTATAAATATGTACATTTCTGTATGCAAATGTTCGTCCTGTTTTTTTTTTTTTTTTGGCAATACTCACAGCTTCCAAACCTGAGAGGACAGGCGTGGCCGTCCATGGGGAAATCCATAAGCCTCATTGGACACTCTGCACTAATTGTCAGTCTAAGAAATAGAGAATATACAGAAATCAGACTCTCTCTGTGAACTAGATGAACAGACATCTCTCAAGGCAACAGCTCTTTTCTCACTAGATCACCTCATGGTGTAGAGGACAGTCCCGTCCTGCATAATGCGGAAAAGCTTGTTTGGCGTGGTCATGTTATGGGAAATGGACTTTTTGGAGTTTCTGAAGAAAGTGTCTGGCGTCCAGATCTTGTCCACCATGCGGTTGTTCAGCCGCAGGATTTCAATGGGGCCCTCGAATTTTAGCCGCTCATCAACCCACGTCTGACGGAAGAACATGTCCATGGTGTACTCCTGAAGCAGGAACATAACACGTTAATGGATGCAAAAATAAAAAATAAATAAAATAAAATTCTCTAAATCTTAAAGCTTTAACTTTAGATCCCAACACGCAATTCGCCCAAATGCATAATACTGGAGAGACATTTCAGCATTCAGCGAAAGGTGAGGGGCGAACACGAGGCAATGATGAATGCCTCTCATCCCAGATAATCATTCATCAATCCATTCATCCATTCCCTCTGCCTGACGTGTTGTCATATTGATTTAGAGGCCATCAATAATGGAGTCATAGGGCTGGTCAAACAGATTAAAGCTCATTAAATGGTCTCATGGCAGATTGCTCATATCTGAAACGCTACCCACAGTCATGACATGCACGTCTTCTTTCAGCTGTAGTATCTCACCATCTCAACGTCCGAAACAGGTCCAAAACTGGTGACAAAGATGTCTGTCTTCACCTCGGTAATACCACCTGCAACAGTCATCAGAAACTTTAAAATAGTGTAGCGCAATGTCTTAAATTTATCGAACTGTTGTTAAGTTTGAACTACCTCCAGAACCAGGCCGCAGTCTATTGTCATAACCATCCAAAAGTCTATCCAAAATACGAGTGATGTTGTCTGAGTATATTTTTTCATTTCCCCATACGTTGCCTAAACTGCTGAAGGAAAGAAAAAAAAAAGAGCATTAAACTCAGTGTAATCTGAGACATGTTTAAGTACAGACAGAAGACTCACCTTATCCAGCAGATTAAAGTAACCAAAGTAAAAGAGGGGACGGCCATCCTTGGCAGCAGTTATCAACTTTTTAGCCAACTTCCCCAGCAACTCATACAACGTAAAACCTCATGTGAGGGGAGTAAAATCCAAACGGAGCAAGGGTCCTTTTTTTATGGCTCCGTCAAAGTGACTGGTAGGTATGCATGTGGACACAGGTGGCACTGAGGCAGGACCAGTAATCTAATTAACAGATTAGCAAATCCACTCCATTTTTAGACAAACTCTGGATTCAGTGGGTTTCTTTTGTTGCTAAATTAAGACAATTTAAAAATATGAAATCTAACTGAGTAATGATACCAAAAGGCTGTGAACACTGATTGTATATACTAAGACTATGTAGTGTAAAATGAGAACTGGTTTACTTCCTGTATTTCATCCTATGAGACAGCAGATGGCGCTGCAGCCGCAGTGACGTCCACAACCGGAAATGAGCCCACACAGAGAAGAAGAAGAAGAAGTTTGGAGGCAGAGAGAGAGGGGCAAAACATCACGGGGGGAGTAAATATAACATCAGGAACTGAAACATATTTTCATTCAACTATTTCCAATAACGCGCTTTTTAAATAGGCAGCACTCGCACAGCTGTAAAGATTAAGCGCGTGCCAAATTGTTAGCATAACTTCTGCTAGCTAGACACACTATAAGCATGTCGGTTCACTTCGAGGAGAGGAGCGGTGTCGTCCCCTGCAAGACCCCCTGGGGCTCCTGGTACCAGACCATGGAGGAGGTCTTCATCGAAGTCAACGTGCCTCACGGGACGTCTGCCAAAGAGGTCAAGTGCCATCTAGGATCCAGAGACATCGAGCTGCACGTCAAAGGGAAGGAGATATTCAAGGTAGGCTCCTGGAGGGACGCTGGTAGATGGACTGTGACATTCAGCATCATTTTAATGAAGAGGAGAAGAAGAAGGCTAAATAAATAGGGGGGGATCCACTGTCAGCTCTCTTTAGTAAATAATGCATTCATTAAGTCTTTCTCTGTCACTAAAATTACCAATAAACAAACAAGAAGAAAGAGCATATTTGCTTTGTATATACTGTACATCAGTTTAGACATCCAGCAAAGTCATTCATTCATTTAAATCATAAAGTCACAACAATTCAAACACAATGTGAACATTTACAAGATATTAACTTGTTTGTTGTTTCTCTTTTCTACCAGGGAAAGCTGTTTGACACAACCGTATCTGACGAGGCCACATGGACACTCGGTACTACACACACACACACACACACACACCTCTGAGAAACATCACCAGGCCTCACTTTCTCTTAAATGTACTAAAGCCGGCCTCACGTCTCTCCCGTCTCCTTGATTTTCTCGCCCTCAGAGGATAAATGTCTCATCCGGATCATTCTGATGAAGACCAACAGAGAGGCAGGGAACTGCTGGTCCTCCCTGCTGGAGGGGGAGTACTGTGCGAACGCCTGGGTCCAGGACCAGATGCAGAGGAAGCTCACTCTGGAGAGGTTTCAGCGAGAGGTTAGTTTCACCGCCATCTGAAGTGGCATCGACCATATCATAAATTTTATTAGTATAATAAGTTGCACACTTGCTATGGTGGTTGTCATACATTTCTTCTGCACATGGGCACATGGCTGAAACTTGTCGCTCCATCTTTCTAATAAGGAATAGGTTTGAAGTTATAGATAATTGATGAATGTTTTCTTTCAGGTAAAAGCTATTGATAATAGTTCATGTTGTGTGGAACGTCCTTCTGTTATAAATTTAGCTAGTTCTTTAATAAATGGCCGTACTCTTTTCTTGCACTAATAAGCCATCATGTTCTCAGTTCTAAATATCAGCGTGTCATTAATAAAGCGTTTTAATTGTCAGGACTAGAGTGGTGGGAATAAATGAATTTCATTAGTCTGCTGCCCTTTTAAAAAAAAAAAAAATGAGTAGTTGATGCATTTTTTCAAGGAGAGTTCTCAGAGTTTGGCAACCGAAACTTTGTTCCTGTTAATGGATTATAATGTTCGTGTTAATCAATAGTAAATACTTTGTCAAGCTAAAAACTATTATTTACAATTTAATTTGGAAAGCAGTGACATCAAGTAGAAACAAGATTACGCTACCTGCTGATGTTAGAGTTGTTTGAGAAGAGAAAAGCAGTTACAGGTGTCTTTTTGTCCTACACCTGTCCTCATTTTACTGAGTTTATCCTGAGGGAATCCCAAAACAGTGTTTGCAAAATGTGTTAACAATGAATTCTGGTCTTTTTTAAGCGGTGGCGGGACGAATGCTCATGATCTTATTGTGCTCCTCTTTTGTCAGAATCCTGGATTTGACTTCAGCGGCGCAGAGATCTCTGGGAATTTTGCTGGTGGCGGTCCGGACTTTTCCAGCTTACAGAAGTGACCACAGCTATGAGCTAAACCTAGAACATACTAGAGTCTGCCTATCATCTGTGACATGCCAGAGGAACAATGGACTTATCAGGTCATCTTTGATGAGAAGTCAAACAGATTTGCCTTCAAAGGAACTCAAATATTGGCTGGCTTGTGAGACTTTTGTTTGAAGTAACTCTTTTCACAGCAGCCCTTTCATCTGGATTGTCTAGGCTGCAAAGGACAGATATAGTTTAAGCCTGATTTGCCAAGTTGCAAGGATCATTATACAGGAGGAAGCCTATGGGGACTGTTAATTCTGGTTATAAAAAGCCTTTGAGATGAAAGAATGAGGATGTACACAGCAATAACTTTTCAATAAAGTTTTATTGAAAGGTACAATGACATAGGTTAATCAGAAGGTTTATTCAATTTGCCACTTTGAATTTGAACACATTTTATTTTTGTCACTAAAAGAAACATACCAGACAGGGAAACTGGGAAAGAAAATGCAATACAAATTGCAAACCTACATTTCCACTGCAATGATCTTTTTTTTTTGTGTGTGTGTTCTCTGTCTAATTGACAACTGAAAGCAATCAATATATGTGGTGCTTCACTGTGTCCACAAATGTAACAATTGGTGAAAACAACTCATCTGTAACCGCTGTTGACATTTCAGCTTGAACCGTACGGTTAGCCATATGTGACCGGATCGTCACGAGCTTTACTTCCCTCGCCACTATCAAAATAAAACAAAAAAAATCATCACCTTGGGTAGGAGTGTGCATTCAGGACAGTTTAGCAACCTAGGGTGGGAGTTAAGGATCTTGGGCCCGATTTCTTGGTTCCATTTTTGCTGTTCACAAAATCCTTCTCCCTCCTCTTCCACATAGTGGACTGAGGACCTAGGTGGTTCTATACTTATTTGCTTAAAACCAGCAACCCGTTCCAGGAAATACCAAACACCTTGGTACGGATTTAAACGAGAACATACTGTACACCTGTGCAAGCAACTCAACCAGGAAAGTAAAACTTAGCAGGATGGCAGTAAATCAACCTTTCTGACTAAACGTTACTCCTTGTCATTGGGACACATAAAATAGAGTGTGCTTGAGCAATGTGTGGTGAAAAATAACTTTGTGTTTTAGCTTTTCCTTAAAGAAACCCATCATCGGTGATGAAGATCTGTAAAGAAAATAAGTGGAGCTGTAAGTGGGTGACCATACTGCAGACACATCACCCAACAATTACATCCAGCCGGAGAGCAAAGACGTAACAGCGGGGACAGTTGTAATCTTTCTCTGCATGTACGGTCACCCTAAGCCCCGGTTTTAACAAGCTGACTCAGGTATGGTGGGAAGATGAGTGATCTTGTAGTAGCTGTGCTTCAGCTGACGCGCAGTTCTTCCCGAAATAGTCCAGCGAAGTCTCTGGCAGTTAGGCTTGGAGCACTTGGTGGTGGCGTATTCAGCCAGGCATTTTCCAACTAACTCCCGTACACACACCAGGTCCCCGTCTCTGATCTGTGCAGGGCAGAAAGAGTTGATCAGGTGTGTGTGGCAACACGTACTTCTCATTATCATTCAGCAACAATCATCACAAACATTTACGTTACAATTATTCAGTTCCTCTTGGGGTTATTCATTTCCACATATACTACAGTTACTCATTTAGAGAAATTCTAAATTACTGAGCTCAGTGCATTTGTTTAACCCATTCAGGCCTAAACACTCTTCTGTAAACCCCCTCTCAAAACCTGAGGTTTTTCAAAATATGTCAACGCTTACTAAAACCTTAATTTCTCAGGCTCTGTAGCAGATAAAAACATGAGATAAAAAGCATTTGAGAGCTTACTTCTTTGGCTTTCAACTTGACTGACTTGCTAGGGCATAATCTTCAAATGCATTTTTTTTAAAAATCAATAAACAATTAAAATAAAAATTTTGAAAATCAGTAAAGATCTATTTTTCCAATTACTTCGTCAATATCACTTCCTTCACTTGAGTCAGCCGTGACGGATCGCTAGCACGGTGTTTAAAATGTTCGACCAAAACATACTCCACGTGTAGGCTTACTTCGACCAATCACAAAGCGCTTTATTAGTCACATGAGCTTAAAAAAAATCCCGAAGCATCTCTGTCACTCACCCCAAGAATATTTCAGCCAATCACAGTGCATATAATTGGCCATGTGCCTCGAAAAAGGCGACAGCGCTCAAAATGACACAGACGCGTTTGCCGGCCTTAATGGTAACTACGCACAGATGCGTGATCCGGTCTGAATGGGTTAAGATTGGGACTTACATTCAGCTGCTGCTGCAGACTCTTCAGGGCCTCAGACACGTTGTCGACATGCTCAGGGTCATGTTGTTCCTGGGCCTCATAACACAGGAGAGCCATGGCAAGCAGAGAGGGCTGCAATGAAAAGACACAAATAGAAGATTTTATTCCCAAAAAGTCAGCAGCGAATATGACTGTCGAAGATAACTGGTTGTGACACACATTAAAAACAGAAATGAATCAGGTTATTAAAAAAAAATCTAAACCAGTGAAATTCTTTGAAAGATGAACAGCTGGATAACATCCACCTGAATTCTTCTTTTGTATTTCCAGCTGGAAATAGGTCATTATTTAAAATGTTGAAAAGCCAGCTATTTTGACCTACCTTTAGTTTGGAGAAGACAAATGAGCAGTGACAAGCTTTCAGCTGTGCCTCCAGTCTCTCAAGGCTCAGGATGTTCTTGCTGTAAAAAGAAAATGTTTTTAGTGTCAAAACTGCAACTGTGTATGCAATAATGTGAAACAGTCAATTTAAGGACAACAAAAAAAAGACTGATATATATTAAGATACAAAGTTTGAAAGGGAAGGATTTCATATTTGTTCCCTAACATGCTGCCACATGTTAAAAAATCTAAATGATTTCAATCAGTCTGTGACTTTTAGCCCAAAGATATTTCAGGTTAGTGCTATCTTTCAAGCCAAACATGACACGACACATTTGAGTTGAGTAAATATAATCTTGTTGAGCCATAGTTCGGCCCTGCAGGTTGACAGGACCATCTGTCCTTACCTCTCAGCGTCGAGCTGCTCCTGGATGTGGCTGTGAAAAAGGCGGAGAAAGCGGAGGGCTGTGGGGGCCTTCACCTTCCAGTAGAGCTTCTCCATGATGATCTTCTCCATCCTCATCATGTCCGACACTGTGAAGCGATTCTGACTGATGCGGATCAGGTCATTGGCCAGGGGCACGTTCTTCTCCTCCTCTGAGGACTTCACGGCAATGTAGAAGCAGCACAGGCCCACGCAGGACAGGTGCTTAGGCTGAATCTGTAGGAGACAAGGAAAGGTCAATAAGAGTAGGAGTGATTTTAAAGGAAAACGGGCAAATGTGTGCATTAAAGGCACTGCTTTATTTACAAACCTTCATTGTAGAGAGGAATCGATCCAGCAAGCTGATGGCCAATGAGAAGGTGTCTGAGCTGAAACCAAAGAACCTGGTCAGCGTGAGCAGGTCCTTCACCTCCAGCTCTCTCAGTCTGGTGGTCATTCGGAGGCCATTGTCTTGGGCAGTCTCGATTAACCTCAAGCCACTCAGCTTTGGTTGGTATCGGCCCTCCAGGTCCGTCAGGGCCTTCAGCTTAGCTGCAAAGGGCTGTGGAACGGGTCCTGCCACTGTGTCAAGCATCTGAGGGGACCGAAAAATAGATGTGAATGATACTTAATGCCTCAAAAACACATTTTTGGCCCTCAATTTCAATGCTTAAGATTATGTGTATGACGATATACGCCCACCTGCTAGTTCATTAGATTTACTATTGAAAACAAGTTAATTCTAATACAACGGTACTGCACAAAATCCCTCGAATGACTGAGAAATGTGGTACTTCAACTGTATAATCACTTGGGAGGATGCAATTTGTGGTGCTGCTAAACTGTTTGTGTTATTTAGTCAAGCCCACTGATTTAAATGTGGTTGTCAAAATAATAGAAACATGTGTCGGTACAACATAAAACAGTTCAACAGTACAAACCACAGTCGAATCAACAGATCTTAGTTACTTTAAACAAATGAATATCATAACTTTCACGGAGCTAAGATTTAGTGCAGGGCTGTTATATAAGAATACATTTGATGTCACTAGTCCACCAAATGAATTGGCAAGTGAGTGTAAATGTATGTAAGAGTTTGTAACTATACAGGGCCATATATCCACATATATGATCATCTTAATCTCTAATCTATGCAGGTTTTGGTGCTTTAGTAAAGTATTGAGTGTGCCCATATATCAGAGAAAGAAATATATATATATTGGATGTAAATATGTCAGCCATGGAGGTAGAGACACAAAGCACTAATTTTAAAACACCTCTTGTTGAAAATGATAATGATTAAGCAATCCAGTACCTACAATAATTGCAGTTTATTCTTCAGAAAAGTCAGGATTAGTGGTGTACATTCCTCATGAGTGTCTAAACCACAGTACTGCCCACATATTTAAAAGTTATCCAGTAACAAGCCTTCTCCTCACAGCTGTCACTGAACTGGACTCAACTGGACTAGACGAGGTCACACAACACGGATCCATAACAGGGTCACGTCAAACTTAAGTTTCTCAGTTTGTGGCAGCGGTTGATCATATTTGGGGTCACCCACACGTGTCTTTAACTATGTGACCTCAACAGTTTTAGTAACACTCTTGAAAGTCCGGGCTGTGTGTGTATTAAGAGTGTATCTGTGTAGAAGTACGAGGCCTAGCGTGTGCAGCAGGGCAGGACCTGGATCATGTCGGGGCATGTCTCTGCCGTACACACCAACAGAGCTAACTCCGTTACAACAAACCCAAAGTGCGACAACAGTTCAAAACTACGGCTAAAACTATTAAACACATCATTGGTAGCATCTTTTAAGTCAAAGCGACACACTTATAGGAGATAAAGTAAAAAGAAATACTAATGTTACGTTCACGACGCAACTGTTAGCAACAAATGCTAACGCTAGCTAAAAACGATTTCAGCTATTAGTGGCTTTATTCATTTTTCTGGTGACTGACTTCCACACTACAATGTGTTTTAAGTTTCTAGACACTATTAATTAAATATATGGTTAACTTACTATACGTGATACATAGAAAAGCTTGGTTTACTTACCTTGGATAGTTACGTTGGTCTTGATATTATGTAAAAAAAGAAAAAAAATGCCTCCACGCGCTTTCAATAAGCGAATGAAATGAGTTTTAAAACACAAAAAAAGTGTAAGTATGAACTTTCACTAAAGAAAGTTTTAAGCATAGGTTAATTTCTGCCTATGCACACCCCCTACCCTTGGCGTTAGGCGATGGGGAAAAGGACAGTTTAGGTATTAAAGCAGGCATAAAACCAAGCCCATGCCCTAGTATGGTGAGTGTTCATTGGCTATCAGCTGACGACGTTTATGGTTCTGTGTTTTTATTGGATAAACTCACAGCCATTTACAAATAAGCCCCGCCTCCCCACACGCTGGCGGACCAATCGCAACGGAGAAGGCGGAGCAATGTCTGGAAATAGAGTCCTACTGTTTTCTGATTTAGAATTAAACGTAGACAATAAAATTTGGCTATATTAAATATATTTTTATCAATATTTAGCAATATAAATGTAACACTTATCTACACAGCTGCGAATTACAGCTGAATTATTTTTATATTCTGTAAAACAGCAGCCAAGAAAATATGTACTGCTTTTCTAAAGCGGTGGAAATAAGAGAATTAAACAGCACAATTTGAAGAAAACTGGACAATATATGTTGAAAACGTAATGTTTGAAATGTTTTCATACAGCAGGCGTTAGCGTATAATGCTGCCTCTTCTTCTTCAGCTGAGGCCTGCTGTTAGGTTTCTGGAACAATCTGGAAGGAATCTGAATCTGCTGAGAGCAGGCCACAGCCTATACCACCGCCAGCTCTCTGTGATTTGTTTTTTTCTGTTTTAAAAGTGAAGTTACAGAGAGAACAACACACATTTTCAATAAAGTAATTCTTTATTAGCACAGGATTTACAAATCTGCAAGCGGGCCCACACGGACACCACCATATAGTCATATAGATTGACTCACATTAAGAGATTCAATCCTGAATCTATATACATCCAGGGGATGTAACAAGTAACAATAGAATATATAGTTTTTACAGTTTACTATGAAATACTTCTGTCTATATCTTTAAGACACAACATAAAATCTGACAGGTTAGTATGATAGGGAAACATTTATGACTATAGATATGGTTAAAAATAGCATTTATACTATAACTGATTTAAAGTGCTTCTAAATCATAATATGATTTAAAACTTATACAGACTTCAACAGCATTTTCATGTCAGTTTATACCATATATTTCACAGTGTAAATTGGCATCAGTCATGAACTACGAGCAGAACATGGAAAAGAAAACAGCACATTCAGTACAAAAACTGCAATTTTGGCAATGGAGAGGTTTTAACACTCATGGGGATGAAGTTAGGGAGCCATGCACAGACCATGCTACAGAGCGATGTTTAAAAAGCTTAAAGGACAAGGTTTAGTAGACATGGAAGACTTCAGGCTGACTCTCACTTCCGGGGATGTTTCATTTCTATAAAACTTTTATTCAGCATTGTAAAAATAATACACTTGATCGTTAGTCTGTGAAGTTTTGATGTGGCTGAGTGTCTCCTAATTCAAATTCCTTCCTGAGGTTAAGGAGCACGCAGATGGAAGACTAAAGAAGCTATGAAAAGGAAAGAAAACAAAACATGTCATTTATCCTGAAAAAAGCAGTAGTTATTAAGTTCACTTGACAAAACTCAACAACATTAATACAGTTTAGTGAAAATACTGATAAAGGCTTAATTAATAAGCATTTTGCCGCCGAACCAAACTGAAGCTTAATCAAACAGAGCTTTACAGGAACACTATAAACATTGTTAGGAAATTGAAATTAGATGTGTGCTTGGTTATGTCGTGACAAAATGACTGCAACATAAAATGCTTTGAATAATACAAATGTGATGAAAGTCCCAGAGCAGTAAGGGAACAGAAGGGGAATGGGTTCAGATGACAAATGAACTGATGCTTTATTCCTTTTTTCAGTGTCTTTCTTTATTTGAATGTAAATAAAGGCAAAATATTCACTCACTTGCAAACCATTAAAATATATTCTGTTTAGTAACTTTAGACAGTTACATTATCTTATTTCAAAACACAAGCAATTAAAAAAACTATTATTCTTTTCATGTAATTTTTTTATCTACATTACATACACACCATCTTATGAATAACTGCATGTATAAATATACACAATTATTAATTTAATGTTATAAAAACTCACAACCATCAGTTCAGTCTGTAACTGATGGTCTCTATTAAGTCCTGTTAGCATCTCACTGAGAACCAGAGACTTAAATTGACAACACATTCATGACAAGGACATAAAACAACACAAGCTACGAGTTATGAAAACAGTCCACGGATTTGTTATCATGTGTCGAGCACAGTCAGCATTAGGGACAAATTAAATACACTGAGCAAAGCTACCCCATTTGATCCGTAAGTACACAGTGGCTCACATTATTCAGGCTCACATACGTGCTTAGTCAGTCCACACGTACAGTGTCAGTAAGAAATGTCAAACATGACATGTGTCTCTTTTTCCCATGCTGACGGCAGACACATTCCAGGATCCACAAATCAACTGAAAGGGGGAAAGAAATAAGACAAAATATGGCAAAAGAAAAACAATGAAGGGTTTGATGTATGACAGAAATTAAAATAATAAGGTGAATGAAACTGGAATGAAACAGTGTTTGGAAATGCATTATTTCCTTTGCATACTACATGATTTTAGGCTCAACTAATGATTTGGACATCGAATCTTACTTACAAAATTTGTCATGGAAAACAATTACTAATTTCAAATTTAGACCATGAACCTGTATTTATAAACTGTTGAGACGTTTCTCTCCGTATGAAGAGTTGAGGTCAAATCTAACAAGACAAAACACTGACACCACATCTGGAGCATGGCTAGCTTACCAATCACCAGGAATGACTGCGTATTAGAATTTCCTCTGTCATTTGAAAAACAAATGAGGTTTGGCCGAACACTCGGAAGCTTTTAACATCTATTTGCTCATCTTCTTAGATTTAAAGCATCATATTTTGCACATTTCTTTAGTACGTCTCTTGCTTTTTTAAAAACTGTATTATAACCATTAGCCACAACTGTTGAAATCATATCTTCAGCACATTGTGGCATTACACTGGCCCACATTTTCACCCACTTGTTAGGATGTTAAAGTCAGTACAAACTGACATTACCAGTGAAATGTTCTGAAGCTCTCATTTGTCACGTTTTTCTTTCTATTTGACCGATCATGGAGATATCTTTGTGACTGTGGGTTTCAAGGCTAATCATAGCTTCAAACCGTGTATATGAGTTTTGAGCATACATAATTCAACCTGACACGTAATGTTTCCACCTGCAAGAATGATTAGAGCTCTATGCAGGATGTCTGAGTATCATCTTTGTTGCACATGGCGTGAACATCGGTGAGACCAGTCCAATGTAAACAGGAGTGCCCCTGCCTGAGATACAGTCTGGCAGGTCAGCCTGCAGAGACAAAAGCATCAGGCTGTGTCATGCAAGCTGTGACCCTTCCTACCGAGTCTGGGCACACAGTGTCAGTCTGAATCTGTCCCTGTATCAGTGTCTGAGCCAACATGGCTTCTGGGAAGATGACACTATCTCATTAATCACATTCTACAGCTCCCCCCGCTCCAATCAACTCCACAGAGACTGGCTCAGACAATACATGTCCTTGGCTTGTGGATATAATGTATGTGCGACATTTCACAAATTATCCTTGAATAGCTTGAGAGATCTTAGTGTTATTAATGGTTGATGGCATTTATGTTCGTGCCGACGGCTGTGGAGCATGAAAGAACAACCGCAGAACAACTATACAGAAAACCAGACTTACTTCTTCTTGTCCTTGTCCTTCTTGAATGGCTGTTGCGAGCAACCCTGGAGTGCCTGTCCCATCAGTGTCTCAGCTGCAACCTTTCGTCTGTTGAAGGCGTTCATCTCCTCTTCCAGCTCTCGTCTTTTCTCCTCCAGATTTTTCTTTTCTTCCTGGTGCATCCGCTTGAGCTGCTCAAACCTCTCGTGAAGCTAGAGAGGATGATGATGTCGACACAGGGCGCAATGTGAGACATGCCACTTGTATCAACGACCAGTTAGCTTGTGATGATGCCAATCCTCACCTCTTTTTCTTTTTCTTTCAGCTCTGCTTCTGTCTCCTTGACTTTGTTGACAAACATCTGCCTCATTTCTTCCTCTTTACGCTGCAGCTCCACAAGAAACTCCTTCCTCTTGGCTTCGTATGTCTCCTGGAGGCTGAACATCAGAGTAAAGGCAATGTTATGCTGACTTTTCTGCTGTGCATGGACAAGGCTGGTCAAGCTGCACCGGGTCTTTGTTTTGTCTACATAACTTCAATGCTAGATAGAAGATAGGATGTAATAAGTAAATATCTATGACATTTGCTAATATTTAGTGCAGCGCTGATTATTAATGACACAAAAAAATATCTAGTTTACACATGAACTGGAAATATTCCCATAAATTGAGATGTGAGTGGCTAATCTCTAGATTAATTTATGAAGGGACTAAAAGGTTCAGATAAGATTAAATGAATTGAAAAATGAGAGAAACTTTATTTTTTCTTCACTAAGTTCATATATTTATAAAATGTAACACTATTATACTACTTACATTTATCTTACACTACTTCATTAAACTCCTAAATTTTCTTTTCTTTTTTTGGACTTGTTTAATTATACATCTATTCCAGTGCGATAGGTGATTAATTATGTATCTAATTATGTAATTCTAATTATATATCTATTCCTCCTTTTGAATTATGAGACTTTATATCAAGAGGAAATTGATATTTACTCAGTGTGGTGCACAGAGAACAACCTACAGCTGAACGTCAACAAAGCTAAGCAGCTGATTGTTGCCCCAGTGGAACTGAGGCAGAGAAGGGTAATGGTTTTAGGTTCATCACACATCTCCACCCGGGTAACGACAGCTTATAGATGACTGTGCTGAAACTTAGGAGAGCTAAGTTAACTCTTACAGAGGAGCATTTGAAAGCATCCTAAATGGAAACATCGCAAGGCATCATAAACAGCAAACGCTGTGGAGTTAAAATCCGGCTGTTGGTGAAATTTTAGCAAAAGTAGAGTTATTTATACTCATTGTAAAGATATATAACTCCCTGAGGACAAATAGTTGGTGTTAAAATGGAGTGTTTGTGAATTAACTCACATTTAACTCTCTTAATTTCTACAATGACCTCTGAACCTGGATATGACACCTCATATCCAGGTTAATTTATTAGCCTCGCCCATTTATTATACCCACACCTGGACAGTCATTCCGAGAACTAGCAACTGATTGTTTGGTGAGTAAATGTAATTCACTTTGTGTAAATATTATGTTTGATGTAAATATTGACTGTTGATCTAGCATGCCCCGTACATCGCTGACACCTAGCTAACGCTAACATTTGATTTCTTCAGCCATGCTAAAGTCAGTAAATGCTAATTCATGTACAATAACACAGGTTAATATAAATAGACTATTACAATTGTTACAGCTGATGGCAGAAACAGTAGTTAAACTGACAGTTAGAGACGGAGACCAAGTAGACTAAGTCTGGTGGTAACATGGTTGTCGGTTAACATTAAGTTTGACCCCAACTAAACCGTGTTAGGTTAGCGGGCCCTGCACAATCGGTGCCGTTATACACTAAATATCCCACAGGGAAATTTAGATGCATTATTTGGGAGCTTTCTGTCTTCCCCAATAAAATACTGGTACAGAGACCAACAAGACACCACGTGGTAGTAAAGTAAGCTGGGTATAACTTTACTGCACTGCTACAGGCCGCTGTAACCTGGTACTGCTATGGCACCACTCGCTGTCTGTTTGGTGGTTCACATGAAGTCCAAAAAGTCTGTATAAGTCATTTGACTATATTTCTCTTTTAATTTAACCTTTTTTTGTGTTTGTTTGCGTTTGTATGCGTTTCTTTATGAGCCTGAGGGCAATCTTGCGTGGAGACTGGAGACAGTTCATGGCATACGTAACTGAAAACAATATTATAACACCATACAGTGTAAATATGGAGTGACACTATGAGAAAGTTGATATCTAACCCTATACACTAGTTTAGAATCTAACACTGGTGGTCAGTGCTGAGAAGTGTTAAATTTTAAGAAGAGTCAATAATAACACTTTGGAGTGTTAACAAACCGAGATTTCAAAAAAAGAAAAATTAACACTCTGTGGTGTGGACCTATATAGATACTTTAAAGGTGTTGAGATTGACTCTGATGGTGTTGATTTGAGTTTCTCTCTTTCCTCTATGAGGATGTGCAGGGAAAACTTGTGTGTTGGGGGAATTGCGTGTGTGGCAGCCTTTAATAATGTTGGATGATGTTGGTAAAAAACAGATTGAAAATGTCTATCACTGCAATTTGCAGAGACCTAAATTTCACATATTACAACAGCTTCATAAGAGTCCAGTTATGGTCCTACCGGGCGCCTAGAGATCTAAACACATTAATGACGCTGGCTAAAGTTTGCCTGAGCGTGGCAAAATAGTTAGTTTTGTTATTATCTCAGTGGACACAGACATGGCTGACCCAGATCAGATTAATATCCCATGATACCTAACCCACATTTACACCTTATTTTAATCATTTAAATGTGAAGTTATTTTCATGTGCTGTTTATGAACAAAGTAATCTATCACTGCAGTTTTACCATCATGTTTTCATGCAGTAAATTGCCCAGATGCATTACACAACCGCTATCCCTAATCTCACCTGAACGACTGGCTGTCAGGCCCCGTGTCCTTGAAGCCCATCTCTTCCAGCTTGCAGCGACGGTACAGCTCATAGTGTCGGGCGTGTGTTTGCTCCCGGAGATCCTCCATGTTCACACGCAGTAGCATCTCCCTCAGTTTTACAAAATCGCAATGGTTTTCATTCTCCACTGGGAAAAAAAAAAAGAAAGAAGCTTGGTCATTTGCAATCAAGTCTGTTCACACTGAGCACATAAAAGCACATAATCATGATCTTGTGTTTATATCAATAGTGAAAAACTAAAAATAATAATTTTGGCAGCTGATGAAACGGCTGTAACGTTTGGAGGACATTATGATGCTTGTCAGATAAATTTAGTGAACTCACCCTGCACTGATCCCCAGGGATACAGCCTTGCTTTCACCATCTTATTTCCTACTTTAACGTCTTCTACGCTTCCAACCACAGCAAAGGGAAGATGAGTCTATAACATAGAGTACTGATACTGTTAAAATATGGTTGAATATAATACTGTTGCATAGAATATTTCTGATTTAGATTAGTAAACTTAGTGCTGGAAAAGGTCAGTATCTGTCTCCTGTATGTATGAGTGTTTCTAGGACTCACATTCATGGAGGAGTTGATCTCTGCAACAGCTTCATCCTCCGTAGGAAACTGATATATCTGCACTCCATTGCTGACCAGCTCACTCATAATCTTGATCTTTAATTTGTCCAGTTCACTCCTGGACACGGTGTCGGCCTTCGCAATGACAGGGATGACGTTCACCTGAATGGAGAACCACCAAACCGTGAGTGACAGACTGAGGAGCGAGTAGCATTACCTGCTGAAACACAGAGAGCCTCAGCCTCTCGTCACCTTGCTGTCCAGTTTCTTCATTGTGACGAGATCAAGGGACTTCAGTGAATGTCCGGTGGGAGCGACGAAATACAGGCAGATGTGGATTCTCGTGTCGTGGTAGTTAAAGAGGGAACGTCTGATTTTCAGCTCCTCTTCGAGATACTTCTCGAACTGGGCATCGATATATTCAAGAATGGGCTTATAGCTGCAAAAAACACACACAGGATATTTTATCTTGACATTTTTTCTACATTTCTCCTGCTTCTAGTTGTTTGAGAGCCATGTTGGTATCCTGGTTACGAACTCTGCACTCTACAGCGCTACAGCCAAGAATGCTAGAGTTTTACACTTCCTGCTGTTTGGAGCACTCAGCTGGCTATTTAGACTGCCTTTGTTTTACCAGCCATTCCCTTATTCCCTTTCTGCTCACCCAATTCACCCAAAACAAAACAGCTCACTATCAGGAAGCGTGTTTGCTTTAATACAGAAGCAGGAGGGGGTAGTGATTGACAGCTGGCACTGATATCACCAAGAGAAATGTTTGTTAGTATTTAAGGTTTTCTACACTGTAGAATCGCTTTATTTATTTTTTTGTCCGGACTTTTCTCATTCTTAGTAGAACATCTGTTAACAGTTTGTACCTGTCCTCTTTGTTGATCTGGTCTCCGAAGCCCACAGTGTGCACAATGGTCAGCTTTAGGTTGACGTTGCTCTCCTGCAGATCATACGTTTGCGGGCGAAGCTGTACCTCTTGCTCATAGTGGCTGGCTTCCTCATTTTCAAATGTTGTATTGAAAAGAGTGTTCATCAGTGTTGACTTTCCTATCCCTGTCTCGCCTTAAAAAAAAAAAAAAAAAAAAGCAGACAAAGTGATGCATTAATGGTCCAAAATCCAAATGGGTGCATGTTACGTTCAAGGCACTAACTTTGGATTATGAACTCCTCCCGCACGCAGACATACCTACGCAGAGGATGTTGAAGCAGAATCCCTGTGCAACTGATTTACTGACCAGCTGGTCTGGAAGGCTGTCGAAGCCCACATGGCCGCCGAGCTCCACGTTTCGCTTTTCTTCGTTCTGAAAAAAAGAGCGTTTTGGAAACACACAAGACAAAGAGTATTACTTGCATTTCAATAATATGGCATCATATTCTCCTCATGCCAGTAAATATCCGAAGAACGTCATTAAAATGGGGAGGTTAAAAGCTGGCGCATCCCATCCCCACACTCTGCTTTTAAGCTTAAAAGCATTCTTTGCAAATGAGATCGTCTGACTCTTCCACTTAACACACCCAACAGTCCCATCTATAAAAAGGTTCTGTGTGAATATACCAGACTAGACTCCCCCCCACTAAAGACAAGAGGCGAGAGAATAATTCGAATCATGCAGCTGTGACGTCTGATGAGGTTCGTAAAGTTAACGACTATTTATTAGTAACTTTAACACTACAGGCAGTGATGGTTTGTGATCATAAATACGGGTTTATTCAAAAGAAAATCATATTTAAGATGGGATATTTTACTTTCGAGTTAATTTCTGGGGATAATTATATTGTGGTTTATAAACATTACTTCATCCTCATGTTTGTAAAGCTAACATAACAGTTTAACCCCACTGCACAGAAAATACATATTGTCGTCTGAGTTCCATGTTCATTGACATAAAGCTGAAAATACACAGACACAGACTCTGTATATAACTATATGTTGCCCTGGCTTGATCAGCTGGCATACTGAGAGGTTGTTCCACTTATACCAGACTCACCCTGGGACCCTGGCATCTTGCAAAAGGCTCAACATGAGGACCAGGATGTGTGCAATGCAACAATCATCCGTTTCTGTCTCGCTCCCTCTCTCTCACACACACACACACACACACAAAGAGCTCTTTATCTGGATGTTATTTCACAGAGAGGAAGGGTATCCAAGCTTGCTGGCTGCCCTGGTACCCATAGCCTACCCCCACTTTACATGTCCTCACACTGCGTTAAGTAAACATAGTCTTGCAATCTGTATAATGCAGCCTGACAAGAAACTCATCACCAGGCATGCACTATACGCTATGTTTTAATTAACAGATGGCCATGAATTGCACATTGGGCAGACACACACATACTGAGCAATGTGATGCTGAGTCTAGAGGAGCTAGTAGCTCCACTTAGCACTACCAACAGGCTGCTACTTAAGGTTTATCCTATTAACCTAGTCTCCTACTGCCTGCTGTCATATGTTTCACTCAAACGCTCCTGTTTATTCTGCAGCCGTGCACACACCTGTCAGAGGTGCTGACACAGTAAACAAAGTATTGATGAGCAGGCTCCGTGCTTTACACGCTGTGCAGCGCGTCTGGATGCTGAAGTGCGTTTTTCCTCCGCGTCTCCAAAGATTGCTCATCCAATCGAGGCGACGAGGCAGTTTTTTTTTTTTTTCCAGCTACCAAGAAACCCGTCTTCATCGCGATTCATTGCACATAACGAGCTTTCTCATCACCGCAGCGATCCTGCAGCTACTCTGCACACACACACACACACACACACACACACATCTCATTACCGCCGCCCTCGCTCTTACGTAGCTACACCTGAATTATACGCCTTTGCTGGTTTAATAGTACGAAGACAGCAAACCACGCAGTCAGCGCAGACCCGCAGACAGTACATCATCATACTTACTGCGAAGACATCTATTTCACCGGCCGCCATCGTCACGAGAGTCTGTGTGCGCAGGAATTATCTGTCTTCAGCCAGACCTGCTCTCTCCACATCTCACACACACACACACACACACACACACACACTCCTCTCAATATGGCTACTTGGAGGCAACACCCCCTCGGTGTTGGAGGGCGACATTACAGCAGACTACTCCACTTCTAATTAAATATCACGACAACTGCTTCTACAAACAACAAAAAAAGCACCACACAAATAGTGCCGTAATATTTAACTGTT
Organism: Chelon labrosus; assembly: GCF_963514085.1. Lineage (NCBI taxonomy): Eukaryota > Metazoa > Chordata > Actinopteri > Mugiliformes > Mugilidae > Chelon > Chelon labrosus. The sequence continues at coordinate 15,822,421 of NC_140358.1, forward strand.
GTTCTACTTTCATTTTAAATTTTTGTGTGTTTAAATCACTCAAAAAAAAAGGGGGCTCATTGTGCAGCTTTGCACTCTATTTCTGGAAGGTGAATGTTGTTTTCTGACTTAAACACATGTACAAGAGTCTCATTGTTTAGAGAGATCAACACTGTACATGTGACAATGGAAGACAATGAAATCAATAAACTCCTGACACATTGGGAGCCCCCTGCCTTTTTCCTGCTACTAAGAAAAATAAACTGCATGCAGGTGTTTGTTATTTACTTGAGAATTAAGTTGATTTTTTTTAGGATATACGCAAGATAAAACATAGGTGTTGTTATAAACCATGCATGTACATTTTGTAAAACTGAATTGGCTTCACTGGACAGCAACAACATGGGACAGTAATGCACTCATCTCTTTCTGATGTCTAATGTTTTATTTAAACAGCTATCTCAGCATTTCTTCCTCTACAGCAATATGGACTGACATCAGAAGCAAAAGTATTATTGCCAAAACATTAGGTAGACTAGTGATAACTAATAGAGTCATGCACTAAACCCCACCCTTCGTGACTGTGAATCTTCAGTTTATACAGAAACAGTGTGAGATCAACTATATGATCATTTTGGAGGACGTTGTTTGTGTTGCTGTTAAACTGGACTGAATTAAACACTGAAGTTTTTGTGTTATTTAGCCGAGCTCACTGACTAAAATGGGGTTGTTAAACAGGTCTCAGTACAACACAGTACAATTCAGTATACTACAAACCTGTTATATCGGAATACATTCATAGTCACGAATGAACTGGCGTACACACATCTATAACAATAAAATAAAGAAATCCAAAGTATGTTGGACCAGTGTTCATTCATATTTAACTACTAAGTGAAATATCTTTGTCTTTTTGGCCTTAAGTGTCCATTTGTATGATTTGCAAAATGTGCCTTTAAAACATTTGGGCAGATAAGTCACTGCGTGATTTCCAGTACATTTAGAGCTGGCATGTCACTGTACGTTAAGCGATTTATCATACTTATTGGTTTATCGAAAATAACATTAAAAGCCACTTCACCACTGCACTTTACTCACATAGCTGTTTTCAATATTGTAAATATGCGTATCTGTACGAGCTACCCCCCTCTAAGTTTACATTTTGAGTGTACAGTCTATATTTTATTTTATTTTTCACGGTTTACATTTACGCTTATATTGTTTACCTTGTGTGCTATGTGCAATTATTACTGTTTTACTGTAGTACTTTTTTACTACTGGCTGCAGGTACAAAAATACATTTCACTGTGCATTGTACTATGTATAACTGTGCATGTGACAAATAAAACCCATCTTATCTTATCTTAAAGCCACAAAAGCAATAGATTTAAGAAAAATAAACTTGACACTACTTGACGTGAAGTACAATGTATATCTCTTTATCCAGACAGATAGATGATAGATAGACTGCTTGTATAGCTTTGACAGCCTACAACTGATACACTGATCTTTATTTAAAAAGAAATAGTAATAATTATCTTCGCATTTAAAAAGCATATAAGAAAAAACAAAAAGCATTTTTGTCATATTATCATATTGATCCACCGACCGACGCTGAGCTAAACTTTGAACAGGGAGTGTCTCACTAAAACCACGGGTGGATTTGTTTGGAGAGGCGCCGGAAGCAGCAGCAGCAGGTTGGAGGAGGACAACAGAGAGGGGAGCACACACAGGCACAGATTAGGCTTTACCTGATCTAATCTTCTGTTTCTCTTCATATTTTCCTTTGGCCCGGCAGGACAAAATGTCTTTGACCCAAGAATCCGTTTTGTCTTTTTTACTGGAGCACGGAGGCAAAGTGAAAAACTCGGAGCTGCTGCACAATTTCACGAGTCTCATCAACTGCGGCGATCCCGCGGAAAAGCTGCACAATAGAGACCTCTTCAAGAGGCTGGTGAACAGCGTCGCCGTGGTCAAGCAGACGGACGGGGTGAAGTTTGTGGTCGTGAAGAAAAGGTACCAGGACTTTGTTAGAGAGGATGCGTCCGTGAAAACGCACACGGAGGACAGCTTCTCGAGCCTGAACACGAGCTTTTCTTACACGTCTCCTCATCGAGCCGAGTCTGCCAGGGTGATTTACTCGGACATCGAAAACAATAACGTGTGCTGTCCCTCCAGCGTGAATGGGAATTATTATGAGGATGCCAAGCATATGCACGGGGAGAGCATGCAGAAAAGGAGGCTGTCATCGAGAAGTGTTAACAGCGCGGACACAACCACTGTCAAAGTCCTGAATATCTCTGCAGATCAGGGGAGCAGAGCGGGGAAGTCTGGAGCTGTGTTCGCTGTCATTGCAGTGAAATCCCCTCCAAGAGATTCAACAGCAGCACAGGACGGATTACACCAAGTGCAACAGCACAAAACTTCACAGAAACAGATTGCAAAAGACACCAAAGTTTCTGCAAATCTAAATTCTCACAAGAAGGACGCCTTAAGAGAATCACAACGTTGGAAAAGCAGACAGACAGAGGACATACTACTCCCTGGCTTTCCAGACGCGAGGCCCCAAAACAAGACCACAAGACCATCAGATGAAGCCAAGTACTCTGACTCTGTGCCCTTGGAGCCATTAGCTCATGAGTGGTTGGTGAAGTGTGCTGCTGGACTGTGGGGACAAATACATGCTTTGCTGCTGCGCGACACACGGTTAGCACAGAGGAAAGACTTCATGTCCGGTTTCACAGCTCTGCACTGGGCGGCCAAGGACGGCAACGGCGAGATGATACACAAGCTCATGGACGTCTCCAGGAGGAGAGGCACTTATGTGAACGTCAACAGCAAGGCGCACGGAGGATACACGCCTCTGCACATCGCAGCCATACATGGCCACGCTGAAGTCATGGTTCTGCTCGTGCAAAGCTACGGAGCAAACGTGAACGAGAGAGACGACGACGGGAAGAAGGCCTTCCACTACCTGGGGAAAGGTGTGTCGGCCGAGGTCCGAGCACTTCTGGGAGGAGGGCAGAAGAGCAAGGAGACGGAGGATGAGGAGTGCAAGGAGCAGACGAAAGGCTTTAATACAATTAGTAAACTGTTCCACCCTCACATGGGGAAGAAACAAAAGACAAATAAGTTTGCTCACGACTGGTGAGAAGCTGAGAGACTTGTAGGAGACAAAACGGTTTATGTCATTATACTACATGTGTACTTATTGTAGCTGTCTGGTATAGCTTTGTACAGTGTATCACTGCCAGATGTTCTATTTATGAATGGTATTTATAATTATTTTTCCCCTTTAGGTTGAATTTCATCTGTTAACAACTGACTTGTTATTTTGCACCTACTTAACTTATTTTTATGAACACCAACAATCTGTGAAAGTTGTACATAGTCTCATGAGCTAATGAGTAATAAACCTTTAGAATAATTGATTCCTGACTACAAAGTGTGAGAAAATACGGAAATGGACCAGACCTGGTAAACAGTTGCATCCAACACCTTTTGAAGTGTAATGACCACTGAGTTTCTGCTCTGTGGATACAGTCAGATTAAAATAAGTTTAATTCTTTAAAGCAAACCTAGAGTAGAGGAAACATTCAGTGCACTATTATAGAGAAAGATTAACTGTAGGCTTTATCATTTAAAAAAGAAAAAGAAAGAAAAAGCTACCTCTCAAACTCAGCACAGCACATGCAAAGAAGGACTCATTTCAGACCGGTTTATGCAAAGCAGGGAGATGACTAGTCAGGCTGGTGGAATGTCTCTTTTATCAGTTGCTTTGTAGACTTGAGGTTGTAAGGGATGGGCCTCCTTTTGTGGGATAGCATGGGCCCCATTTCTGGGCAGCTATGGTAAAAAAAAATAAAAAAAAAGAAGAGAGACATTATCAGTCACAGCAATGCTTACGATGCCAAGTATTTCAGCTGAATACAAGTTTGACACAACGACAAGTAAAGAACATGATAAATTTATAGGATTTTAAAGCTGGTCAGTGAGAACATACTGATAAATTAATAAACCTGGCAGCTTAGTAAAATACACCCACAGCAGACGTGCATGAAAACGGTCTTTTTCTGCCTTTTTGGGGCGGCACAAAAACACTGTTTTCATCCTCAACTGACCCAGAGGAAGAACAATCCCCCCGATGACATAAAAGGAGTCGGAGCTCAGACAATGAAGGCACAAGCAAAACGCTGCCAGAACAATGTCCTTTGTCTTCCTTTGTGGAGAAGCTGCTTGCACAATACAACGACAGGACAGCTGGGTAACACATCAGCCTGCGTGATGCGTTTTATTGCACCTCGGCATTGTTTATTTAATACTGCAAGAGAAGCAAATGATTATAAAAAGAAGGCTGCCCCAGAAAGGCTTCCTGTGTCCCATGATTCAAACATCAAACGTAAGGTGTGGAGCCAGGCTTTGTACAGTGCAGTTCCTGTTAGTACAGAATGAGTACAGAACAGAATAATAAACAGATTTTAGTTTTGCAACGGTGCATGTGGTGGAACTGGGACACAGCTGCAGCTTACGTCTGAAGCTCGGCTAGTTCATGCATGCAGGTTACAATTACACCTGAATTTTGCTATTTTAATATTAGAACCATAAACAACCAATCAACATAAAATCAGAAGTAATACTATCCTGATAAGCACCAAAAAAAAAAGCTGCTTGAGGATTTCATGAAGACAATATTCAGAATGTATGTTAACATACCTATTGACTGGATGTATTTCAGTGAAAGCATCAAATCACAACGTGAGTCAGGCTGAGTCAGTGTGAAACATATCTTGATGACAAAGCAGAACAGCTGCTTCATCATGCACGGCCATGCGTTCACTTTGAGAGTATTAAATAAACCACACTTCACATCTTAAAGTTAAGTGAGTTAAGTGATGAACTACAGTCAATGTGCAATTTATGTGCGCAGAGGTTATTTGGTTTTACCTGGTTTAATTTTATAAACATTACCCATTCTATTTGTTAGAGGCTCTTTAATGGTGATCATTTCTGTATTGAGACCAATCATTATTTGACATATGTATTTATTTAATAATACATATTATTTTACATTTAGAGAATTTGCCAGCTACTCACTACAGTAAGACTGGACAAAGCCTTTAAAATGTGAAGAACAAAAAAATAATTACATACTTTGTTATTATTTGAGTATATCATTTGCTTGAAATTGTTTATTCGGACAACAAAATAGTTTAATATGGTTAATATTGGATTACTATTTGCTTTGTGAACTAATCAAACCGAAAAATGCAATATTTTGTCCTGCCGAACATCTCAGGACATACTGTACAGACATCCAAAGATAAGAAGGACCTCCAGAGTCACATTCAAGTATTTAGTACATTCAGCACTTCTCACATCTTCAGCTCTGCATACAGTTCATTGTGCTGTCTTTAAAGATATTTTAATTAGTAATCAAAAATGAATGAACAGTGGTCCAAGACACTTTGGATATTTTTAGATGTATAAGAGGCTATACACGCACTTGTCAGTTCATTGGGTACATTAGTGAAAGCTAATATATTCTAACAGTCTTGTACTAAATCTGAGCTTCATGAATGGTGTTCAGCGTTTGTTTAAAATAAAAGAGGAAGATGATGATTAAACTGTGTTTTCATTTTGGATTCACTGTGGTCTGTAGTACTACTGAACTGTACCGACTCTAGCTTCTATTATTCTGACACTCCCGTTTTAGTCAATAGGCTTGGCTAAATAACAAAAACACTTTTGTGTTTAATTTAATCCAGTTAAACGGCACCATAAACTCCATCCTCCATGATGATCATACAGTTGAATTAATGCATTTCTGATGCCTTTTTCAACATAAACTGAACGTTGTAACAGTCACGAAGGAGCATTTAGTGCATTAGAATTGATTGTTTTTTATTTTGTACCTAGTGTATTCAGCTACTGTACAACATTATGTCCTGGATATGCAGTTTTGCAATATACTCTCTGCCATCTAGTGGCCAGCTACACTGTGTACTGTCATCTTAGAGTGGACACAACACACTGCTGTGTGCTGTATATGAAATTAACAAACCTTAATTAAGTTAACCAAAAAAAAACATTAACTATGCATGTACATTTTAAACTGCAGATTAATTTTGTGAAGCTGCACTGTAGGCTACAATACTAGTGTAAAGTCCCTAGCTACACACCTTTTTATTATTTTCTACATTGTAGATTATCTTTTAGCTTTTTTTTTTTTAGCTTTTAGATAGGTTTATTTGTCACATGCACAGTTATACATAGTACAATGCACAGTGAAATGTACTGTTGTACCTGCAGCCAGTAGTAAAAAAAATATATAAGTACTACAGGATTAATGCCTTAATAAAAGACATCCACACTATGATATTCTATCTTAGATTCTTCTAAGTTGTCACTTTTTGCTTTGATGACAGCTTTGCACGCTCATGAGACCTGACTCACCTGGAACGGTTACTTCCTTCAAACAGCTTGGACCCAGAATGCATAGAACTGTGAGGATCCTCGTCTTGATCTATAGGATTGACGTGAGACAAAGGAAATGTCAACACACATACACAGACAAGTTCCATTTCAAACAGCAGGTGGAGCAAACATACCTTTTTATAAGAGCCTGACAGACATCTCCCAGCTGCCCCAGAATATCATACATGCAGATACTGGAACGGCAACATTTGCAGCTCCTAAAGCTGCTTTAATTTTGTTCGGATTGATCAGATGGTCCATCAGACCATCCAAGACCATCTGTTCAAGTTTTATCACACATGAGGTTAAAATCAGTAAGATTCTATGATGTCAGCTTCCCGTGTTTTAGCACAAATAAAGAGAAAGGCTTCATCCACCCTTCACCACAGGCTGGTGCAACACCTGGCCCATAACACATTATTTTTCTTTGGGTAACCATGGCAACAGCTCGGCATTGGCCTACCTTCTGATGACTTTGGAGTGATGAGGAGCACATCATTGTTCTCTGCATGAGAGGTCTGAGTCACGATGAAGACAAAATGTTCTGTGGAGGCAAAGCAGATGCCTGAGCCGCTTTACACTCGCTCGCCAAAACATAAGGCACACTAGAGAAGACAAATGCATTTTAATATAACAGCACTGCACTAAATCCTCCTTCATGACTGTTATAATGTTCAGTTTATGTTGAAACAGTGTATTTCCAAAGTGTTATTAGCCACTATCTAAAATAGGGTTGTGTCTGTACAACACAATACAGTTTTAAAATTTGAAACGATCCAACAGCCTATATACTGTAGATTGTTTCAATAAGCTTCTGCAATGTCACAAGATTTATTTCCATCCAGTGTTGCATTCATTTTTCACCAAGATCTTGTATTGATGATGGGAGAGTCTGACCACTGCACAAAGCCTTCTCCAGCACATCCCAAAGATTCTCAATGGGGTTAAGGTCTGGACTCTGTGGTGGCCAATCCATGTGTGAAAATGATGTCTCATGCTCTCTGAACCACTCTTTTACAATTTGAGCCTGATGAATCCTGACATTGTCATCTTGGAATATGCCCGTGCCATCAGGGAAGAAAAATATCCACTGATAGAATAACCTGGTCATTCAGTATATTCAGGTAGTCAGCTGACCTCATTCTTTGGGCACATAATGTTGCTGAACCTAGACCTGAGCAACTGCAGCAACCCCAGATCATAGCACTGCCCCCACAGGCTTGTACAGTAGACACTAGGCATGATGGGTGCATCACTTCATCTGCCTCTCTTCTTTTTTCTGACCACGTTTCTTCCTTGAAGACGATGGTTCCACCATCATTCCGGTTTTTAATATTGCGTTGGACAGTTCTTAACCCAGTTTTAGTAGTTTCTACAATCTCCATAGATGTTTCCTCTGCTTGATGCATGCCAATGATTTGACCCTTCTCAAACAGACTAACATCTTTCCCACGACCACAGGATGTGTCTTTCGACATGGTTGTTTAAGAAATGAGAAGCTATTCATTGCATCAGTTGGGGTTAAATAACTTGTTGCCAGCTGAAAGATAATCGCCCATGCAGTAATTATTCAAAGGAGTACCTATTTGCTTAGTTAAATCCAGGTGGTGACTTTTACTTTGGCCAGGCGGTGTACACCATATCAATATTGTAATAGCTAGTGTTAGGTACCACTCAAGGTACTGCAGCAAAGTGGATATAGTTCATTCAATGTCATTTTTAGAAACCACAACAGGAGAATCTCATTTATATTCTACTACAACACGATAACACACCGCAAAAAAAAAAAAAAAAAAAAAAAAAATGAATAAATAAATAAATCATTAACAATTTTGGACTGAGAAACTAATCTCGACACAAGACCGGAAGTTTGGAGGGAGTCGTCTTCAAAATAAAAGCGCAAAGCATGGTCGCCATAGAGGCCTTTTATTTTATTTTTTTCTTTAACAATACTGTGGTAAACTATTTATTTATGCTGCCCCTTTGGTTTAATTAGTTAAAAAATACCTCTCTTTGAATATCAGCTTTAGCTTTCTAGTTTACATAGCCGGGAACATACTTCAAGATTCTGTGTTCACAAATAAATATAAAGAAATGACCAAGAGCTTCAGTATTTTATTGGAATCAGGGTACTCACAAACACGAAGCCACAGCTGGGGAGGGTGTACCTCATTTAAAGTAAGATATATGTTAGAATGACTGGACATAAGCTCTAAACCTGTTCATCTCTGTGAAAACGTAGCTAATATGAGTGATGGAGCTGATTGCTGACACCTGCGTGCGTTGATCACCGGCGACACGTTGACCTCGCTCTCAGAGCGTCTCTTAAGTTTTCACCGGTTTCGTTGTTTACAATGGAAAACCAAACTCTGATGTCAGCTGTCCTCCGTTCTTTTCGCACTGTTATGTTGGTGCTGCTTGTCACCAGCTTCTTCCCGCTGCTTAGATCTTCCCTGGGAGCCTCCAGTGCGCTGTACAACCTGGGCGACTTCACGTACCCGTACGACAGCATCTTCTCCCCGCTGGTCAAGGCGCTGTCAGAGCACGGAGGGTCGAGGTGGAACCCAAGTCTGAGGAAGAAGATGAAGCCCGAGCACAAGTACATGAAGTACCTGAAGGAGGTCTTCAAGATGTCCTCCAGAGCGAAGAGGATCGTGGACGGGAATAAAATCTACAACACTGTCCGACTGATCAAGCCGCAAGATGAATGTCTTGCACAGAGAAATAAAGGTGAGCCAGTTGTACAGTGACCCCAGGACGCACCGGCAGACTGGACACTGACAGCAAACACAGCTGTCCCAGTATAGGGGCCACATTCAAATAAGCCCATAACACCCAAAGATATAGGCTGCTTGCATATAGAGTCACATGCTTTAAGTTTAAATGGGTTGAATACAACTCCAGTGTTTTGGCATTTTGCCTTTCAATAAATAAAGGTTTAAAAGTCACTTTTTTTTAAAGTGGTGCTGGGGTTAGGGTTAAGGAATTTAATTAATTAATAACATGTTGGCCTGTGTTTTTGTTTATATTGTGCCATACAGTGTGTGTATGTGTTTGTTGGATAAATCAGAATAATTTTATCTACATTACCCAATAATTGTTTAACACCTGAAGATCTTGTCTTTGTATTTGGTAAGTTTTATATCAAATTTATTTTTAAGAGAAAAACTCTGCTGTTTTGTGCAGTTGCTGATTTTTTTTGTATAAATATGGAACAAATGCCAACATTTTAATCTGCTGTGCCTCTTGTTAAACCCCTTTTAAAGTCACCAGTGATACTTAAACAGGAATATACAATACAAGATGAGCATACTTATTCTGATGAGTTAAACTGTAGTGTAATCATAAGCACGTCTTTGATTCTTTGTGTGTTTTCATGTGTTCTCTCAGAAAGTTTTATGCAGGACTTGTCCTACAGCCTTGATCAAGTAAGGAGAAAAGAGCAGCTTCTGAAGTCGGCCCTGCTGTATAACTTTGACCGTGACCACTCGGCGCCCGTCAGCTCTGTGTGCTACCTGAGTATCAAGGAGCAGGAGCAGTCAAACCAGTGCCGGTCGTGTCCTGGGATCCACCGCGCAGTAAACTTCACAGCCGGTGCGGGCAGCAGGAGCTGGAGGAACTGGGTGGAGGTTGACATTACCTTGTTTCTTCAGCCTCTCTTAAAGTTGCAGAAGAAGACTATACACCTGCTCCTCAACAGCACCTGTTTGGAGGAACAAAGAGCCGGAGGCGATGGGCGCAAAGGCCCCCTGGAGTTCACCCTGAGGTCCCCTCCTCTGCTTCTTTACCTCAATGACACCAGCAAAATCGCCCACCAGCGGTTCAGTCCCAAAGCAGGTCAAAGGCCGACCACTACATCAAACGCTCTTCCGAAGCCGATGGTTTTTAAACCAGAAAAGACGCCAAGCCAGAAGAGGAGATGGAAGAGAGAATCTCCAAAGAGCAAACGAGGGGATAAAATCCTGGACATCCACCTGCCGGAGCTTCTTCCGAGCTCTGAATTCCCGACAAGTGACTGTGCTTTGTATGATTTCAGGGTAAAATTCAGTCAACTCAAACTGGACCACTGGATTGTTTTTCCACCAAAGTACAACCCCAGGTACTGCAGAGGCATCTGCCCGATGGCCGTGGGCTTCTTCTATGGTTCACCCTTCCACACCATGGTGCAAAACCTCATCTATGCGAGGCTTAACTCCTCTGTGCCCAGACCTTCATGTGTGCCCTCTCACTACAGCCCCCTGAGTGTCATGATCTTTGAAGAGGACGGCTCTTATGCCACCAAGGACATCGAGAACATGATTGCCACCAGATGCACATGTCGCTAAGCCAGCTGCCAACATGTCTTTTGTTTTTTCTTTCTTGTTTACGGAACATCACCAAAGACCGCCTCATCACGGGTGGACTGATTCCAAGCGTCAAATATTCTGACCAGGCTCAGTGATTTCATGAATTTATAAAATTGTTGTGCATGAAAGAAGTTTGATCTGGAGCAGGTGTGTTTACTTAAAATATTTTATTGTAATGTACAAGTGTGACGTTTATTTCTTTTTTTGTTAAGGCATAGTTGGAAAGGGTGCAAATGCATCCTATTGTTCAGCTCCCCGTTTGCAATTTGGTAGTGAATATAACACACCTGAAGAAAATGTGTGACATATTAATTTTTTTAAGTTAGTTTTTCGTTAACTTATTTTGGGTGGGTCGTCCGTAATTATTCTTTAATTTAGCACAATTGCCAAATTTTAAGTAGCCCTGTTCTGCACAACATCAAAAAAAAGGGACAAAGAAAAAGCAGTCACAAACTCTTATCAAACCTTTTACATATCGTTTTATTCCTGGAGATTACAGGATGGCTGTCTGAAAGGCAGTCGTCCTCGTAATGTCCAGAATGAAAGCTGTCATGGTTTCATTGTATATTTATTACTTCTAGTCACTGAGTGACTGCATACGTGTGAACTGACTGCATGCTCATGTATTTGTACTGGTTGAATGTGACTAAATGCATATCATGTCTGTTTATGCAAACCGAATGAATTCACTGTGTGTCTGTGCTCAGCTTAGGAATATTCAAAAGAATGAACATATGTAGACATTTTCTAAAAAGTTGGAAAATTAAAAATAGCATGCACAAATGTTGTCTGAAATGCTCATACAACCTAGTGAAAATACATGTACGTGGCTCTGTTTGTGTTGTGTCCAAATGGCCCTTCCAAATGCTTATTATTTAGTCCCTTACTTTTGTGATAAGGGAGTTGAATTCTGGAGGGAGACGCCGCTCCATCGCGCTGTAAAGACTCGGTTGACGCGGCCTTGGTATCTGGTGAGAATGCCTCCTGAGCACCTAAATTTGGAGAGTTACAGGGCACGGCCAACTGGAGGAGACCCTGAGACAGACCTAGAATATCAGTCATAACATTATGACCACCAGCCTAGTACTGTGTAGATCCACCATCAAGGTATGGACTCGGATAGATGTCTGAATCTGTGCTGTTGTATCAGGCACTAAGATATTAGATATTAGAAGTCCTGCATGATGTGAAGTGGGGCCTCCATGGATTGGACTGGATTGGGTAGTCTAGCTCACTTTACAGATGCTCTGTTAGATTGAGATCTGAGGAATATGGAGGTCAAGTCAACACTTATGTTGTGTTCCTCAAACCAGTCCTGGGTAATTTTTGCTTGCAATCAAGCACTACTGTTTCCATTAAGTGTTAGGTGTTCATGATCTGCAACAATGTTAAGGTGGCTGGTATGTTTCAAGGTAACATAACGCATAATTGGCAAGACCTAAAGTCTCCCAGCAGGGCACTGACCAAAGTATCACACTGTCTTCTTCCCATAGTGCATCTTGGTGCCAAGTGTTGCCCAGGTAAGCAACGCACATGCACCCAAAACGGGATTAACTGGACCGAGTCAAATTCTTCCGTTACTCTGTGGTCAGGTTATGATATTCTGATGTCCACTGTAGGTGCTTTCAGCAGGTGGCCGGAGTCGGCATGGACATCCTGACTGTTCTGCAGCTACGCAGCCCCATACGAGACAGACTGTGATGCACTGTGTACTGGCTGAATTTTCACTTGCTGCCTAATATCCCCCACCCACACACAGATGCCATAATAATAATCAGTGTTTTCCCCTTCAGTTGTCAGTGGTCATGATGTTATGGCCGATGGGTGAATGCTGACTGGTCAAGGAACACCTCGAGATTCCACATGAGTTGCCACCACCACTAGCTGGCTTCATATCAGCAGATGAAAATGAATGGATGCGTTTTCTGATACAATAGTTAAGCAAATTTATATATTTTGTTGTACAAAACAATTCAATAAACCGTAAACATCACTAGTATTTGCATTCAAAACCGTATTGATAATCCTGAGCTGGAGCCTCTCCGCACTCCGGTCCGACAGGTGGCGGTAATGTCCTCAGTGTTTGCAGACAATCCAACCTGACCTGAACAAAAAGGACGGACACCAGAAGTCTACCAGGAAACACCGTCGGCTAGCAGCACGGTGAGTCTCAATGTCACAAAGTGAACGGCGTTGACTTTGTTTTTTAAAATCAAATTCGGGGTTTCTTGCACCGTTTATGACTTATATCCGTTTTTACAAAACAACCTACGCATGTTGGGTTAAATAACTACGTTAAGTCACCGGTTAATGTAACGTTTCAAGGTCTGTTTGTACCTTAGCGCTTAGCCTCCTGGAGCTAGTTGATGATGCTAACGTTTAGCACGGCTAACTAGCCTAGCTCGTTGTGTGGTATTTCAGCTTGCTTGTCCTGTTCTTGTAGACTTTTCATTTTCTGAGACCTTCTATTGCTTCCTGTGACCTTCGATGCCCTTTCTGCAGATTATTGGTTTAATAAACGCTGTTAAACACGTCGTGTTTTGATAAAAGAAACGGACATAACTTAGTTTATTACACGACTTGCATACTAAACCTTACATAACAACTAAAGATAATACAGTAAAGAAAAGAATATGGTTTGTTTAGCAAGTTAACTCTAAAGATTGTTAAACTCTGACTCCCAGTATTCATTTAACACAGTAGTTAGTCAGTTCAGTATGAAAACAGACCAAGAAAATGGATTCCTTAGAAGTCACTAGTATTCCCTGTTGTTCATCTGGAAATGGACTTCTGTTTCGTAAATAATCACTCTGTGTGGTTTTCATTTTGATTTGGACTGTATTAACTGTGTCAATGCTTTGTCCTTTCAGACCAGCTCTCGGGTGAACATGGGACGCCACTTTGGAGACTTGTCCAGGGTCAGACATGTGATCACATACAGTCTGTCTCCATTTGAACAGAGGGCTTTCCCCCAATACTTCTCCAAGGGAATCCCTAATGTGTGGAGGAGGTTCACATCCTCTTTCTTCAAAGTTGCCCCCCGTGAGTTCTATATATTGTGTTGGTATATACTCTTATTATTATAAGTGTATGACAATCTTATTATAAACCGTATGGGTTTGTCAATACGAGTGCCCACATGTTGATTCGGTCTGGTTCCCAGTCACATGTTATGTCCTCTGTTCAGACTTAATTGCCTTTCCTTTCTACACTTTAACTTACACCAGTCCTGAAAAAAAAAAAAATTAAAATATGCTGTGTATTCACACACACTAATAACAATAATGTATTTTTTCTATTTGAAAGGAGTTATTCAAGTAACACAAATTCAGCTTATGCTCGAATTAATGGTTAGAAGCAACAAATCACTAATTTTGAACAGAGACTTTCTTACAGTTTGTTACAGTATTTTGAGCATTTATTTTTTTTCCAGTGAAGAATATAGTCTTTGCATTTGAAAAGAAATTTGTTTTTTCAGGATCTCTGCGAGTATGGATAATATGATATTTTGTAATGTAGTTTAAATGTTTAAGTCCCAGCATTTTAACGAAGTGCTGGTATGTTTTGGTGCTAATTTGCTTTGTTATCTTCCTTTTTCGCAGCAATGACGGTCATGTACGTGACATACGTCTGGGGCAACGGTGTCCATCAGCAGAGCAAGAGGAAGAATCTGGCTGATTTTGAGAAAGACGAATGAGCTCCTCTCACCTTTCAAATGTATTAATTCACACTATGTATGTTTAACCAATAAAAATGAAAGATATTTAAGTGAAGTCAATCTTGCCTGATTTGATTGAGCCAGCTCTTCTTGGTCGGATCAATGTACAATTGTATATGTTAAAATGCAGATTTAGTGGTGACAGACTTTTTGAGCAACAGAAAACTAATCACCTGCAGCACAATATGTTATAACATCTCTTGAGTTGTATAAAAATAAAAAACAAAGCTTAAACAAAGACAACTGGACTTGTTTGGTTTTCTTGAAGGTGTTTCACCACTTACACAAGTCATAGATGGCTGATGAGGAATTTAGTTTCTTGTCAAGAATATCTGTGTGTGACTTGGGTTGGTTAATGACCAGCTACTCATCTGTAATTGGAGAAGTAGCTACTTGTGTGAGTGGCGAAACATTTTCAAGAAATCTGGCAAGACCAGCTGCCCTTTTCCAGCCTCGTTTTTTTATTTGTTTTTGTGTACACCATGACCTGGGTGATGGAGGACCTTAGCACTCATTGAGCTGTTGCTCCAGCACCTGCAGCGTTTTATCATTTTTTATTGAATCTTGCTGAGCTTTTAGTGGATGGAACCAAGAATACAAAGACAATTAATTAAAAACTGCATAAATGTGACAATGGTAGCTACAAGTTGAGCGGGCCACAAACTTCAGGTTTTTTGGACTGTTTGAACACCACCCACATTATTAAAAAAAAGCCCAGCAGCGTCTCTTTTTCGTGAGAACGCTGAGGAGGAACAAAATCCCTCCACCTCTGCTGAAAAACTTATCACTGCACAATAGAGAGTGTCCTGACCTACTATGGATGTACAGCGTGGTATGCCAGCTACACCGCATCCGAGATGAAACAACTGCAGCGGGTCATCAAGACTGCTCAGTGGCTCACTGGCTCTCCACTCCCATGACTAGAGGAGATCTACTCCAGCTGTCTCCTCTGACGGGTCATGACCCCTTAGAGTAATGCGAGCCCGCATTAGACTTAAACATAGCTTCTTCCCCATGGCTGAGAAAAGACTACTTCAGGAACCAGGCTTGTTCCAGTTCATCCCACAGATACTTGATCAGTTTGAGATCTAGGGAATTTAGAGGCCAACACCTTGTGCTGTTCTTTGTTTTTTTTAGTTGTTCCTGAACCATTTTTGTGTGTGTGCCTGTGTCAGGCTGCATCCTGCTGGGGATGGCTGCTTCCATCAAGGAGTGTCATTGCTATGGGGTGGGGCTGCCTGGTCTGGTCTAGGTGGGTGGTACATGTCTAAGTAACATCCACATTAAAAATGCCAGGTTCAAAAGTTTCCCAGCAGAACAGCGCATTGTCACAAGATGGTCAGTGCTATTCACTTCACCTTTCAGTGGTCATATTGTTATGCCTAATCGGTGTTATCTATTTGAGTTCATGAGCAGTGGTGTGTTGTGGTGGATGGGAATAGTATGTTTCATGGAGCTACCTGGCTCGTAGGTAAACAACATGGTCGAAATGAGTGTGCTGTGTCCTTTCACGTCTGCTCTTCTCCCTGTACACAAACAGCTGCACCTCCAGTCACGAGTCTGTCAAGCTCCTGAAGTTTGCGGATGACACCACCTTCATCGGGCTCATCTCAGGTGGAGATGAGAGCGCCTACCGACTAGAGATTGACCGCCTGGTGACTTGGTGCAGCCGCCACAACCTGGAGCTGGACGCCTCCAAGACAGTGGAGATGATCATGGACTACAGGAAGAACACAGCCCCACTCCTCCCCATCATCCTGTGTTACTCTACAGTCAACACTGTGGACTCCTTCCGTTTCCTGGGCACCATCATCTCCCAGGACCTCAAATGGGAGCTGAACATCAGTGCCCTAATTAAAAAAGCACAGCAGAGGATGTACTTCCTGCGGCAGCTGGAGAAATTCAACCTGCCAAAGACAATGATGGTTCACTTCTACACTGCCATCATTGAGTCCATCCTCACCAACTCCTTCACCACCTGGTATGCTGCAGCCTCTGCTAAGGACAAGAGCAGACTGCAGCGTGTCATTCGCTCTGCAGAGAAGGTGATTGGCTGCGGTCTGAAGTCTCTCGACGAGCTGTACACTTCCAGGACTCTGAAGCGTGCAGCTAAGATTGTGGCCGATCCCTCTCACCCTGGACACAAACTATTTAACAGACTCCCCTCTGGCAGACGGCTGTGATCCATCGAATGTAGGACCACTCGCATGGCGAACACTTTTTTCCCATCCGCAGTGTGTCTGCTGAACAATGCCAAGCCCCCCCCCCCCCCCCCCCCCCATGAACACATCAAACCCACTACCATCCCACTGTAAATATATACTGTTTATATATTTTTTGTATTTTTGTATATCTTTTACACTGCAATAGTCCAGTCTGTCCTGACCACATCCGTCACTGTCTGGTTTGGATCCGCCACCAGACATGACAGGGACAGACTGCAGAGAACAGTCAGGTCTGCAGAGAGGATCATTGGTACCGACCTTCCCTCCATCCAGGACCTGTACCGGTCCAGGGTCAGGAAGCGGGCCAGTAAAATCTCCACTGACCCCTCACACCCCGGTCACAACCTGTTTAGACTCCTTCCCTCAGGCCGGCGTTACAGAGCGCTGTACGCCAAAACCACCCGCCACAAGGACAGTTTCTTCCCCCGGGCTGTTGCTCTGTTGAACTCTGAGCAGTCACAGAGTGTGAGTCCATCCACATGAACAATAAACAATAACTCTGCACTACTGTATATAGTCACTGTACAAAACCCTGGCTTGTTGTATATATCTGCTCTTATTCTATATTTTTATGTGTATAGATTGAGATTTAGTTTATTTTGTCTTATTTTTATTTTTAATTTTCTTCACTTATTTAAGTTCGAGTGTTATGTACAAGAGAGTAAAGCTACCGGAGTCAGATTCCCTGTATGTGCACATACATAGCATCCTCTATGGCACACCATCCAAAACTTTAAATAAACTTCAGTACATCCAAAATTCTGCTGCACGTCTGCTCACCCACACCCGCTCCCGTGATCACATCACTCCTGTCCTCCAGAAACTCCACTGGCTCCCAGTTCCACAGCGTATACAGTTCAAAATCCTCCTCCTCACACACAAAGCCCTCCATAACCAGGCCCCCCTCCTATCTCACTGACCTGCTCCATCGCCACAATCCATCCCGCAGCCTACGTTCATGTGACGGAAACCTCCTTACTCCATCACTCAAGACCAAGCATCGAACCTGGGGCGACAGAGCCTTCTCTGCAGCTTCCCCCTCCCTCTGGAACTCTCTCCCCAAACACATCCGCGACTGTACCGACCTTCCTACCTTCAAATCTCTGACAAAAACACACCTTCTTAAAATTGGTTTTAATGTTTAGCTCAGTTTATTGTGTTTTTAATATATTTCAATATAATATATTTCACACTGTTTTGCTGATTTGATGTTCTTTTTATGTAAAGTGTCTTTGAGTATCTTGAAAAGCGCTTTTAAATAAAATTTATTATTATTATTATTATACTTGGTCATTAAAGCTGATTCTGATTCTGATATTTGAAAGCCAAGTTTCTATATTTTACTTTATTTTATTTTATTGTAGGCGTAATGAGTGCAACAACACCAAAGCAAATTCCTTGTATGTGCAAACATACAACGGAGTATTAGGGCCACATTAAGGAAAAAAAAAAATCACAAACTTCGAGAATAAAGTCGTAACTTACGAGAATAAAGTCATAATTTATGAGAATAAAGTCATATATTACGAGAATAAAGTCGTTATTTATGAGAATAAAGTCGTAATTTATGAGAATAAAGTCATATATTACGAGAATAAAGTCGTTATTTATGAGAATAAAGTCGTTATTTATGAGAATAAAGTCGTAATTTATGAGAATACAGTCGTAATTTCTGAGAATAAAGTCGTAATTTCTGAGAATAAAGTCGTTATTTATGAGAATAAAGTCATATATTATGAGAATAAAGTCGTAATTTCTGAGAATAAAGTCGTTATTTATGAGAATAAAGTCGTAATTTATGAGAATAAAGTCGTAATTTATGAGAATAAAGTCGTTATTTATGAGAATAAAGTCATATATTATGAGAATAAAGTCGTAATTAATGAGAATAAAGTCATTATTTTATGAGAATAAAGTCATAATATTCTAACCGGTTGTTTTAGAGGAAGACAGTTGGTAAAATGAGGGCCGTGGAGGATTTTGTGGAGTTGTACTTTAGGATAGGTTTCACAAACAAGGAGATACTTAATCGTTTGGCACATCAGCATCACATCATCATAAGTATTAGGACTTTAAAAGGAATATGCAAGAAAATGCATCTTTTCCAGAGAAAGAACCAGACGGACTTGGAGGAAGTCGCTGCTTTTGTGGAGGGGGAAATGGCTGGAACTGGTCAACTGCAGGGTTATCGGTGGATGCATCAGCGGGCCATTCAGAGGGGTTTCGTGGTGTCTCAAGAAACAATCCGACTGATAAGATTCTGGATCCAGAGGGAGTCGAGCTCCGGCGAGCACGGCAGCAATACACCTGCAGAGGCCCCAACACCTTATGGCACATGGATTCTTATGATAAACTAAAGCCCTATGGCATTGCTATTAACGGCTGCATTGACGGATTTAGTCATGACTTTATTCTCATTAATTACGACTTTATTCTCATAAATTACGACTTTATTCTCATAAATAACGACTTTATTCTCATAAATAACGACTTTATTCTCGTAATATATGACTTTATTCTCATAAATAACGACTTTATTCTCGTAATATATGACTTTATTCTCATAAATAACGACTTTATTCTCGTAATCACCCCCATTCTGAAATCCCTTCACTGGCTCCCTGTCCCACTCAGGATTGAGTACAAGGTCTCCCTCCTCACTCACCAGTGCATTCATGGACATGCCCCCCTTTACCTACAGGAACTCCTTACCCCCCACACTTCCTCATGCACCCGGTCTGCAACCTCAAACACCCTTCAAACCCCCAGAACCAAGCTCTGCAGCATGGGTGATAGGGCCTTTGCTTCTGCTGCCCCCAGGCTGTGGAACGCCCTCCCTGACCACCTGAGGGCCCCACAGACTACAGATACTTTTAAAAAGGACTTAAAAACATATCTTTTTAAAAAAGCCTACAACTAAATTGTATTTTTTTCTTTCTTCTATTTTTATTTTTTAACCTTAATTTTAAATTTTTTACGACGGCGTATTAGGGCCACATTAAGGGAAAAAAAAATCTGAAACTTCGAGAATAAAGTCATAATTTACGAGAATAAAGTCATATATTACGAGAATAAAGTCGTTATTTATGAGAATAAAGTCGTTATTTATGAGAATAAAGTCATATATTACGAGAATAAAGTCGTTATTTATGAGAATAAAGTCATATATTACGAGAATAAAGTCGTTATTTATGAGAATAAAGTCGTTATTTATGAGAATAAAGTCATATATTATGAGAATAAAGTCGTTATTTATGAGAATAAAGTCGTTATTTATGAGAATAAAGTCGTTATTTATGAGAATAAAGTCATATTACGAGAATAAAGTCGTTATTTATGAGAATAAAGTCATATATTATGAGAATAAAGTCATATATTATGAGAATAAAGTCGTTATTTATGAGAATAAAGTCGTTATTTATGAGAATAAAGTCATATTACGAGAATAAAGTCGTTATTTATGAGAATAAAGTCGTTATTTATGAGAATAAAGTCGTTATTTATGAGAATAAAGTCATATATTACGAGAATAAAGTCGTTATTTATGAGAATAAAGTCGTTATTTATGAGAATAAAGTCATATATTACGAGAATAAAGTCGTTATTTATGAGAATAAAGTCATATATTACGAGAATAAAGTCGTTATTTATGAGAATAAAGTCGTTATTTATGAGAATAAAGTCATATATTATGAGAATAAAGTCGTTATTTATGAGAATAAAGTCGTTATTTATGAGAATAAAGTCGTTATTTATGAGAATAAAGTCATATTACGAGAATAAAGTCGTTATTTATGAGAATAAAGTCATATATTATGAGAATAAAGTCATATATTATGAGAATAAAGTCGTTATTTATGAGAATAAAGTCGTTATTTATGAGAATAAAGTCATATTACGAGAATAAAGTCGTTATTTATGAGAATAAAGTCGTTATTTATGAGAATAAAGTCATATATTACGAGAATAAAGTCGTTATTTATGAGAATAAAGTCATAATATTCTAACCTGTTGTTTTAGAGGAAGACAGTTGGTAAAATGAGGGCCGTGGAGGATTTTGTGGAGTTGTACTTTAGGATAGGTTTCACAAACAAGGAGATACTTAATCTTTTGGCACATCAGCATCACATCATTATAAGTATTAGGACTTTAAAAAGAATATGCAAGAAAATGCATCTTTTCCCGAGAAAGAACCAGACGGACTTGGAGGAAGTCGCTGCTTTTGTGGAGGGGGAAATGGCTGGAACTGGTCAACTGCAGGGCTATCGGTGGATGCATCAGCGGGCCATTCAGAGGGGTTTCGTGGTGTCTCAAGAAACAATCCGACTGATAATTAAGATTCTGGATCCAGAGGGAGTCGAGCTCCGGCGAGCACGGCAGCAATACACCTGCAGAGGCCCCAACACCTTATGGCACATGGATTCTTATGATAAACTAAAGCCCTATGGCATTGCTATTAACGGCTGCATTGACGGATTTAGTCATGACTTTATTCTCATAAATAACGACTTTATTCTCGTAATCACCCCCATTCTGAAATCCCTTCACTGGCTCCCTGTCCCACTCAGGATTGAGTACAAGGTCTCCCTCCTCACTCACCAGTGCATTCATGGACATGCCCCCCATTACCTACAGGAACTCCTTACCCCCCCACACTTCCTCATGCACCCGGTCTGCAACCTCAAACACCCTTCAAACCCCCAGAACCAAGCTCTGCAGCATGGGTGATAGGGCCTTTGCTTCTGCTGCCCCCAGGCTGTGGAACGCCCTCCCTGACCACCTGAGGGCCCCACAGACTACAGATACTTTTAAAAAGGACTTAAAAACATATCTTTTTAAAAAAGCCTACAACTAAATTGTATTTTTTTCTTTCTTCTATTTTTATTTTTTAACCTTAATTTTAAATTTTTGACCCTGGATTATTTAACTTACATTATTTTTAAACTGTTTGCCCTGTAACACTTTGAGATTGCTTTAAATGTAAAGTGCAATACAAATAAAATTGATTATTATTATTATTATTATAAATAACGACTTTATTCTCGTAATATATGACTTTATTCTCATAAATGATGACTTTATTCTCGTAAATTACGACTTTATTCTCGAAGTTTGTGATTTTTTTTTTCCTTAATGTGGCCCTAATACTCCGTCGTGCAAACATGCTTGGCAATAAAGTCTTTTCTGATTCTGATTCTGATGTACCTGCGTTGTAATGCCGCCTCTGAGCTGTAGGGGGCGCGCGTCTCTGCAGTCGGACGCTATTGGTCGACGGCCGGACAGAAAATTCCTGAACGCTCTCACGCATCAGCCGGCGCACCGCATGCTGCTGCTGCTCAGATTCATGGAACGAGAACAAGGGTGGATCGCCGTCCGCTGACTGGAAACCACTGTAGCCGCCCCCCGCTGTTGTCACTTTTAACACTGAACTGTATTCCTGTTCTTCCTTGTAACTCTACACTGTTAAATTAGCCGGCCAGGATGTCAGTCGTAGGTTTTGACGTCGGGTTTATGAACTGCTACGTAGCGGTAGCCAGAGCCGGAGGGATTGAAACTGTCGCTAATGAATACAGCGACCGATGTACACCGTGAGTACGAGTACTTGCATAATTGTGTGTGATTTGTGTCGCATTGTCTACGGCAATAACAACCACCGGGTGTGGATTCGTCCAATTTTGTTTATCGGCATACTGAGCGAGGCTAACACTGCTACACGGCTAGTTAGCATGCTAACGGGTTTCACAACAGGAAACAGCATGTGAGTGCTAAAGCTAATGCTAGCCGACACGAAATGACTGGACTATAAAGGAATCGCGGCGCCACTTCACGTGATAAAATGCTTCGTGTGGAGTCGTACTACACTAATGTCGTCGAGATTACCTATAGACTGATAGCTGACTCGTCCGGTCAGGTGATGGATGTTTTACTGCAGGCATGAATGAGCGCATGATGGGAGGAGGCCGGATCCTGGCTGTCAAAACGGCTTGATCAATCCATTGTACTACATTATCAGACATATGCTCAATAGAAATAAACGGCAGAGAAGTATAGAATACACATTTAGAAACGTTTAAAATAACTAACACAAGAAACTGTTATCTTCATTGTTAGTTGATATTTTATTACCAGCTGGATGAGTTCATGCAAAGCTGCACCTTTGTTAATATAATTGTAGATGAGAAAACTGCATTGTGTTTTCTATTTATTTTTTATTTTTTTTTAGAGCATGCGTTTCTTTTGGACCCCGGAATCGATCAATCGGTGCAGCTGCAAAAAGCCAGGTATGTTCATGACCCACACACATAAATCAAATCCAGCACCAGCAGAGAACACGCTTTCAAGTGTTAAATCCACGCTCGAATGATTCTCTCGAATGATTCTTCAATTTCCACGCATTTAATAATTGTTTTCTTTTTCTCCTGACGAACAGGTCGTCACAAACTGCAAGAACACAGTCCAAGGGTTCAAGAGATTTCATGGCAGGGCATTTTCGGATCCCTATGTGCAGCGCCTCAAAAACAGCTTGGTCTATGATATTGCACAAATGCCTACAGGAACCACAGGCATCAAGGTAAGAGAATGACAAGTGATGTTGGGTAAACTCACAGTTCACGCTACGTAGTTTATTAAAATCCCAGTTTGCTCTCATTTTGAGTGACCTGTAGTACTATACAGTGAATTGTTTAACCTCGGCAAGTGAAGGCAAGTAAGATTTAACCAAAAATAAGCAAAAACCTTCATCAACTGCTCTGAGGCAGAATAAAAGGAGAAGTGTTGGGAAGATTCAATGTGTTAAACACTGATTGGTTTTACTTCTGGATGACTCATCACACCAGAAACGGTAAAGAGAGACTCATAACATGTGGGACTTTATGATATGGTCTACATATTTGTGTCACACCTGCAGAGAGAAAGAAGACATATTGAAGACAAATAGTCACATAAATTAGTTATTACATATACTCCTCATTAAAGTGGTTTACACTCTATTCAATAATCGCAAATGAATATTTTTGTGTTTCAGGGATCAAAACTGGTTTTGTTTTTGGCATTTTTTGTGAGATTATTAATTTAACAGAGTTTACAAAACACTTCTAATGCTAAAAGCACATAGCTGAACAGCGCTTTATTATATAAGGTGCAGTATATGTGCAGGGTTGTGAAACGCTGTGTCATCACGAGCCGAACTGTAATAAAGAATTGTAGCCGTGATAATACAGTGGACGTGGCACGTGACACAATACAACATTTTTCTGAGTTGTATCATATTTTATTGGCCAATTACCGTTCTCTTTCCGAGGTGGCACACAACAAGTCATGTAGAGCAACGCAATAATCTAATCAATCTGTTGTCTGGCGATTTGACTGAAGGTGATGTACATGGAGGAGGAGAAGCTGTTCAGCATCGAGCAGGTCACTGCCATGCTGCTGACCAAGCTGAAGGAGACGGCAGAGAATGCGCTGAAGAAGCCCGTTACTGACTGTGTTGTTTCTGTAAGTATGCAGTCCATACAAGCACCCAAAGCCCGATACACACCCTCTCTCTACACCCTCTCTCTCCACCCTCACGGATGCTTTCGCTATTTTGCCTGACGAGACCTGTCCCGAACTGAAGGCTCATGAAGGAAGTTGGCTTTATTGGCCAAGTGCTTCGTTTTAACATACGAGGAAGTTGTTAACCCAAGCATTTGTGCACACTGAGAGTGGAGCCCACTGCTCCATGTGTGCTTACTCCTTGAAGGCGTCCAGGGAGCAGTTCGAGGGGTTTGATGCCTTGCTTAAGGGGACTTCAGCCATGAAACATACTTTGGCCTAAAATAAATCCCAGACAAAGTATGTTGTACGCTGATCCGGTCACAAACTGTTACTTCTAGAAATACATGTAACATTGAGCTTGACAGTTCACCCAAATTTGATGTTATGGTCTTAGTAAGATTATATTTAAAAAATAAAGTTCAGACAAACCTATAGAGTGACTAGACATTGGCGTAGCTCAGGTTGTTAACAGGTTTGTCCTGTCATATCTGTCACTACCACCGCTTTCATCCAATCATCATCCAGTTTTTTTGTCAGCTGATGAGGACCAGCATCTTATCACCTGAGCTCTGTTTATGAAGAATGTGCTCCCCTTTGCTTTCTGTAACTAGTGGCACACAGGCTAGGTGATAGTTTATTTGATGATTGATTTGTTGGGATTAACATTTTAAATATACAGAACTGGTCAAACGTTTGCTCCATTTCTTTAAATGCTTGTTTATCAACTGTATAAAATAGCTGCATTTCTTTTGCTACATAGCTGTCTGTTAACATGCACCACCGACTACTGACACATTTATATTATTATGTTATTTATTTTGCACTTGTGAAATAGCCAGTTATCAGGACGGGAGTGCTGCCGCCGCTGTCTTTCCAAACTCCAGGAGTGAGGAGGCGGATCTGTAAATGGTTTTATAGATTAGAGTTATTATCGCTGGCCTCTTAATTTTCATTTCACTTTTCACTTGCAACCAGAATGTGCCCACTGTGGTGATGGTGGTGTTTGGAGTTGCAACTAAGTCATGAAGATAAACAGTTGGACATGCTAATTCTCCCTTCAGGTGCTGTTAAAGCATAGCAGCATTAGGGGATGGAACAAGATGACGCCGTTAAAAGACCTCCAGTCAAACTTCAAACTGTGGAAACGATGTGAAAAAAATAAAATAAAATTACATTTGTGTTAGTTTCCTACAACATTTTTTATACAATATGGAAACATTTCTAATTATTGACAATAATTGTAACAGGTGTAACACTGGTACAGTCAAAGGAAGCAAAGTTATAATTCCCAACAACATGTCTAAAGAAATGTTTGACCCAACTAGAGATCAGTGTAGCAGAGACTACCTTCAGTCTGTTTTAAATGCTCTTCTGTTGTGACCAGGTCCCGTGCTACTACACCGATGCCGAGAGGAGATCAGTGGTCGATGCTGCTCAGATCGCTGGACTCAACTGCCTGAGGCTCATGAACGAGACTACTGCAGGTCTGTACTGGGAACTTTAGGCAGGGCTTTGCGTGGATGGGCTTCTTCTTCTTCTTCTTCTTCTTCTTCTTCTACTGACTCCACTCAGCCTATCGGCAAATATATTGATCCCAGCCCTTATTCACTTTATTAATAATTCATTTGTTTTCTGTGCAGTTGCATTGGCATATGGAATCTACAAACAGGATCTCCCTGCTCCCGAGGAGAAGGCCAGGAATGTGGTGTTTGTGGACCTGGGCCACTCTGGATATCAGACATCAGTGTGTGCCTTCAATAAGGGCAAACTGAAGGTGTGTTGGGGAAGGAAATAAATTGGTGCACATGCATTATCAGTCTGTTGGTTTTGATTCATCCTCTCATCTGCCTCTTCTTCCTGCCGCTCAGGTCCTTGCCACAGCCTGTGACCCAGAGTTGGGAGGAAAGGATTTCGATGAGGTACTGGTCAAGCATTTCTGTGAGGAATTTGGCAAAAAGTACAAGCTTGATGTCAAGACAAAGCCCAGGGCTCTGGTCAGACTCTACCAGGAGTGTGAGAAACTGAAAAAACTGATGAGTGCCAACTCCTCTGACCTGCCGCTGAACATCGAGTGCTTCATGAATGACATCGATGTCACTGGAAAACTGAACAGGTGAGGCCAGGGAGAAGTCATTTGTTGCCATTTCTGCTCATATATATATATATATATATATATATATATATATATATCTGTGTGTGTTGTTTTAAATTTAGTCTGTAAAGCTTAACTCACGTTCGCCTTTTCTCTTACACAAGGGGTCACTTTGAAGAGATGAGCGTGGATATTTTGGCCCGAGTAGAGGCTCCTCTGCAGTCTCTGTTGGAGCAATGCAGTGAGTATAGTTTTGTCTGACAGTGTGTTCATAAAATATTTCCTTTCTTCCCTATTGCATTTGCGGTGCGTGCTGTAATGAAACGGGTTGTTTTCTTCCATAAGAACTGAAGAAAGAAGACATCTATGCAGTTGAGATTGTGGGCGGCGCTTCCAGGATCCCGGCTGTCAAAGAGAGAATCAGCAAATTCTTCGGGAAGGAACTGAACACCACGCTGAATGCTGACGAAGCTGTGGCCAGAGGATGTGCTCTGCAGGTACGCACTGCTCTAGCTTCAAGGCTGGCCTCCACCACTCCTCTAGCTCACCAGAAGATCACCTCTTGTTTGCTTCCAAAAAGTTTGCATATGTTGGAAATTGGTACTGCAGCTCTCACAGAAACGATTCCTCTTCTTTCCACAGTGTGCAATTCTGTCACCTGCCTTCAAAGTCCGTGAATTCTCCATCACAGATATTGTTTCATATCCGATCTCTTTGAAGTGGCATTCAGCTGCAGAGGAAGGTTTGAGGTAAAGAAAACCTCTGTTCGTTTTTTTTTTTTTTTTTTTTTTAATTGTCTTGAAATGTAATATTTGAATATAGTTATGATGCCGTGTTTATTTGTTGCAGTGATTGCGAGGTATTTACCAAGAACCACGCAGCACCTTTCTCCAAGGTCCTGACCTTCTACCGGAAAGAGCCTTTCTCTTTGGAGGCCTACTACACTTGCCCTAGTGAGCTGCCTTATCCAGATCCAACTATTGGTAAGAAACTTAGGGAATAGGAATACTTCACAGCAAAGTCACATAAATGAGAAGTCGCTGATGTTGGCCACAGTTACAGCACTGTGTGTGTGTCGATGGCTCAACGTCTGACTTGAACATCGGGACTCTGCCACTTTACCATACGTCTTCACACAGCAGCTTATAGGCGGTTTATACTTCTGCGTTAAGTTGGCGCAGAGGCTACGGCGACAACGCAGACACCTACGCAGAGCCTGCACAGACCCTAGCACCGTAGCTGACGTGTACCTCCATCGGAAATGTAACAGAGTGCAAGAGCTGCGATTAGTAGCGTGTTTACGCTTTAGTATTTCCGGCTGCTTCTCCATCTCTGAATTTGATTGTTTTGGATCAATAAAGAATCGGTAAGGTTAACTGAGGAGGTTTGGAGATACAGACATTTGTATGACTCGTGTTCGACTGAAACTTTCGGCTTAATTCGGCTGAAATTTCAGTTGCCATTTTTGAAAGTGAAGCAGGAAGTCGAAACAAAAATTGACCCGACTGCAAAAAAAAAACACAGCGCAGACTAGCGTTGGGTTTTTACAGACCGAGCCAGACTTGCAAGCGCATGAGTATAAATGACTTGCACCAGCGTATACTATGAGCGTAGGTTACGGCGTCTGTGTCCCGCAGAGGTATAAACTCTGCTTCAAGCTTTGACACCACTGTTCAAGTCCAGCCATAAATTAGGATTATGGTCTGAGATTTGACTTGGCCACTACAGAACGTTCACCTTGTTGTCTTTAGTGCATGTCTGTGTCGCATACGCACGATTAAATTGCAACTGAATCAGATTACAGTGGAACAGTGGAATCCCCAGGATTTCACTGTTTTTTCCTGCATTGATTTGACCATCTACCTTTACACGCTCTCTCCTTGTCTCCTTTTCCACAAACTCTTTAGACTAATATCTGTGTTGATAAACTTCACCTACAAATATTAATGACACCATGTGGTGATCACCCAAATTATGTTTCTCATATATTCTTTTCATTCACCCAACATGTCCTGTCAACCAGTGACACGGCTCTGATATACCCCGCTAAAGTCAGACTGTCCCTGCTTTTACTCACAAAACTACAGCACAGAGCAGGAAGAAGCCAAACCTCCACTTCTTTCAGCCTTCCCAGACTTTTAAAGCAGCGTGTTAAGTCCACCTTTGCCCCAAATTTGGAAGTGTCTTCATCTCCTTTCATCAGTCCCAGTAATCTGTCAAGGAACCGACTCAGCCTCAGCAACTGCTTGGTAATCAGGCCGCATTGTAATTGAGTCGGCAAAAGCCCGATGACCAATTGACCTTTTGTTTCTTGGCTTCTCTTTGATTAAAGCTTTAGATATCTGTGGATTTTGGGTTGAGAATGACGTGAACTGAGCTGTTGATGGGGATACTTCTTGTTTCTAGCTTTATTCTGTTGGATAATCAGGAAAGGAGTTGTAAAGGGAACTAGACTGAAATGTAGTCCAGGAAATCCTGTAGTGACTTCCCTCTGCTCAAATAAACTGTCACATTTGTTTCTTACCATTATTTATAGACACGTCTGTGTTTTAAGGAAAACATATAACCTGGGTTCATGGGTATTCTGAACCGTTTTTATATTGACTCTAACTTCTATTTGGTTTAAGTTCATGTAACCACGAGCTGCATTAAAGATGTTTTTCCTACTTAATTTTTCTTCCTCCTGTTTTTTTTCTCTCTAACAGGTCAGTTTCTGATCCAGAAGGTTGTCCCACAGGCATCTGGAGAGAGCTCCAAGGTGAAAGTCAAGGTCCGGGTGAACATTCACGGTATCTTCAGCGTGTCCAGCGCTTCCCTGATTGAGGTGCAGAAGTCCGATGAGACAGAGGAACCCATGGAAACGGAGCAGGCCACTGACAAAGAGGGAGAGGTACTTCAGCCAAACAAGTGTCATCATCAAGTGTCCTCTTACACTGAATTAAAGTATGCATCTTGTTCGACGAAACGAAAAAGCATCTTTTTATTGCTGATCTACAGAGCAAGATGCAGACCGATCAGGAGGAGCAGCAGGCTCAGGGAGATGCTCAGAAAGAAACAGAAGACAAGTCACCACAAGAGAACGAAGAGATGGAGGTAAGAGGCTCAACTTTTAGTGTAAAATATAAATCAGGTTTACACTGCAAGAACTTTTCCCAGGAACTAGAAACATTTAAATTTTACTGCATGAAACCAGTTCTAAATTAAGTTTGGGTGAAATTATTTCACCCAATAAAAAGTCTCTGCCCCGGGGCGGTTCCTGTACTTTTCAGAAGTACTAGAACTCTTGCATCGCTGAACATTTCTGATTTGTTTTGCAGCGATTATCTCATGGTCGGTGTCTTCTTTAGCTCATAAAATCCACCTCAGTCCTCTTTGCCGATTATGCTGAATTATTGCATTTTCAAAGCAGTAACTTACTATCAACAGCAACTCCTCTGCAATGCTTAGAGTAAATTCTTGTCGCAGTGCCACAGCTTCACAAGACATTGCTGTATATTCGTCAGTATTGTCGTCACCTACTGGACAGGGACAAGCAAGTTGTTGAATAAACACGCACAAAAATGACATGCGGGGGATAAAGCTGCCACTTTTGTTTACATTTGCTGACTAATTTGGCCTATCCTGATGATTTTACTCTCTGTAGCACATTCAGATTAAAAATGGTCTGAAAAACTTTTACTTTTTTTGATAAAAGTTTCTGGAACTAAATCTTTCAAATACTTTAGGTGGAAAAGCAGCTACATAGAGTAAATAGCCTATTAGGAGTCAATAGTGTGCAGTAAAACCTACTTTTAATGTTGTTTTATTTAAAGTGATATGAAACGCAGTATGCGTCACTGCAAATCTTGATATACTCTGTGTGATGCTTGAAATGTAATGCTTCTTCTTTTAACCTTTCAGACGACCACAGGGGAGGGCAAAAGCGAGAAAAAGTCCGACCAGCCCCCGCAAGCCAAAAAGCCTAAAGTCAAAACAAAAGTTCTGGAGCTTCCGATTGAAAACAGTCCACAGTGGCAGCTAGCGGACGACATGCTCAATCTCTTTGTAGAAAATGAGGTAACTGAACTTGCACTCAAGTGAATATAACCATCAAACAGCCGTCTTGGTCAGCAGTTATAATTGCTTTTTATTTTCCTCAGGGTAAAATGATCATGCAGGACAAGCTGGAGAAGGAGAGGAATGACGCCAAGAACAATGTAGAGGAGTACGTGTACGACATGAGGGATAAACTTCATGGGATGCTGGAGAAGTTCGTCAGTGAGTCTGTGAGTAAACGACCACATCATTACGAAGAATGGAGTGTGATGCATGTTAAAATAACGCCATTCATATTTATCTTTCCTTGACATATTGTGAAATTATTTCTCTAATTTTAGGACAGAGATACTTTGTCACTGAAGCTGGAGGACACCGAAAACTGGCTGTATGATGAAGGAGAGGACCAACCCAAACAGGTGTACATCGACAAACTGGCAGAACTAAAGGTAATCATTGCTTACAATTATTTTCCTCCATTGTTTGTTGATGTATTGATTTTATTGAACTGATGCATGAACTGTGTGCACTACAGAAACTTGGCCAGCCCATCCAGGAGAGGTACACAGAAGCTGAGGAGAGACCCAAAGCTTTTGAGGAGCTGGGAAAACAAATCCAGCAGTACATGAAATTTGTTGAAGCCTACAAGATGAAGGTAAGACAAAAACAATACTGATCATCTACCCATGACAGCTTCAGTCATAAATAAAAATAAATTGCTTGTGGTAATTCGTAACACTGCTTCTGTTTGATTTCCAGGAGGAGCAGTACGACCATTTAGATGAGGCAGACGTCAGCAAAGTGGACAAACTGACCAGCGATGCGATGATCTGGATGAACAGCGCCATGAACCAGCAAAGCAAGCAGAGCCTGACAGTGGATCCACCTGTCAAAGTCAAAGACATCAAAGCAAAAACAAGAGTAAGGGTGCACACTGGAACTCAGAAAATGATCACACATCTAAATATGTTTACATGTGAATTAAATATGTTGCTTAAGTCATGTGCAGTTGGCTGGTTATAAAATTATTTTGTTGCCATTGTTGGACTGATAAATTGTGCAACAGCGATACTAGCTGTTGCAATGTGTCCTGACATTGCAGATTTACAGCATGTGAATCTGCAATGTCAAGACACATTGTTTTGGAGCTTTGAATTAGTCCGACTGCATCCCTGAGTGGTTGCTATACATTAACAAATTAACATTAATCCTCACATACGGTGGTGTTGATGCGTGGATCATTTTGGTGCCTATATTGCAATTATGGTGTACAATGTCAGTATTTTTTGGTATCAAACTTATTATCAAAGTATGATTTCATCTTGTGTTCTTTGTGTGCATTTCCAGGAGCTGTTCTCTGCTTGCAACCCCACCGTGACCAAGCCCAAGCCCAAGGTGGAGCTTCCCAAGGAGGACGCGGCCGCAGAGCAGAACGGGCCTGTCAACGGACAGGAGAAACCCCAGGAAGGCACTGCAGACAAGGGAACGACCGAGAACACCGGCAATCCAGCCTCAGAAACCACAGAAAGCAAGCCAGAGATGGACCTAGATTAAAGCAGCCTAACGCCTCCTTAAAGCAAAGCTGAACGGGAGCTGATTGTTTCAATTTGAGATGCAGCCTGGCTGTATATCAGAGCCAGTGAAGTGTTTCAGGAACTGCGCTCCACAGTCAAAAAGCAGACAGGGTGTTTAGCACACGAGCCCAGCTCCTCCTGGTGGTGGTGTCTCTGTCTCTGATGACATAGCATGCCCTTTCTCTTTCTGGATGAATAAATCAAAAGCCAGCTGCAATAATTCTGTTTGACGATGAGCGCTGTACACATGATGGTATTTATTTCTGTTGTGTGCTCTGTACGTGTTCTGGTCTGTGTCACAATATGGTTTTAATAAAGTTATTGAAAATCACTTGCCCCATCTTTATTATTCAGGTCTAGTGGTGCAGCAGCTGCCATAAAACCACGGGTCATTGCTCGCTGATAAATAGAGAGGAGTTGCTGTGCCATTAATAGAAATATTTGTTTTTTTTAAATGATAGATTAGGGTGTGTATATCAGACAAGAATATAAAATTAAAGGGATATCATTAAATGTGAAGGTTTAACTTGGGGTGGAAATTATTTAGACACATCCCCAGTATTTCTGCCAGGTAATTTAAGGTCGAAAATTAATCAGTCGTATTAAATATTAAATGATTTAAGCCCAAAATTTTCGCTGTTGACGTGTACCGAAAAATTTCACCTTTGCTGTTGCTTAGCAACCGTACATCGATGCTAGCAACTTAATTTTCTGTTCAAGTATCACAAGTATCTTTCAAACTTGTTCTCTGGGTGCGTGTTTGTAGCGAGATACATGTATTAAATTCTTTATTTAAGACGTATTACCCGCCCGACAATGAATTCCTGATCATTTTAGTGCGCCCTGATATTTTTAAACTCCCAATTCTAAAGTCAAAAAGCCACTTGATTAGCTTAGCAGCTAGTTAGCTCCGTCCGCCTCTCGTTAGCTCAGTCAGCAAACGTCACCTCCGCGTTGAGCGCTGTTTGTATCCAGGAGCAGAAATCACATGATCCATCCAGATCCTGTCTGCTCCGACTGAGAGCTGCCGATAGTTAGCGGTGCAATACTCTTTGTGTTTTTTTTGTTGGGGCTGTAATACATTGCGCAGGTGTGTTAAAGCTGTCATTATTGAGGCTTGTTTAGCATTAGCCCTCATTCTGTTTTACTACTTCTGCAGTACTGACACATTTATCTCGACGAGTCTAAAGTCTGATATAGGTGTGCTTTCTCCAGAGTTGCTTCGAAGCTGAAGTTATTCAGACAAAGCACCCCATTCATCTTTCCTTGTGTGTTGTTTTATCTCCAGGACAATGAAGCTGATCATCTTGAATGACTACGACGATGCAAGCGAGTGGGCTGCAAAGTACATTAGAAACAGGATTTTACTGTTCAAACCTGGTCCGGACAGACACTTCACCCTGGGACTCCCTACAGGTAAGAGATAGTTGCAAACCTGTGCGCTAGTATTTTAAAGTATATATGAATTTTCAGTAAATTGGTGTTTGAGGCAGTGTAGGAGCCACAGCGAGCCATTTCCGCCCACATTTGCTGATTCAGTGGCACAAACAGACTCCGCTAAATACAACTGAACTATTATATAGAAATGATTGTAGAGCAGTAGCGTTTTTATTAAGAGCACAACAAAATAATGGTATTTATTTACAGTTAAAAGTACATATTTTCAGGCTTTGTCACTTTACACTGTATGTTTTGCATGCATAATTTATGCTTCACATAGTTGGTGCAGCCATAAGAGTGAAAGTACAGTTCCTTGAAGGAGAGTGTAAACTAACAATATAAATAAACATATTGCCAGTTTACACTGTGTTTCTCGACCACACTAGTTTTGATAGTGTTTCCGTTTGTCTTTAGGAAGCACTCCTTTGGGTTGTTACAAGAAACTTATCGAGTACTACAAGAATGGAGAAATCTCATTTCAGTACGTGAAGACTTTCAACATGGATGAATATGTAGGTGAGTTTTTATCCGAGCGCAGAGGTGACACACTGAGGGATTTCCGAAAGCTGTGATCTTGCATAAGAAACGGTCATAAACTCCTTTTTTTTTTTTTTTTTTTTTTTTCTACAGGCCTTCCCAGAGATCACCCTGAGAGCTACCACTCCTTCATGTGGAATAACTTCTTCAAGCACATAGACATAAAAGCGGAGAACACCCACATCCTTGATGGCAATGCACCTGACCTGCAAGCGGAATGTGAAGCCTTTGAGAGGAAGATAACAGCTGCCGGGGGGATTGAGCTGTTTGTAGGAGGTTAGGAGTTCACAGTGTTTACAGTGAATATGTCGTTAGATTTGCACACAGCGCTGTTCTGTTATTAAAATAATTATGCAGTCACGGACAAAGCTTCAGTGTAATTAAAACTCCTCCCGTCTTGTGTCAGGTATTGGACCCGATGGCCACATTGCTTTTAATGAGCCTGGTTCAAGTCTGGTTTCCAGAACCAGGGTGAAGACCCTGGCAAGGGACACTATCATGGCGAATGCCCGATTCTTTGATGGAGATCTCGCAAAGGTGCCCACCATGGCACTGACTGTAGGAGTGGGCACTGTCATGGATTCAAAAGAGGTTAGGACCGTAGCTGAGTGCCACATTATTTAGTTTTTGCTTCTACTGAAATTTTCTTTCAAGACTGCAAGATGCTCTGGCTTAGTCACACAAGTGACATTTTCACTTTCTTCTCAGGTCATGATTCTCATCACTGGAGCACACAAGGCATTTGCTTTATACAAAGCTATAGAGGAAGGTGTGAATCACATGTGGACAGTGTCTGCGTTCCAGCAGCACCCACAGACTGTTTTTGTATGTGACGAAGACGCCACCCTGGAACTGCGGGTCAAAACCGTTAAGTACTTCAAAGGTGAGACTAAATCGACAAGCATACAGCTGTAAGCTTACAGGGTATAAACGTATATTTCAGGCACCAGTTACAGCAACCCAGATTGCAGAAGAAGAAGAAAAAAACAGGTATATATCACTGAAAACTTGCTAATTCTTGCTCTTTATGTAGGGATGATGCACGTACACAACAAGCTGGTAGAGTCGCCTCCGTCAGAGCCTAAGAAGAACTGAGGACATCTATGTCAAACCTTATGGATCATGGAGATTTACAAAGATTTACACTCCAATAATTCCTTTATCTTGTGGTGGAGATCAAGCAGTGCTTGGAGTTTCCTACAATTAATCGTCATATGGATTGTAAGGTGCTGGTGTAGCACAGGCTGCCAGTTTTTTGGTGATTGTTTATACAACTTTCTTTCTCATTTGTTCTTTGTAATAAAGTGAGTTTAATTTTTAAACATCCTGTATGTGTGTGTTTTTAACGGTTAATGCTGCGTTTTGTTTTTTCAGTCTATGCTTCCCATCACATGACAACACGGAACAACTTGTGTTGCCTTCAGGTGCTCTTTGTAAGCTTCCAGATTTTGAAAGGACATTTACTCGAAGTTGCTGTGCACAGTTTTGAGGGAGTTATACTTTTCTACCTTTCTACAGCAATTTACTGCTACTTGTACTTTGGGCCACAACATATCAGACTAAAATTCAGATTTTTCTATTATTTAAATAGATTACATACAAAATTTCTAATAAACTTTGCCGTTTTCAACATCAACATGCCCTTCACACATAAACTGATCATATCTATGGTATATATGTACAATAAAACTTTAGTCAAGTCGCTAAAACATATACATTCAGCTTTGATGGTGGGTGCAGCTATGGCCTAGTGGTTTGAGAGGTGGACCTGGGAGCGGAGGGTTTGAATCCCAGGACGGATTGAGCAGTGCTTTGGCATCCATTTTTGACGTTCCCTTTAGCAAGACACTTAAATCCCTGTGCACCATCGAACAATGAAGTATCTCCTTTTCTTTTCTCAGTTTAGCTCAAGTTTTTTTTTTTAACTAAGTATATTTTACAGTGTGTCTCAGCTTTTAAATTACGTAAGATATTGTGCAACGATTGCTCTTAAGAATTAATGTGTAAATTTACACTTTTGTTGGCTCTTTCTTGACCTAAAAAAAAAAATAGAGTTGAGAAATTTCCGACGTCACGTGAAGCCGCATCAAAGCTGCTGCCGTCCTGGACTCAGGAGTGTGGGAGAAGGAAGGAGATGGCCGACTAGGAAGCAGCCTTATCTTTTGTTATTTCCACGTCGAAACCTTTTTCCATTGCTCACATTCACGGCGGAAGCAGGAACAGGACGTTTGAAATATCTCGCTCCACGTCCACAATGGCAGAACAAAACAGCAACGTCAGATATCAAGAGGTAGGTAACAGGTTGCTGGTACGCTAAAACGTTAAGCTAACAGCTAGCTGCTAGCTGCTAGCTGCTGCCCAGTCAGCTAACACTAGTCAACATTAGCCTGTCACTGAATAACAAGCCTAACCGTCGTTTGATAACGGTCGGGCCCGGGGTGGATACACATATTTCAATCATACAACAAACCAAATTGCGCAGATTCAAACTATTATACGTATTATTATATATTTTTCCATATGTAACCGGACGCTGATATGAGCTATTTTCATGTAGCTGCTAGTTAGTTGCTGGTAACGTCAGCTGGTAGTGTCTGGCCTTAACAGGATAGCTGTGTAGTGTCACTTTGTTTAGCCTTGATTCAGGGCCGTGTACATTACTAGACCGTCCTGAAATCACCGATCAGTCCTCCAGAGACGGATTAGAAGCTAAAATGTCAACCAGCACCCTGCTCTGATATCTACGTGGTATTATACGCAGATGATGTTTGAAATGCACAGTTTATAGTGTAGTTTGATCTCTTTTTGGTGATGATCAGAGGGGATTTTGTTTTATTTAAATGAGAATTAGTAACAGATGTGTTTTTCTATATTTGGGAGATAAAACTTAGAACCATGAACAGCGGTTCCAGCTGTCATTGGGTAAGAGGTAGGGTACACCCTGGACAGGTCGCCAGTCCATCGCAGGGATAACACAGAGACACAGACAACCATTTACAGTCACACCTACAGACAATTTATAACCACCAGTTAACCTAAGGAGCATGTCTTTGGGAGGAAGCTGGAGTACCCGGAGAGAGAACCCACACAGACACAGGGAGAACATGCAAACTCCACACAGAAACCCCCTTCATGACTGTTATAATGTTTAGTTTATGTTGAAACGGCATCTGAAAGGTGGTAATTGTATGAACTGTATGCTCATTTTGGAGGATGTGCGTTGTGGTGCTAATAACCTGGATTGAGTTATTTAGCCCACTGACTAACATGGAAATGTCAAAATAATAGAAACATGGGTTGGTACAGCGTAGTAAAGCTCAACAGTACAATAAATCGCAGCCTCTAAAATGAAAACACAGTGGAATCAACACATATGTTATTTTCAAAAAATTCTGAACACCATGACCTTCATGAAACATGAATTTAGTGCAGGACTGTCACATTTAAATGCATTTTCCCCACTGTGAGATAAATTAGAGGATCTATCTATCTATCTAATGAACTGGCAATCTATCTAGACTATCTTTGTTATCTTACATTACAAATATCATCATCATCAACAAGTTTTTGGAGAGGACTGCATTGCATTTAAGTTTGTTTTTCTCATTTATTAACGTTTCTTCAGCTGGTGAACGAGGAGGAACCGGCCCAGCCTTCCCAGGAGGGTCCTGCCCAGGATGCACCACCACCCTACAGCAGCGTTGCTGCAGCAAATGCAGGTCAGAAAAGCTTTACAGCTTTGTCACACACCGTCTGATAATTCAGTTTTCAATTATTTAAATCCATAAATATCAGTGCAGCTGTTTACTTATTATGTGAAAGTCATGCATCCAACAGCAGCAGCAGCACAGGTGTCTAAGAGAAAGTAAACACTGTGAACACAGAGGCCTATGTTCATGCAGAATATGACAGCTGTGCCTCACAAGTCACGCCTGATATAATCAGTGCTATTGAAGGACTATTGACTTGTATTGTGTTGCACCAACACAAGTTTCCATTATATTGACAATCCCATGTTAGTCAGTGGGCTAGACTAAATAACAGAAACACACAGCACCACAAACTGTATCCTCCAAAATGATCATACGGTTGAATCATCACCTTTCTGATGCTGTCTGAACATAAACTGAACATTATACCAGTCATGAGATTTAGTGCAGGAGCGTTATAATAGCGTCCATCGTTTTAAATGGTGTACCTAATGAAGTGGCAAGTGAGCAGACGTTGTAAAGCAGAAAAGCCTGTGTGCAAGAACAGTCTCATGTTTCTAATCTCTCCTCTCAAGAGGGCATAGGTCAACGTGTTGCATAAGTGGGAGCAGCCTTGAGCTCTTCCTGGGCGAGTGCATTGATCTGTTTCAGTGCTGTTAGTGTTTGAACAACACAAAGGAGGACTCCTGGATCGCGGCCAAATGACCCAGATAAGGTTCTTGGCTTGCGTGGGGAGAGCATAAACCCTAATGGGCACATATACGACTAATGTCTTTCCTCCTGTTGTAACTCATCCATCCCCGGTCTGCTTTTAAAATTCTGAGCCACTGCTGCTGCTGCTGCTGCTGCTTTCCTTTGTGAAGGAAGTGAAAGAAGATTTCTGTTCGGTCAGCAGTAAAAATGTTCAAGACAGCTGAGTCAGAAGTCACTGGCTTTCAGCTTTGCCGTTCCTTAGATAAAGACAGATTGTCCTTTTTAGAGAACGGCTTTTGACCATCGATATCTCTCTGTCTGTTAGTGGAGGTGATGAAATGGTCCCTACAGAAATGATCTGCTTGTAGTGACTTGCCAAAAGGTATAAATAGTAAGTTCAGTTTACACTGGGATCAAAAAGTATTCTTCTGCGCTACGCCAAACACAGATGTTCTACCACTAAAAAGAATAAATAAATAAATAAATCGGGTTATTAGAGTAGGGATATACCTCACCACCAATGTGAACTACAGGATAATTGACTTGGTACAGCTGTTGATGCTGACTTTTATGTAGAAATAGCAAAGAGAAGTAAAGTGAGCTCAGAGAAGAAGTCAGGGATATTTTGTGTGCACTCTATTTTTGTTACCTCATCAAAAAAAAGAAACCTCAGGCTTCCGTCAGCCAGGAAATGTAAAAAAGTGTATGACTCAGTCCCAGAAAGACATGGAGCAGACTAGACCACGTAGTTGTGGATAAACTCAACAAAAACAGACTAGAAACAGCAGCAGAGATCATGAAGAACCTGGCACTTGGATCACAGACTATTTGAATTACAAGTGTAGGATATTTGATAAAGACATTTTACAGAAGGACGACAGCATTTGGAGATTATTATTGATTGTCAGAATATTCAACACCTTGGATGTGAAGGTAGACGGTTTGTGCAGAGGTGTCCCTGCATTTAACCCGTCCACTTATTCATACAAAGAGTAGTTAGCACACTTGGAGTAGTTTTAGGTGCTTAGGTGCCTAGAGTCAGTCACAGTCCACTTCCCAGTCGAAGTCACAGAGAAATGTCTTTTTCTATTTCTGGAACTGTAGTAAGAAATGTCCAGCGTGCTCAGGGACATGTTTAGTATAATGAATCAGTTAATTTCAGGAGGGATCACTCACTAGCTTTCTCATTGCACCTGCAGCTTTCTTTGAATACAAGGAGGAAGGAGGAAGGTTTCCCAACCCGCCGTCCTACAACGTTGCCACCACTTTGCCTTCCTACGATGAAGCCGAGAGAAGCAAAGCAGAGGCTACCATCCCCCTGGTCACCGGAAGAGTCACGGTACCTGCCGTCTAATGACTCTGGGTCTCGTCAATCAAACCAGAGTTTAAAAACGCAGGTTGTCTTAACGTGTGTTCGTGTTTCTTGCTGTCGCTGCAGGAGGAGGACTTCGTGGCCAGAGACGACTTTGAAGATGCTGACCAGCTGCGAATAGGAAATGACGGCATCTTCATGCTCACTTTCTTCAGTAAGAAATGGCTTCCTGCTTCCTTCCTTTAACATTTGATATGTAGTTGCTTCTGAATAAACACTCTGGTGTACATTTGACCTTTAAATACCCGCACAGTGGTTATTGTTGTTGAGAGCTTCTGCCAACCAGTTTGATGACTTGTATTAATTACTGTTTTCTGCCACCAGTGGCATTCCTCTTCAACTGGATTGGCTTCTTCCTGTCGTTCTGTTTGACCACATCGGCCGCCGGTCGATACGGGGCCATCTCAGGCTTTGGTCTGTCCCTCATCAAATGGGTTCTCATTGTCAGGGTAAGAACTGTTTATTCAAAATAGAGCACAACCGGTTCGGCTCCTGTGTTACTGACGCATCATGTTTAATGTTTTGATTGAATAGTTGTGATCAGCGTGTCTTTATGTTTCTGCAGTTCTCCACCTATTTCCCTGGTTACTTTGACGGACAGTACTGGTTGTGGTGGGTGTTCCTGGCCCTGGGTGAGTGACGGACATGACTTTATAAATTAATATTATAAATGATTATCTTCTGTTACAACGTTTCATCCATTGTGTATCTTTCTTTGCGCTCAGGTTTCATGCTGTTTATCAGAGGCTTTGTTAACTACTCCAGGGTGCGTAAATTGGCCGACCCCACTTACGCCACTCTTCCCCGAACAAGGGTACTCTTCATCTATTAGAGGTAAGGTATAGTAGTCCGTATGCAAT
The DNA here is from genome assembly GCF_963514085.1 of Chelon labrosus. Taxonomy (NCBI): domain Eukaryota; kingdom Metazoa; phylum Chordata; class Actinopteri; order Mugiliformes; family Mugilidae; genus Chelon; species Chelon labrosus. The sequence goes on from NC_140358.1 coordinate 15,863,012, forward strand.
CACTGCGTAAATCAAGTGTCACACTGGAGACATTAACATGTACTTTACTCTAGTAACAGTGAGAGGTGAGATTAAGAGTTTAAATGGTTAGACAGCATTGCTTACCGAGTTGTCTGTATTAAGTAAACCAATCAGGGCCTTCATCACCAATCTGCAGCTCTTTGAATCCTTATTAGACTAGTTTCTGATTGGCTGCCTGTGTGCTCTAGCATCTGAGAGCAGATATGACCTCGACAATCTGCAAACTGCAGAGTGTTGAAAAGGTGAAACTAAGCTTTCTATACTACGGTTGCTTAAATGGCATTAACATTAATGTCTAAAACGAAGACAACTGGACATGCTTGAGGTTTCTTGGAGACGTTTCACCACTCAGCACTCAAGAAGGAGCATGGTCATTCCTTAGTGGGCATCTGAATTTTCACATCCCCGTGCAGACTGAGGCAGAAATGTGTTCGCCCCAGGTCCACACTCTATGTAGTGGAGTGAGGAATGCACAGCCCTGTACGCTGGGAAAACTACACAACCAATTAACAAATGCGTGGCTGAACACAGGAGAGAGACAGCTCTTCGGGTCAGGACTCAGCAGTCCACCTACACCTAAAAGTCAAGAGACACAAAGAAGATTACCACCTATAATCTGGTCACCTTATTATTTAGTCAGTTAATAGCTAACACAAGAGCACCTCTGCTGAGTAGGCGGTCTTTAATGTGGCACACACTGTGTGGTCAAATGTGTCTCAGCTCACCACCATGCGTCCTGATGTGTGTTCACATCTGTTCTTTAGTCACGTGTGATTCTACAGAACAAATGTTAACGCAAGGTCTGAACGGGGCCGTTAAGGTGACGTCAACGAGCCGCTGATAAGAAACTTGATCTATTGTGAAACTTCAGGGTCAAACTGCAAAAATGACTTAAAGTGCATTAAATTACATTTCTGTAAGAAGACGTTTTAGCCAGTATTAATAATTCTGTGGCGACCCCGGTGTAACCAAGGATAAATCCATATCAGCTTGGTCTACATATGTCGTGTAGTTAACATAAATAGATTAAATAAAAGACATGCCCGGGACCTGAAGTTACAGAGCTTACAACACAGACTTAAATATTGAACTGTTTTAAAGGTACAACTCATCTCTCAACGTGATTTGTTTTCTCATGGCATAAATTCAGGATGTGGAAGATTCGGATACGAAGAGGAAGAAGAAGAGTTTAAAATGAAAAGACAGTTCATCTGAATTCAGCCAGACGAGTTCTAGACGAAGGTGACTGAAGACTTATAAAATATTCAGGAACTATATCACTTGTTTTATTTTGTTTTGAAACTTTATTAATGGAAAATGATTAACAGTAATAGTCCCTCAGTGTACTCATTAGTGGCGAATGTTAAGTGCTATTTACATCTGTCTGTAATGTATAAGTGATGCCTTATATCATTTGGTGGTAGCATGCGTCTGCCCTCGAGGTCAATAAATAGGGAGAAGTCTCATGTTGGTGACACTCGAAGCCAACCGGTATTGATTAGCACAGCACTCTGTAGACTCGCCATAGCATGCGACACACTTTATAATCTCACTTCCTGGTTTTAATCTGCTGTTTTTAGATTAAACGAGCGAGCTTTCATTAGGCTTTCAGCGCTAATATACACATCATACTGCGTATTCCCCTCACCTGTTGGCTTTAATCAGTGTTTCTAGCCAGGAGGGGGCAGTGTTGCCTGCAGCTTTTCTCATCTTTAGGGGGGCATAGTCTTAGTGAAACATATTTTGTGATTCAAACACAGTGTCAGTGGAAGACACCGAAATTACAACCATGCGATGGAGGTTAGGATTTTACCTGTTGGGTGTTTTGTTAAATCAGGTGAAGCTATCCGACCTGGAAAGAGAATTCAAGTTAGAGGTGATATTAGACGACCATTGATCGCTGACAAACCTCAGAGGTGCTCTGTAACACAAAAAGACGTGGAATATTCGTAGAGCGACGTCAACCGAGATGATCTTCAAGAACATATGTGCACAGTTTCTGGTCTTGGCTTCTGAGTTCTAGCTGTTAATGATCAAATTATCTAAGAGCTTAAAAAATAACTTCAGTTCCACTTCCAGGTGTGGTTTTGCCTTAAGATTTAATTAACAGATGGAGATTATTTTTTATTTTCTTCTTTTTTTTTTTTCTTCTTCATACGTTGTTAACAGTCGGCGATCTTGTTGGCATCGGTTATATCAAAGAATGTTGTATGCAGGTGCACTTTTAGAAACATAACCAATAAAAACCCGGAGGACGTTTTATCAAGACACAGACACACGAAGCAACGAAACCGGATGCAGGATTTTTTAGTTTCTGTTATTCATCATCTATAGCACACTGAACAGCTTGAATCATGGGTTAACTTCATACTTATGCCATCGCTTTGATTACAGACCAATTACGCTTATTTCTATGTGATGTAGAGTGGCAGCCTTTGGGGTTTTGTTGTTATGAAACTGTACAGAAAATGTTTAGTGTTAAATAAATGTCACTTTCAATGCGTCTCCTGGGTCGTCTGTGTTGTTCTTTGAGTTTTTTTTTTTTAATTCTCAGAATAGATATGAGGTAATGGTCGGGATTGTGGAGCAACTGAATGTTGAAATTACTGATTAAGACGCTTAAAAGTGATTGTAAGGCGACACCTAGTGGCAGTAAAGTGTAACTGTTGGAGACATGAGACAACATCCACGACGTCCACGACATCCACGACTTTTTGGCCTGTGACCTTCAAGTTATTTTTTTTTATCTGCTGAGGTATTTCACCTCCAAAATCAAATATAAATGACAAGTCGAACTACAAGCAGCACGTGACATCCATTAACTGTCATTTCTCATTCAAGTAAATTCAGCAGTTTATGAGAAAATGGGACGTTTAAATCCCGGAGGCACTTCCTCCTGCCTCAGACCTCACATTAAATGTTACTAAAGCTATTTTTAATATACTATTTAAAAAAAAAAAGTAAAGACTTCTACTTCAAGTTTTGTTGGTATGACAGAATCGCTGCTATTTTTCTTCTTTGTCCCACGTACGGCTACTTCGATCGAATAAAAAAAAAAGATGTTGCGTGAACGAAAAGAAGATGAGAGGGCACAGTGTGGCGTCAGAGCTAAACGCACTTCTAACGTGTTGACAGCCATCAATAAGCAGCGTCCGGTCCTTTTTGTTTTTTTTGATCGAGGCACGGCTACGCGTTTTTCCTGTTACGTCTTCAGTCGTCCATCTGCCTGGGGAGAAAGAAGATGGCCTTCTGTCCAATGTGAGTTCTTGGGCCGAGTTTAGGTTTTCCGTTCTTTTTCAGGGCTACGTACCAGCCCCTGTCCTGGTACTTCTGCGACTGATACGTGTTGTAGTGGTTCTCCTCCAGCTTCTCCAGGAAGTAACATTCATCAGTCACTGTCGGCTGAGGGGGAGACACAAAACAAGAGCCAAGATAGATCTGAATACTAATGAGTAAGTGACACATCTGAATGATGAGGTGTAATCTACAACACAGCTATGGACACTCACTGAGCTGTACAGACGGCCTTCGTCACTCATGGCCAGATATCGCTCGGCCTCTGCTCCTTGGACGACCACGACGCCTCTCTCCACAGCTTTGAGCTTTAAAACAGCTACAAGGAGAAAAGGCCTGAAGTTAAATAACGACAACAATCGAGCATGAAACGTATTATATTAAGAAATAAAAGAGCACAGTGCATTTCCTTCTCAGCAGACGTCGTTATTGATCAGAAGATTATGCAGCACCTACAAGGCTAGTGCTCATCTACTTTCTCATCATTCACAACCAATCTTCAGTGAATTGCAGCACTAGTCAGAGTACCAGTGTTTAAAGGTGTGTTCAGACAGATTTATATTACTGACTCAGTAATGGCATATGACTGTGAAGGATCTCGTCCATCCAGGCCATTCAAGAACGAGGCTTAAACAAAGGCAGCTGGACTCGTTTGAGTCATCTTAAAGACGTTTCACCATCATCCAAGCAGCTTCTTCAGTTCTAAAAAAAATTCATCATTTTTACTAGATGATGCATTGTTTGGTAGAGTCATCTACAGAAATACATCATGTGCAAGGATGGAGTCAGTGAGCAACCATGCCTGAAGTGCCCTTGAGGAAAGCACTTAACTACTAAGAGGGCTCACTGCCTTCTGCCTAAGCAGGAATCTTCTTTAGACCTTTAAACAAAGCAGAATGGGAGGTAGACCTTTCAGCTATCAGGCTCCTCTCCTGTGGAACCAGCTCCCAGTTTGGGTTCGGGACGCGGACACCCTCTCTACTTTTAAGGTCAGGCTTAAGACTTTCCTAGTTAGGGCTGGACTAAACCATCCCTTAGTTATGCTGCTATAGGCCTAGGCTGCTGGGGGACGATGCACCAAACACACGTCCTCCTTCTTCCTTCTCTCTCCTCTCTCGCATCCTCCACTTTCTTTTCTCTGGCACAGAGCTCTTGCCCTCTAATTTCCCATCTACTGCTAGTCATGCAATTCTGTGCTATTACTGTATAGCATGTTTAACTGCTGTGTGTGTGTCCCTCCCCCTATCTAGCTTTGAGATGTAGTACTAGTATGAAGTGATGTAAAATGAAAACGCTCAATTAAGAACTCTGAATTTATATCCAAGCAAAAGTGGTTCTGCTCAGTTACAATCCATCACCAACAAGCATCCTAATGTTTGTGACCTTTACTGAATAGCCTATATTTTTATGATATAGCCTCATCTTCTGTCAATAGCAGAAGGATTTGAATAAAAAGATGCCTTTGCACCAAACATAAAAATGTGTCCCCTATAATGTGTACTTCTGCTATTATCAAACTTTCTGAAACATTTCCCTCTGTTTCTTCATGTAAGCTTTCCTACATTAAGAGTCTGTATGAATCTGAAGTTGTGGGACGTCTTGAACTTAACCTATCACAGCTGCGTCTCCCTGAAGAAGGAGTTAAAATCGACGCAAGGGCACTTTGGTTCCTGCAGCAAGTGAAGTGAACGCATCACGCTGCAGGCCCTGAGCAGGATGTGCAGCGCGCTGTGTGCTGCAGTGTCTTTCTTACTGTGAGCGTCCCCGTCCTCCCTCTGGCCCTGCACCGTCCCGTCGGGGAGGATCTGGAGGTGGTGTCCGCCATTCATGCAGTAGAGCCGAGTTAGCCGCCGGTAGTCGAGCCGCAGCGGGCCGCCGTCCACAGCCCGATCCTGCGCTGAGAACATCGCTTCATCCGCCATCAGCTCGAAAACTCCACGGCAGGTGGTTCAGCAGCAGCGATGGATGTTTGGGTTTTTTTTGGTTTTTTTTGTTTCGTATGTTGTGCGAAGCATCGGCCTCAGTCCCCTTGCGGCGTTCAGGTGTTTACATGCTCGCGAACGTGCGCGGAGACCACACAAGCAGCTGCATGCGCGCCCCCGACTCCTGGCCTCAACCTTCAACTTGGGTGATGGTGTGGAGGGAAATCACTCCCGTTATGGATCCATTAAAAGTAATGCATAATAAAACAACACCATCGGTAATAATGTCAAGACCTACATTATTAGTTACTATATCTATGGTCAACTATTCCTAAATGAAGATTAGATGATTAATGTAGGTTTACTGGACACCTAGTAATGGAACTGAAGTTTGGAAGCAACATAATAATGTTGTGCATCAGATTTTATCAGGACCTTTAAGGATCTTTAACTAATTTTATCTCCCATCCGCATTAAAATCCATGAAAACAGACCCTTGTTAACAATAAATATTCATAAATAGATAAGAAAGTAAATAAAAAAACATTGTTAAAAGTTTAAACATCCATCTGGACTGTGTGGCTTGAACAGATGTGACTGAAATAAATTAAACGCTTCTCGGTTCTGAATCACAGAACGCGCCAGAGCTCAGAAAACAACGGTGTGTTCAGAGAATCAAACTAAGATAATATTATAGAGCCTCTGGGAGTAAAACCAAAGTGATTTAATCAAATACAGTCAGAAAAGAGTTGGAGTTTTGTAGTGAGGTCGGACCAAGTCACTTAGCAGAATCAGATATTTAGTTTTTTAATACTGTCTCTGTGAAACCACGTTGAATTCTCTTTACTTCTGAGACTTTGTCAGAAAGTAGATTCTAATATTATTCTTGAGGCTTTTAATTCCTATTTTATAATCAATAGTAGCATCTAAAGTTTAACTGTATGTGGAGTCGGTGCTTGTGAATCCTCTCAGCCTTATTTGAAGCAAAGGCCTGCCTGAATTTGACCTCATTTGTGCTCGAGGAGCTGAGAGGAGCCTCTCTCGGGCACTCAGGGCTAATCTCCATTGTTTGCAGCATTTTCCATGAGCCAGCATTCAAACATGACAGATTATTTCTCTCGGGCGGCGAGCGGTAACTGCAAATGCGCTCCTGCTCCAGAAGCGCATTCGTGAGGTCAGACACTGATGTTGGACTAGAAGGCCTGGCTCGCGGTCTTCGCTCTAATTCATCCCAAAGGTGTTCTATGTTCTGAGGTCAGGACTCTGTGCAGGCCGGTCAAGTTCTTCCACACCAAACTCGCTCATCCATGTCTTTATGGACCTTGCTTTGTGCACTGGTGTGCAGTCATGTTGGAAGAGGAAGGGGCCACCCCCAAACTGTTCCCACAAAGCATTCAGAGTTCCTTTCACTGGAACTAAGGGGCCAAGCCCAGCCCCTGAAAAACAACCCCACACCATAATCCCCCCCCCTCCACCAAACTTCACACTTTGCACAATGCAGTCAGACAAGTACCGTTCTCCTGGCAACCGCCAAACCCAGATTCATCCATCAGATCGCCAGATTGAGAAGCGTGATTCGTCACTCCAGAGAACGCGTCTCCACTGCTCTAGAGTCCAGTGGTGGCGTGCCTTACACCACTGCATCCGACTCTTTGCATTACACTTGGTGATGGCTTGGATACAGCTGCTCGGGAATAGAAACCCATTCCATGAAGCTCTCTACGCACCGTTCTTGAGCTAATCTGAAGGCCACATGAAGTTTGGAGGTCTGTAGTGATCGACTCTGCAGAAAGATGGCGACCTCGGCACACTATGCGCCTCAGGCATCTGCATTTTACGAGTTGCTGCCATTCCCATTCGCTTAAAACTTTGTTATAATATCCCCGACAGTTGACTGTGGAATAATTAGCAGTGAGGAAATTTCATGAGTAGACTTGTCTCACAAGTGGCATCCTGGAGTTCACTGAGCTCCTGAGAGCGACCCATTTTTTCACAAATGTTTGTAGAAGCAGTCTGAATGCTTAGCTGATTGATTTTATACACCTGTGGACATGGAAGTGATTGGAACACCTGAATTCAGTTATTTGGATGGGTGAGTGAATACTTTTGGCAATATAACTGCTGTAAGTGTGTCTTACTTATGATTTTGGGCAGGAATGTCTCCAACGAGTGTCAACTTCCGGGGCAGAAACACTAAACTCTAAACGGTGCAGTTCCAAATATGTCCGCTTGAGGCAAACTCCAACACCTCCATGTTTGCAGAGAACTCATTTATTCTCTCTAGCTGATTTCTCCATTCTTGACCAATATACAGCCTTTTATATAACTCACTTGTTTAAATTGGATCAAGGATTGCCCCGCGCCACTCCCATTCAGCGCTCTCAAGGGAGGGTGCGTCCATATACAGTCAGCGGTCTGAATCACCACCTTGTTGCTTCATTTGGGAAAGAGGCGGTTAAATCTCGAAAATCTCGAAAACCATCGAGATCTGAGTCACCCCAAGACACTGAACTCTGCAAACACACAGTGAATCCCTGATCTCGGTGGATTTCAGCAGTCAACACACCGTGTCTCAGAATGGAAAAGCTTATTTATTTGATGAACAAGTGCTTGCTGTGATCATGAAACGTGTCTTACAACGAGCTCACCGCGACCAGTCACCGTCACGGCAAACACAAGCATACAGTTCCTTGTTTTGAGAAGTACCACACAAAGACATACGCTTCGACCTTTAATCAAAGGAGGAGAAGATCAACAGGAGTCACACTACAGAGGAGAAATAATACAGAGGGTAGGTACTGAAAAACTATTATTTGGAGACAAATACACCACATTTTCTTTACAATGGATTATATGTACATATTAAACTTGTTTTAAGCGAAACAAAAAGCTCTTTTAGAGAAAGCATATACCAGTGAAACGTGATCCGCCCTTGATAGTTCTTAAAAGTTAATGTCTGCATATGTTTTATACAAAATAGATTTTCAAACAATATTTGGGTAGTGCAAATCTTTCTTATTTTTTTTTTTATTTTTTTATTTTTTTAAAAGATTCAAGCAGGTTGATTACTTTCACAAACAGTTTTGTGTGTGAAAAAGACAGACTCCGATCCTATTCACAGTATTACACAGTTTGACCAAAGCGGTTTTAAAGAGTAAAAAAAAAAAAATTAAAAAAAAATAAAATGTTTAAAATCAAACGACTGTACATTTGTGTTCTCGGAGCTCCTCTACGCCGACAGTATGTTGAATTCGTCTGTGTTTGCTTTGGTCACCTTGTAGTCAAACATTAAAGTGTGTGTGTGGACTGATTGCTGTTTCCTGAACGTCCAGATAATCTGGCCTGCAGAGATAAAAGTTATACGTGAATCTCGTTGTATGCAAATAGCTTATATCAGAAAAAAAAAAGTAAGAAAAAAGGAAGTTAGGACATTATATTATGTGGTGATGATAGATTATCTGTCATTTCTATTGCATATTCAGTTGTCCTCCTCAAAAATGTATAAGAAACAGGATACATTTTTGAGCGAGAAGAGGCAAGTATGTGCTTTCAAATATATATATGTATATATTTCTGTTTAAATGAACAGCAGCAGCGGCGGCGGCGGCGGCGGCAGCAGCAGCAGAGATTTGGATACACTGAATGTGAAAGTAACCCATGAGTAAGCCTTCTGCAGGTAATGAGGATGGTTTTCAACTATTCTGAATAAACCTGAAAGAAAAATAAGCATCCGTTGTCACGACGTCGGTGGCAGCGGACTCCTCAAACTTTACTCATCTGAAGCTAAACTTTGCTCCCGACAAACACCGTAAAACACAGAAGCGGACACATTTTGGGGGAAATCCAAACTGCCAAACAGTTTTTTGGTTTTAACAACTAAACACGGAACAAACTGTGTGAAATCAGACAATTGTAACAACCTGAGCATGGGAACAGTTTAAAATACATAATGAGTGCTTTTATATTCGTCGTTGGGGTAGATTAGAAACACAACAATTTGACATCTTTAATATTTACCACTCTAACGTTGCTCACATCTTTTTTTCCAATTATTCATAACTGACAGTTCGTCTCTAATCTGCCTGTAGCATCTCTTTTGAACAAATTCCTCTTCAACAATCATTTAAAAACCTGGATCAATAAGCTTTAAACACAAACAAGTCAGGTTATGAAACGCGACGCCGAGCCGAGCAGACAAAGTGATGAAAACATTGCAACACATTTCAAATTCCCACTTCGACCGCACAGAAAGGAAACGCTGACAGACCTGCATTAACGCGTGTGGCGACACAATACACAAGTGTTACGGATAAAGCTCATTTATCTCGCACTAATGACATCTATATCCAGTTGACTGAAGCTCTCATAAATTGAGGACTTTTCTACTAATTAATGAGCTTCAACGCTTGGATTCATTTCCTCTCTCTCCATACAAATACTGACCAACTTTCAGAATCGCTGAAAACAGACAAAACAGGAGTTTGGCACTGAAATAGTTCCCAGAGAATAAAGGATCCATTTTGCCTGCCTCCACCGTCAAAAATGCTTCACTCTCTCTGTGACAGGACTCTGTGAGGTGACTGAGGCTAAGTGCTTTCAACAGCTGGGGCTCACCTATCTAAAAGACAATCAAATAAACGTGCAAAGCTACTAAAGACATTGGGACAAGGTGCCTACAGGGCGTTGAAGGAGGGGAGGGTGGGGTGGGGGTCAAAGCTTACAGGGTAACAAATCTGACAATGTCTCATCCAAAGTGCTGTATATGTTAGCTATCGTATTTAAAAAGAATAGTTTGACATTTTGGGGAATACCTTTTGAGTTTCTTGCCGCAAGCCAGACGAGGACATTGACGCCATTTGTGTGTTTACAATAAATATAACAAGACAGCTGGTTAGCTTAGCTTTAGCATAAAGACTGGATACAGAGAAACAGCTGGCCTGGCTCTGAATGAAGAACATCTACATCTCAGTAATGTATAACGCATGTGTTTAACTCGCACAATAAAACAGAATGAGGACAACTCAACCATCTGGACTATTTCCAGGACCAGTTGCTAGGCAACAATACAAGGCTTCTGGATGTAACTCATCCAAGGCAAGAAATCATATAACCCACCAAAAGAAGATGTCGTTTTTTACATCTGAGTTGATGAGCGTTAAGAGGTGCTGGTTGTAGTTTAGCTCTTCTCCGTCTTTGAAGCTAAGCTAAGCTAAGCTAAGCTAGGCTAACCACCGTCTGACTCTTCTTCGGCCAAAAACTCAATGCATTTCCCTAAAAGTTCAACTATTCCTTCCAAACACTTAGCGAGATGACAGCACAAAGGCTTTCAATAAAAAATATATAAGCAGATGCTTAATGAGAGCAAGGACGTTCAGTCCAAGAATCAGCTGCAGACTCACAACTGCATTTTTACCAGGCTACTAAAAAAAAAAAAAAAAAACTAATGTGAGGGACGGTTACTTCTTGTTAAAACCACCACAATGATAAATCCTGATTAATAATGACATAACTTTTCAAACACAATAAAATATGCCCTCTCTCTTGTGATTGATAGACGCAAGAATTCATCTCATTCAACTACTGGGACTACAGGGGCAGGAGTGTGGCGCAAAATAAAGACAAGTATGGGCTACTTCCTATTGGAAAAGGGTCTAACTTCCATCCAAGGTCATACAGTAAAGACAGCATAACAGTCTTTCTTCACAGTCTTTTAAAGCCGTTAGCAGCTCCCAGTGCCCAAATCGCACTTGAGGAGACGAGGGAGATCGCACGAAAAAAGGAAGCAGGCTCCGATTATTGTTAGAAGAATCGTTTCTACGCACGAAGGATGGACCGAGCTGCCACTTCTTAAGATAAACACAGCCATTGGAAAACCAAGGAAAAACCTGCAACTGCATGTTATATATATATATATATATATATAAAAAGTACAATCAACATACGAAAGTAGACCAGACAACCAGACAGGTTGGTGAAGGTTATGGTAGGAAGAAAATGACTAACATGATATTTGAAGCAAAAAAGGCACATGTTTTTGTTTTTTTTCCCTTTTATAATAGACATGTGTAAACCTGGAAGAGGTCAGCTTGTGGGAGAAATCGTCCATTGACTGCTGGACTTCGGTTAATAGTCTCACCGAATTAGTCAAAAGCAACAAAAATATGCTTTTAAGTGACTATAAAACAGGTCCCCCCCCACCCCATCCCCCTGTGTGACTGATAAACATTTTGTTACAGCCTCCTATGAAAACTAAAAGTGGAACATACAGTCTAAAAGCCTACTTAAGAGCATGTTATTAAGCGCCGTTACCTACTTGGGTAACAACGACCTGGAAAACTGTATAAACTGTTATAATTTGAAAATGTAGAAAATACTATCAGAACCTGTACATAGATACTTGTTCTATCTATTTTAGATATCGTTCTGAATTTGAAGGTAAGAATCCTGAGACGACGTTGATGTTAGCCTACTTTCTATTTGTGATTATCTTTTATCTTACAAATGTTTCCTATGCATGGTTATACACTACGTCTTGGGACTGTTCAACAAAACAACAACTCTTGTGCTCGCCGCCTGGTTTCTACACAAACATCCCCGCTCTCTCTCCGTCCAGACCCGTAAGCCTCTCCACAAAGTTGCATACTTGCTCCCAAAGACATCATTCACTCCTCGCCCTGGATCCTCAGTCCTTTCATCGTCACTCCTTTAGGGTGGGGTGGTGGTGGTGGGGGGGGGTTGGTTGAGTTGGGTGGGGGTAGTGAGGTGATGCGGTGGGATTTTAAGGCATTGTGTCTGTTACGGGTTTCAGTCATCTCTGGTGGAAGAGGAGAGGTTTGACGCTGCCGGCCTTGAATTTTGGTAACTGGTTGCTGATGATCTCCGCCAGCATCTCCGGGAACTCCACGCTCAGGGATTTATTCACGAAGGTGTAGAAGCAGAAGTTGAGCAATCCACCGACCAACTGCAGACACACGAGAGAAGAGCCCGTGATTAACACACGATACAGGAGAAAGACACTACACTTCTTTAAGCTATAACAAACAGGTCGCTGTTAAAGGATTCAGTCAGAAAGCTGCCGAGAACCTGAGCCTCTGCCACAAAGCGCTCTGTCTCTGTACCTCGTGCATGGAGTCCAGCAGCTTGGTGAGCTGGTAGAATCGCTGCCAGTTCTGGCTGGAGTTCTCCTCGCGCTTCACGATGGCCTTTCCCAGCTCCTTGATGTACGACATCCGTATCTCGTCGAACACCGCCTGGCTCTTCAGGCCGTCCTTTGGCACTGTGGGAGAAAAATTCAACGTCAACATCTGGGACAGAAATAAGGACGATGTACCCAAGTTTGCAGTGTCACACGTAACGCTTAAACTTTTAAACTGCAAGGGTGGAAGGACGATTTTAAAATTTTATAGTAATTGTCACTGCTGTAAATCACAAAAATAGCAACTAATGAATAAACATCAGTTCTATGGGAGACAAACCTGACATATTGTGTTTTTCTATCAGCTCGATTGTAATTATAAAGTCTTGGCACCTTTCATTCTCCTGCACTAGATTAAATTCAGGAGACAACATGATGTAGAGTCACGTACTCTCTACTTCTAATCAATAACTGACTTATTTATAGTAACTACATCTTTGTTAATGAGTGAAGAAAGTGCTGCAATGTGATGTACTGCCCTGTGCATTCATTAATAACATCAACTCCTGGCATCCGTACACCGTATTGGACTAGAATAATAGTATTTCGCATTAACATAGTCACACCCCAACATGTGATAATGGAAGGTCTGGAGCAGTCCCTGCTGCTCTAAGCTAAACCCGACTAACCTGTGCTGAGCAGCAGCAGCACCTTCATGCACAGGTACTCGTCGTGGGAAACCTGCAGCCGGACGAACTCGCTGGAAATCTTCAGCATCTGCTCACACTGGTCGGCCATATAGGGCAGCTTCATCCGCTTCCTGGTGGATTCAAACAGAAACGGTTCAGACGGAATATACTCGTTTCCCCTTGTGTCACAGATGATTCATAAGGCAACTGCGTACTCAGTCAGACAGACGAAGCAGCTCTGTGTAATAATTTGTGTGTGTGAAGGATTTACTAATGAATACAGTATTCATAAACCTGTTTTGATTTGTGTTTAATAACCTGCACTTATTGAGTCATTGTGTTTGGTTAGATTAAATCGAGCCGTCTATATTCACACAAGAAACAGTGACTCTAAAGAGGACCTTACATATTTTTACGCTGAAGTAGTGGACTTTCCTAACGAGGTTACTCTCCTAAGGTTACTCTAATGATTGCTGCCTCACCACCAGACGCCACAAAACTCTAAAAACTATTCCACACTAGAGCTGCTTTAACAGTTCTGAGTCAAAAGGACCCGAAATGTCCTTAAAACGAAAACCATGAAACAACAAGTCATCCAGTCTAGATCATTATTCATGAAAGATGTCTTTTACAGAACTCTGCCATGATTAAATGACAAATACAACAGTTGTATATAAATTAATTTATGGGGATGACTGACATAAACAGATATACACTATAATCTTGTTAACTCTGAGCTTGATTAAGAAATAAAAAGAGCAAAAGCAAAAGGACTATTTTAGCCATAAGGGTGGTAGCTGTGCCTACGACTCATTGCACACATGCGCTGCTGAGGGTGGTCATTATCAAGTCTGTGAGAAGGATAAAGACTTATTACTAATGACAGCTGACAGACACAGTTTGATTCTCGGGAGATCGGACACACAGCAGAGAGCTGCAGTAGGAAATATCACATCAGTGCTAAACTCACATGAGATCGACATATAATTTCACTCGGAGGATGTGATTTGGACTTTCATTTTAACTACATTAGCCAATCCTTTTGGTATCAAACTAAACAGGAGTCAAACTGAGAGACTAAACAATACATACTCATTGATGACGAGGTCTGGTGCAAAGCAGAGCATGTTGCCATTGCACTGCTGATAGGACCTCCAGCCCAGTCCAAAAGACATGAGGAAGAGCCAGGAGCACTGCAGCAGAGTCATCTGGTCATCCAGGTGCAGGTTCCTGAAACCTGAGGGGAAGAAGGAACAGTCTCAACGTGTGGCAGGACATCAAAGTTCAAAAATTCATTAAATCTATTTCAGATGTGGTCCAACCAGCATAGAAGAATCTGTTTTAGATAACCAGATTCTGAATAGTTGTTATTTTACTTTTATGACTAAGTGAGCATGAAACATCAACACCATACGCACTGTACCCTACTAACCTGGCAGAGCCTTGGCCCACTTGACAGCAGAGATGACCTGACGGCCTCCAAGCCTGTTGAGGGTGGTCATGAGGCGGGTGGAGGTGTCGGGCAGGGTGCTGTCGTAGCCAGCATAGATGGTATCTGGCTCTATGGCCTTCAGCAAGGATAGCATCGTGGGAACAAGCTGAGGCATGCACTTGGGTACAAGGGAGCAAGCCTCAATTGGCGGGGAAGGCGTCACCTCGGGCGGGTTGCTGGGCTGGCTTCCCTTTAAGCGATTCAATTTCTTGGTTTTGCGCGCTTCAGAGGAGAAATAAGGGAGAAGTTAGGTTATAACAAAGAGAAAGGGTGAACAGGAAAGATGACTCAAGGTTTATCATCAACACTGTGGTTGATACGTACTTTCCAGGTTCATGCCCGCCATGAGACACTTGCGGAAGCGGCAGGCGGGGCAGTTCTTCCTTCTGATCTTGTCTATTATGCAGTCATTCCTCCCAGCACATAGGTAATTATGCTGCCCTGTGGCACACAGAAGAGGAATACTCATTTGTTATTTACGTTAATCGGCAACACTAGAGGGGGAATAACAAATGTGCTGTATTACAGTTTGTAATCATCATGTGTCAAATTTAAAATCCCAACTAAAGCAGTAAACTTATGTGGCATAAACATCGTGAGTGGCTGTGTTTATTACAATTCGTAAATAAAAATCCCAATATGGTTTTGCACCTTCTACTGCTCTCTTGAAGAAGACCTTGCAGCTGCCGCAGGTGAGAACACCGTAGTGGCAGCCCGAAGCCTCGTCGGAGCACACCAGACAGATTTTCTGAGTCCTGCCTTTTCCCTGTGCCAAGGGTGTGGTGGCGCCCCCATCCTGTCTGGAGGTAGAACTGGAAGAAGAAGTTGATTGAGATTGAGCAGAGACAAATACCGGGGATACTTTTTATAAAACACATTTCACAAACAAAAATGTAGCACAAAAGTTTTGTTTTAAAAAGATTAGACTATAACACTGCTGCACAGGTATTTAAAACCATATCATGTATGTGAACAGTATGCCATTTATGTAGCCTAGTCAGAGAGTTCATCTGTAGTTCATATTTACAGTTCTGCACTAAACCTTTAAATAAATAAATAAATTGAACAAATACCCTTCACATATATATATATATATATATATATATACACACTTCATCAGACTGAAAGTGTTCCTTGTGCTTATTTTTCTTCAAGTCAGTGTTTGGTCCCATCACGAGTGGAGAAGAGTGAGTCCCACTGTGAGTGTTTGGTTGTTTAAAGCTTAAATTATCTCAAGATCTGCGGTCACATCATACATTCAGCGGTTGTCATAAACCCGCCCTCCCTCCGTTTGATTGAACCCGCAAACGTTTCCAGACCCGGTCGGGAACTAGTTACAGATGCACTTCTTCAAAAGTACCACTAGAGGACGTTTGGCTTTGCTGCATGCAGCATGCACCAAAAGTTTACACCCCCCCCCCCCCCTTTGTAACCCAGTGGCCACAGCAACAACAACGCCCACAGTGAGAGGATATTGAGCCTGAGACACGCAACAACCGGGTCCGTCTGCCCATGTGTGTGTGCACACATCTGACGCTGCAATCAAAACAAGAAGTCTTACGCGCACACTTCTGCAGATTTAAGCAAGGGAAAGTTCACTCTCAGTTCTACAACACGAGAGTATTAGCATGAAAGCAGGGCAGACTCCAGCAGTCAGTCAGTCAGTGGGTGTAGCAGGATGAGAAAACCTGAGTGTAAAGTCCATACGGGTTCAGCAGCCTAATAAAACAAAAATTAAAAACGAAACAGAAGAGGCCGTCTATTAACGACCTCAGTGTGTTATCTCTGACAACACACTGAGGTCAGTAAGTTTGTACATTATGCATCTTCAAGACAACGGCATGACAGACTGTGAGCTTTCATTTCCTGAGTGATTTGTTCTGTACGGCTCAAATTCAACCCTGACATTGTTCGGCTAAACAACTCACTTTGGGTTGGGAGATGTAAATGCCACAAAGTGAGATGCTCACTAAACACCTACCGTATTTTTCGGACTATAAGTCGCACTTTTTTTCATGGTTTGGCTGGCCCTGCGACTTATACTCAGGTGCGACTTATATATTAAAATATATAATTTCACGTGTTCGTTATTTTCACACTGACAGCCGCGAGAGGGCACTCTAGGCTTGTGTGCCAGTATCTGCTACTTCTTTTACTCCTGCGTAATAGCGGCGGTGCGCCGTCTACCTCCGAAGTTCGCGGAGTTGCTTAGAAGTGACACAGAGGATGAAGAATTCAATGGATTTAGTGATTTGGAGTGAGATCGAGAGTTTGGTAAACTTGTTATGTTATATTGTTTATGCTATAGTTATCTGAATAGCTGTTAACATACCAGACACCTATTCAGCCCGTTGTTCTATTGTTAGTACTATAACTTGCCTTTCAAGATGAAATGTGTTCTTGGTCTCCGATTTTATCAAATAAATTTCCCCCAAAAATGCGACTTATAGTCCAGTGCGACTTATATATGTTATTTTCTTCTTCATTATGCATTTTTTAGCTGGTGCGACTTATACTCCGGAGCGACTTATAGTCCGGAAAATACGGTACTTGATGGTCCTGCAGTGAAAGGCGAAACCAGGGGCTGATTTAACTGAGACAGAGCACAGCAGCGACTAAATCTGTGATTAAACCTGCATTTCTAATAAATCTGACCGCTTGTTTTAAAAAAGAGCAAAGCTGTTTATGACTGATATAAAGAACCAGCAGCTGAACGATTGCGTCAAGTGTACAACCTCAGCAAAAAGGAACATTATCATAAACAGCTATAACTGCAGTGAAAATCAAATAACTCTGTTTTTAGACTTGGATATTGGGCTCATTATTATATAACTAACAAATCCCGCACAGATAGATTAACCGTGCACACGGAAACTTCATTATCTACTGATCTGTAAAAGTGGAAATAATAAACGACATCCAACTCACCTAACGGCACGGACTTTGGTATTGTAACAACTTCGCTAGCACTACCAGATAATCATATACAAGCAGACAGAAAAGTAAAACATATATGGTGAGGAAACAGACCCCCAGCAAGAGGTGTTGATGAAAAACACCTAAGTAGCTTCAGAAAAGTGGCTAAATATTGCATTTACAGCTTATCCCATTGCTTATTGCCTTAATGATGCTTGGGGGGGACACTCAGATCTCTTCCTGATCATACTTCACGGTGGGGATGAGCGTTACAATATCTCCAGTGCCAAAAACCTTTTAATTTTCAACCACAAGCGCCATCAAGCAGCAGAAGGGTGTGGTGACCAGCAGGGTGGGTGGAGCGGCTAATGACTCCAGAGTGGTGGTGATGATGATGATGAAGTCAGAGGGTGTGGAAGGGAAACTAGTTTGTCCTTCACTGGCTGACTGGGACGGTGTAAGTAGGGCAGCTTTAGGAGAAGGCTTTAGCCTATAAGTTCAAATCCAATTACTGCAGCCGCTATATGTTTTCAACAACAACAACAACAACAAGAGAGACATCTGTCCTGCATTCCTCAAAACTCAATGTGAAACCAGGTGATGACGTTCAATCACGACACGCACTGCGAATCCGTCTTCACCGACTAAAGCCCGAACCACTTTAAACTGCACACAGTGATGTGAGAAGACAGAATTTCCCCTTTCTGAAACCATCTGCTGAAGTGCGTGCTCGCTATCAACAGGAAGTTCTCGCATTCCCTCCGAGTTTACTGTCGGTCAGAGTCGAGCCACACACGCATGCAGAGGCGACGCAAGACGGGCCCCGAACTTCAACGTAAGAGGTCGGCCGGTCATCTAGCAGGGAGTGTGGTGTGATCAATAAGCCTGGGCTTTGATGAGGAAAGCTACGTCACACGTTTACCGTGATGCTTGTGTCCCAGCTTAACAATTCATTATCCCCTTTTAGCCGTGAGTGTCACGAGCAGCTCGGCAGGCCCCTACTCTAAATAAAACCCCACTGCCTTTGTCAATCCACATGAGAAGCTGTTGGGGCCATCAGCGCAATGGCCTGTTATTCTTCCTTTCACATGACGGATCATTTTCACACATTAATCTGTATGAACCTCCTTCGGACCCGATCATTGCAAATGTGCAAATCCCAGTGAAAAATATGAATACGACTCACGTGTGTCGGCTAGAGGAGGCTACATGGTTTACACCTGAGTTATTATTTATTTCTTGTAACAGCTAATTACAGCTACAGATAAAGATCATCACCGCACAAACATCTCATCTTCATCAAATATCTGAGCGTGAGGAGGAGCGGAGGGAGGGGGAAGTGCTCCTTCCCCGAGGTAAGAGCCACCAAAATAGAAAAGGGGAACTGGTCTGCAACGCTCTTAATCATTCTCACATGCAGAACAACAACAAAGCTTCTATCAGGGAGTGAAGTTTTGCTGGAAAGGATTTCTCTAAAAATATCTGCCTTGTGTGCGCCAGTGCGTCTTTATAAGTACTCCACATTCATGCGACATGTTCAGTCAAAAGTTGGAGCAGATTACCAGAATGGAGACGGAGCACCCTTCAGGTCTCACGCTGACCTCAAGTGTTTTAACGGCCATGCGATACTCTGGATTGTCCCTCGGTGCCGCTGTCTATAAAGAGCTATTGACTTTTCCTTCATGCCGTATTGACATCCCCGTTTTCAATACTAGTAATATATGGAGCCCAAAGCAACAACTACTGCTGCTTGGCTTCGGACACCGGACAAGGAAACTAAACCCAACTCATGAGCACCAGAAAAAACAACCCCTAAGGATTTGAGTTTCCATATTAGTTTCCTTAATAGGAGCAGTTAGTGGCTGTGTGTGGATGGGAGGTGGCTTCCTGGCCTGTACAATGAATTGAAGGCTGGCTACTGTGTAGAGCTAATACTTTTAGCAGGATACTGCTGGATGTGGGAGGAACCCACTCCCTAAAGTTTGACTTTGCTGACTCAACAACTACAAAAAGTAACAAGCGCACAAACAATGCGCAGCTATAAAAACCTCAACGTGGAGACTTTCTATAAGCCTCTCCCGCACTAAAACACAAAATGTAAATATCCAAAAAGAAAAAAATTTTGCGATTTCAGGGGAATGCAGTAATAACGTGAAAGCGGCTGGAATGGCTGGCATTTGATCTGGTGCATTCACTCGGCGCCAGATGTGGGGAGGCGGGAGGGAAAGTAGGTCAGAAGAGTGAGAGCTGCACGGCAGAGCTCTGTGGTCCGCCTTCCTGCCTGCCATAGCGTTCATGACACACCCACATGCACACACACACACACACACACACACACACACACACACACACACACACACACACACACACACACACATGCGCACAGTCATATATATATAATACACAAAGCTGACAAACACACATGTCACATACAGACGCAAGCGCATAATCATAAAAGGTGATTTACAGCAGCTGAGAGCTTCTGCTGACAGTCAAGGTCTCTGCCCTTGGTTTCAGGAAGAAAAACAGGGGACAGAGACGGAGACAGAGACAAACACACGCACAGAAACAGCAGCAAGCAAGAGAAAGAGGATGGGCGAGCGAAGTGAAGGGTGGGCACTGACCTGGCTATCCCCAAAGACTAAGACTGTAAACACTGAGCCAAGACCGGGAGCTTAGAATATTCATATACCAAATATATCCTTTGTGTAAATACATACAACAATATATAAGTGGCCCACCACAGACCATAAACTACTCGTGTATCAAAACCAGACACCGAACCACAGCTGCTACAGACGCAATTTATACAGCACCACTAAGAATCTATGGACTGGATTTAGCTGAAGCCTCACAACGAAGGCCTGTCACTATAAGAGCAGAGGTCTGATAAGGCTTTCTAATCTGACCTGACATTAAATAATTGCTTACTACATACGCTGCTATACTACGATGCTTAATCAATAAAAAAAATTGGCTAAAATGTACACATATCTACTTGTGTAGGTTTTCATTTAAAATATGTTTGTTGCTTATTTTATACGTAGTTTGAGGAAACCATATGGGGTGATAATATAACCATCTGCTGTGGCAAAGAAGAAAACTGCTCTGATGCAGCTTTGGGTTGGATGACAGTCTATTTTCAAGTGGTTTCTTTTCTGTGTTTTAGTAAAGCAATGAGTCATAGACAGTTTCCAAAGTACACTCAGTTTTCCCACATGGGAAATTCTCTGGAGTTTAACCACCTCGTGGAGCTCAGCGTTGGCTGCGCTCTTCGCCGAGGCTTGATTCAGTCGTGTCGTGCACAGCGGGCCATGAGTCAGCAAGGCCCGAACGCTGTCTGTCTGTCTAACTACCAGTCAGTCAGATCATATTAGCGCTGCAGCGATCAAATGCTTTCATTATGGATTCATCTGTTAGTTTCCCCAAACATTGTTTGGTCAACAACATGTCTAAAGATTCAAACTAAATGACTTGAGAAACCTTTTTACATGAAGGAAAAACCTGAACCACAGATTACTCAGAAAATGTGCAATATGCAGAGAGAGAGAGAGAGAACTTGATAATAAAGCTACACAACAGCATGCGAGAACAGCCAGCTCTATGCGGTGAGTCAGGTTTATTACCCCTGCAAGTGGCAATGTTGAAGTAATTACACAAGTTACTCAAAGCCGAGCCAGAAATTCGCCTTTGGCTAAGCCACACCCTAGAATGTAGATTGACCAATCACAGCGCAGCCAAGAGAGCTCCTCCCACAGGGGGTCCGACACTTTTTCCACAGCGCTCCATTGACTTTAACGCAGGCGTCTCATAGGGTATGGATAAGCCCAATGATGTGCGCGCAAAACCCTGTGGAGCTAACCAAAACATCACCGTTACAGCTTAAGTTGCATAGTTGTTGATACGCTATAGCACACGCTGAAGAAATACAACGTTATAGACGGGTTTCCTGTTTACAAACATTACTGGGTGCGCGCGCATCCACGGGGGCAGAAAGCCAGACTGACTACGACGTCCCCTACGACAACAATCTTTTTTGTTTTGTTTGTATATAAATGCACAACTGCAAACTCAATAAAACGTGATTTTAGTTGGATCTGTTTGTCCATCTTTAATGTTGCAATGTTACTGTACATGCATGGCTATAATTATCATGTTAGGCGGGTAATGTAAAACGTAGCCAATTTTAACAGCGGCATCAATCGGACAGCCCGATTTTACTTTTAAATTAAAGTTAAGAACCCTTCGTTTTTCTTTAGTCACAGAGCTTACCTGGCTTGCTCACATATCTTGAACATTTAGCTGAATTTACCTTTTTGTAGATTTCGAGCTCTTTGTCATTTGACGTGCAGGCTACTTGCTAAGATATGTTGGCTAATGTTTACGTATTTCGTGTTTTAAGTATTAAAATACAACCTGTAGTTAAGTTGAAAGGGGATATTTCCGAAGTAATGATCCAACCGGCATGCTATAACAACATTAGCACTCGCAAACGTGATATCAGTTAGCTAGCGCTAGCTGCTAGCCTGCTACGAACAGATTTACTGAACGCAACGTCTTTTGTTTACAACTTTGTTAAACTTTAACATGAATGAACGTGAACATGGACGAGCATGCGGTGCTAACTTAAACTCATAGATAGAGAATTAAGATAGCTCTAAAACAAAACACCACCTGGACCCCAATCTGCCCTTTTTATGGCCTGAAGCCATAACCTCCTCCGGTTTTTTGCAAAAGTATGATTCCCCCTAGGAATATTAAACATCTGGCACTCATCACTAGAGCCCGACCGATAAAGGATTTTGAAGGCCGATACCGATACAAATATTTGTTGGTTTTAAAAACCGATATATCGGCCGATATTTTTTTTTTTTTCAGAAACGCGCAACAAAACATTAACTGATTTCCCTAACATTAGTTATTTGTAGTTATGAGTTTTAACTAAAATAATATGATAATGCATCCCTTTACCTGCACTTTTTAAATTCTTTCCATCAAGCTACATCAAACCATTTTCAATCATCAGTTGCTGCCTGCCTTCTAAAACCTACTATTTAGCGATCTAAATCCATTATGTGACTCGTTAATGCTGCGGCTGAACGACAGTCTGCAACGCACACTTTGCGTCATTGGATTTCATACACGTGTAAAAGAAAAGCTAACTTTTATGCACAAGCTACGTTTGATACTTTTTCTCTATGTCTAAATGTTCACTCCTCGCAAGTCTAACTTACATTTTACAATGCAGGGACTGCAACTAGAGATATGCTAGTTATAAATACAGTAATCATTACAGTACTTTATTTAGGCAGAATTAGTTCGTTGTGGTTTCCAAGCTCATTAATGTTAACGTTAGCGGTCTTCCACTGATAGTGGCATTAGCTAGCTTTGTGGTTAGCTAGTCTATGATGAGCCATAATTTAGCAATGGATAACGTCATACTGCAAATTGTAAAACATACATTTTCAATATAACAGGCCAAGGAGAGATGATACGTCTCATTGCTATAACTGTCACGCTATTAAAGAAATACTTCAGTCACATTGTCCAAAGTTAAAAGGACAGTCAGTCAACTACACTGTAACAACGTAACGTAATTAGCTAATTCCGCTTCGCTCTCGGCTTATTTAACAGCAGCAAAACTGGACATGATAGTCACGAATTTTGTCATGCTTATTTGAGTTAAGAGAACTGATGGGGATGTTCTTTTAATTGTTATTCAAGCAATGTATGTCTCGTGACCAACTCACCATGAACACACTTCACCGATGATCTTACTCGCGGATAACTGATTCTCTCTGCCCGACTCTGGCTGGATCAGCACGAGTTATACACGAGTGTTGCCAACAGGGACGGTGTAGAGTGCCCTCTGGTGGACAAATTAAACTATACAACGCCAACACTCATGACATGGTTGAAGGGTGTTTCGTTTTTATTTTATTTTTGAAATATTCATTTATCGGCCATTATAAATGCCTTTTGACTGCTTTTGCCTCTGTTTGGATGCCTTTGTTGTTCGTTGCGTTTCACTTGTATCATGTCCTGAATATAGCCTCCGAACGCATATTGCAGCCCCCTTTTTTTTTGCCTACTTCTATCGGACACTTTTATTTGCTGCTTTATAAAAAGTTTGACAAAAGTTCAGCAGGAAGAGCTGCCACAGCATAAGCCACGTTGATACCAGAGCCTTATAGATAACCAGAAAACCACAGCCCAGAAGAGAATGTCGGACGTAGCAACAGTAACTAAGGGGGGCGGGGCTTAGCCAAAGGCGAATTGCACTAACTTACAGTCTACATCATAAATAACATATCTGAACTGTACTAATAACTTTATATTCTAACGTACGAGAAGTCAAAGCAAAGCTGCATGACATGGGTCAGTCATACGTAGGCTGAAGGGGAAATGCAGCTCTAAAAACAACCGTTACATAACACAGGCGTAATAAAGAGCCGTGTCATTATCTACAAGAGGAATTTGTCCTCCATACAACTCAGGCTTTATCTTCCAGTGAGATTCAACACAAAAGTCATCTCACGTGTCAAACCAGTTATCGCGTGATGAGGGCGTGTCATTTCCCAAAATAAGAACAACACAGAGCCATTTCTGAAGCATTCTTCATTTTGTTTGAACAGGCAAGTCGAGTCTGATTGTGTTACTGCGACGCTTAAAACGGAGAAACAAGGAGGAAAATTAGAGCGCAGGTGATGTGGGTGAAAGAGGGTTGCGTTATCAGTGTGTGTGTGTGCACGTTGGACGAGCGCTGAAAAAAACCCACTGGAGCTACAGTAGATCGGCTTGCTCAGTGACACGCACGGTCCTCTGAGTCAAAGTTTTTAGGAGGAAGCAGCAGCTGCACGATTGCGTGAGAAGCTGGAGGAGATTCAGATCCGATGCAAACAGCCTGGCAACCACAGACGCGCACGAGCCTAGCGTTCAGCTAATGGCAAAACCGCTAAATGTCACACAGGTTGGGTCAAAAGAGCACCAAACATTAGACAGACACGCCGACGTGCTAATCTTGCACACGCTCTCAAGCCAGTGACCGGCCACGCAAAATAGTTTCGCTTCACACCACATGCACAGACATAATCCTACTATGTTTAAACACACACGCCTCTACGGAACACAAAGACGGGGCGATTAGAGCCTCCTGTGTGAAAGGACGCTAAGGTGTATTGTGTGTCTCTCTCCCCATCTGTTCCTGGTGATCGGGCAATGGAACAAATGTCAAACAGTCATGAAGATGGTACCAGGCATTACTTGCACAAGCAATACAAACACAACCACGTCGGTGCCCTTGTTGACCTGACACTCCTCCCTCTCTCTCTCTCTACGTGCCAGTCTTTGAGCCGATCACTCCCTGTGTGATACTGAAGCAGATACCGAATCAGACAGGCATGAACATAAAAACAACACACACGAAAGCCAAGCTAAGATGGCTGATTCTCTCACGCAGCCGCTGAAGACCGGGCCCCAAAGCCACATTCACTTCTGAGCTCGTAAAAATTCTACAAGGCCCCAAAGTGTTAACTGCACAAAAGACACTTTGTGGGGCTACGAGCAGTGCAAACGCTCACTCCTCTGAATGGGAGCACACTGGAAACAAATGAGAACAGAAACTAAGATTCAAAATCGATGAAAGAAGCCC
The DNA here is from genome assembly GCF_963514085.1 of Chelon labrosus. NCBI lineage: Eukaryota > Metazoa > Chordata > Actinopteri > Mugiliformes > Mugilidae > Chelon > Chelon labrosus. The sequence goes on from NC_140358.1 coordinate 15,888,132, forward strand.
CCCCTTTTTCACATTTTCCACTTGATTGGTGCAACGTAGACCTGATCATTCCTTTAAAGCCACAACTCATTCATCCCTGTTGTTGAATGAACCGTCGCAGCTGCTTCATGGGGACACATCTGCTTCAAGTGCAGGCAAGTGCAGACCTCAGGTTTATTTATGGCTTAAAGCAGATAGAAAATACACCCAAAATAATATCACAAGCCCCCCCACGATAAACCAGAAAGTAGAACAGATACTGACTTTTTAAAATCTGAATGTCCCCACGCTTGTTGCTTATACAACGGCGAAGCCTGCCTCCAAAAAGTACTATCTCAGGTCCTGGGTTAACCATCTTAGGGGTTAACCCAGGACATTTTTTTTTGGTCATGACGGTGGCTTTATTTTAAATCTGGCTCCGTTGATATGGCAACCGACACTGCAACCGAAACCTGCAAAGAGCACACAAAAAAAAAAAAAAAAAAAAAAGCCCACCTCCTCATCTATCAACCACAGGAGCCACAGTCCCTTCAGAATCCCACAAACAGGAACAACACCGTACTAATTATTACAGCTAATGTGTTTTTCTTTCCATTACGGCATTTCTCCTCTTAATATAATCCGCGAACACGTGTTTGCAGCTACGAAAATATATTTTAATTGTGAAAATATGCACCACTTCAACGATGTATTGAATCTCCTGCATATTTTTTTTTTCCCGTTGACGCTGGATGTGAGAGGCAGTTAAGTGTGTGAACTTTATAAAGCTGATAACCACCTTTGGTAGACCGGTTATCCAGAATTGTTAATGTCTGATTAGTGAAACCAGATAACAGAGCCTGAACAGGCTGAGGCATAAACAACACAAGTAAAACAAAAAACGAAACTATCAACTTATGTCAGCGCTGATGCATACACTGTCTTTACCACTGATTTTTTTTTAAGACTGATCAGGGGTATGACGTCCTATCTCTTATTCTGGCCCCCTTTGTTTCCTCTTCTCAGTTTACACGAGCACAATCAAATCCAACTCAGTTATAACTCCGACGTAATTTTTCCCAACACACAGTGTTATAAGAAGGGGAACAATAAAGAAGTGTAAACAATCAGCAGCCATCAGTTTTCATTTATGGTAACAACTCGTCAACAGTAACGGTGAGTCGGAGGCCTCTCTGGATCTAAAAGTAGGCAGATCAGGAACTGAATTTACAAATCAGTTAACTGTATGCTGGGACAAAAAGAGATGGTCCAAATAATATCTCGTCTTTACGGCCACCACACTAAATGAAAACAGTATAAATCGTATTAAAAGACATTATGGTAGCCAAGAACTACAAATTGTTGTTAAAATGTTTTTGCTCCTCTTATTCGGTTTGAAATTATTGAGTAATAATCAGTTACCTAAAGCGAGCGTGTGACGCTCATGACCAGGCTTTGAAATATTCTAGAGACCACAGGTCTGTTGCAAAAATGGGACAAACCGTAACACCTCCCATGTTTGAGAAAGAACAATAAATGCCTGGTGATCCCCAAAGGTGTCAAAGTAACCCCTAACTAGTGTGAAAACATTATTATATAAGCGTAGCTAATGAGACTGCCAAGATCACACAGCTGCCTGCATTTCTTACCTGGCAAAGGTCGTGGGAAAGGATGGAGAACTTGAGAAGGTCTCACTGGCCCTGTGGTTTGACGAGTTATCCCCAACACCCTGTCCTCTGTTCCAGGGCCCTCCAATGGTTGTTACCGGAAGAAACAGACTGGTCGCTGGCTTCTGATCGTTCTGCTGCGGAGCTTCGTTATTTCTGGGGTTAACTCCAAAGTGGTAGCTCTGTCCTCCCGATGTGCTGACCCCACAGATGGAGATGGGGTTAGCGCCGGCCATGTCCGCAGAGGAAGCGCTGCTCATCTGGCAGTAACTCTGGCCTGCAGACGTCTTCTCCTGTTTAATCACTCCTGGGGTGCAGAGCTGAATGAAGCCAGGGTCTTTTTCTTTTTTAACTAATCCAGACAAAGTGGTTGTAGCTGTTACGGAAGCAGTCGTGGATATGCTTGAGGTGGTTTGATCTTGGCTTGTCATATTGGTGCCATTGAGAGAAACAGAGACCAACTCTGGGGTGTTACTGTTCTCCACGACAACAACCTTTGCGTCCCTGTCTGAGCCAACGTCCACAAGCAAGGCATCATCCGCCAGAGTGGTCAGAAACGCATCGTCCCCGACATAAAAATCTGAGGGAGACCCAATGAGGTCAAAGTCTTGGAGCAGGTCCAGCGTGTTGTCACTGAACAACTTCTGGTTCACATCCATGTCTTTCCCAATGTGCTCAAAAGGGTGGTCGATGTCAATGCGGTCCTGCTCACCTTTATCCATGGTGAAATCATCTGCTTTCATAGGGAAGAAGATGGGATCTGAGCCCCCAATAAGTGAATCCATGGAGGACTGGTTTATGTCTGCTATACTGGCCTCCAGCTGTGGCAACTTTTGCCCAAATGTTGTGGAAGTCTGTGTCTGAAACAACTGCTGCTGCTGAGGCCTCTGATCTCTGGTCAGGCCATTGGGCTCTGCACTTTCTAACAAGGAGCCACCAGTGGCAGTGACAGAGGTGGAGGTAAGCTTCTCCGGAAGTGGGGTGTTGCTGAGGCCGTTGGGCACCTGTCCTGGCTGCATCAGTGGGCTGGGTGGAAGAGCAACAGATGTGGCAGAAGTGATGGACATGGCACTGTGGGGAGCCACTTTCAACAGACCTCCCTCCTCAGGGCTTTCGGTGTAGACCAGTTTGCTCAAATGGTCATCTCTTCTGTACGTCACCTTCTTCACTCCTTCGTCCATCTGTTTGTTTTTTGGGGGGACAGGACGAGAGAGCGTTGACGGAGAGTGCAGCGAAAACACAGCAAACACATTATCATGAGACGAGCAGAAAAGCTCACAGTGTGGCAGAGTTTATAGATGTCACGATTATTTACAGACACAGAGAAGGTAGCTATAGTTAGGGCACTACTGGGGAAAGTTGCCGAGCGTGACCCCCCTGAGAGCGCTCGATAGTTACCGAAGGTGAAGGCACCAGGCTAACAGCGTTAGCTATAGCTACCTATTAGCAAAAAAATGTTCACCAAAACGCACAAACAGCTCTGTACGCCCTTTATACTGCGTAACTACTGCCGATGAGAATAACAAGTGTTCAACTACACATTACATACAGTGACCAGGAAAGTTTAACAAAGTCCGAGACATGCTAGCGTTAGCTCGTGGCTAACTGTGCTAGGTAGCTAACAGTTAAAGTGGCTACGTGCCTACATTTCGCTCGAATGTCGTTGACGCTAATGCTAGCCTGCTAGCTAACATGCCCTTATAACTATATATATATATATATCCAGCGTTAAACGAGCTTGCTTGCTGCGTTCCGTCTTAACCGAGCAGATGTATAAACTCAAACATATATAAAGTGTCATATTTACCCTTGAAATGACTGGTTTCTGATACGTGTCCACAGGTCGTCTGTCAACATTGTTTTGGCTGAAAGTGGCAGTTCACAACACGCTGACTGACTCTGTTAACGTTACTCCTCAACCGTCGCACCGATGCTACATGGCTACATAAACGGTAAAAACTCATCGGTTTATCTACGTTACCGGCTTCCGCTCTTCCTCTCGGGTCCCTCCGACCGTCAATTGTCACGCAAAACGTTAAACTGGCTAAGCTATGGGGATTTATGTGCTAGCCATTAGGAAAGTAGGCGCTAACCTCCAGGAAAAACATACAAAATGGAGAACTGAGCACGGCGGCCCCATGGCTGACCTGAGTGCGGCGTGCAGCTCTGCCTCCTGCTGGCCGCCCCGGGGACCTGCAGCTCATGTGCTGGAGTTAAAGGCAAACTTTGAGGTAGAGTTTCGCGGTAATTTGTGAAAACTAATAATGGAAACATATGCTGAAGAGGCAAAACTGAGATCAGTATTATTTGTGAAAAATAGTAAAGAAACAAGATTTTATTGGGATATATATATATATATACCACTAAATAATGACACATAGAGATAGAATGGTGACGTTTGAAGCGCTACTGACAACAGACAAAACATTATTACAATACAGTGTTATTATTATGACAGATGGCTTATTCAGAGGTTATATAATACGTGTTTCAGCTCATGTTTGGGCGTGGATGTGAACTCGAGACTGTTTTATGTCACAGTTAACAATCCAGCGCTTACTCATACTGCCCTCGTGCAACACGGTGTTGTTGCTGTGTTATTGAACAACATACCATTACATGCATTTCAGTTGCTTTTCTTTGTGCAATATCAGTCGTTCTAAACAACAGAGGGATCAGATAGATCTGAGCTTTCGTCCACAAGCAAAGCATCGTCTGCCAGACTGGTCACAAAGGCATCCCCTACATAGGAGTCTGAGTCACATCTGTGTCTTTCCCAATGTACTCAGAGGGATGTTCGATGTCAGTGGGGTCCCGCTCTCCTTTATCTGTGGAGAAATCCTGTGTTTTCATAGGGATCTAATCCCCCACTAAGTAAATGCACGGAGAACTGGGTATTTTCTGCTATACTGTCCTCCACCAGTTGTAATTTTTGTAAAAAGAAAATTATGTATGAAGCAACTGCTGCTGTTGAGATTTCTGATCTTTGGTCAGATGGATCAAAATAAAAAGTTGCCACCTGGATTTAGCTAAGCAAACAGGTACGAGCCTCCTATTGGATAATAACTGCCTGGGTGATTATCTTTCAGCTGACAACAAGTTATTTAACCTCAACTGATGCAATGAGTAGCTTCTCATTTCTTAAACGACCATGTCGAAAGACACATCCGGTGGTCGTGGAAAAAATGTTAGTCTGTTTGAGAAGGGTCAAATCATTGGCATGCATCAAGCAGAGAAAACATCTAAGGAGAAACTACTAAAATTGGGTTAAAAACTGTCCAACGCATTATTAAAAACTGGAAGGATAGTGGAGAACCATCGTCTTTGAGGAAGAAATGTGGTGCAGCGATCGGCGATCACTTAAATGTTTGGTGAAAACAAACTGAAGAAAAACAACAGTAGAACTCAGGGCTATGTTTAATAGTGAAAGTAAGAGCATTTACACACGTACAATGCGAAGGGAACTGAAGGGATTGGGACTGAACAGCTGTGTAGCCTTAAGAAAACCACTAATCAGTGAGGCTAACCGGAGAAAAAGGCTTCAATTTGCTAGGAAGCAGAAAGATTGGACTCTGGAGCAATGGAAGGAGGTCATGTGGTCTGATGAGTCCAGATTTACCCTGTTCCAGAGTGATGGGGGCGTCAGGGTAAGAAGAGAGGCAGATGAAGTGATGCACCCATCATGCCTAGTGCCTACTGTACAAGCCTGTGGGGGCAGTGCTATGATCTGGGGTTGCTGCAGTTGGTCAGGTCTAGGTTCAGCAACATTATGTGTCCAAAGAATGAGGTCAGCTGACTACCTGAATATACTGAATGACCAGGTTATTCCATCAATGGATTTTTTTTCTTCCCTGATGTTCACGGGTATATTCCAAGATGACAATGACAGGATTCATGGGGCTCAAATTGTGAAAGAGTGGTTCAGGGAGCATGAGACATAATTTTCACACATGGATTGGTCACCACAGAGTCCAGACCTTAACCCCATTGAGAATCTTAAGGATGTGCTGGAGAAGACTTTGTGCAGTGATCAGACTCTCCCATCATCAATACAAGATCTTGGTGAAAAATGAATGCAACACTGGATGGAAATAAATCTGGTGACATTGCAGAAGCTTATTGAAACAATGCCACAGTGAATGTGTGCTCTATTTAAAGCTAAAGGCGGTTCAACAACATATTAGAGTGTGTGACTTTTTTTTAGAGGCGACTTTTGTTTTGGCCAGGCAGTGTACTTTCCTTGTTTGTCTACTGACTGCACTGCCCTCTAGTGGCCTCAAGGAGACACTCCAAGTCAATGCCACTGAAAGAGCTGTAAGCAATGAACTATTATGGGATGGTTATTAACTGGTGGCTTATAATTATCCTATTTGCCTAACCACCAGTAAGGGAAAATGCTCATTTTCAAATGTAGCATCAAGCATGAAGGAGAATTCAAGGAGAAGATGTGTGGATATTTTATGACTAAAAACCTGCACTGTTACTTGTAAGGCAGCAAACTGTAAGAAATCTTTTGTTTCTCAAAACACTGCGGTTCACACTTCTGCCTCTTTAATCTGGAAATATGAGTGGATGAAAAGCAAGCAGGGAAAATAGGGCAAAGGAGGCTGTGTGTGCATTGGGATAATAGCTCTGCAAAGAGGTTTGGACCTGTATTATGTGTTGCTTTCAGTGCTGCACAACACTGCATTGTAGATTTTTTTCCACATTGGGCAAAAAAAAAAAAATCACTGTCTGTAATTTTCCACATGAAATTATTTAAGAATTAAATTTAAATCCATTTCTTATTTGAAAGATAATCTTTGTGCATGCACCGCAAGTTCACCTGCCTCTCAATTTATTAATGTATACAGCATGTGCTTGCAAATCCCACAGCTGACAATTTAATGTTAGAGCACATACGGATATTTTTCGAGCTCAGCTGGGACCCATATTGTCTTACATGCTGAATTTGCATGAAATTCAACCCCTTCCCAAAAGATAGGATCTGACCTGGGAACTGTGCATGAACAGGAAATAACGTGAAGACAGGAGCCAGAAAAAAATGATCTCTAATGGGAGGATGAGGGATATGGATAAGAAACAGAGTTTATAGCACATGTGGGATGGGAATCGTCCAAAACCATATTCAGGTGAAGTTATACGGTCAGACAAATCCAACAGCAGGTGTGTGACTTTATGAATAAACCACCACAGAGTACACCTAATGATTTTATTCCTTTTCTACAGTGGTATCTACTTCTAGGCTTAAGTTCAAATATCATTTATAATGCAAGCAGCAAAACCTCGCGTCACAGAAAACGAGCTCAGTGTGCTCACTGTAGCTCTAAATCCCCACTGTTTGAATCCCACTCAGTCCCCTGCGGCTGCTTAGCAACCCCTCTCCAGCACAATATACTCTGAATTAACAGGGTAAAGCGTGACCGCTGCCTCCTCAAAACCACGAGTCAAGGGTGCTCTCCCATCATCAACGCCTTCTCTCAGCACCGCAGCAATAAAAGCCTCTGATTTATTACAGCGTGCCTTCAAAACACACAAAATAAAAAACAAAAAAAAAGGTGAAAAGCAAACACGGGATACAAAACAGTCTGGAGCTCGGGCAGGTGTTTGTGTTGATGTGGGCAGTCCCGCATATTGCTGGGAGTCCTATTGTCACTTTGTTCTCTCATATAGTGCTATACATACAACTCAAGCTTGTGACCTACATAAAAATGCATAAATATGATGCCATGCATTGTGAATCCTTGACTTTAGTCTGGCATCCCACTTCAGCCAAACTGGATTTTCCACTCTGCAGTGGTTGGCTTCACTTTAGTCTATACTGATGGCCCTATAACAAATTCACTGCTACAGCCACAAGTCCCAGACCACTGTCTTCCCACTGCTATAATCCAGAATGAATGACTCAGTAATGAGGGGTCGTCTTCACGAGTTAAAACTGCAAGGAACATGCACTTAAATGCAAACTTTCCATCCCAAATGTACTCATATTGATGCATTATGTTCAGTTAACACCACAATATATAAATGAATCCTTATTAACTAATGGGTTTTTAAGTGTATCAGCTTATATTAGAGCGGATGCAGCGTAAAGCAGGAGTGATTTTGATGTTTGCTGAGATCTGTCCGCGGTGCTGAAAAGAGAATTCTCTCGTTCAAATCAACGGTGAATAGATCAGTTTTCATATCCACTCACGGTGTTCTGGGTGAAAAAAGTGACACTGGTGCAGCTTCCATTCGCCTTTTTGTTTAGTTCATTGATTTTTAAATATGACAGTGGTTGAAAAGGGGGGAGTTAAGAGTAGTACCGTGTAGGTCACCAGCTTTGCACACCTGCAGTTGTCACAGCTGATGAGTTTTTGAGCAAGGCACTGGCACACAACCCCACACCAGCCTCTCGGGATAAGCGCGTCAGCTAAAAGCGTTAAATGTAAATGCGAAAGCGCTCTGTGAAGACTCGGAAGAAGGGATTAAAATCCGCAACGCTGGGATGTTAAAACTGCATTAGACCTGAATCCTCATCGCCAGCTGCAAATCGCCCGTGGCCAGATCACAATTTCATGAATTTTTTTTTAAAAAAATGCACAGATGCAACCACATCAGTGCGCGTCATCGACTGGAAATGTCATTTTCCTTTAAGATGATGTAAGACATTACTTCACGGGACGTTTTTTTTTTTTTTTTTTCTTCTTCTCTCTCCTGCACAGCTTGGAGCAACATTATCTTAAACCTTCTGCCAGTCCAGTCGTTTCCGCACTCAGCAGTTTGGAGAGATGGGTGCGCACAGGAGTAGCGCTTCCATCCTCCTCTCCGAGAGCATCCTCTGAGCGTGTTTCAATATCCCAGTAGTCAGGAGCGACGCTTAGTAGCAGAATGAACGAGAGGTTTGCACATTTGTTTTAGTTTATCTTGGACTTACTGGGAGCAAGGCGCAAAAAAGGCGAGTCTCTTCACAGAAAACTTGATTAGAAATGCTTTTACTTTTTTTTTTTTTGGTGGTGAAGTGAGGATTAGATTTCTTTGAAGTCCCTCTGACGACCCATCGCAGTGGATGTGTGTAACATGATGCTGGTTATGCTAATCGATTCTGTTCAAAAAGGATGCACCGTGGGCAGGCACATTTACGCACGGGGTTAAAGGATATACTGTAGACACACCTTGGGATTGTGCTGTCATGAGACACTTGAAGAGAGGACTGCATCTTGAATCAAGGCTATGCTTTGAGTCTGGGCGCATCAGCACCATGCAGCTACACCCCACACCCTGAACTTCTGGGACGTTTGCGCTCCGTGATCAAGACTCGGATTTCGTGCAAGAAATAAAATGGCATTGAGCGAAAATTCCAACACGCAACCTGGCAAAGAGCAAAGCTCGGTGCAAGCCCCTCCATCGGATGTTATTGAGCTAAACGTGGGTGGACAGGTGTATTACACTCGTCATGCCACCTTGACAAGCTTTCCAAATTCCTTACTTGGGAAACTGTTCTCTAACAAGAAAGGGTCTTCAAATGACTTGTCCCGGGACCTTAGAGGACGATATTTTATCGACAGAGATGGTTTTCTGTTCCGGTATGTATTGGATTACCTTAGAGACAAGCAAGTTGTCCTCCCTGATCACTTCCCCGAGAGGGGGAGGTTAAAAAGAGAGGCGGAATACTTCCAGCTCCCAGATTTGGTCAAACTTTTGTCATCGGAGGAGTCAAAACTCCTTCCAGACGACTTGTACCACAGTGATTTCGACGATGTCTCGCAAGGCAGCGACCAGAGGTTTTACCCCTCTTACTCCTTGGACAGGAGGTATGGCTATATCACGGTGGCTTACAAAGGAGTGTGCGCCGCGGGAGCCAGAGAGACTCAAATTGATGCCAAAGCCAAAAAGTTACCGAGAATCTTCATCAGCAGCAGGATTGGCCTGGCGAAAGAAGTATTTGGAGACGCCCTGAATGAGAACAGGGACACGGACAGACCACCCGACCGATACACCTCCCGGTTTTACCTCAAGTTCAGGCACCTGGAGAGAGCTTTTGACATGCTGTCAGAGAGCGGCTTTCACATTGTGGCCTGCAATACGTCCCTGACTGCGTCCTCCATCGGTCATTACGCGGATGACAGGGTTTGGTCCAATTACGCACAGTACATCTTCTACCGTGAGTGAAGATTTATTCCCACTCTTAGAAGGGGTGTGAGTTCACATGAAGGCTTTTTGACCTTCAGGGGTAATAATAAATCAGCCAAGTGGAAATTAAACGCCAACAAATGTAAGCTAATAATAGAAAAGGAAGAAAATGAGCAAGTGCCCCTCCCTTCCACAAACAGACACATCCAAGGATCATATCTATTTGGTAAAACGTCAACCAGAAAGGCTGTTTTCTTACTAAGTGATAAAAGTTGAGATAATTGAGATTTTTCCTTTCTAAATTCCACCTAATTGTCTACAAAATTTGCCAGGTGATGTGCAGAAAGGGGTGTGTGTTTGCTCACTCCACCAGGCGGCAGGGTTGCGGCCTTATCCCTCCTAATTCTTTGCATTTCTTGCAGTGGATGACTTCAAACTTGTGTTTTGGGCCTGATATAAGAGCAAAAACTTGCCCACGGGCCTACAGGGAGTTGAGTCACAATGCTGCTACACTTCAAGTACACATGCGTCATGCATGAACACGGCTTACTCCCTTGGATTCTGCCAGCCGCTGGGTTATGAATAATAAAGCACCGGTGGGCAGCAAAAAAATAATCACATAAATGCCCTGAGTTCCCTTCAATCAGCTTTACTTTTTTTTAACTTGGAGACAAAGTTTGTTCATCAGCACATTACTTAATTAGCTGCAAATATGGCTCATTCCTTTGCGGGGGAAGGAGTTGTGCCATATGGCCAATTAAAAAGCACTTTGTTCATTATTCTGAATGGCTCCCCTTAGAAAAGCTGGAGAAAACCCAGTTAATGGGTCAAGGTTGGAGGCGCAAGAGGGTAGACTGAGGAAGACCTGACATATGATTTACTAATAGCATTGTTAATTCAGGCTAATTATGACAGAGGGGTCTGCCTTGACACGAATGAACATCCAGCCAGGAAGGATTTTCCAGAGTCATTAAATGTTCCGGAGCATAACATATGGAGTAGGTGTTCACCCCCTGCCCCATTAACAGACATTGCCCGAGGACAAAGTGATAGGACGGTAGGAGAAGGGGGATGAGTTTGTGGGAAGAGACAGGGGAGAAACTGCAGCAAGTACAGCATGAAAGGAAAGAAGCCGCAGCGCAAGAAGAGCACAGAGAGGAAAGGAAACGATGGAGGGAATTAAAGGAAGCAAGCTGAAAGGAAGTGAAGAAAAAGGAGGCGAGCAGATGGAGCAGAGAGAGCGGCTGATCAGGAGGGATGAGGGAGTAAAAGTTGCATGAGACCTGGATATGGGGAGAAGGAACTGAGGCAGAAAGAAGCGAGAGGGAGCGGGAGGCAAAAATAGATTAAAGTAAGGATCAGACAGGAAAGTTCATTGAGTCCGAGGGAAAAAAACTAAAAATTGGGGTGGTAAGACACGGAAGAAAGAGAGACTGGGTTTTCATTAGGAGGGAGCAGACAAGGTGAGGGTGACAGGAAACACTCGCATATATCGCGAGGAGATGGAGGCCTAGTCGGGGATGATGGATAGACACATCAAACGCAGACAGGCGTGAGAGCCCTTGCTTCACAGCAGCACAGCAGCCCGCATCCACTTTCAAAACTAATACTGTAACCTGATTCTGAATGTGGGACACTGGCTGGCCTAGGGCAGGTAGTCCTAAACTAAGAACCCATGTAGACAAGTGCACCTTTGGGGGTGACATGAAACAGATGTGCTTTATCATTGTTTGTTGTTGTCAGCAGAACATTTCGCCGCTCTCTTTATGCCCCCGCTCCCCATCCAAAGCTAGTGAAAATGGCAGGGGGGATGCTGGGTTTGTTTTCAAGTCTAAAAAGCACAATCCAATGCAAAAACAAACTGAGACACTTTCCTCCAGCCTGTCAGCTTCTTGGTGCCATCCATGCATCTCTTCGTGTTAAATGTGTCCCTTGTTTCATGCAGCTCCTCTGACACCAGCATCCGTACAGACTCCAGCTTGGAAAATGCCCACAATGGGTATTTATAATTTTTTCCAACATGGTATAATTTGTATTAAAAGCCAGGGGAACTCTTTCCCGTCATCCTCTTAATACACTTTATTTTCTGCAATCATCATCCTCTCCCGCCCCGCAGAGCATGCTGTTTCTCCGCAGACTAAAACAAATTACACTTTCAGCAAAAGGGCGCTCTCCACAGGAGGCCACGGTGTCTGGGCATTCATTACGAGCAAGAGCTTTTTGCATCTGATGGCTGTGATGAATTTAACCACGTTTAACCAAGTATGACTTCTTCGCCTTTTGAACAAACAGCTGAGCAAGAGAGAAATACATCAAAGCCGGGCAATCAGGGCACATTAGAGTGAACGGATCAGGAGCTGCACGGTCGGGAAACACAGAGGATCACCATACCTGCACTGCCTCTATGTCACGATAAGAAGATATTAGTCAAAAGACGTCCACATACTGAAATCCAAAAGTCAGAATCATTGGATAAATTACCAAAATTGTGAAGGAAGAAACATTTAAAGCATAAATTTAAACCGCAATTGTGAGATTGTAAGCTGAAATGGAAAATTTTGCCTGAACACATTCAAATTTTAGGTCACCGTGAGCGCTCTCCGTATAACTTTTCCTTGTTTTTCCTGGAAGTGGTTTTATTTATTAGTAGGCGATCCTGCCAAGTCATAACTAAATGTAGGTTGTTGAGCAGAATAGGGACGTTTGATTTCTCGATCTGCGGCTACAACATTATCGCTGTAGTGATTAACAACTCTAACCTCGCAGCTGGCGTTGGGGACCTATCTCCTTATTGCTAATTATCTCTGGGGAAAGAGGACAGCGTTGGCTAATTAAAAAGCAATCTGTGATCCCAAAATATTTCCTCGTCTCCAGCCGTCCGCTGGAAGACAAACTGCAACCTATTTTAAAAGGCGATTTATGTTTTACAATGGGGGGGGACGTTCATGGACGAAAACTAGGCAACATCCTGGAGAAGATAACGCTAAACCCTGCTTTGAATGTCCTGCCTGTACACATCAGCAGAGCAGCAGAGCAAATCATCATTGAACACTGGGAGTGTTAACATCACAGGCAGTTTCATCTTACCCACTCTGAAAGAGCCGTGCCGAAGCGCCAGGTCAAAATGGGAGAAATGTACAGTGAAGATGGAGAATGATTATAGCCGCCAGGTGTGCTCTGTTCATAGAGCTGTGCAGTCTTCATTTGGGCTGCGAATGAGATGATGTGTGGCCATAATGGCGCCTGAACAATGGCCGAAAAGCGTCAGGGAGAGACGGGGGGGAAAGTAATCAATTGCTTTGGTGTAATGGAGGCAGAGATTGGGCCGTCCCCGAGCTCCCACAGAGCCTGGTTGGAGTCTGGATGGATTGGCAATGCCTTCAGGAGATGGATGGTGCTCCCATGAATAACTCTTCTTAAAGAGCACCTGGGCAGAAAAAAGAAAAATGGTCAGAAGTAAGGCGAGGTGTGTGTGTGTGTGTGTGTGTGTGTGTGTGTGCTTTTTTTCTCCCACTGGTATCAGAGCCTTGTGCACTACATCAGTACAAGTCGACAATCGGGCCCACCTTGGGAGTTAATCTGAGTTTATTGAAAAGCTGCAGATGCAAAAGGAAAATATCGTTTCTGAAATCGCCATCGGTTATTTTTGTCCCTGGTTCTGCTATTTCTGCTCCGTGAAGCTGAGCAGGTATAACAGCTCACTCTGTCTGACATCTAACACCTTAATGAACCCTCTAGAGCAGCGGTCGGCAACTGGCGGCCCGCGGGCCAAAATTGGCCCGCCTCCAATAATATCAGAAGACATTGAAAATCTGATTTAAAAGAAAAAAAAAACGTTTTTAAATTATTTACTATCACAAACACGACAATTTCATAGAGAATTCTGACCCTTTACTCAGAAAAGATAAAAATAAATAAAATAAAAGCAGAATTTTCTTGATTCCGGACGCATACCGGCTTGTGGTGGGAACGTGGCACATATGCTCTCCTGAAATTACAGAGCAAAAAAAAGAAAAAGGAGAAAGCGAAAAGAAATTACTATTTAAATAAAATAAAGCAACAATGAATATGGCTAATAAAAACAATGACAGGCTTAAAAGATTACTCACTTAATGCGACAACTGGCATCTCCCTTCAGTCACGATCTTTTGGATGTCAGGAGATATGGATGTGACTTTAACCCGCAAGCAGTTCTCCGGATTTTTGTGCGTCAGGCGATTCCTCTCGTGCATCTAAATGGCATTTATAGAAGAAAGGGTGACTTGTAGGTGGAGGGAAACATCGTCAGCACATAAAAGGGGGGTTTCTTGATCCATCTGTACTCATCTGCGCATGTCATCCAAAAGTCATCCACCGATTGCGCACTTTTGAGCGCATCGCTGACCAGGGAGGTTGTTTGGAAATCAATAAGCGTCAGCTGAAATGCGGCCTCTATTATGTTTGCGTAGGACTCAATAACCACACCGTGTCGGTCTGTTCAAGTTGCCTTTACTCAACTGCCGCACACCTTACACTTTCCAACATTACCGTAAATCATTGCAGTATACCTTAAAGACACAGTAACCTGTCACTTGCAGTGCATAACATAACAGAGTCCAACTGGACACAATAAGAACACAAAACTAAACATTATTCAGACATAACGTTTTCCCCTCCACCCCCTTGAAAACCGAAACATAACATTCAGCCCACCCTCCTCAGTGTCACTATCACCCTGTCACATAGTCCCGATGCCAGATGGGAGGGGGCCCTCATTCTCTGAGGGCGTGCTGGCCGTGAAGCTGCATCTGACGGTGCTGGTGGGTTACCCCCGACCTGGTTAGCCCTTGGCCTGGGCTGCCAACCTAGAACCACTGCTGGGGACAGAGGTGATGCAGGTGTTGTGGGGGCTCTGACTCGGTGCAGGGGGTTTGAATGCCAGCGAGTCCCATTTTCCAGTCTGTAAGTGGCCGGCCCCAGCTGCTTAGTCACCCGCAGGGGCTCTGACCAGTATGACTGCAGCTTATTTTGACGGTGGAGGCGTTTGATTCTGACCCAATCCCCGGCAGAAAGTGAGGGGGTCTGCACTCTGTGCGTGGCGTCAAACCTCTCTTTCATCCGAGCCTGCGAACCTTTCACCTGAGCTCTGGCTTTCTGGAGCCCTGGGCTCCGACGTGCAGGAGCTGGTTCGGCTCTCAAGCAGTCCAGTGGTTGCTTTAGTTCACGCCCAATCATGAGCAATGCAGGTGACACTCCTGTGGTGGAATGCTTGGATGCCCGGATGGTCAGGAGAGTTTGGTTGAGAGCGTCGCTGAAGGTTCTCCCTTCCTCCAGACAGGCTCGGATTCCATTTTTGAGAGTTTTATTCAGTCTTTCCACCCCCCGATTACTCTCTGGGTGATACACTGCTGTCCTGATGTGCTTGATGGATCGTAGCGTGAGAAACTCTGTGAACTCCGCTGAAGCAGATTGGGCCCCATTATCCGTTGTGACAACACTGGGGAGGCCCCAGCGCCCAAACAGGTTGTCCAGGAGGTCGATGATGGAGTGTGCAGTGATGGAGCTCAGTTGACAAACCTCTGGCCACTTCGAATGAAGGTTATGCACAACCAGCAGGTAGTGAGCATGAGCAGGTGCCGCGTGAAGTTCTCCACAGAGGTCGACCTGAATATGTTCCCAGGGTGAAGACGGCCAAGGGGTCGGGGTGAGAGGGGCTGTGGTAGGTTGGCCAGTTTTCCCACTAAGAAGGCAGCAGGCACAGTTCCGTACCAGCTCCTCAAAGTCGGAGTCTATGTGGGGCCACCACACTGTATCACGGCAGCGCTGCTTCACCTTGACCACCCCCAGGTGCCCCTTGTGCGCCATGTGCAGTATTCTGGACCTGAGAATCTCTGGAAGGACCGCACGGTGGCCACGGGCTAGACACACCGCCCCCAGCAGGAGAGTTCGTCGTGGAAGCGGTAGTAGGGGAGCAGCCTGTCATCCACTTTGGCAGGCCAGCCGTCCTGTACGTAGGTACGAAGAGTTGTGAGGGCCTCATCAGCCGCTGAGGCCTGCTGCAGCTCTGCCAGGGTGACTACTGAACTGAGGGGCCCGTGCAGGATGTGGACCCAGTCTTCATCACTCTCTGTCTCCTTCGTCACCGACACAGTTCTTGATAGGAGGTCGGCCACAGTGTTGGCCCGCCCAGGCATAAACTCCAGACTGAAGTTGTACTGATTCAGCCTGTCAGCCCACCTCAGTAGTCTCATGGGCCTGTGCCCCGAACCTTGGGTCGCCAGCAGTGCCGTCAGCGCTTGGTGGTCAGTGCGGATGGTGAAAGGCCTTCCGTATAGGTAGACATGCCAGCGTTCACATGCCCACAGACAGGCCAAGGCCTCCCTCTCCCCCACCGAATATTTCTGTTCTGCTGGAGTAAGTGCCCGTGAGGCGAAAGCCACCGGGCATTCCACCCCCTCCTGAGGCTGGGAGAGCACAGCGCCCAACGCCACCCCGGAGGCGTCGCAGGTGACCATGGTGGGCGCGGTCAGGCTGAAATGGGTCAGCGTGGGTGGGGACGTGAGCTGCTGTTCAAAGATTTGCGCACGGCTTCGTGGCAAGCCGGGGTCCAGTCCCACGTAACCTCCTTCCTGAGCAGCCGGCGCAGGGGTGCCGTCGAGTCAGAGTAGTGAGGCATGAATCTGAGGTAGTAGGCCGCCATTCCCAGGAAGGAAGACAGCTGGGATGGTGACTGCGGGTCTGGCAGGGACAGAACGGCCTCGGTGTGGGACATGATCGGGGCGATGCCCTCCTTTGAAAGTCTGAAACCCAGGAATTCGACCTCCTCAACCCCGAACATGCACTTCTCCGAGTTCAGTGTGACCCCATGCTGTTCAAAACGCTGAAAGACCTGCTCCAGGCGAGCATCATGCAGTGCGGTGGTGGGCGCATGCACCACCACATCATCCAGGTAGATGGAGACACCCTGGATACCAGCCAGTATGAGTGACATTATCTTCTGAAAACAGCTCGGGGCTGATGAAAGTCCAAATGCCATGCGTTTAAATCTGAAAACCCCCACGTGCGTGACAAATGCTGTAAAGTCCATGCTGGCCAATGCCAGGGGAACCTGCAGGTAGCCATTCCGTAAGTCCATCTTACTAAAAACAGTAGAGCCATGAAAATGGCTAGTGAGCTCCTCAGCTGTGGGTAGGGGGTACTTATCAGGGATGATGGCCTTGTTCACATCTGTGGGGTCGGCACAGAGTCGCAGTCCGCCCCCCTTTCTCTTGGCTATTACCAGGTTTGACACCCACGGGGAGGCATCAACAGGCTCTATGACGTCCAACTCCACTAGGCGATGCAGCTCGGCCGCCACCGCGTCACGGAGAACCAGGGGAATGCGCCGTAGGGGCTGGATAACAGGACGGACTGACAGGTCCACCGTAGGCTGGTGTACAAATCCAGTCATGCGACCCAGCCCATTGAACAGTTGTGGGACACAATAAGAACACAAAACGAAACGTTATTCAGACATAACAGCCTCATCCAACGAACTGCGGTCAAGTGAGCCGTCGTTCGCAGAAAGCGAGTCAAGCTATCCGCGTTCGGATTTTTCTTGCGCGTAATATTTGTTTACTTACAAATATGCCGGGACAGGCCAAAATGCGAAATGCACACATAAATAAATAAAAGCTTTTTCATAACGCAGCCACAGAATGGCGCTAAAGCAGTTACACAAATAACAGGCTGTAGCAAATTCAAGTTACTGTATTTTAAACGAATGACTTTCTTAAATTACTTTTTTGTACAAGATATAATAGTAGCCTATAGATAAGGGGAAACCATTTTGTTAAGTAGAAAAAAAAAAAAAAAAAACATGTTTCTGATTGATGTGATGTTTTGGCCCGCCATTCAGTTGCTCGGAAAAAATTTGGCCCCAGGTCAAACTTACTTGCCGACCCCTGCTCTAGAGACACTTAATGGCTATGTGGATGTGAAACTCTTCACACTACGGACAGAACTGAGAGTTTTCAGAAGACAAGGGGGGGGTCCCCTCTGTTAGCAAGCGGGAGGAGACCCTTGTAAATTAGTGACTGTTTTCGCTATGGCTCCTCTTCAGTGGTGCAGTGCAGCCTCTGCACCGAGCTGATGAAGTCTGCCTCTAAAAATTAAAATAGGTTGCTTGTTAGTTGCACTTTCCCGGATGTCACTCTTTGACCGTAACCGACTTGACAGGGCGAGGAACAGATTTGCCCCCTCTCCTCTCCTCTCCTCCATCCTCCTGAGGCATCATTTAGGGGACGACGGGAGCTCTGCAAATACCGGGGACACCTTCTCGCGTCTTGCTCTCATCATCGCTCGTATGGAGGGGGTGGGGGGAAGGGTGTGGCTCCGGGGTCAGGGGACGGGCCCGTAGGGAGAGGCTGATAGACGTTTCAATCTGCCTGTGTTGCTTGCTCATCTCCCTGGCAGGGGGGACAGTCAGCGGACAGCCACCCTCTGACTTGGGAGGAGACGCTTGTCATTAACAATCAGCCAGTGAAGCTGTCACTCTCCTCGTGGAAAGCAGATAATGCGGGTCAGGGGAACCATGGGAGACGCTCAGTGTCCTTGAATTAGGTCATGTAGTGCTCGTTAGGGCCCCATGCGTTACCTTGACTCTTTCTCGTCAGTGCTGCAGATCAGGAGAACAGGCCGGCAGGACCGAAGGTAATTAATATTGACAAATTCAAATGTATGCAGATATTACAGACATTATTATAGCTGGCAAGAGGAAACGCCGTCGCCATCAGTGAGGCTGCACACAAACTGCTGAAGTGATACTTTCGCAGCAAATAAGACTATCTTAGTGAAATGGATTTCCTCCTCCCTGTAAGGTCGGCCACTGCCTTTGCAAGACAAGCCTTTTCTCTGCTGCAAGGACACGCTGGCCTAATTTGTGAGTTAACAAGCATGTAAACCCCTCTCCTCCTGAAGCAGCGGAAGAGTAAAAAATACTTTGTGTAGCCGGATACGGGAGCTAGAGAATACAAGAGTGTGTTTAAAATCCGAGCCTCTGCTAGAACCGTATGAGTTTTAGACCCCTGATGAATATTATCCTTGGCACATATAGCATTTTTAGCCATGATGATTCTCCCTATTTTGTTCCCCCCCCCCCCCACAACCGAAAATCTAGGTCAGAAAATGTTATTGTACTAAAGCCATGGAGAGATTAAAGCACTTCTGGATAATTTATAGCAGTCAGTCTCACTGGGTGATGCTGTGTTTGGGTAAATATAGCAGACAGCATTGAAAGTGAATAAGGCAGACATGTTTATTTCAGAAATTCACAAGTTAAGTGTTTTTGTCTGACCCAGACGGCTTGTGCTCAAAAACTTATTTTCATTCATTTAGATTGAGGGCACAGTTCAAATTTGCGGAGCAGGCAGCTTTGGGTCACAACGTGAAATGAATTGTGTTTCTGTCCCCCCTCCTTGTTACGTGTAATGGCATCGCGAAATTGCAGAGTGATGAGTCCTTCTTGCTCCTTTTCATTTATTTCTTTGCCTCTCGTGATCGTGCAGAGCGCCTCTCAGGTTACAGGACCGAAGCTCGGCGCCGCTCTGGAAGTTAAAGCAGTCACCGTCAGACACCTTTGATGAGTCAGTTTAGGAGCGCCGATAAAAACAAACCCACTAATGTCTGCCAAGAAACCCACTGACATTTGGCGTCCGAGTTCACTCTGCCTTCGGTCCTTGTCATGTCCTACTTTCCTGCCATTTAAAAACTTGTTTCAACCTAACGTACATGCAGTTGAATCTCCATAAAACTGGCCCTCTCACAGGGATGAAACCAAGATCCGTGCTTTCATTAGTTTGAGGACACCCCCCTGTGACACGCCTGCGTGCCTCCGTGCTCTGTGCAGAACTCGACTCCCTCTCTCTGTGTTATTTATGAGAAGTGCAGACACTGCCCGAGCCTGGTCTGAAGACAAGCTCTAGTCTTTTAATGTGGCTGGAATATGATCTCTTAGACAGGCTCTATGGATCTGAGAAAACACATTACAATCAATGGCTTCCCTGAAAAGATACCAAAGTGTATCACACACGCCCACTTGTTTAAATGTGCAAGAGAATGACTTTGCTTCCGGACAAGGCTCTTAGTTGTTTCCTGTCTTTGCTTTGATAGAGGCATCAGAGATTGACATTATACCACTTCATCCGCAGATTAGTTTTTGCATTGTGGACTCTACGGCAACATCCGTGCTCCATTAAGATGAACTGTTGTGGAGAACAAAATGAAAGCCTAGGTGCCTCTCAGCCTGTCATATGATGTAATACAAATCATTCTCCTGCATGGCTTGAAAATTTTATGCTGCTGCTTTTGGGTGTTGTCTCGTTTCCTAAACGGGCTGCCCCCTCTGGACTACAGCTTCCACCCTTTTAAAAACAATGCTCAGCCTCCTCCTCTTGATCCTCCTCGCTGAAACGCCTGCATCCATTTGCCTGGTGCAGCTCGTCTGCTGGATTCAGCGAGATTCATTTTCTGCGGGGGGAAAATTGGTGTGCTGATTGGCCTCTTTACTCATGGATTAGCCATTAAAAAGCTGTTAGCGACTCTCTCACTATCAGCTCAATGCAATCATCGAACCAGAGATAAGGTCATTATTACAGTCTGTGCAGAGAGGTTAAAATCCCCCTTGAACTCGGTTCAGTTCAAATTGGTGCGTGCTCTGGAAGGAGGTAATGGACAAATTATTGCTCCCTCTGAGATATCATTGTTATTGAGTCTGTTTCATCACATTGGCAAAAGCCATTAAGAGGCTTCTAGAGTCTGTGAGTTTATTTCTCATATACTGTTGTTTACATACAGAGAGCACAGCAGTTTTCAACACTGCACATCTCCACTTGTGTGTATATCTAAATGAGTCCGTAGTTCATGGTTATTTTTGGAAATGAAAGACAAGCGCAGTGTTTGCTATCTTTATTTGAACACCTCGCAAGCCAGCGGGCAGAACTGTACAGTATTTCTGGTCCATAATTAGCCGTGTAGGAGGATGTGAGATGAGACCACAAGAAGGTACAGGAGGAAAGACTATACTAAAATCATTTGCTGGTGCCCGCTCACTGCTCATCCAGAGCTCGTGACAGGAGATCGGGACACCTCGGGGTCTGCATCTATTCATTCCACTATCGCTGACCTGACCTAGATAAATGAAGCTTTGTGTCTATCTGCGTTTTCTACCTTGTTGCCTCCCTAAGGCCTTAAAACATTTCCCCAGACTTATTTGACTGAGTGATAAGAAAATGCAAAAATAACACACCACCTTTTTGGCTGCCAGGTTTCCTTTCTAATGGGAAACTGCGACGGCAAAAAAGGTTGACTTGGCTCAGAGACTAGCTTTGCCTTGGGAAATGGGAAAGGTATTTTTGAGAGCCGTACCGAGCTCATGGTCTCTTCTTATCAGAGGAAGCAATATTCACGGCCTACCAGCTCTTTGAGGTTCAGCAATTAAATGTTAAACCCATCTGATATTCGTCTGAAGATATTTGTGTGACATTAAAGCTGCTGCGTCAGCATTTGCTTGATCACTTTTAACTGTTTCTTTTGATTAGTGCTGCGATCTGTCACCAAAAGTCAGCAGGGATATTAGTTTGCAATGTTTCATTTCCACAACTACTGAAAATGTAACCCTGAAGGTCAAAACAACTGACAAATATGTGTCTGTGTGTTTTTTTTAGGCGGGCCTTCTCGGTGGTCGTCCTCTCACTGTGACTGCTGCTGCAAGAGCCACAAAAGTGAGCGCGAGGGAGAGAGCGGCACCTCCTTCAACGACCTCTCCACTTCCTGCTCTGAGACCCAGTCGGAGGCCAGTTCCCCTCAAGGAACCGTTGTCCGTGGCCCCGTGAGCCGACGGCCCAACGCCCAGACGCTGGATCGCTCCATGCCCAAAGGGCCGGCTCACATGATGCAGCACGGCGAGATGCGCCGCAAGACAGACGGGCTCCGCATCAGAACCTTCGGGGTCCGGGAGCGGGAGGCCGCGAAGAGGAAAGCAAACAAGGAGAAGATGACGCCAGAACAGGAGCTGGAGAAATGCATCCAGGACTTCCGTCGCATTAGGATTCCTGATCGCTTTCCGGAGAGGAAGAACATTTGGCAATCAGAGCTCCTGAGAAAGTACCGTCTCTAATTATGAGTGTGAAGAAGAGACAGCGAGTTGGTAGTGTAGTATCACGTCGCCGTCAGTGAAGAGAATAAAACTGCAAAACACTGCACCCTCTAAGGCACATACTGTACTAGAAAAGTGGCCACTTTCCTGCCAGGATGAGCACACACAGTACAAGGCAGCGGGAGTCAGTGATTTGTAACGTATGCACAGTGTTGTGTATGATATGCACATGTGTAAATCAGGTTCCTCCTGTTGGGGCTTACATCGCACTCCCCGCTGTCACTTCAGAGAGTTGAGGCACAGACGTGCTAAACGCAACAATATCACTAACAACAAAGCAACCTCAGGGGCAACATCGTTTCAGTTCATCAACCTGTCACATACTGTATGTGCAACTGGCCACCACGGCTGTTTTTTAAATGGATGTACCCAGATGGTGCTGTGAGTTAGCGAACGGAATATCACTATACTCCACCAATAACACGTATACTTATAGTACGCTTTGATTGCAGCACTGCATGTCATTTCACCCTTAGCATAATTATGCAATATTGGACAAAACTTCTATTCACTGTTTGGTGTGATGGGTTAAAATGGTGTGTCATGACTGAGACTGAACGAGGAAAGCACTGCCTAGACCTGTTTGCCATTGTAAAACTTTTTTTTTCTTTGTCTAATGTTGTCATTATGTGTTGGATAGATGATGTTGTGTAGCTAGAGTATATAATGCCAATGGATATCGATCTAATCCTTGATTGTACGTGTGCAAAAAAAAGAAAATAAATGGGTTAGAACTGGATTTAATCATAATGGGCCTTCTTGCTACCTCTTGCAGCTTTCCGGTCGTAGTATAGACACGGCTTTGTATTGTGATTCAGTGAAGTCGATCAGAAAAGTACGAGTAGAAACTGAGAAAAATGAAAAGCAATGAGTTAAGTGAAGTGTGCTTCTGGGCAAATGCTTTAATGCTTTTGGAGTTATTTAGCTGTCAAAAAGACGAACAAATGAATTCCAAACAGAGCAACACCCCTCCCTCTCAAAAATGTTGGGGTGGGGGAGGGGTTATCAGGCTACAGTGATAACTGCTCACTTTAATTTACGGTGGTGTATTTTAGGCAGGGTAAGCCATGCTGGAAGTGTTAAGTATATTAGAAACACACCCTGGCTAAAATCTGATTTACAAATATTTGCAAAACCACAGATGGGACAGTTTATTTTTTGCAAACTCTAAATTGGCTAGGTGGCCAGCGAGCAGCCATTTTTGACAGATGTCATTGTCTATGTAACTGTCTTGGTGCGACAGCGTTTCAGAGCTCCAGCTTTGGGATCGATCTCGTCATACTTTAGGCAGAAAGCTGGACATCCATGTTGTCTGGAATGCAGCATTTGATTACGCAGTGATACATAGCAATGCAGTAAAAGCAGGTCCTTGAGGGTGAGATGTTCAATGCAGCACTAAGGAAAAGATTAAAAAGTTTAAAAGGATTAAACTGTGTGCAACAGTCTTACTGCTGCCATAGTGATACTCCCATAGTCTGGAAGAAGGATGTGTCACTAGCTAACTATATTTCATGAGATCGCATGCTATTTTTCCAAAAGAGTTTGTCAGGTTTTTCCAAGTATCTTGGAGATTCTCGCCTGTTTCTGCGTCTCTTCATATAATCCCAGACGGACTCCATGATGTTGAGCTCAGAGCTCTGTGGGGGCCATAGCATCTGTTGCAGGACTCCTTGTTCCTTTTGTCATTGAAGATGGTCCCCCATGACTCTGGCTGTATGTCTGGCCTCCTCGTCATGCTGCAGTATAAAATTGGGACCTGTCAGACGCCTTCCCGATGGTGCTGCATGATGGATTAGAATCTGCCCATAATCCTCAGCAACAAGACCAATGATTCTGACCAAATCCCAAACTCCACTCTCACCACCGCAGCCCAGACCTCCAAGAAACCTTTACCTTGCTTCACCTTGCCTTGTGTCTTGTTACTCTCCCTGTTAGCTTAACCCTGGGCCTTGACAGATGGCATTGCTGAACATGTTTGGATTTTGCAGGGAAGAGAGTTTGATGTGACTTTCGTCAGCTGTGCTCAGTTTCCGGCTCTCAGTCAAGCTCGCTTCTGTGTACTCCAGCACACTTGGAAACACCTGCCTCTGAGAGTTGTGCCTGTGAGAGACCACGCTGATGCAAGATGATCATCTTGTTGCCATGCTTACTGTTGCTGTGGTGTAAGATTTTTGGATTAAACCTAATCTTTTTAGAATAGCTTTTTTTTTAGTTCAGTCCTTATGTTACTTTCTTGTTCATCAGCACATAGTTACATAGTGTAATCAGTGGTCCCAAGGCCCCAGGCAAAGACGTACGTGTGCTGTCCCTACAGTCTTGCAAACTAGCAGAATTTGTTGTCCGAAAGATTGAAGGGGACTTCTTGGGAGAGGGTTGTGGAGAAATGCAAAGTAGGGCATTAATAGGTTTAAAGGGAACTGCTGTTTTTTACAACCTGGACCTTATTTCTGGCATTTAATACGATCGTTTACTCACCCATATAACTTTGGTGTCATTTTTAGTCATTGGGAAGATATTTAGTTCTAGCGGAGTGCCGCTTATATCCATATAATGGGAGTGATCGGGGCACCGAAACGCAGCCTCTAAATTGCGCAGGTAACTCCGCTGAGTACGGAGTTGTCCAGACCCCGGATGATGATAACAGGTAACTCCGGACTCAACGGGGAATAGCACTAGCGTATCATAACAAAATATTGGTGTAATTAACGAGTTTCGTGGCAGATAATGCGTTACTTAGGGGCTGTGTTTTGGTGCCCCGACTAAAAATGACACCAAAATTATATGGGTAAGTAAACGATCGTATTTTATGCCCGAAATAAGGTCCAGGTTGTAAAATACAGTAGTTCCCTTTAAGGAGGTTTAGGGATGTAATCGCGAAATAAACCAAAAGAGAGTCATCTGGAGGCCCCCCTGTCATATTTTTCATGAAGCCTTAAGCAATTGCTTGGTTTGCCTGTCCTGATGGTGGCCTCCTTTAAATGTACTTGTTTAATCTTGCAATCTTATAAGTAATATACTTATAAGTTTTTCTTTTTGAAATCTGCAGACAAGTTTAAAATAACAAGCAAATCCATGTAGCTGTAAAATACAGAGCCCTTTTAACATAATTCTTACTTTGAGCGGAGACCTCTTCTAAAAATTTAAAGGCTGTCATTTTTTTTTTTTACTACCTTATGAAAGTAAATAAGGAGCGGAATTTCCCCCGTGGCAGTTACATATTCCCATCTTTCTCCACTTAGAGGTGAGTCATGGATTTCCCAAATACAGACGACTGCTCGACTGTTGCACCCGTCTCCAGCCCGCCGCACAAAAAAACTGACTTCATTTAAGAAGTGAAATAGATCCTTTTTTGTTGACATTTTAATGTGTGCCTCATCCTCTGGAGAGGATCTCAAAGACAGGGAAAGAGAAGCGTGGAGGACTATTTTTAGATTTCTGCAGTGTTCCCACATCGCATTCGTATGAAGCGAGGTTTGGGGACTGGTACACTGCAACCCCGAAAACAGCCGGTTTGATGATAGATGTAGACCTGCACCTCTCTTGGGACAGTGAGTGTCCTCCAACACAAGTACCAAGGAAATGGCTTTGTTATGGCTTGGTAAATTTCTTCTTTAGGCTGAAATGCTATACAACCAGATAATAAACATACGCGCCCATAGCTCCTCCACCACCATCAGCTAAAGCATGAATGCCAAATGAAGCCAATAATTCTGGCTAAATAGACCATTCGCCTGCAACCATATGTTGCAAAAAAAAAAAAGCTGAATTTATTTAGCTCCATCTAGCTGCCATTCAGCCAAGAAGAGATATGGGTTACGATGTGAATGGGCTTCAAGAAACCTTCAGATTTTTAATACAACTGCAAAGAAAAAAATAGCAAAAACCTGGAAGGAGGCTGCACAAAATGAATTAGTTCCTCTCCTCTGCTCTGCACCTGGACCCATATTTATTTCTCTCGGCTGCCATTCAACAGCATGAAATCTCTCACTCTCATGGAATCCAATACCCCCTTTCCCCGTCTTTTGAAAACCAGATCCGTTTTGGATGACATTTCGCCTATAATCTGAACCCTAATACCTCAATAGAAAATCAATGCATCTGTTTTTGCATATCAAATATACATAACATCACAGCGCAGCCTGGCCTGGCCTGATCTTGCCCAGGTGACCTTGCTGGCCTATCCCAGGGAACCACCCTAACGCGGCCGCTACCACTCTGCTTTCCTTTCGGATCAATAGCTTCAGATCCTGGCCCGGGCCCTCTGGTCTTTGTAGACGGTCGATAACCAACATCCTCTTCAAGGATGCAAAGCAACGTTAAATCTTCAATCAAAAAATGAGTGCTGCTACCACTACATGCCCTCAATTATCTGGCTGGGATGCCTGGAGGCCTTTCAGAGCACACAGCAGATTTCTTTAGCAGGAGATCTGACAGCATGATTGCAGCCCTTGTATTAGAAAATTACTGCAAAGCCTGCGTGGATTCAGGAGTGGGAGAATTACCCCGATTATCAGATATTAGACGACCAGAAAAGACTGTTATTCACATGTGGAATAATAGAAGCATGATGTAAAACCAAGCAAACAGGATTTCATTTTTCATACAATAAGGATTAGACTCTTTAGTGTATGAGGTTTGGAAGAGACTCTTGTTCATTTTCCTTTTATGTTATAAATACACAATGATGGCTGATGTTTGTTTTTTTTTTGCAAAGTGGAAGACGACCGGAGCTATACATCAGCGCAGGTGCGGGATCATTTCTGACAGGTTTGACACCTGGAAAAGAAAAATGAATTTTGCGATTTATCTCCTTCTACTGAAAAAAAATAAATAAATTACTCACGCACGAGTGGGAGGGGTCTTGTGTAGCTTGCAGCACGTTTCCATAAATATCCAAGATGTTTTTCTGCTCACTCATCTAATTTTAGATGACTGACATGTCAGAGTTTTACATACTCTGGGGAGGTGAATGTTCCCGGCTAACAGCGACACATTTCTTCTTTTTTTTTTCGTCCCCTGATGTTTATGTCTTTTAAAAGAAAATTGTCACTTCTTCTTTATGCCACAATGCGCTTTGGAGTTTAATGAAAAGAATTCAAATAATGATGATGTGCAAATCTTGCAGCTGGCCAACTACGTTTACTAAAGATTCATTTGTGATTTGTTTCTTTGTTTTGTTAATTTTGAAGATGAACTTAATTGCAGCGTAACATTTGCATCCCAGCGTCACCGCTCCGGGGGCCTAGTTTCCCCATTAGTGTCACGTCATGTGTTATTTGCTGAGAAATGTATATTTCATAGAATTTTATGACTCTCAACAGGGCCGAATTTCCTTTTCAAGCCACATTGTGCTGTGAGCTGTGATTATACTAAGGCTACATACTGTGAGCACATTCATTGGGAGCCCGCAGGGACATAGTTAGAGAAATGGGAGCCAATTTACAGCCTCGGAGTACATTTGGGGTCTCACTCTGGCCTGATTCTGCCAAGTCCGATGCGCGGAAATACCAGTGGAACAGATTACAAATGAATCCGGGGGAAGACGTGACAAAATGATGGTGGAATTCGTCGCCGCAGAAGCAGCAGGATATGGGGAGCGATATCCTGAATGGTGGGGCTTGAGTGGAATGCAAATACAGAGAGAAGGATAGAAAAAAAACACAGGCTGACGTTGTTCACCATTATCAACAACTAATCACCATCAACAAGTGAAACACAGATTTGTTTCTACACATTTTCCTTCTTAAAACTCTGGCTTTTCTAACGCTTTCACTAATTTGTCCTCAACTTCCTCAGTCTTTGCAGGGAGATAGCGAAACTTAAAGGTGCAGCCAACCCATATTTAAATATAATTTAGTCATGCATGTTAGCTGCTGACATTTTTCATACCTAAAAACTGTGACATAATTTTTCTGAGAAATAAGTTACCGTGAACTGGTTTCCTTGGAACTGCTTTCGTCTGAAGAGATTTTTCAAGATAAGGAAGGAGCAACCTTTGGAAAATAGGCTGCGTTATAGATTTTAAGTGATGCGAGCACCTCGAACAACCTCCACTCCCCTCTGTTGCATGAGTGGCCCAGGTCTCAGGTAGAAATCTCGAAACTTGGGCAAGTATAAACAGAACGCTCTCATGACCGCAGGTGAGGGTAGGTGGGGGAATTTTGGATGAACCGACATTTCTAGAAGAAACATGTGTGATCACGTTTTGATATATATATAAAAAGAAAACTGGAAGTTACTTACTGCAAAGAAGGGTTTCAATGCTGTTTTTTTTTTTTTACACTTTATTTGTATTGGCACACCTGGCTCATTTGAAGCAAGCCTGGAATAAATCTGTCATCATGAACGTTGTAATGTTCAGATTTCGATTTCGAAAGAGTTGGAGGCTACAGTTCATGTGATGCACTTAGAGAACAATCATTTAACTTTCACTTTGTGAGCGGAGGAAACTAAGGCTTTTTGAAAAACAATACAATCTCACTGAATTCAAGACGGTCGGATTGATTTCCGGCTGGCAACTGAGTGTATTCTTTTATTTATGAACGCACACTTCAGGGCCAAAAAATGTCAAGGCCTTGCTGTCGGCTTAGGCCCCCACACACACACTACAGTGACAGGTGTCAGTCAATAATGCTGACTTCAGCAGGCATCGAGTCCACTCAGTCTACTTTCGCACTCCTTTGGCGCCCCACCTCCTCCCTCAGCTCAGGGCTCTGGCGCCAGTACTGAGGTACAACAACGAGCACACAACGCTCCTCAGACCACCTCTGTCAGCATGTTACCTGGATTACGTGCGCGGCTCTGCACGCTTGTTGGATATTCCTTCGTTCCCCCGTGGGATCCACACAACGAGGCTCTGAATCCAGATGTAAATATACCGGGGTCACGAAAGGAAGTGTAGAACAACAGAGAAGGGTATATGCATGCTCAGAATAACCTGATCTCCGTCCCTTGAGAAAAAAAGTCCACAAGAAGCAAAGAAAGAAAGGGAGAAAAATGAGGGTGCACTCCGCTGCCTTGTTATGAGGTCAGCCAAGTGAACTTGAAGCTCTGCAGCGTCTCTGCAGGTGCACTTAGCGGGTTTCCTCTTGGCAGATGTAAGGGGGCCGATTTACAGTCAAAGTGTCTTCCACTCGTCATTTTCCCCCTCATTACCTTATCCCTTTCTCAAGGACTGCTCTGGAGAATATACAGGCTCAATTAAGCTGTTCTGACCGGAAATCCCATTGCTCATAAATCACCTCCAAGGGCTACTGATCAGCTATAGCACGGTGTAAAGCAGCACACCGTGGCATGTGCAGCGGGGCAGAGGCTATTATAAATCAAAGGAAGAGTGCCGGGAATATTGCGGGGGATAAAATACTGTAGGACACCGCGTCATAAATCTGGAAAATAATCACTGATTGTCTGTGAGGTGTGATATCAGACAGCGAGTACAGCCGGACAGGTAAACAGTTACGATGCTACGAAAGAAAGGGGCAAGGACTTGGTCCCCTTACGCACAGCCCGTCCGTTAGGAAAGCACAAGTTTTTTATACTTTTGACTTTTATGGTGGATGTTAAGAACCAGGAGTAAAGACCTCTATTTTCTGCCGAGCCATATTTTGTACAGTTAAAATCTGCTTTAGTCAGCTAATGTGTCGGCGTATTAAATAATCATTGTCTTAATTCCTTCCAACATTTTCCCAGCGCTGTGCAATTAGAACTGCGCGGCCCAACCGTAGCTTGAGGTGCTGTTGCTTTATAAAACTTCCTCAAATAGCTCCGGAGCACATTTTCTTACGTGTAACCCCTTTTAGTGTAAAAGTGAGATAAAGGCTCTGTTGGCTGTTAATTCATTTCATGCCTCTTAACGAGGGCCTTGGGAGAAGCCCTTCTCTGAATACATTACAAAGCTATTACTGTATAAGGAAAATAATCTCAGTATTAAATTGGAGCATTCAATTTGACTCCGAGGCGATGGAGCGGGCGCAGGTTTAATTAAAACAAATCCTTCACGTGACTTAAACTGATGGGAGAAAATTATTCTCAGAAGATCGGTATTTTGCTTGGAATTTGCTGAATTTGAAATTTCAACTTTCATATTGGAGCAAAGACAACCCCCACCAAAACCCACTGCGACGACGAGTCTGTCCCACTACAATTCTTTGACTGTAATCCAATCTATTTTCAGTGGTAATCTGTTGTTTTTACAGGATGGGGGGAAGCTACGGCACCACTCAACAGAAGCCCTGTATTAATGCCAAATACATTAATTTCCCAGATAGGCTCATTCTTTTCTCTAGAGGAATAATTATCTCCTCGTAGCCTTCCAATACAGGACCGCAGGAGGTGTTTTTAAATGGGTTATTATGCGCTGTTTTTACAAAACCGAGCGCATCCCGCATGTAAGAAGGCGCCCATGTAACCCATTCTGCACCAGATTAATCCCTCCAGAGATTAAACGTCGCACACAGATGGTGGGCATGCTGCATTCACATCGGGTGACCTGCTACCATCGCTCTGTGACGATAAACAGTGCACTAAACATGTCCTCTCAGATTACTTGAAAGCGCATGAGGCCTGAATGTATGAAACACAGGGAATACACCCTGCACACACACACACTCTCGCAGTGTGTCTAGTGACAGGCTGCAAATGAAGCACTCAGCTGCTCATCTTAGATAATCTCAGGTCAAGAATAACAATGAACAGGGACAATGATGATGTTGTGTAGTGGCAGGAAGTTAATGCTTTACTGGCATGAGCTGACGTCCGGATAACCTTTGTACATTTAGGTCAGATATTCATATCCGCCTCGAGATACAATAAGTATCAACTTTGGTGCAATATTTTAATTTCACTGTCTAGTTCTCTGGTTTATGACCAAACCTACAAAACTAATGGCATTTCCATCAGCCTCAGCTTCACACTGTGTTGGAAAGAGATCGTTCTGCTGTTTGGGAGTGGGGTTGTTTGAGTTTCTTGTAGCAGCTGCACATTGACAATGAAATCAGCAGCAAAACACATTTTAGTCACCTAAAACAAGCCCGCCTTAAAAGAGCTATATCAGTTTAATGTACACTATAGCTCTCTTCAAAGCCGCCAAAGTCCATTGACAACTGTTGTAACTTTTACCCTGCAGAGAAACAGAGCGGGTAAGGCCAAATGAAGAACAACAAGAAATAAACAAGTTGGCATTTCCTCACCTGAATTTCATTTCTGGAAGTTAAGCCTTTAAAAAAATAGCGGACAATAAATGAAAAAAAGACAAAATAAATAAATGGTGATCATTGTTTTGGCAGTTAAAGGTTGAGAGGAAGACGTGAACTCATTATCTGAGGATTTCGAAAACCCTGGCTATGACTTCCTCTGTGCTCTTTGTTTTTCTTTGTAAAAAAAAATGCATTGATGCTCTTATTGTGCAACTATGCAGGCACAGAGAACGGTTGTTGGCCTACGACACAAAACCCAACAGATGCTTCTACTCTTGTAGCAGCGAAAGTGTTAAGACCCTTGCGCTCTCATTAATCTCTATTGGCCCGTGTCACCGCTCAGAACAAAAGGCGAGATTACTCCCATCCTAGGGCTCAGACTCTCATTTAGCCACATACTTCAAGCCATTATTCAGCCATCATAGGGAAGCCAGAAAAACAAATGGTATTTACGTCAAAGGCCCCTATTACCTCGGGGTGGAGGAGGCTAGGAAGCCAAGAGATGGGGGAAAAGGGAACTGGGGTATAAACAATACTTTGAAACTCATCACGGAGCTGCGGTGCATTCACTTCCTCTGCAAGTGTCGGACTGTCGTCTGTCATCTAAGAACATGACAAACGGCTGAAATGAGCCGGAGAAGGATTTGACACAGATGTCTGACACCGCCATCTAATCCTTCACTTCACTCTGGAGGCGCCGCGATGGGATGAACTTGATTGCCATGGCAACAAACTCAAAAATAATCCTGCAGACCCTGAAAGCCTGGGTAATTGGGTTTGATTTTGATTGCGGTATTAAATCACAGTCTGTTTCCACACCAAAAAAATGATTGATGTACAAATTGGGCTGTTAATTAGTCACCCGCATGAAGGCGGCCTGCGGCCTATCGCAGTCTAAAATCAAGGAGCTCATTGGTGTGGTTTTAACCTACAAGCTTCTTTCACAGCTGAACCACGGCTTAGCCTCAAAAGTAACACTGATTATATCTGTAGTGCAGCGCTGTCTATCATTTGCACCACATCTAATTTGAACCTGTGTTGAGATATCAACTGATCTATAAGTTACAGCCTGAAAAAGCAAAGTCAAGGTGAAAGGGGAGAAACGATGAGTGTGTTAAGGGCAGGGCGAAGGCAATAGGTGACACTGAGAGGCCCTGCGAGTGTGATAAATCCACGGTTTGGGCGGCAGCCACGAGCCACGGAGAGAAGTCTGCTCTGTGATTAACTTTAGATAAAGGAGACTACAGACCCGGCCAAGCAGGATCGGAGCTCCTCGAGGAAACCCGAGACAAGATTTAAGCACAGGATGAGGAAAACCGCACTCTCTCTTGATCTGTTATTTTTAACACACTGATCCTTTCTAATGGTTGACCGCCATCCAGAGCAGAAAAACACTCTAGCCATGAGAGAAAATGAGTGTGACAAAACAGTATTCTGCAGCTTGTGTGTGTGTGTGTGTGTGTGTGTGTGTGTAAGAGCCTTGAGCAAATGCATAAACCCCTCCAAGGGACTGGTGACATTTCCCGGTTTTGTGCACCATACAAATTATATCCGTGGCTTAACAGGACTCGTGATCTGGCCTCTATGGCATTCGGCGTCACCTTAATCACTGCTGACACACTTTTCTTCACCGCTGTGACCTCGTCCACCACTTATCGAAGAAGGTCACAGGACAGTGGGGCTTGCCGTATATTTTTTAACACTCCCTCACACCTTTTCTTGTGCCTCAAACCGTGGTTTTTGCCAGTCGTCCACTGTAAGCTGGCCCAACTGGTAATTTCCTGAACAACACCTTAATTTGAGCAGCACATTCCCAGATGTGTGTTTCTAATGAGCGTGCATGAATAACGTTGAGGCAGAGAGACAAAGGAAGAGGTTGCATAACCTATTTTGAATGCTTCCCAGTCTCCAAAATTGATACCAAGCAAACAGTGCGACACATGTATCTGCCTACTGAATGGGAATTAGACGCACACAAAGGCACATCAAAGGGTGTGATTGAGGGGGTTTGTTCCACAGGAGATGAGTGAAAGAGCCAGACGTTTCAGATGTGAATTACTTTCATCATCCGCGTGCACACACACACACACACACACACACTCACAGGGCAGGCCATAATAATCATGTTAGTGCATTTACTTTGCAAATTCTCCTGTTCACGGAGTCTTGAGGGATAAATAGAGGCCACTTCTTTTCTTAATCAGAGGCTGCGGCTGAACATACGTGCACGCAGGTTTTTGCTGAAGGTCGGCTTGTTTTTTGTCCATGAAGGACTTCGGCAAAACCTTTGTTTGTCGCGGCGCCTCACCTTTGAGTCGACGCTCTGCAGAATACAAGCGCAAAAGCCGTTCGGCGTGTCTGCTCCGCTTAAAGGATAAGCCTGGCATTAGTCTCTAGTCCTCTAAATCTTTAAAAACAGGTCACACATATACACTTTTAATTTCAAACACTCAATTTTTCTAAACTGAAAAAAAAAAAAAAACCACATGCACACAAAAGTTTGCTGCAGTTTTCATTACTCACTTAGGATAAATATAAATAACATTTGTTAGGGACTATTTTCAGTTAATGCACAAAGCATACTCAGCATTCTCACAAATTACATCTGCATTCAGGACCAATGCTAAAATCAGCCCATGTAAGAGTCTGAAAGGATGCGCATGTGTTATTTCAGCTGCTTGTCAAAACATATTCAAGTTACAGTTAATAATGAATAAGAGCTTAAAGTGCAGATTGAGGGTATTCACGTTCAAACTTGGGAGAAAGGTGCAGGAATTGCAACCATTTTTATGCGCAGGGTTTCGGGGCTTCAAGCATTATTAGACTAATTAACCATAAATAAAATGACCATATGCAGGCAGCGACTGTCTGGAGTCTGGAGCTCATGGACGACATATGAGTTTCTTTCTTTTTGGTGCTTTGCCAGGACTTTACTGCTGCTGTCTTTGCTAGTTTGTTTGTGGGACTTTCTCTCTGAAGTTTTGTCTTAAACAAGAGAACTTCAATACGAGTAGCTCAGCACTGCAAAATATTCTTTACTAATACTTCTTACTGTTTAAAAACCTCCTGAGTTATTTTCGCAGTGTGCTTCTGGGCCATTGCCTACCTGCACTTTAAAGAACCTTCCCCTGACCTTGCTTCATGTAGCTGAATCTGAGTCTGTCCTCTATCACATCATCAATAAACACTAGGAGTGACCCGGGGCCATGTGTGCCCATGCATCACACTAATACAGACCATGTGACCTGAATATGTTTTAATAAACAGCTAAAATGACAAAAATATGTCACTGTCCAAACATATTTGACTCATAAAAAGAAAATCGGGAGCATATGTTTTGGCACTCTGAATCTTTATACAGCCTCAGTTCAGTTACGTAAGGGCAGAGCTGAGGGTTATACCCAGTCATTAGGGGACCAATTACTTTCTTTATCCTATGACTTGTTACAAGTATTGATCACAGGGATGGTAATCAGAGTTTGTACACGCTCTCCGAGACCGTTTCTCAGGATGAGCTCCCTCCCTATTAGGCATCCTGACTCTTTCAATCCCACTGGATCTTAGCGGAGAAGGTGCACCGTGGTTTGCAATCTGTTGCCTGTACAGATTGCAGTTTTGTGCTCTGATATCTGCTGGTGGGCGGCACAGTGGCGTGGTGGTTAGCGCTGATGCCTCACAGCAAGAAAGTTCCAGGTTCGAAACTGGGGCCTTTCTGTGTGGACTTTGCATGGTCTCCCTGTGTCTGCGTGGGTTCTCTCCGGGTACTCCGGCTTCCTCCCACTGCCCAAAGACATGCGTGTTAGGTTAACCGGTGATTCTAAACTGGCCGTAGGTGTGAGTGTGAATGGTTGTCTGTCTCTCTGTGTTAGCCCTGCGATGGACTGGCGACCTGTCCAGGGTGTACCCCACCTCTTGCCCGATGACAGCTGGGATAGGCTCCAATGATATCTGTTGGTCTGTCCAACAAAAATTGGGGATAAGTGAAAAATGTGAAATATTCTCTTCTTCTATCCTCTGAAATGTGAAAATCTGTTATAGGATGTAAGATGTTATATCTTAGGGCAAACTGGATCTATGGGGAGATCATTGTTTTGTCACCATAACAATTAACTGATCAAAACTAACCTAGACCACAAGATATGTCAGTAATTTCAGGTTATACAGTAATGTCCATTACTGGTTTTCTTGTAACTGGAAGAAACATGTCTGTAGTTCAGTGGTGAAGCCATGATGAATAATTTCTGAGCAAGAGGGGAAAGGCTCAGTCTTTACACACTCAGAACCATCAGCTGAAGCAGTTTCGATGACAGTTTTGAAAAATCTATTGCTGCCAGCATTTTTTCTTTTCCACCAAAAACAATATACGTGGCAATGCCAAAATTACCATTCTTCTCAGATGAGACGTTTGTCTGTTGGAAAGAAGCTTCGTTATCGAACACTAACTGAGTTTAAAGATACGGCTCCGACTGCACCGAGCCATGCTTGATGTCTCGCCAGACTTGGAAGACAAAGATGTTTTGGGGGCATTTTTCTAGGATCCTTTTCAAACACACATTTTCTGGTGCAGACTTAAATTTTACACGCAGATCTTCTTTGTTTTGGATGAATATAAACTTCCCTGTGACTTTCAAGTGATTGGATTGGATACTCATGGGACTCAGGGACTTCACATTTTCACTCGTGAGCCACACTCTTGTAGTTTCTCATCAGGCTGTATAATGGGCCGTGTAGTGAGGAGGGGCAGTGTCGCGTTTCAGGTCTTTTTGTGCCGGCACAGGACTGGCCAACCACACAAAGCCTGATTCAGAGACTAAGAAAAGAAGTGGGAAAATAGAGAGAAACTGGGTAACAACAGCTACTCAGAAAGAAGTAGGAGAGCAGGAGGACTGACAGAGGGGAGAGGGTATAAGCAAAAGCGGTCCCAAAGGCAGTGAGGAGGCAGCTGGCTCAGAGGTGTGTCCTATTTTTAGTTTCCCTCATGCACATCTCAAACAGCTGCCGGAGCATTAGCACACAGAGAAACTTCAGAGCATCGTTTCCGCAGAATCAACGCAACAAGGAGGCTTAAATTCCTGCCTGGCTCAGGTGTGTCAGCTCCAAGCTCCACCCCTTCGGCTCCGCTTCCCTCAGGTCGTGTTTTCGGTTAAGCTACTTTTTCTCACGAGCACAAAGGTGAGGTGTAGCGCGAGGGTCACGTGACCCAGAGTGCTGCTTGTGCACGCGGCCTGCAGCCTCACAAGTAAGACAGCTGGAAATAGCCTGCATCCCATGTGAGTAACGTATGGAGGGACATAACAGGCTGAGAGAGCAGTCAAAAGGAGGCCACTGAAGACACGACGAGCTAAGATGTCACTCCGGCGTCTTACGTAAATATAGAAATGCACAATAACTTTTCGCATCAATAGTAGATGTATTGTTTTCCAAAAGAAGCACTGAGCCACTTTATATTTAATTCATGAAATGCTGTAGGAAATCTAAAAACCACCTCAGTAATGACTCCAGACTGAACAGGAGCACCTGCAGTTAGGATGCTATTCCTGTTGTTGCCAGCAGAACCAACGCCTCTGATGCACATTTGAAAAATAAATGAAAATGTCCCTGAGCCGAGCCTCATTTAGGAAACGACTGACAACAATGTTAGCGCCGCGGTAATAAGCTCCTGCATACGTAGGTAGGGCAGCAACTTAGCGCGCTTACCCAGAAGTAAGAAAAGAGGTTGTTTCATTTATTTATCAAATATAAAATATTTAGAGGATTCAATCTGCCGGCAGAGGAGGACGGAGAACAAACGGTGGGTGAAAAAAATAAAAGTGAAGTTGCTTTATGGATGGGTGTTAAAAAAAAAAACCAAAAAAACATCCGGTGTAGAGAGCTGCCTGCTGCTCTGCATATATTTTGGTCTTAAATTACCTTTCCAGGCTTTCAGGCAGTCACGACTGAGTCAGTTGACCCAGAGTGACAACACACTGCGGGCCATTAACATATCACTATGTTGTCAGCTGGACTTTGTCAGAGAATGAGCACGCGGGCGCTTCACCTGAATAAAAGGTGACATGTCTCCACGCACTCACAAAGCCCATACAGATACCCGAGCAAGTGCAGAAGTTCCAGTCGAGCCAGTTTAACTGGAGTCTCCTCCAAACACAACCTGCAGACTCACATGTTTACTCTGTGACAGTTTTGAATCTACTCAACACATCTTTTAAAGGAAAGACAGAAACAATTGAAAAGTGAGTCATCAAATCAGCACCTGGGAACTGGCACAACCATGACAGCGACTAAGTTTTGGGTGGAGGATTAGTTCCCTCTGAAAGGAGGGAGTTAATTATGTGGCTTTGACGCACCTAAAGTGCTGTTCGATTCGTGGCTAATCCTCATCAAGCTGCTGCATATGGATTATGCGTTTCTGACTGACGCCCGGGTTCAAATTAAAGCTGTTGAAACACATACGCTCACACACTCCGAAGCTCGTCTGCACATATGCCACAGTCAAATGATCAAACACAGTAGCGGACAGAAAGGGGGAGAGAGAGGGAGAGAGAGAGGAACTTGAAAAAAAGAGGTAAAGGCAATGCTGAGGCAGATCACATTCAGTGAGTTAGCAGCACTCTCTGGGTACGACAGCATTTTAAATAAAACATGAAAGCTGGAGAAGGAGGCACTCCTCTATATACAGAGACTTGTGGCAGGCCATGATATTCTGAGAGACAGGCCAGCGAGCTCAGAGCTATCCCCGGGGGACACCTATCCATCAGACACACTATATATCAGAACCATCAAACATGGGCCCTCATCCCGCAACATACAGGGCTCCAGAGCAGAGGCCAGACTGACCGGCGGGCTGCAAGGAGCTGATAAGCACTTATGCACTGACTTCCTCTGAACAGCAAAACAACTACGCGCCCCTCCGCAGTATCTTTGGCAGGATGACAGAACTCACAGGTGGACGCATTACAATCATCAGGAAAATAAATTTAAGTACTAAAAACTAAAATCAAGTCCTACTGAGGCTTCCCCTCTGCTCTGCCAGGGTCACCGTGAGAGACTTGAGAGGAAGGCCCTGCACCAACACTGATCTGAGCATGTAAATAACTCATGGCTCATGTCTCTCTCTTTCTCTCTCTCTCTCTCATTTTTCCATTGCTCTCGCGCTCTCTGTAAAAGCCATATGTACATTTTTAGAATTCCCCGAGTTCTGCTGACGTGAAGAAACAGATGAAAGATTCATGTTTGTTTAAAAAATTCAAACTGATGTCCTGAACTTTCAGTACATAGCCCGCGTGGATAAATTATTCAGCCTCGGGATGCGAGGGATGGGGAATTTGGGGTGTGGACTGTGCCGGAAAAACCCAAACAACAATTAAAACTAATGGTTGAAATCAGTGATTATGACTTGTGCACCGTCATTAACATTTCCAGAGATAACAACGGGCGTTTCGCATATAAAGCAAAGGCTAATATTCTCGGAAATGATCAAAAAAACTTCAGTTTGTGTGATTTTGTTTTGCACAGTAGAACCCATCTTAGTTTATGTGAACTGTGCTGCTGGCCCTTGTGGTTGATGGAAAAAAGCAGCATAACCAGTCAGTGAATGCACCAGCAGAGGGAGACCATGTCACATGACAGATCTGTAAATACTGATCTGCTCTTATTTCTCAGTGTCCTACACATTTCAATCAACAAATGTATATATACTCAATTTACCATTTAAATGAATTAAAATTTAAACAATAAACTATAATCAGACTGAACTATAGGGCAGCATCTGAAGATCTAAGTATTTAATATATTTATTTAATATATTTTTTAATTCATTTTTAACTAATAAATCGTTTTTTAAGGTTTTAAAAGCCATTTTTTTACAATTATTTTACCTCTCATTATTATTATTATTATTATTATTTTACCACCTTGCCAAGTGTCATTAATGATTGTGGAAAATTAAGAGCAGGTCTGCCGTGAAGGGTTAAACTGAGTCAGACGTGACACTGAAATCCGATCTAGTTCCTGATGGATGAGTCTGTTCGTGCCTGTTGAGACCTGGTTGCCAGGTTGTTTAAATAACCTGGAGATTCTGTTGAATCTCCACAGCTGTAGTTTCACGGTTGCCTACCGTAAACGTTACAGAGTGTAGTCGGTGACACTAACGTGAAGCTCGCGCCTCTGCGCTCGAGGCTACCGTCCCGTCCTCGGCGCACTGCGTCATGGCGACGGCGGCGAAGAAGTTACGCATTTCCTAAGAGCAGTGGGAATTAATGGAGTATCACTCTCGGGCAGGCGGCGGGGCACACGTGTAAGTAGCTGATGTTTTGTACTCTTTGCGGGACACATAATTGTGGGGATTTATCGCCTTCTCTGTGGCCATTTCCTGTTTCAGTTTTACCTGTGCAGCCAGGTGAGCCGTCATGGCACCTGTAGCGCCTCACAAGCAGATTGCGGTGCTTGTGGTGATTGTGGTCGAAAGTCTTGTCGCACCTCGTAAAACTATCTGGAGTTATATGAAAGAAGCTCAAACCTTGTCGGTTGTAGAGGAGGACTTTGGTCCCTAATGTTGTAACTCAATCACTGAAGTAGCTTAACTTCTGTCACTGAACTAGCTTTGCATTCCTTTCCCCTTTCTCCCTCTCTCTCTCTCAGTATGGTGGATTACAGTATGTCAGATGAACCAGAAGTCCTAGTCTCAAAGTACGGTGGGCCTTTTAAAATGGAGGAGCTGGCCGTGATGGCTTTGCTGGAATGCCCTGTGTGTTTGGAGCGGCTGGACGTGACAGCCAAGGTCCTGCCCTGCCAGCACACTTTCTGCATGTCCTGCCTGCAGCGGCAGGAGGCAGCCCACTCCCAGCTCTTCTGCCCAGAGTGTCGCACCCTGGCTGCCCCGGCCAGGACCGTGGAGGAGCTCCCTGCGAACCTCCTGCTTGTGCGGCTCCTGGAGGGGCTCCAGGGCTCCGCGGGGCCCGGCAGAAGCGTACAGTCGGCCCGCTACGCTGTGCCTTTGGGCAGGGCCAGCTTGAAAGCCAGGGAAAATCAACAACAGCAGCAGCAGCAGCAGCAGCAGGAGAGTCATCACAGAGACAAGCAAGGGCAGAATGAGGTCAGTGAAAGACGTCGGCCTATAATGCATGTCTATAAGAAGAAATATGATGTAAAACAAAAAAACAGCTATGGCTTTGATTAAGCCTAAAACAAAGATGAGAACAACTGTGAGTATTCTTGAAGACGGTTTTAAGGATTCACATTTTAGCCAGAGAAGCTGTCAATGTAAAATTGGAAAAAAAACTTTCACTGAACAGCAGAGTTGGACTAAGACACCATTTATTAACACAATCTTAACACCTGTCACCAAAGGTATGTCTGTCCCCTGTCACACATTGAGTCTGGAGAGTGTATGAACAAGTTGCTCTAATTGCAGATCTGGTTCATTAACAGACCACAGCTACGTGAGGTTCAGATGAGCGCCACCCACAGATGGTACTGATAACATTTTAAACTCCCCTCCAGTCATTTAGAACTGAAGACAACTCAAATGCCTTTGTTTTAGGTTTGTTTTTAGATATGCCGTGACACGGATGACTGAAAATCTACACAGACAATAGTTAATAGCGTATGTATTCTTATAAGTTGGGAGATCAGCTGTTCACAACGCTGTGTAACTAAAAGAATGGTTTGGGGTAGTGGTAAAATACCAGTCTTTGCGACCGTCAGATTATTTACTACACACAAATACATTATATGAGGGCTGGTCATTTACCAAAACATGCCTCCATCAGTGGATTTTGTTATATCTTTGTTATATCATGTACTTATGTATTTCTGCTGTATATCATGCAGGAAATAACCACTGAAAATCAGACAAAGTTATTCGTTATAAATAATATCAGACTGATGAATGATAATAATACAGTCCTGATTGGGGCGGCACAGTGACGTGGTGGTTAGCACTCACAGCAAGAAGGTTGTGTCTGCGTGGGTCCTCTCTTATTTACTGTCATGCTTGTCCTGTGAAGGGTCGTCAGGCCGCGACCCATCACAGGACAAGTGGTTACAGAAGATGAATGAATGAATGAATAAATTGTCCTGAGTGATTTTTAACCTACCCACAGTTTGCTACTGCACCCACACATTTTAATGGGAGAACTCTCTTAGCATAAACAGGATGGAGAAAGTTTTGATCGCTGACAAAAGGATACCGCTTTATCATTGTGATATTGTAGAGGTCAACCAGTGGGGGATTTCATGAAGGCCGATACAATAACGATGATTCAGAGCAGGAGCCAAGATAACACTCCCACCCTCTGCCTAAAAGTTCATGCTGTCCAGAACAAACAATCTTCTTTAAACTTTTCTAGAGAATACTGAAATACAATGACCCTGCCATAAAATGATGACTGCTGACAGGAGAAGCAAATAACATTGACAATCTTGTGACAATACAATGTTTTGCTGGGAAACTTTTGGACTGGGCATTTTTATGTGGATGTTACTTAGA
Organism: Chelon labrosus; assembly: GCF_963514085.1. Taxonomy (NCBI): domain Eukaryota; kingdom Metazoa; phylum Chordata; class Actinopteri; order Mugiliformes; family Mugilidae; genus Chelon; species Chelon labrosus. The sequence continues at coordinate 15,929,724 of NC_140358.1, forward strand.
CATGTACCACCCATCTGGACCAGACCAGGCACCCCGACCCCATAGCAATGACACTCCTTGATGGCAGCAGTCATCCCCAGCAGGGTGCAGCCTTACACAGGCACAAACTCAAAAATGGTTTAGGAACAAGTCAAAAAAACATGAAGAACAGCACAAGGTGTTGACCTGGCCTCCAACTTCACTAGATTCCAAACTGATCAAGTATCTGTGGGATGAGAGGCCCCTCCCCTCAACCCATAGGACCCAAAGGCCCCAACTAACAACATTGTTATTGTTGTTATAGATAGCTGGGCTATCTATGTGTGTGTGTGATCCCACCTGTCCAAACAAGCAAAATCTGTCATAGGGCAGATAGAAGGGGGGACTCTAGCGGGGGTGTTGTGTTGTTGATGCACAGTAGGGCCTTCAGTGGTTTAATTGTGTTTGTCATTGCAAAATATGCCAAAAGTAGCCATGTGGGGAACCCTTCTCTCATTTTTTTTCCACAATTGCCTGGTTTGCGTGTCGTCCCTGGGCTTAGAAATAACTAGCACAACTAATTAATCAGTTCACGTCTATTTTTTTGTGACTACCTCAACGCTATGATGTCCCGTTTATTTACTGACTGACCCAGACTGTATACTGTAGTGCTACTTACTTGCCATTGTATGCTCACAAAAGCAAGTATTTTTTTTCCCCCACTTCATTACTATTCAGCTGTGTGACAAAATGTGGCCCACAAGAGCTGGAGTGTGATCCGACTTTTCAGAATGTTGCCTCTGGTGAAATGTGAGTCACTGGTCCTTTGGGCCTAAAGGGATGAGATCCCCACCAACCTGTACAACTGGTGTCATTATTCTAGTCCCATTATGTTAACTCAGGAGGTGCAGATTGGCTTCCCAAACACCGAGAGCACAGAAAACCTCCAATCCTCTAGAGCCCTGCCCTCAGACACAAGAGCCTAGTGAGGGTAGCCTAATGAAGGACATTTGACCAAGAGAAACCGAATCAATAACATAAGGGACTCGCGTAGTTATGGTAACTCACTGCCCACAAAGGCATAGATTTTAGTTTAGTTGTCAGTGGAGTACCTGAGTCCATCAAGTGCCTTAGACAGAATTATATCATGCCTGATGAAGACAGTTCCAAAGACACAAAATGACTGACTGTTTCTTTGTGCATGGTTAAAAAAATAAAAATCTGTGTTCGTTATAGTTAACTAAACTAAAAAATCAGCTTTATCTGAACCATAAATTAAAAAATAGGCAGCTGAAGCTTGAAATACATTGTAATGACACTGTTCCTTTAACCAATCACGTTTCAAGTTTGTATTCTTAGACCTTCTCTGTGGCCTATGGTAGCGTCAGTGTTTTCACGTCCTCTGATTGGAGGGTCAGAGGGCCGCTCCGTTTAACCCAAGCCAGCGGTTCATGTTCATGTTTGATGGGTTGACGTTGATCCTCCTGCTGGATTTGGTGTATGTCGCGCTGGTGCACAGCTGGGGCTGCAGAGAGTGAGAGGAGACTTTTTGGATTGTTCTAAGTGAGTTTCTTGCTTTAGCAAAGGCATTCATCTACATGAGATACCCGTCTACGGTGCAACATCCTGTTTTTTTGCGTATCTGTATGATGTTGATGGTTTCTACGGCAGCGGTGTCATAAAGACGTTGGAGAGCATTGAAGACCGAGTTGGAAAATGCACGGCCCACCACTGGTATATAGTGACATTTGTTTTTGCAGAACATTGTTATTTCACAGTGAATCACGTCCAAAAACATGCTTTTTAAGTTCACAGTGACCTTTGAGAATCTGACTCAAAACTAACCCTGTGACACTACATTCATGGATGAGCCTTATCAAAATTACTTGCAGACATCGTGAAAACATATTGCATGTATGTATAAAAAGAATAAAAGAATGAAAATTACAAGACGAGTAGCTAATTGACAGTCAGAAAATCACTGCACACTTTTCACCGATGCTGATGATTTATTCTCCGCGGCGATGAGAAGCACACAGATCTGCCTTCTCAGATGTTTCGTGCGTAAAATCTCTTCAGAGAGTTCAAGAGTTTACCTGAAACTCCTGGACTGGATTCAGTCAGAGTTCAAGAAGCGCGGCCAAGTTCACAAGAGCGGGTTTGTGATCAAAGTGCTGCTAACGCTGCTAAATATACGTAGAATAACTTACCAGCCTGATTAAATGTAAGCTTAGCCTGAGATGGATCGGGCCCATAGAGGATGTGGACACTAATTCTTAATATTCACAGATTTAAAACCTCTTTTAAAATGAGTTATTGACACATTTCCAGCGGGATTATTCAGTAAAACTCAAGATGTAGAATATTATAACTAAGTGATATTTAGTGTCTGTGAAATTATCCCTTCAGCGTGAGATGAAGTCCATGTAAATTAGTTTTTTGTTTTTTTCCTTCGTATCTCTCAGCATCAGCAACACTGACTGAAAAGTCCAAGTCAATTCTTGATATCTTTCGAGGTGAAAAGGATGTGTCATATCAAACTATTCATGACTAGATAAGAACACGGTGTCTTGGTGTCTGTAGAGAATGTGTTAAAATCTTGCTGAGGCCTGTCATTTTGCACTTTTATTAGCTGATATGAGCAGATCAAATTAAAACTGAAAACTGAGTGAAACTCAGCGTCTTTTGTCCATGACGTGTATCTGGAGCAGGATATTTTAATTGTTTTTCTTCATGTTAACTGACAAAAAGTACCCTGCTTTGTCACTTGGTCATAAATAAAGTAAAGGATAAAATGATGCCCAGTAGTGCCCTTGTGTTGGCACGGCGCTGGCTTCTGTCTGTTTACTCTCACAAAGCAGCAGCTTCCACATACCGGCGCTAATATTTGACTTTCTTCTGCTCTTCAGCCCGCCCTCAGAGCCCCGATGTATAACCAGCGAGGCGATGTGTCGGGAGAGCTCGCCCTCACGCCTGGTAACAGTATCACCACTAAGCACAAGGCGGACGACAACTGGCGCTACGAAGACTCCTGTGACAGCAGCGGTGCGTCTGTCACTGCGCTGCAGGCCGTCAGCCAGGCGCCTCAGCTGCAGCCCCTCCAGCAGTCCCAGCCGTCGGCTCTCTGCAGGGCGCTGTGTGACTTTAACCCGGAGGACCTGAATCTGGAAGACAGTAAATATTGTCTCAGCTTCCTCAAGGTCTGCCACTACAACTACCGACTGAAATGATCCTTGTCATTCAGTCAAATGTATTTGCACACTTTAAATTCGTACAAGATCAGTACACTTTATGTTATACTCACATGCACAAAGCAAACCTTTGCGATCACTTTTAGGAAATTAAACATTAACATAAAGGGAAAAAGAGCAAAAGGTGCCGTTTCAGCTTTAGAAGGCTGTATTCAATAAGTGTTTTACTATTGTTTAGGCTCAATGTCTGAACTTGAACTCTGGTTAATACCATAATAAACTTTTTAGCCGCTGGTCTGACCAGTTAAATAATTTATTTTAAGCTGATTTTAATGTTCTAAGGACAAAATAATTTATTTTTACATAAACCAAAATGGTAACTTTACGATGTTTCAGATTGGCCAATGAGCTTCTCGGATAAGCACGTTAGATTCCCCGCTCCCATATTAATTAAAATCAGTTGAATTAAGTTTTATGTACAGTATACTGTCTAGTGTCACTATCGGAAAAACGCTAAACCGGAAACTCCCACAGCAAGCACTAAGTGAATGGTAGAAAGGTAAACTCCCTTTTAAAACCAGCAGAGCAGGACCCAGCTCATATCGGGGGGAGCCATCTGATAGAGAGAGAGAGAGAGAGAGAAAAGAAGGAGATAGAAGCAGTTGAATTCATACATCACATCAGATCAAGCTTTATACATACAACTGTACTGGCGACAGAAGGAAACTTAGTTAGATAAGCTAAATGAGTAAAGAGACTTGCCTATTGATAAAGCAAACATGCAACGTGTCTACGTGAAATAAACAAGAGTACGTGATAGTAGATGATTCTCATAGTATCAAGAGAAAAAGCAGACATGGATGGATTTTTAACCCAATCAGCATAACTCTACTTTGATAGTTTAGACATGAATTCTTTAGTAGTCTGTGTATAGCACAAGAAGTTCCCACTGGTGCTTATATGTAATCGCCATTGCTTCTTGTTCTTTTGCCTGAGACTGAAAACGGAGACATATTGGTCTAGAGTCTCCGTGGCCGTTACTTAGCCTGAAGGAATTCTGAGGCAGTTATGTAAGGGCCTTCTCCATTAAAGCACACTTGAGCTTGGCCTTTTTCGAAACGCAGGTGGTCAAATGGTTTTTAGAGGCTGGCCGCAGAAAGGACTGGGCCCGCAGACACAAAGGGAGCTGATGTCACATGGTGCTGGAGGAACGCGGGGCTCGCAGAGTTTCTGAGCTGAGTGCTCAGTCTCCAGGGTGAGCACGCTCTGTTATGACCTTCTGTTTTCTGTGCGTCTGCTACTTGTTTCCGCCGCACAGGGAGACATCCTGACCGTCATCAGGCGTGTGGACGAGCACTGGGTTGAAGCCAAGCTCGGGGAGAAAGTTGGAATTTGTCCTCAGCAGTTCGTAGAGGTGAGATATTGCTTTCTTTCCTTCAGCGTCGGTTGCGGCCCGTTCACTGTGGTTCACAAGTGTGGCGCCGGACGTTTGGCACCCTTGTCCTGATAGCTCAGCACTCGTAATCAATGGAGCCGCACATGTCCTCGCCGAATGCCGTACATTCCAGGTCACTGCCAGGACGCTGCCTTGATTTTCATAGAAATCTTTGATTCATCAGTAAATGTCACTCCTGTGCTGCAAAGTGCTGAGGCAGGAAGCTTATCTTTGAAGCCCTGCTGTGTCTGCAGCGGCTCATTAGTGTGTGACTATGTGGCTTACTCAGGTTTGCAGGGCTTGCTTAGCTGGCTGACTGTCATTTGTTTTCCTCTGTACTTTCTGCCTCCAGGATTTAACTTCATCCACGCCGGGGGAAATTGTGCTCCTTCATACTGCGGGGTTAATGTGGTGCCTCATTCAGCTCTCGTTTGCTTCCATAACTTGTCATCTGTTTTGACGTACTTTTCCCCAATATATCTTCCTTCCACGCATGTCTTCTCTTAAGGCACTGCCTCGGTGATGCTCTTCCATTCTTTCTCCTTTCACTTTCCTCCTCTCCTCTCCCCTCTCCTTCCTGAGCCTGCCTCTCCTTGTGTCGTGCAGCCAGGCGTGAAGGCACAGTAATGCTTTCTCTGCTTGGGTGGCATAACAGCACATCACTGTGGGGAGTGAAAGCATTAACCCTGCCATGCCTGTCCGTGCGCCTGCCTCTCTGTGCATCTCCTTTCTCAGCACCAGTCAACCCTTTCCGGCTTATTGGCTGGTACTTACCATGCTCCCTGCCTGCCTGTCCAACAAGTTGTAGGGGTGAGTCGAGAAGTGAAAGTGGGTGTATTTAGACAGCTGTTTTTTTGAGACGAGCTAGAGAGGATTTTCCTGAGGACTGACCGCTCCGTGTTAGGATTTATCCAGATTTTTTACTGTATGCGTTTCTCTTTGTGTGTTCGTCCATTTCAGCCAAACGCTGCCGCTTCCAAACTGCTAAAGGGGAAGAGTCGGAGGGGGGGTGAGTCAGCAGAATTTCACCATCAGCCCGGGAGCGGGGGCAAAGACAAGGCCACTGACGCACCCAACAGGACCGCCCATTACGGAGTCCCTCTAGTCCCGGCAAAGACACCCATCATCAATGCTTTACCCCTCTCGAGCCAGCGGAAACCGACCGCAGCCGGCAGCAGCAACTTGTATCAAACGACGTCGGGAGAAGCGCCCAACGTCAACAGCTACAACCACCGGGGTCAGCCGCAGCGTCTCTCTTTGCACTCCGCCACCCAGGGCCACTCTCACCGCTCCAGAGTGAACTCTCATCGAATTAGACGCCACTCTGACCCGCACAGACACCTGTTACACGTGAGTCACGTGCTTCCCACTTAATGCATGCTATTTTTATTTTTATATTGCATAGCCGTTGAGTTAAACCACGTCTGGGTTGGCAAAACACACAACAGTTTCTCTGTGAGATAATAGAGGTGTTTATTTAAGTCACTGAGGGATCAAGCTGACCTTAGTGGTGAGGGGTGGGAACCATGACACCACGCTGAAGGAATGAATGAGAAAAGAGGGTTCGCCCTTGTGTTGGCTGCCGCGTGATTAAGTGGCTTTCATAAAGACAACACAGATGTGGAAAAGAGCGAGATACAAAAGGACTGAAGGTGAGTGGACCGTGGCTTTGAAAGGTATTTAATCATGAGTCCTGGGACGCCAGCCAGAGTCTCCCCTCAGAGGAATTACTGTCCAACAGGGTGTGTGTGTGTGTCCTTTTTCTTTCTTCAGCTCGGGGAGATATATAGTTGTTCTCAAAAGGGGAAGAAACAGTATAGCTGGAGAAAGAAGAACGTTTCTTGGACTGAATGGAGTTGTTGAGGCGTAAGACGCATTACGCTCTCAATTTAAATTCCTCTATTCGCCCGAAATCTACAGAAAAACTGGGCTCACCTTCACCATTATTACGCGTCTAAATAAATTATTACCTAAACACTAGGAGTCACTTACTCTCTGGAAGCAGAAGGTTTATTCCCTGTTTTATTGTTTTATTGTTTCTTGGGGTTATTTCAGGGCTCAGTGTGGCCTCCTTGAACTGAACAAAAACATACTTTATGGACTTTTGTTTCTCAAACCATCAGGTGAAATGCAAACACTCTGTTAATGGGACCAAGATAGTATCAGCTGAACATTTTTGGAGCATTATTCTCTACAGAGAGTTTTTAGAGGACTGTTTTTACTTTCTTAAAGCGGACATTGTTATATTGCTCTTTTGTTCGAAGAAACCGAAGCAAAAAAAATCATCATGATTGACAGAACATATAAAATTAGTTTAAGCTAAGCAGATAAGAGCAAGGTGCTCTTCTCAAATTGTGTCATATGCCATTTTTTAAAAATGTAAATAGCATGACATACATTCATTTACTTGAGGGACAATGTAACAAAATGCTGCAGGCACGCAGTTAAGTCACAGCCAGCTAGTGAAAGTCTCTGGAAGGTTTAACAACATAACCTGCTGCCAAGTGCCCTGCCCTGCGTGATAATGATTTCCTTTGATTTAGGGCTTTCACTGCTTAACCCTGCCATTAAACACGTCAGGGCGTCAAAACCGCTAAACCTTGTGCAAGCAGAAGTAATACCAGACAGGAAGGGAAACAGGGGAGAGACTACAGAGAGAGATTAAAAAAAAAAGGGGGGGGGGGGAATGAGAGAGATAAGGCAGGAAGACGTAAAGGTGTGGTAGAAAGTTGGAAAGAGAAAACAAGATGTGAAAGCTGCAAAGAGGAAAACACAAGAAGGACGAAGGAGGAGGAGGAGGAGGGAAAATAAGAGATAGATGGAGAGAGTGGGAGGCTTGGAGAGTCCCTCGGTGCGTCTGCTTATCTCTCTCAAGCTGATGATGATGATGATGAGTCACTGGTGAAGTTACATAACAGACCCCTCTCTCCCCTGCGTTCAAACTCCTTCCTCTTCACTAAGCAGGTAACACTCACTTTCACATCCGTGGGCCGGTAATGGCAGACGAGCCCCTTTTTCGAAAGGAGTGCGGAGCCGTGTCCCTGAAGCCGAGGCCCGAGCTCCCCCGGTGACCAAGCCAGCGTGTGTGCTATTCTGAGTGTCGCCTCCCATCGGCTCTCACCTCTGGCTCCTCTGTTAGACGAGAGAGCTTGCAGCTTCCCTCCCACTGTGGATGGAATAATGCGCATTAGTGTAAATATCGACACGGTTACGTAACAGCAAATTTTAGGATAGAATTGAGCCAAGAGCAAGAGCGAGTTCAATCCCATATTATTCTTCACTGTTACAGCAGAATGTCCGACATGATTGTTTGTTATCAGTAATAATGACTGAAGCCTGTGAACTGGACAGAGCTGGAACGGGCAACACGTGGTTTGGACGCATACCACCACCAGGATACAAATGTCCTGAACAGAGGCTGGCCAGAGTATTGTTTACATATCACTCCCCCTCTTTCTTTCCCGTGTTTCCTTTCTCTCTCTCCATTGTTTCTATTGCATAAAAGTCCCAAGATAAATATTAAAAGGTGAAAGGATTAGGTTAAGTAACTGACATTGCATCCTGAAGTGCAGAATATAAACTTATATAAGCATGGTAAAATAACAACAACAATAGAGGGCGAGCGTTCATCGTGTGGGGCTGCAACAGACTGATCCATGTAGCACCATGCAGGTCGCACACTGAACTAGATGTAATGACAGTGAAGGAATGAAAGAATGCTTTTTAATTGTTCAATCAGCCTTTTGTCAGGTGACAAAACAAGCGAACTGACGATTCTCAGACAGGCTTTGAGAAATCACCATGACGGTGCCTTTCGTTTTTGACATTTTGTAAAAATCCTTATAACAGACATAACAGACTTTTAAACTTAAGCCCATTTGCATATCCACAAAGGTGATGACCTCATTGCAATTATACATCCGTGGATCGGGTGTCTTGAAGCCTGTGTGGGCATGTCAGTCCACGCTCTCCTTCTTCGCCTTGTTGCACGTGTTAGGGTGGATTTAAAAAAAACAAAAGAAAAGCATTAACAAACTGCAAGTGACATTAATTTTACCTCACCTGGTTTAATGGGAGAGATGAGAACTCGTGGGTGTAGCCGAGGGAAGAGCAAAAAAAATAAAAAAAAAGGCTGCAGTAAAGGCAGCAATTTTCATTAGTCAGACAGGAATAATATAATATCTTGTTATATTAGGTTCAGATCCAGGAATAAAAAATAATTTAAAATCAGCCTCGTATATATGGATACACATACAAGGAATTTGTTCCAAGGGAGCACACTTAGAGACGTGGACAGCCATGCAGGGATTTATGTGCTTGCTTAAGGCACCTCAGTCAAGGACACGGAGGGGCTCAAACCAGTGACCTCAAGCTCCCAAAGCATCTTAACCACTATCAGTCTACATTATTTCTTCACATCTTGCGTGTTACCAGCAGTTGTTTCTGATTAAAACATGTTAAGCTTCTTTAATTGTGTCGTGAGGAGAAATTTAACAATTAGAAATAATCACAAATAAAGCTTTTTCATTCAGCGATCGCCTAAATCTAAATCGGGGGACAGCCAGCCGTTTTCCCAACGAGCCCCGAGGTCCTGCATTCGGTGGAGAGCAACTGACGAAAACCGCATCCGCTGTGGTCCTGCCTCTGACGTTGTTGTTGATGATGTCGGCGCGATGCCACAGCGAGTCAAGATCAAGCTGGACAGGAGTCACACTTACGTGACACGGTGGCGATCTCTGATTCCGGGTCTAGCCTGATGTTAGTAGCTCAGGATGGATGGGCAGCACAACCCGACTAGAAGCCTAATTAGCCAGAGTAACCGAAAGCGTTGCATAAATAATTCACTCTGACACATTTTCTCTGTTTAAATCGTATGCATACATTGTGACCAGGTGTTGAATGTGTTTTTTATGTTTTTTTGTGACAACTTGAGTTATGAAAAAGTACCCGTCAGTTTCTAATAGTAGTAGTTTTCTTGTCCAGAACAACTAAATAAGCTTAAATAGTGCTGTTTGTATTGACATAAAGGTAAAATGTAAAATGCAAATCAGCTGTTTGGCTTTAAACCGTTAACTTGGATCAGTATGCAGCCATACAAGGCTGCCCGGGGAACAGTTTAGGGGTTAGGTGCGTTGCTCAAGGGCACTTCAGCCATGGATGTTGAGGGAATTCGAAGCCAAGTGCACGGTTTTAGGGCAAACTTGTGTTGGAGAAAATGTAGACATTTGCAAACTGAATGAAAATGACCTGGAGCAAACTCTTTTATTTTAGCAGGATTAAACTATATTTTACAGTAATGAGTAATTAAACAAATGTTATGATTATCTATATTCATTCGTGAGAGCTTTTTTAGTTTCATTACAAACTGTCTTCCTTTCTCTGTTGATTCTGTCGATTGACTTATTTATGCCAGCAGGGATTCTGACTGCAGGAGCACGTCGGCCTTTTTTACGCTAAATCATTTGCCGTCCGACTAATTGCGGAGTTCACCTCTGTATGTGAATCCAGCCAGCGCTGGTTCAAAGCACCTGGCCACTGCGTGACTGCAGCGTAACCGAAGCGTGCTCCTTGTATCTGAAAAAAGCCCCATCCAAGAATAGAAGGAGGACACGGACCGATGAAAAGAGTTAAATAATTGAAGAGTTTTTTTCTTTTTCTTTTTTTTTGCGTTACACAACATTTTTACAAAGACGACAATGCTTTGCTGTTAAAAAATAGTGATTAATCGAGACTTTCTCTCAACTGTAATGTAAAAATGGTGTGATGCCTTTAAAAAGGACAGGGGGTTATTGCTTTCTAATGGCCTTGGCTGCTTTAGGTGTACGTCTCATGTGAATGTCATAAAAGCCATATAGATAAAAATAAAAAATAAAACACGACGGTGCTCATCGGGCCACTCTCATACATACAACAGAAGGCAGATGTGTCTTCAGGACATGCATCCCAACTTCATCTCCATTTACTTCTGCCTCAAAGCACTGCTTTTGACAAGTGAGACTGGGTGCATCTTGATAATGACTGTCTTTGTGCTTTTGAGTTGTAGTGAGAATGTACACACACCGTATAGAGCGAAGCCTGCGCCCGCAATTCTGCATTAATGCTTGAAGCAGTGGTTGAATGGCTGGGCTGTAAATAGCAGCAAACATCTGTGAACGTCACTGCCAAGATAATGGTGATAATTTTATATCTGCCTCTTTGTGAAGACCTGTTTGGCCAAAGGACTAATTAAAAAAGGTAAAATCCACAGCAGGGTAATTGGCTAATGAGGTATTAAACTTCTTACTGTACTGTTGACGGTTGGGAAACACACCTCAGTGTTACTCCCTGTCACTTAATGACGTGGCAGCGTCAGGCCTGACTCACAGTCTGCTGAGTCAAGCCTGTCAAACGTTTCTTGGCTCTAAGGAGAAAAGGTTTGATTTCTAAAAATAAGACTCCAAAGAAGATCATCATGCTTTTATTGCGGCTATGTTCTATACAGCATTTAATGTGTGCACAAGAGACAGTCCAACAGATCAGATCTAATACACTGATCAGGCATAACATTATGACCACCTTCCTCATAATGTGTTTGGTCTCCCTTCTGCCTCCAAAACGTTGTGACTCACGATGTGAGAATAGACATGGGCCTTCTGAGGGTGTCTTGTGTTAACTGTTATTAGTGCTTAGCAGATACTTGATCAGTATCTATGGAGGCCAGGCCAACACCTTGTGCTGTTTTTAATGTTGTTGTTTGTTTGAGTCATTCCTAAACTATTTTTGTGTGTGTGCCTGTGTCAGGCTGCATCCTGCTGGGGATGGCTGCTGCCATCGAGGAGTGTCATTGCTATGGGGTGGGGGTGTCTGGTCTGGTCTAGGTGGGTGGTACATGTCTAAGTAACATCCTCACAAATGCCAGGTCCAAAAGTTTCCCAGCAGAGCATTGAATTGTCACAAGATGGTCAGTGTGATTCACTGGAGGAACCTGAGTAACTGAGTACAAAAAAGTCTGCAGATACTTCCACACAGGCTCAGTGAAGTGCTTTATGAAAAGGATGGAAATTCTATAATCATATGCAATGACTTTTACAGATCATAGTATGACTGTGCACTGTGAAAGATTTACACTCGAGGGACGACATGTTAGCTTTACGTGTTCTCACATCTGTCTTAAAATAATACTTGTCATACATATTCCTCTTTTTGCTTTCGGTAACCATTCTTCCCGTTCCCCCTTCTTATGATACTTTTAGACAAGATCCAAAGTCTTTGTTGCATAGGAAAATACACTCACTTGCCAGTTCTTCTGGTACACTGGTGGTATTCAGCTTTTATTAAAAATAACTGAGAGAGCCATTAATTCAGCTGTGTTTTCATTTTGGAGGCCGGGGTTTGTAGTACTGTTGAGCGGGTTGTGCTGCATCAACACATGCTTCTATTACTTTGAGTCTAAATTAAAAACACTAGTTTAATTAAATCCGGTTTAACAGCACCACAAGCTACATCATCCAAAACGATCATACAGTTGAATTACCACATTACTTACGCCGTTTTAACATAAAGTGAACGTTGTAACGGTCATGAAGGGAGATTTAGTGCAGGACTGTTTTACTAGAATGCATTAATTTTCACTAGTGTACCTAATGAACTGGCAAGTGAATGTATATTTCATCTGAAATTAATGTAGTGTAGGTAGTTTGAGTCAGAAAAATCTTATAAATATCTGCTAAAGGTACAATCTTATTAGGACAGCCTTGTCTGGTCAGTCCACCACTATGACATGAATTAACATCAAATTACTGTCATTTTTCCCTGAGGATGAATCCGAATAACTGCGGTTATCCCGTGACTTTTCATGTAGAGCCACCATCCATTCAGGATCCGTCAAAGTGACAGATATTCCCACATTGATGCTGGCTCGGCTGTAGACTCTTGTTTTCCTACTGTGCTCAGATAAAGATGCCGCGCATCACCCTTTCTGTTAAATATGATAATTATGAATCCATCCTATTTCAGAGTCAGAAGAAGATGGCCAGCGAGACTCCTCCCACCATCTCCATGGCTCTGAACCCCCAGATGCCCTCTGCCTCTGCAGATAGCAAAAACTCCTCCACACAGCAGCTCTCCATCAGTGTGTGAGTCACCGTTTTAAACATTACACTAATGGTATGATAATGAATGCTAACATGTGCAGGGGGTGAACATAATAAGAAACACTCGGCTGCTCATAAAATAAATGTGGAAAATCTGGCATAATCTGGATACATACTGTAAAAAGTGTGACAGTAACAGGTGAACCATCCTCAGGTGCGCTGTCCTGTACTCGTACAAACCCCGGCGGCCAGAGGAGCTGGAGCTGAGGAAAGGAGAGATGGTGGGAGTCTACGGGCAGTTCAAAGAAGGCTGGCTGCGTGGGTTATCGCTCAGAACGGGCAAAGTGGGCATTCTGCCCAGCAACTACATCACGCCTGTGCTGAGGTTAGAGGCTGTGATCCCTGACTGCAGAAAGTGGGAGCAAAGTGACATTTGGATCCAGAGAGTAATTTAGTGTGGGCAGGAGGACATTCCATAATGCACACAAGATTCAAGAACTTGACATGTAAAGCAGGGGCTTGTGCTTAGTTAAAGGGATTGACAATCAGGTTCAAACTTCCTTTACAGTGATGTTCTGTAGGTGTCTTACACTAACCTGTCTCATTTCCCAACAACAGAACCTCAGCCAGACTTCTGGAGACCAAAGCAGCTAGTGCGTCCTCACATTATAACACAGTAGATGGAAAGAAATCCACCGCTGCCAAGAATCCTGCTGTGGTCCTTGCTCTTGACAGGGTGAACAGTGATGGAGCGATATACTCAACAGGACAAGTCCCGTCTGTGCCAAATGGAGCACAGCATGCAATGTCGTCAGCTGGCAGCGGAAAGCCGTCCTTCTATGGGGGTTCACAAGGTTGGGAGAGTGTGAGGCGTATTTTTAACCCACACAGAGGTGAGGGTTAAAACAACTTTCATCTTACCGCTTTATTAAATGAGAAATTTCGCCATAAGAATATATTTTAATTATTCCTTTTTTTTTTCAGGCTCAAATCGTCTTTCTCATGTGTCCCATGTCAACGTCCCGTCCAACTCGCAACACTTTGCGCCAGTTCAGACATCCGGCTACTCACCTGCCCTTCAGAGGAAGAAAAACAGCAGCATCCTACCCAGTGGCAGACTGCTGGGCTGGATGACTGAGCCGGCAGCGCCCTCTACTGCTGCCTTTATGAAGGACAGGGACTTCACTGCTTCACATGAGGCGACGTTTCACCAGGATAGACAGCCTTCCAACGGGCCTCAGTCAATTCTAGTCAGACCTGACACACACAAGAACAATACAGACAAGGTAACTGATGATTTAAAGCGTTTATGTACACTGCGCCGTGCTCTCAAACCGTCCCTTGACCAACAGTAAATGTTTTTACTTCCGTAGCCTGCAAAGTCAGTGCGGTTCCTCACAGATGAAGACTCCCCTCTCCCGAGACGTCGGACCTCTTCTTGGTCATCAGGAAATCAGGTTCCGTCTTCTAACAGCCGTCCCGGGCCCCCTCCTTTAGAGGTGTGGGCCCCTTCACTGACCCTAGGAAGAGACGGACCAGGGATCATCCTCAAAGAAGGAAAGGGTCCCATAATCAGGAAAGGCCTCGAAACTGCCATCTCGGATCTAAATTCTAACCCACAGAGACCAGTATCCTCGCAGCCGCCGCTATCGGCAGGGGCAGCTCAGTTCAGCCCCAGCAGGTATTCTAGATTTGTGTGTTCCCAGCATGAAAATAAAGAGCTGTATTTTAATTATCAGACATCAGGATTGGATGAACTGGGATAAAAACAACTTTGCCATCTTTTGCTTTTCTTTTTTCCCCAGACACAGAGTGACCACGACACATTTAGCCCAGACAGACTCGGAGATCAGCCTGCTTCAAGGAGAGCTCGTCCTCGTTCACAGACCTCGACCCGATGGACGAGTTCTTGTTACTCAGGAGAGCAGCGGGCAGACGGGCTTATTCCACACTAGTGTTCTTCAGTCTCTTGAGAGGCTCAGCTGACCGTGTATTTATACTATAGTAGAATATATTTCTGTATTCCATGAGTTCAAGCTGCCAAATGACTTGATTGACCTTCTAGAAAAGATTCGTGTGGAAGCCCAAAGGTTGATACTGCCAAACGACAAACCTATCAAATACGTTTATTTTTGTGCATATTATAGTTTGGTTTAAATATTTGGAGATATATATTTTTTGTCCTTCCACGTGTGTGTGCATGTTTGTGACACATAAGATTTTGCACAAAACACTTAATGACTGTTTCCCTGTTTCAAACCCATGTCACACGCATTGGAGAGTGCCTTTGTCAGAACCCACAAAGGAAACAAACTATATTTGTATATATTTAGAGAAATTATAAAACAAAATATCTGTACTGCTTATGTGGTAATAAAGTATACCTCCAGAACATGAATGGTTTGGTGTCTTGCTTGTAGCTAACAACCTGACGGGGCCCCCTAGCTCACAGTTGGCATCAGCTTTGAAGATTTTTATTTTTTTTTTTTAATCTAATTTTAATACAATTAATGTATCAGTTTTGGACACATAGTATGTGTGTCATATTAATGTGTATACTATCATCAAATCAGTGAACAGCAAATTTGTCGTCATACACAGTATGGAAAACATTATTTATTTATTTGTTTTGTTTTTTTCCTGTGGCTCATTAACAGCTTGATCCACATATGTCTATCATGTGTACTTCCACTGCCCAGGAATTAAACCCCCTCCAATTAAATACACGAACACAATGGTGCTATTTATTAAACCAGCGCAGCGGTAACCAGTACACTGAAGACCCACACCGTCTGCAACTGCAACGCATGCGCACACCGACCCAGACCTGACAACAAGCTATCGGATGTGAGCCTCTGATGATGATATGGACACGCCGCTGGCATTTTAATACTTCTGCCAGGCTGTAGTCAGATGAACAACGCCTTAGAAACATTTCATTGTCATTATACATACGTTGTAATTACCTTTCTGCGGTCTCGCTATGCCGGTAAGTCGCCACCCCTATTGGCATTTTTGTTGTGTTTGCGAATTGGGTACCTCCCTTCCTCTGCTGATGTGATGCTAACCGGTTAGCATTGTTAGCTTACCATTTCTTGTCGGTGTAGGATGCTAGGAAATTGTGACCGCAACCAATGTTGGGTTTTAGTTTCCTACTCGATTTAGATATCCGTTTGTGTCGCTTGCCAGTTATTGGTAACGTTAGTAACGTCAGCGGTTGCCTGCCTAGCAACCAAGATAACGTTCAAAGCACCAATGCTAACCTAAACGTTAGCTAGCTTTTAAAAACGCCTAAACCCACTCACTTAGCTTAACGTAAGCTAGCTGCATTATTAGCTTGGTTTTATTAACAACGTGACAACTCTGCCTTTAGGTACATAACAGTGAATAGAAACACTGTCTACATACTGTATTAAACCTATACCCTGCGGAACACTGGTCTCTTATTACGGTCCATTTTTTTAATTTTTTTTCCCAGAGCAATAAACATGACAAACCTGAGGTCAGCGATAACGTTAAGGTTGTGGTGAGATGTCGTCCTCTCAACCAGAAAGAGAAGGCGATGGGCCACAAACTGGCCGTCGTAGTGGACGAGATCCGAGGGACCATAACGGTGAACAAGCTGGAGACTACCCATGAGCCTCCTAAGACCTTCACCTTTGACACCGTGTTTGGCCAAGAGAGTAAACAGCTGGACGTCTACAATCTCACAGCCCGCCCCATCGTGGACTCAGTGTTAGAGGGATACAATGGTACATTTAATGCGACCATACTTACTAATAAATCATCATTTCAATTTAGTCATAACACTGGCAGTTTAGTCATTTCCACGGGTGATTGTGATTTTGTCTTTCTTTTATTATTCACTGTCCGTTTCAGGAACAATTTTTGCATATGGGCAAACTGGCACGGGAAAAACATTCACCATGGAGGGCGTGAGGGCAGTGCCGGAGCTCAGAGGGATAATCCCAAATTCCTTTGCTCATATTTTTGGTCACATTGCCAAGGCAGAGGGTGACACAAGGTAAGAGAGGTCTCGGGTCACTTGCTGCGCACTGACCTGCTGACATGAGCGCTGCTATTGTTGTGAATATCACGGGCTAGAGTAGTACTATTGACCGTGTTTACACAGCATTTTGTTTACCAATTTGCAAGTAATAGTGTCTGTTTAAAAGGGCACTCTAATCAGTAAACACTTGTAAATGACGTGTCGTAGTGGAGAGCCTCTGTGGCAATATATGCAGATTTAAAAACACTAATTATTTGAAAAAGTAACTTAAAGGACATATTTCTATTTGTGAAATGGATTATAAAAGTTAAGCAAATGGATTTTCCTTCACATAGAGTATTACACTGATGAGACTTTCTTATATGATGCCTTTTTCAGAATAAAAGGCTCCATATGAACGAAGCGTTACATTTTAGCATTTATCTCGATTTTTAAAAAAATCGTTTGCCTTCCACAGGTTTTTAGTTCGTGTTTCGTACCTGGAAATTTACAATGAAGAAGTGCGTGACTTGTTGGGAAAAGACCAGATGCAGAGGCTTGAGGTAAAAGAATTTACATTTAGTGACTAATTGGAACAGTTGTCATAAAGGGCATTACAGTCATGTTGCATTTTTTTTTTTAAGAGCGCTGTTTTCCATGATTAATGACTTTTTTTAATGACAGGTGAAAGAAAGACCGGACGTAGGTGTGTACATCAAAGATCTTTCTGGGTACGTCGTGAACAACGCTGACGATATGGACAGGATTATGACACTGGGCCACAAAAATCGTAAGCAGAACAAGTGACAGCAATAAGATGGAAATAGATGTTGTTTCTTCCTCTGAAATAAGGAACTCCCTTCTCGCTATAAATAGAAATGAGTGTTCCCTAAAGAGGGTTATGCAATTTGCATCCTGACTGAGATATTAGAAACTATTTTTATGGCTCATTTAAAATATTTTAAGTATGCCCGCACAGTTTTTCTGCATGATCAAGTGTTACTTTGTTTTGTTTAGGCTCTGTTGGTGCCACAAACATGAAT
The DNA here is from genome assembly GCF_963514085.1 of Chelon labrosus. Classification (NCBI taxonomy): domain Eukaryota; kingdom Metazoa; phylum Chordata; class Actinopteri; order Mugiliformes; family Mugilidae; genus Chelon; species Chelon labrosus. The sequence continues at coordinate 15,947,411 of NC_140358.1, forward strand.
GAACACAGCTCCCGTTCTCATGCTATTTTCACCATCACCATTGAGTGCAGTGAGAAGGGTGTGGATGGAAACCAGCATGTGCGCATGGGGAAGCTGCATCTGGTTGATCTGGCAGTACGTATCCGAGATAAACTACCTTGAAAACTAGATGACGGTGATGTCACTAGCATATATGGCTTCTCAGTTACGATCTGCCTCGCCACAACTGATTAATTTGTCTCTCTTGCTGCCTGCAGGGTTCAGAAAGGCAGGGCAAGACTGGAGCCACGGGTCAGCGTTTAAAGGAGGCAACTAAGATCAATCTCTCCCTCTCCACCCTGGGCAATGTCATTTCTGCCCTGGTAGATGGCAAGAGCACACATGTTCCTTACAGGAACTCAAAACTGACCCGCCTGCTGCAAGATTCACTTGGCGGAAACTCCAAGACGATGATGGTATAGTTGACATTTTTAAACCTGTCCTCAGGTTCATGTGATGTGGACAAACACGTGTTAACGATGGGTACGATTGGTGTCATCACTGATACATACAGATTAATTCTCTGTAACTGCTTGTCCTTGAGAGAGTCTCATTAGGCAAGAGGCGGGGTACACCCTGGACATGTCACAGAAAGCAACCAGTCACGCTCACATTCACACCTACGGACAATTTAGAATCACTGATTAACAGTGATGGGAATAACGGCGTTAAAATAAACGGCGTTATTAACGGCGTTATTTTTTTCCGTAATGAGTAATCTAAGTAATTACTATTTCCTCCATTACAACGCTGTTAGTGACAGTTAAATGTGGTGCATTACTTGCGCTGTCAGCCAGGCAAAAAGAGCTGCGAAGGTGTTTTTTTTCCCGCTCTGGGTGGGCAGCCGCGTAAGTGATGATGATTGACTAAGGTAGGGTAAGATTTCATGGTAAGTCAATCAGCGGCAGGGAAGTGTTCAGTTGGGTGGGTGTTATTTACACTCAAACGCGCGCATAGCACTATCACACAAGCGATCAGAGATAACCTGCAGCAATGGCGAGTTTGGAGCATTCAGAGGAAAAGTTGCTTCACGTGTAGGTTGCAAGAACGTGCACGTGAAGTGTACGCTCAGAAAAAAAATCTAATTCTTAGACGTATTTAAACTTTTTTTTTTTTTTTAAAGTAACGCAATGGTTACTTTCCCTGGTAACTAGTTACTTTCATAGTGGAGTCATTCAGTTACTAACTCAGTTACGTTTTGGGAGAAGTAACTAATAACTATAACTAATTACTTTTTAAAAGTAACGTGCCCAACACTGCTGATTAACCTTATGAGCTGTAGGAGAGAGCACACAAACTCTCCACAGAAGGGCCCAAGTGGAGAACAGACAGATTTATTAGTGTTTAAGCTCTTGTTTACCTGCTAAAATCACAAATATACTATCACAAAGTAATACAGTTGATCCATTTGCTTACCACAAATAACCTGCACCACGGTTTTACTGTCTTTTTCCTTGGCCCAAATGTGTAGCACAAGCTTGGTAAATGGATCATTTTAAGTGAACAAGCAAATTTAGGTGTGGAAACACCCTTAATTGACACTTCTTAGGCATTTTACAATATTAATTGTTGGCATTTGACAGTATACAGTTTTTGGTTTTGTGTCTCCCCGCCAGTGTGCAAATATTGGCCCTGCAGACTACAACTATGATGAGACCATCAGTACATTACGCTATGCTAACAGGGCTAAGAACATCAAAAACAAAGCCAGAATCAATGAAGATCCTAAGGATGCCCTACTGCGCCAGTTTCAGAAAGAGATTGAGGATTTGAAGAAGAAATTGGAAGAAGGTAAGAAACCAAACATTAAAAAAATAAGGATTCTTTTGGGATTCCATGCATTTTGCCACAGGCCTTTTTTTAAACGCTGCTTTGTACAATTGTAGGTGAAGAGATCTCTGGCTCAGAGGGTAGTGGATCAGAGGAGATGGATGAAGGTGATGACGAAGTAGGGGAGGCAGGAGAAGGTCGTAGGAGAAGAAGAGGTATGTGTTTTTGATTTATGAACAAAGACACTGTGAAGGGTGCACTGTGGCTGCAAATGCATTGCAGTTTAACATGCGGTTTTGGTAAATGTTTGACACATATAATTTGTTTTTATCAAGGTTATGATCAGCATGATAATTACGAGTCAGCATTCACTTCCCTAGATATTGATCAAGTTGAAGGTGGTTTACCAGCTGAGCTCTACTCTCATTAAGAAGGCATCCATAAACATAACACTGTACTCATTTAGGAGTTTCCCTGGTATTCACACCTTCTACTTTTAAATATGGATGAAACATGTAAAATCTTAGTGATTACGCAACATCACACTGTGTTGCAATGCCAACAGTAGTGTTCCTGAGAGGTTGTTCTGTGTAAACTGGTATCTCTTTATATTTTGCCCATTGTTATTATTCTTTTAGTACCTTAGTAATGGCCTAGTTAATTAAAACTTGCAAATGTAGTGATCTACTTATTTATCTATCTCGATCTCTTTTGTGCATATGTGTGCATTCACAGCTACCTCAATTGACCCACATAAAGCACACCCATGAACCGCAAGTCAAAGGCATCTGCATCGTTGTTTATTTCACACTTCATATCACACTGTGGGCTTTGTTGGGTACGGTGCTTTTTCTTCTTCTTCTTTTTCCAGATAAAAGCAGCAGTAGTAGTTCAGAATTTGCCTGCACCTCTTTGGTGCCACCACCCACTGAAGACAAACCTCAGAATAGTGAGTCGGAGCAGCAGTCTGCTCAGCAACCCACCTGCCCACCAATTTAAGCCCTTTTCACACATGTAACGACTGATGTATTTTTAAATATGAGCAAAGGCAGTGTGTTTGCCATTCACGCCAGGCATTTCTGTGTTTAAACTGGAGAAAACGGTTAGTGCGTTGACTGATTTCGTGTCTGATGAAAGCAGTAATTTGGGGATTTTGGATGCCTTTATTTTGATAGGTGGTAGAGAGGGATAGAACATGGGGAAGAGAGGGCGGACAACCCACAGCAAAGGCTGCAGACTGGTTTCAAGCCTGTGCCACTGCATTAAAGACTATAGTCTATAGTCCTTAATGCAGTTGTCTGTTCTCTTTCTCGTCAACACGGCTGTGATGGAATTTTTTTAGAGCTAAGGATGAAATTATATAAATTTGGTGATCAAAGGTCACAACATGTTGGCACTTGTCACTCAAGAGTTCAGATGCTAATTATGTCACAGTTTCAAGTAATTGTCTATTAGGATAAAATAATACCGTTTGATATCCAGAAGCTGTGACGTCCCAGTGTCCTGTAAAAACTTTTTATTAAATTCCTCTGAAAATCTTCTTCACACATGTCATACAGTCTGGACAGGCAGGATGTGAACTCACAAATGAATGCAACCACAAGAAGCAGTGACTTGTCATTTAGTGTGCCATTCATATAGGTGGATTTCTGAGGGGGACTTCCTAATGCTTTGAAGTCTTGTCTATCACATGAGTCATTAGTAGTATTTCCTTTGTAAAGTGGTTGCTTAGCCTTAACCTTGAACATGCTTAGAGAGCATGAGATTAAAAAAAAGGCACAACAGTTTAAATATAACTTAAAACTCAGGGGTGTGCAGAACAGCCATTTGAAGGTTTTCATCAATGTTTTTTGTTCTAGTGAATTTGAAGGCCAGGTCAACACCTTGTGCTTTTTTTTTTTTTTTTTTATGTTTTTTGAGTTGTTCCTAAACAACCTACACCTTTTTGTGTGTGTATCTGTGTCAGGCTGCTTCCTGCTGGGGATGGCTGCTGACATCAATGAGTGTCATTGCTATCGGGTGGGGGTGTGTGGTCTGGTGTTGCTGGGTGATAATGAATGCCTTGCTCAAAATTTTCCCAGCAAAACATTGTATTGTTACAAGATGGTCAGTGTTTATTGACTTCACGTGTCGTAATGTTGTCCCAGATCTGTGTATTTTATTTCAGATTGTGTAGCTGGTGTAGAAGGAGGCGTGTCTTCATCGTTTAACTGTGTTACATTGTGTTAGAGTGAATTTTACAGTACATGTGTGAAATGGGCTTTACGCTATCCTTGTGTCGACTCCCAGCACAGACCCCCGCCACACTTTTCATGTCCCAAACATGGTTTGAATTTACATGAAAATGTTACTGGTGTGCCATAGGTGATAAGTTTTATTTTTTTCAGGATAGATCCCTAAATGTAATTTGACCTAACCCCTCTGAAGTATTGACACTATTTGAAATACTGTTGCATTACATAAATAAACACGGTCAAGACGTCCTAGACTGTTTCTGCATGAGAAAATCATATTCTCAGTTTCAGCTTGAACCCTTGACAAACTTTGTTGTGTGATATTGCACCCCTAACCTGCAGATGCTAGTCATCCAGGTCATGTTTCCTTAATCTAAAGATGCTAATCATCTAGGTCATGTTTCATTATGTTGAGTGATTTCTTTTTGTTTTTAAGTCTGACTGTCATTTCGTTTTTATTACTGAAAGTTGTCTTACTTTTTTTTTGCTCCATCTTCTTCCCGCTTCTTACCCCATATTTGGTGTTCCACTCTGTAGAGTCATAAGACTTTTGAGATCACTCTGTAATGATGTGTTGCTCTTTCTGTCTCTCCTCCTCCTGGTGCAAATGATGCCTGTCTGACTTGCTATACGCCTCTTTATTCAAGAGGAGAGAGGTTGGTGTAAGAATCTATATGGTCCTACTATCCTGTAGCACCGGTGTCTCTACTCACATAAATGAGCAAAATGGCCGCTGTTCACTAACTCTGACTAACTGGATAACAGACGATTGATTATTTGCTGGCAGCCATTTTGTCTGTCCATGTTTAGTTGCCACTCACGTTCCACACTTTTGTAACCACTATGATATGATTTATTATGTAACAATCCCCGTTTAATATAGTTTCTCTTCATTTGAAAATTTGCTTACGCTAACAATAATTATTTAATACTGTGCATTACTGTGTCAAGACTTTGTGCAGCTGGATTTCACTGGGAAGGACTAACATTTCTTCAGAAGACCAACTGTTGTTCTTTTAAATACATGAAACTGCACCAAACTGCACAGTTTAAATAATACTAATGCTGATTAAAACCTATACCTGTATCTTAATCTGTATATAAATGAGTATATACATATACAGTGACAAATACTTGGTATGAGAAGATAAATATAAACAACCTGTCACTGATAGTGTAGTATCTTGTGTGTCTCTGTTCAGGAAGGAAGAAGGTTTCCGCAGATAAGATGGTGGAAATGCAGGCAAAGATTGAAGAGGAAAGAAAGGCTTTGGAGGCCAAGCTGGACATGGAGGAGGAGGAGAGGAACAAGGCGAGAGCAGAGCTGGAAAAGAGGGAGAAGGACCTTCTTAAAGCTCAGTGAGTTCATGACAATGAAACATATCAGGTTAACACTTGGTAGCACATGACATTCATGAATCACATATAGAATCCACTCATTTCATAACTGACATACCTCTCCTCAGGCAGGAGCATCACCTCCTGCTGGAGAAATTGTCGGCCTTAGAGAAGAAGGTGATTGTGGGTGGAGTCGACCTCCTGGCCAAGGCTGAGGAGCAGGAGAAGCTCTTGCAGGAATCCAACAATGAACTTGAAGAACGTCGCAGGAGAGCAGAGCAGCTGCGCAGAGAGTTGGAGGAGAAAGAGGTAAGATAACTGGATGCACACAATGCCATATTTTCTCACAATCCAATTACATTGTGCATCACAAAGTCAGTCAGCTGATGAGTCCTTATACTATTCATTTGTTCTGTTGTGTGAAGGTAAAATAATTAAATTAACCACATAATACACTGCCTGGCCAAAAAAAAAAAGTCTGGAGCCTCCTATTGGATAATTACTGCATGGGCGATTATCTTTCTGCTGGCAACAAGTTATTTAACCCCAACTGATGCAAAGAGTAGCTTCTCACCACCACAGAGTCCAGACCTTAACCCCATTGAGAATCTTTGGGATGTGTTGAAGAAGGTTTTGTGCAGTGGTCAGACTCTCCCATCATCAATACAAGATCTTGGTGAAAAATGAATGCAACACTGGATTGAAATAAATCTTTTGTCTTTGCAGAAGCTTATCGGAACAATGCCACAGCAAATGCATGCTGTAATCAAAGTTAAAGGCGGTGCAACAGAATATTAGAGTGTGTGACCTTTTTTTTTTTTTTGGTGGCGACTTTTTTTTGTGGCCAGGCAGTGTATCTGCCAATCTTCATGTAATAAATACTTAATGCTGATTTCTTGGCAGAGATTGCTATAGTGCACAAATGAATAAACAATGTGACAAAGTATAATTTTCAAAAGCCGGTGATATGGTTGCATAACCGATACATCTGTTATGCAATCTTCAATCTGAACTGAAGTATCTGCATCATTGTGGTTGGAAATATGGTTAGAAGCTCATAGTCAATCTCTCACTTTCTTTATGCGTATATATTCAATAGAAAGGTGACGTTTCATTTCGAGAGATGAGGTGAAAACAGTTACGTGAAATAAAAGTTTAAGCCATTTTTGCTTACGGTATTTTTCAGTGTACGTTTTATATATAAGTGCTTGCTTCTGCATCATTATTAAGTGTTTTCCCTGTCAAAACAGCAAGAACGTCTGGACATAGAAGAGAAGTACACTAGCCTGCAAGAAGAAGCCCAAGGAAAGACCAAGAAGCTGAAGAAAGTATGGACCATGCTCATGGCTGCCAAATCAGAAGTAAGTGTCAAAAAGAATGACTGGACGTTTTTGAATGAACTTTTTTGCAAAGCCGAGTGGGACAATATTCCCAAATCAAGATATTAAACTCTACATAGACTGAGTAATACACACATCACTTTATTTCTTTATTGTATACATAATATACTGACAGAATTTAATAAAATATCTATTTAAAACTTTAAACTATTTAAAGATTATTTAAACTCAGTCCACCTTTAGTTGGTGATCATGGAAAGACAGTAATTGATCCAGTCTGCTTGTTGTGGTTGTTTAGATGGCAGATCTGCAGCAAGAGCATCACAGAGAGATCGAAGGTCTCCTGGAGAACATCCGCCAGCTGAGCCGAGAACTCCGGCTCCAGATGCTCATCATAGACAACTTTATTCCTCAGGAATACCAGGTCTGTCCTGTAACAGACACATTTGATTATATGTCTGGTCTGAGATTTATTTATATACTTAAGTGTTTAAAGTTACTCATGGAATTACCATAAGTCGGCAACAGCTGATTTGTCTTAGCAGTAACCGACTGAAAAGAAAAACCACTTCCTGAATGTTGAGTACACTGATCTGTCCTCGCCAGTAAGAGCATCAGTCACTGCTGGGACCAAGTAACTTTTCACATTCAAACACAATCATTTCCTTGTCAAGATTTCATTGCCTTTTATTTCAGCCATTATTGATCCAGGCATAGATAGAAAACACCTTGGCCATTGAGTGATTTTTATTTATTTTTTGTTTGAAACTGTTAATCTTTGTTTATATTACCAGCAACCAGCGACACTATCCTATACTATTTTAACAACTATGTCATCTCCCCAGCACAGAAAAGCAGCTAATACATTTGATTCGCTGACAATCCGTATAAGTTAAATGACGTATTATATCATTCATATAGTGTTATGTTGTTGTGTTAGTATTTGTGGTAGGGAGCCTCATTGAACTCTTTGTCCTTGTAGGAGATGATAGAGAATTACGTGCACTGGAACGAAGACATTGGAGAATGGCAGCTGGTGAGCTCACTTCGAATAGCTGCGCCACACACTGGTGTGATTAATACCATTTAAAACATACAACTCTGAATTAAGAGGTCCTTTGTCTTCTTACGCCTTTCAGAAATGTGTGGCTTACACCGGCAACAATATGAGAAAACAGACCCCTGCTCCAGACAAGAAAGAAAAAGATGTGAGCCAAAGAACATGTTTGACTCCACGTTCTAGACATTTATCTCTTTTCCTTCATCGGCAGTGTGATTGTGACCTCTCTCTGTTTTTTTGTTTTTTTTTTGCAGCCATTTGAGGTGGATCTGTCCCATGTGTATTTAGCCTACACAGAGGAGAGCATGCGGCAGTCACTGATGAAACTGGAGAGGCCCAGAACCTCTAAAAGTAGCAAAAGTGGCCGACCCAAGACTGGGCGAAGGTAAAAATATCTCCTGTGCAGATGACAGGCAGCATGAAGCTCCATGTCCTGTCAAGGGTTTCTGAAACACCAGTCCTTTTAGCAGTCTTTGGCCCTATCTGCATCATGTGTCATTTTAATACATTTGCAACACACAGTTAACTGTGGTATCTTACAAGGTTCTCATCATGTCCCCCCCTTATCTATACAGATCATTTAGTGGTGAGGAATCCAGTAAGTGGTCTGATGTTAAAATTACGCTTAAGCCAATTTCTGTAGCGAGGTGAGAGATGGCTGATTTCAGTGGAATTTCAGCGTTACCTCCGTTGCCGTTATCACAGGGGCCAATCTTGTAACTACCCACTTTCATAGACCACTTTTTTTCTTTACATTAGACTAAAGCTAGAGTAAGGATTGCGGTTGCGTTCTGAAGGTGCCTTTTGAACGTCAGCAGTGCTTTACTACCTGAGGGTGTTTGAGCCGACAGTCAGATTTAAATTTGCAAAATTTGTTGCATTTCCTTTATGTTTTTTTTTTCCTTCATATTTCAGCACTATCTGATTTTCTTCAGTGTGAATGCGGTACTTGTGGTACTTGTGAAAAGTGTAATTATGATTCCAAATCTTCTAAGCAATTTATGTGAGACTATAATTACTAGTAAAAATGTTTATCTATGGTCGTCTTCGACTTGTTTATTAAAAAACATTTTTTTAATTTGTGGCCGAGATAGACTACATGAAAACACTCATGCTTGAAGACTCAAATGTGTGGCTGCAAGTGTATAATTAGCGCACGATAACCTTCTGATTTGTAAGCAATAGCATGCCGTTTGCCGTTATCGTGATATTCAGTTTTTCTGAGAAACGAGAAGGCTGAAAACTCTGTGAAATAGTTGATAACATTTATCATGTGTTCATCTCCACACAGGAAAAGATCTTCAAAGCCAGACGCTGTGATCGAATCCCTTCTGCAGTGATGACAGCGACGTGAAACAGACATTGCAACTTTCATGTTACCTTAAAGAAGTCAGTAATCTGCATTCACTGTATAGCTGGTAAGGTCTTAAATGTAAAGAAGCTGCACCTGTGATAGGATTAAGACCTCTAGGCTAAGAGGACCTGTTATATGTACTGTAGTGTAAGACTGTTTTCAGGTTGTCTAATATTTTAATGTTGCGTTAAACATTTCACATTTGGCAGGAGCAGTTTGTATTAAACGCTAGCTCTAAGGTAAAAGTCTACCATTCGAATATTTCACGGACAGCTTTGCAATATTTTGGCAATGACCAACAATGGAAGAAACTGCAAATTTGTCAGGATGTTGAAAATAGAATTGGAGGCATGACCGACAAATTATAAAACACTACCATATTCCAAAGTTTTCTGAGTTTATGTAACTTGTGGCTTCTGTTGTGTTAAACGCTAAATGAGGGTACATTTTCACTAAAATTACACCAAATGATTCTCCTCTTAAAACAAGCAAAGGCCTTAGTGACTCTTTCTAAGGAATGCAAGAAATCAAGTCGAAAACGGAGGTTAAAATATAGTGAATTAAAAAATGTAATTAAAAAGTGCTTTAAACGCTTTCCTTTAGGTCAGATGCATAATGGCATGCATGCCAGCTTACGCTAGTGCCATTTGCTAACTCGAGTAAGTCATCAGGACACTTTGTGTTATATTGAGAAAACCCATGCAGTACAGTATACCTTAGTATAATGCACTAGTATGAGGTTTTTGTGGAAATGTGATGTAGTGGAGGGAAACTCCCTTTTATTTTGTATTGTAATGTATGTCATATGTTTACATCCACCATAGCTTCTGATTTTATTTATTAAATTATTTTACATGTTTTATCTCACATTCTTCTTGTTCTCAATTTGTGGTTCATTATTGAATCAGTGACATTTTTTAACTGCGTTTCAAAACCCACAAAGTAATTTGCATTACTTGTAATGATGAGGATGCATTGTTGATAAAGGAGAAAAAAAAAGTCTGTGATGGAAACAGTCATATAGTTTATTCATGTGTGAGTACAAAACCTACAGAAACAGTGTGTAAGAAAATAAATATGACGTTACACAATACGTAACTGGTGTGTATTAGATCTTGTTCTTGGTCTTCTGTGAGGGGGGTCCAAGGTGTAATTTACACAAACTTGGATTTCCTTCAGAAATGCTTGTAGACAATAATAGCCATTCGTTTTCAGGTGACACGTGACATTCTTTTTCTGCGTAATAAAAAAAAAAAATTAAAAATTAAAAAAAACTACGTCAACACTTGTGCTTTTCCACTATATCATGTCAAACTGGCTGTGCAAAAAAAAATTTAAATTTAAAATGTACATCTTAAGATCACAAAAAATGTAGCCAAACACAACAAAATTTGCATAAGCCCCATTTAACATTACAGATCGTATTAAATTAGAGGATATGCCATTTGGATTCACTGTTTGACATTTTGGTTTGAGCGTACAAAGAATTTGCTGAAATGCATGAACTTCTCTTTACCTTGTTGTACTGACGCAGGTTGCGAGAGAGTGTTGTCGAGTTATTAAAAAGATCTGGATGCTTTATGCTTGTTTCATTCAGAACCGCCTCCGCCAAGCAGAAGAAATTCTTCTGTAAGGTCAAAGTCACTGTTAGTAATCGTGTCCATCACAGTAACAGATGTCTTAAACCACTGTAATCTCGATAAATATAAAAGATTTCCAACGTACCGGACATTTACTGGTGTCTTCTGTTATCATTTTCACACTTATATTCTGATCAGGCTTCTTAAATGATAAGAGAAAATGTCAGTATATCATAAAACGCATTCAATAACATGCAGTTGTAGTTGTCGTAGATTTCTTACCAGTTTGCAAGTCCAGTTTTTGGCTTCCCGTCGAATCCCCTCCAGAAGGATTCTATCTTCATCATCTCCTAGTGATACTGCGTAGACCATCACGATCATCAGTAGCATCAGATACTGAACATGTACGTTTTTCATGTCTCTGGAAGGCATTCTGAGCCAGCCCTGTCAGGCTGAGCAGAAAAGTTGAGCTCCCTGCACAGTCTTACTACTGTTGCTACTTATAGTGGCATTAGAGTGATAGTGTGACCGCAGCACAGACACGTCAGAAAAACTTATCAAATGTGATCTGTTACTAAGAAATTATTCGTCTACTGCTTATCTGCACGGTTGCCACCAAGAATTGCAGGTCATTACCTTGTATTAATATCTGATGTGTATTTTTTTTAGCCCACCAGTGATACTGATTTCCTTATTGTCTTTTTCACACCAAAAGCTGAAAAGCGCGAAAGTGTGGAGTGTGTGACAGCGAGTCAGCTAGCTGCATTAATAATGATAAGTTGTATTAATGTTATTGTTGGAACACCTGTGCCTTTCCTGTATGACTTGCCAAACTGACCGTGCTGTGTAGGCATACAGGGAAATTTTTAACTTGATTTTTAACTTAACCCACACATTAGGAAGAGGAAAATGTGAGCGACAGGAAGAAGAAGAAGAAAACTCCTGTCAGCTTCAGTTTAACTCTGGCTAAGAAGGCCACCAAACAGCTGTTACAGCTGAACACCACTTGTTCTTAGAGAACTAAGCTCTGATTATTTCAGATAAAATGAATGAAATATCATGCTTGGGATTACATTATAGTAATAGCTCACAAAGTAGCTGAACTAAAATATAACTGCTGGCTGTTAGTGAGATATTTTACTGAAATTGCAACATTTAGCTCCATTGTCGTCTTTTATAAAAAAAAAAAAAAAAGTTCAGATCAAATGACCTATTGTGATATGATTACCTTAGAATGAAATCATAAATTTGTGCTTTTCCATTGTTACATCAGTGCTATTTCTACTTGTCTAAAGGCAGATATTAATGGTTATGATGTGCAGCTGCAGCCAGACCTGAATTTCTAAACCCGCTAAGTTACTGTTGTCTTACATAAGTAAGCTCACCCTTCAACTGAAAGTCTCACCCTTCAACTTCAAACAATTGTGACTTGATTTGCTGAACAGTTTTACTCATAATGGTGAGGATGCATTAGTAAAACTTTCTTTTTTTTAAAAAAAAAGAAAAAAGAAAAAGACATTGTCAAATAATTTATTTAATAATTTATTGAAATATATAAATACATAAATAGATTGTATAAATACATTAATTCATTCATCTTCTGTAACCACTTATTCTTGTTAAGGGTAATATAAATACAAACAGTAAAATAAATATTAAATTACACAATAAATAACATATATATAAAAAAATATGATAAATAATCCTTCATGTGATCAACAGTTGGGCACAGTGGCGAGGTGGTTAGCACTGATGCCTCACAGCGAGCAGGTCCCGGGTTCGAATCCATGGTGCTGACTGGGGCCCTTCTGTGTGGAGTTTGCATGTTCTCCCGGTGTCTGCGTGGGTTCTCTCCAGGTACTCCGGCTTCCTCCCACCGTCCAAAGACATGCTCATTAGGTTCATTGGTGATTCTAAATAGGCTGTGAGTGTGAATGGTTGTCTGTCTCTTTGTGTTAGACTGGCAGCCTGTCCATGGTGTTGCCCGCCTCTCCCCAGGAACAAGCGGTTACAGAAGAACATGAATGATCAATACTGGTCCAAGGTGTAGTTCGCACATTCTCTGACTTTTTCCAGAAAGTCTTGCAGATGATATTTGCCACTGGTTTTCAGGTGACACGTGAAATTGTTCTTCTGAAACGAAATCATTTTGACATTTTAAACTCACAAAAAAATTTAGCCAAACAGAACTTAATTTATGTAAAACCTTTTTAACATTAAAGATCGTGTGGAACATTAGAGGATATGCCGTTGAGATTCATTGCAAACTACATGACGGTTTGGTTTTGTGTAGAGCTGCAAAGAACTTGTTGAAAGACATGCACTCGTCTTTACCTCGTTGTACTGATGCAGGTGGCGAGTTAAGAAATCTGAAGCTTGTGGATACTTTGTCTTTGTTTCATTCGATTCCTTCAGAACCGCCTCAGCCAAGCAGAAGACCCTCTTCTGTAAGGTCAAATTCACTGTTAATAATGGTGTCCAACACAGTTAAAGATGTCTTAAACCACTGTAATCTCAATAAATATAAAAGATTTCCAACGTACCGGACATTTACTGGTGTCTTCTGTTATCATTCTCACACGTATATTTTCACCAGTCTTCTTAAATGATAATAAAAAGTGTCAGTATATCATAAAATGCATTCAACAACATGCAGGTGTAGTTGTAGTAGATTTCTTACCAGTCTGGAAGTCCATTTTTCGGCTCCATGTCGAATCCTCTCCAGAAGGATTCTCTGTTCTTCATTTCTTAGTGATGCTGCGTAGACCGTCACGATCATCAATGGCATCAAATACTGAACATGTAAGTTTTTCATGTCTTTTCTAGATAGGTTGGGCAAGCGCCGTCAGGTTGAGCATAAAAGTTGAACTCCCTACACACTCTCACTGCTACTTATAGTGCAATCAAGCTGACACTGTGACCGTGGTATTGACACGTCAAAGGGGGAAGACACCAAATAAGGATGATGATGTCAAGTGGTTTCACTAAACGTTCCGTAGATTTCAAAGGATCGATTACTAAGAGATCACCAGTTTGTTTCTTATATGCAAAGTGGAAAACTATTTTACTATTTGTAAAATCCTCATCAGTACATCCTACTGTGGAAATGACTTCCTTATTGATATTTTCAGGTCCGCACTGAAAGTTGAAAAGCACAAGTGAAGTTTGTGACAGAGAACCAGCTAGCTGCATTAATAATGTCATTATAATAATTAGTGTTGACGTAGTTAACACTTGTGCTTTTCCGCTATATCATATCAAACTGGCTGTACAGTGTAGGCACACACTATTCTGAGTCAAGTTTTTATCACTGCCCCACACGTTAGCAGAGGAAAATGTGACAGAAAAAAAAAAAAAACTCCAGTCAGCTCCAGCTTGATTTGAATTCTTGCTAATAAGACCACCAAACAGCTGTTATACTTAGACACCTGCCCACATGTCGTTTGTTTTTATGCTCTTACACATTGTATACCGCAGAAGTGAGTCATTTATATTCTCTTTTAACATGACAAGCGTGGTATAGTGACTCTGCTTGAATGTCTTTCTGCAATAGCTGACACATTCCACATTTCACATTTAGCACTTTAGCAGTAATGTGGCAGCATCAACTGGCAACCTTTGAGCTCCCTCTGCAGGTAATTTGTTGCGGCGGAGCATTTAAAGTATTCCACCAGTTCATTTAAAGGAACACGGCTGAGAAATGCAGGGATGCTCCAGGTAGTCACGCTTGTTTACATTTTACAGTTATAAATTCCAGCTTCCAGTTCCAAAAATGAACACAGCCCACTTTGGTTGTACAAGGATGGTAGCACCATTCTCTTGGTACATCCTACAGAATCCCCTGGGGTACATGGCTATAGACCTTCCCCAAGTCCACAAAACTCATGAAGACTGTATTGTTAAACTCCCATGATCCCTGATCAACCCTGCTGGTGCATTGTTCCACTTCCAGGTCAGAATCTGAAATCCTTTTCCCGCACCCTGGAGTAAACTTTCCCAGCGTAGGCCGAGCAGTAATCGGCGCACCCCCTGACGGCCCAACAATATCCAGAGCCTTCAGCATCTCTTGTCCCCACACAGCGCCTTGCCGCTAGGGAGCCTCCTAGCTACCTCAGCGACCAGGGATACATGGTAATAGGTTTCAGAAGACACTCAAAGTGCTCATTCCACCACCTGGTTTTATCCTCAGTTTGGGTCAGCCTTTCTCTTCTCTCAGCTCAGCCGTGAAGTATCCCCACCCCTGTCTGTTTATCTGCATGTTAATTCCCATTATTTTATAACATCGAATCCATGGTGCCGACTGGGCCTTTCTGTGTGGAGTTTGCATGTTCTCCCTGTGTCTGCGTGGGTTCTCTCCGGGTACTCCGGCTTCCTCCCACCGTCCAAAGACATGCTCATTAGGTTAATTGGTGATTCCAAATTTGCCCGTATGTGTGAATGGGAGTGTGTCTGTCTCTTTGTGTTGGCCCTGCGATAGACTGGCGACCTGTCCAGGGTGTACCCCCGCCTCTTGTCCAGTGACAGCTGGGATAGGCTCCAGCAGACCCCGCGACCCTTCACAAGAACAAGAAGTTACAGAAGAAGATGGTTGTTGTCAGCCAATATTATTTCATCATGGGACAAGGTACATATGTGCTGGTCCAATTATAGTACAATCTGTGGTAATTATTATTTTGTGCCCCGCTGAGCTGATGGGGGGGGGGGGGGGGGGGGGGGGGGGCTTTAAACTTAATAAAGACATAATTTTGTTCCTAAGGATTATAATATCAAATCATTCGGGGCGGGGAACTTATTGTCAAATACAGTATAAAACACTTGAAATTCCTGCAGCTAAAACCTGTCCAAACCAATCAGCTTGTTCATGATTTAATAAGTGTGTATCTACATATTTATAATCTATGACACAGAGTCTATGTGGTTATTTAGGCTAATAATAAACACCGCCAACGGTATGGTAATCTATTTCAGTTACCATTTAATTTTTTTGTAATCATCGTAATTTTGACAGCTTATATCCTGTTAGCAACTAAACAAAACACATTATCAAAACAGGTGCCCCCCCCCATTATGTGATCTTATTTACTGGAACGCCTATTTTAAGTATATGGTTTCTATTACACACATTTACAGTAAAACAACTACACAGCCTAACGAGGAACTTTACTGTGTCTGGAACATTGACTAGGTCTTAAAGTGCCCACCTATTCCTGCAGACATGGGCCTATAGGGCAGCGGTGCTTTGATCATGGACCACTCAGGGCGGCAGCGCTTCTGAGGCGCTCAGCCAATAGGAGCGCGCACAGGATTGAAGCTAGATGCGCCATTTTACTGCGTCCACAGCTATCCGGCAAGATGGTCCCCTTGCTTTGTCTACCCTGACTGGAGTTGTTTCAGTATTCTGTGCTTATTCCTTCCTCCGTACCCACGGAAGCGTGCATTTTGGATATAACCGGGGCTGCGCTCTGCCGAAACTAACCCTTGTCTTTGTCGGTGGAGAAATGACGGCGGCGAAAAGCAGGTAGGAACTCCGCTTGTTGTGTTTGTTTAGCCAAGTCCGCTCTACATTGATTGCTATGCTACCTTCACTAGCGGCGAGCCTGCCCATGAGAGTCTATGACTAGTTAGCATGCTAGGCTAGCCGTGCTATAGCTGTTAGCTGCGCAGCCGGCAATGTTCAAGTTCGCGCACACGCACATTCGGACGCTCACGTGCGCATTCTAGAGTGTTTGTCGGAGTAATGGAAAAATAAAAAAAACGCGATTCGCCGCGAAAAAACGTGCGCCCGTTGGGTTTGTGACTAGCTAAACGTTGCATCAGTACTTTGGATGCTACGAGGCAGTGCCAGGCTGCGGCTGGCGCGCTGCTCGGTGCCATTGGCATCTTTCAGAGGCAAGGGAAGGCCCGTGAATGCATCGGTGCATGGTCATGCATTGGACCTTATTTGCACTGCTGAGATTGCGAGGTTGCCAGGACAACGTGTGGTACATGGACAGAAGTAGCTGTTAACGACTGTCGTTAACGCCAGCTAACGTTAGCACGGCTAAAACCGTGATAGCCCAGGAGCTCCAGAGATAAGAAAAACACGGAAATGTGTAGTTGGCGATGAAGGAGCAGGAGACGGGCGCAAATTCTGAAAGCGTGGGTTGTTTTTCTTGCACTGACACTGATTTTTTATGTGAATATATTGGCGGGACTGAGGCACAGTTCAACGCCGCTCATTGCCATCTAATCAGCACATTATGATGACGCAAAATAAACAGTAGCGGCTCTGTCTGCAGAGCGGAGTGCTCCGGACACATGCACCTAAAAGCACTAAGTTAACTTACTCATGCATTCGTGTGAACTTATAACCACACAAATGCTGCCTCATAATCATTTTATTAACACGTCATCTGCAGCATTTAGGGAAATTCTGCTCAGCAAAACATAAACGCTGGCTGTAACGTTGGAAAATCCCCAATAACTATATTGACTACGTTCACCAGGCTCCCGTAGGGACACGATTAGATATTAAAAAAATCTTTATAAACTGTCTCAATACTAACTGTTCTTGTAGTTTTTAATTCAAATCAAATGATCACATAGCTGTGTCAGGATAATGTATTTGTTTTGTGTGGAGGGAAACATTTTTATAGGATCAAACACTCCCAAAAGCTGTTTTAAATGTATTTATTTTTATCTTTTGTTGTTGATTTATTCTGTAATTTTCTCTATATAGTTGTTTTAGTTCTGTGCTGCCTATTGAGTCTCCTACCTGTCTGCTTGTAGCAAATGAAAAATAAAAAGCTGTTTCGACAGTGTACAACAGTGTAGCTGTAATATCAACTACTAAACAGTACCTGAACTGTCTAAAAGTTGGCGTTCTTGCAGTAAATACATTCAGATCCTCAAATGACTGAAATACAATCTCATCTCATCGTCGGATGCTGTGAGGCAGTGCCAGGCTACGGACCTCTCTTAAACTTGCGTTCACTTAGCTGTGAAGCTGTTTGCTAGAAAATCATACAGCTGAAAGTTGTGCATTTTTCACAGCACATGTCACATTTGTTTTGTTTTTTTATGCCCTCTCTTGAGTCAGCGTGGAGAAAAGAAAAAGAAAATAGAAATATTATAGATGTTAGAAATTCTGAACTGTTTTGAAATGAAAGAAATAAACTAGTTAAAGGGGCCGAAACACAATTTGTAATAGTGGAGTTTTAATGAAATACTGAAACTTGGCATGCTTGCTGTAAATGAATGCATATATACATACGTTGTCAACACAGTGTATAATATTCACTAATAATTTTTCACATGTCTCTCCAGGTAAAATGAGTCTGGCCTCTTCTGAATCACACCTAGACCAAATGGCAGAAAAGGAGGAGGAGGTAAGTATGCCACCTCTGTGGCAGTCTAATGTTTGAAGTGTGTTTTAATGTTCAAGCTGTTACATTAAACCTCTTGTGCTCATCAGCCTGGTAGCTCAGGAGAAAGTTTGAAGCACTCCTCTTCCCGCAACAAAAGGTGAGGAGAAGATTTGCACTAGTGTGTTATCTTAAAGGTTCAATAAGATGCAGCATAAAGTGCTAATCTACTCACTAACTTTGTTTTAGGAAGCCCGCCACTGTATCTAAGCACACTGGACAGAGTGGATCTGGCTCTTCAGCCGAAAGTGAAAATGAAGGCGCCACTTCAGACAATCCTTCCGAGAACGTATCTAAAGGTAAGAAGTGATCGAAGGTTCTTTCTAGTTATAATCTAGACACTTGTTGTTGCTGGAAAGAATGCTGATTTTTGGAGATATTGCTGTTTTCATTCTTCAGGTACTTTAGTGATGAGACCAGCCGGGAATGAAAATAAAGGCGCCATGAAGCTCAGAGTGGATTTCAAACAGAAAAAAACAGGTGAATTTATGTTGCTGTTTAGGAACCAAACATTTCTTTTGTATGTTGTGTTCCGATGTATGTGTGCATATAATTTTAAAATGAATTAATCTTTTTTCCACAGATGATACCCTGGAGAAGAAGGTCAGCTGCACTGCCTGTGGAAAACAAGTAAACCAGTTTCAGCGCAACTCTTTGCATGAGCATCCTGCACTCAAAGTTCTTATTTGCAAGGTAGGAAAGTCACAGTTTCTTGAACATTACAATAACGTTTTGCGAATACGTTTTTCTGTTTTCATGGTGTATCACTGATCACATTATTTCCTCTTTCTCTAGTCATGCTACAACTACTACAAAAGTGATGATATCTCCAGAGATTCTGATGGCATGGATGAGCAGTGCAGGTAGAACATTTTGCACTAAACTAAGTTACAAAAAGATAATCTGTAGTGTGTCAGTCAGTTTGAAAACTTTAGATTCGTCCTAAAGATTTTGGACTCCTCATTTACACATTATTTATTTTTTTCCCCGTCCAGGTGGTGTGCTGAAGGTGGTAAGCTCATCTGCTGTGACTACTGCAACAACGCCTTCTGCAAGAAGTGCATTCTGCGCAACCTTGGCAGGAAGGAGCTGTCCGTCATTACTGATGAGAACTCAAAGTGGCACTGCTATGTCTGCAGATCAGAGCCCCTCCAGGATCTGGTCTCCAAATGTCAGCGCATCTTGGAGAAACAAGAACTTGTGATACAGAAGCAGCGGAAAACTGATAAAACAGAGGAACGCGAGAGCAAGAAGCACAAGAACAAAGCAGCCAAAGAGCACAAAGCAGTTGTCAATGGAAAGGAACACACTGAAGGCTCTGGGACAATGAGTTTCTCCTACAAAAAACTGCAGTTACCCAAAGAACTTATAAAGAAAGCAAAAAAACTTGTTGAAACTACAGCTGGTTTAAACAATACATTCATTCAATTCATCCAACAGGCAGAGGAGGACCAGGGAGATAAATCTATCAGGTTTCGGCATTTGAAAGCCTTCAAGGCCGTCCTTTCTGATTTGAAAAAGGCCCATAGTGCTTTGGAGGAAGCTTTAGAACCTGAGTTCAGAAATATGGAGTTGCAGAATGGTAATGAAGGACAACATGTTGTGAAGAACATCGCTGATGTTGTAGCACCTGCAGAAAGCGCAGTGGCTCTTGCAGAAAGCGAAGAAAGTGTAGTTGCGCCTGTAGAAAGCGTTGACATGGATAATGTGGCAGAATTGGTTAGAGAGGCTGAGACAACTCAAGAAGCCGACATGGAAGAGCATAATGAGCAGGACATGGACAATGATCAAGTGTTGAATGACACTGAAATGAAAGACGACGAAACAGAAACTGATGTGCCCCTAAAGATTAAAAAGGAAGTCTGTGATGATGGACTAATGGCAGCTGGTGAAATGTCCTCAGATCGTGACATTATGTCCGTGCCTGCTTCAGTTCCTGAAGAGCTTTTTCAGATGGTGGAGAGTCTTTCAGATTCCACTATGCTCTCACAGACTGACCGTAATGTGGTCACAGATAGTCCTGCAAAGTCAAATGAAAACGCAACAGACTCTCAGTGCCCACAGCCCAAAGTGAAGAACCTCATAGTCAAACTGACTCCTGTGCCAGTTGTGACAACTTGTGGGTCCAGGTCCTCCAGGTCCAAAAGCAAAGTGAAAAAAGAAGAGACGCCGAAAAAATGTAAAGAAGAGCTTGAGGAGGAGAAAAGTGGCGCTTCTGATACAGTAGATGGAACGGAGAGTCCACCACCCAGTCGTCGCTCAAGTAGAGTGAAGACCACTCCTTTGAGGAAGCAGGCTGAAAATACGGACAAGGATGGGTCCTCGGAGTCAGAGTCTGAGGACGAAAGTAAGGAGAAGGCCAAATCCACTGCGAAAGCCAGCAGCACCAAACAGGAGGATGAGAAGCAGATGGAGGCTTCAGAGGAGAAGACTTTAGACTCTGATTCGGATGAAGTTCCTCACGCATTGCTGGAGAAAGCTGCAGCGGGCCACAGCACAGATGAGGAACAGGGAAGCACAAGTACTGCTAAAAATAGTTCATCCAAACTAAGTGCATCTGAGAAGAATACAGAGAAATTGTCCAAACGCAAAAGGAAGTCCGAAAGCTCGGATTCAGACCAAACGAATAAAGGCCAGAAGACGTCCAAGAAGAAGAAGCAGCAGCAGCAGCAGCAGCAGCAGCAGAACGGCTCCTCGGACTCGGACTCTGACGAGGAGAAGGAAACGAAGAGTAAAGTGGGCACGGCGAAGAGGAGGTCCAGCCGCGTGAAGAAACAAAATGAAGACAAAGAGGAAGATAAAAACTCACCGGAAAAGAAGAGGAGCGATCGGAAGAGGTCTTACGAAAAGAAGCGCAAGGGAAAGAGCGCCAAAGCAGCCAGCAAGCTGCAGTTGTCCTCCAGTGATGATGAGGAGGAGGAGGAGGACGACGACGACGACCAGCAGGCTAAAGGTGATTCTGGAGAGGACAGTGATGAGCAAAAGATCAAACCCATTGTGGAGGATAACGTGGTGGGAGGCAGTGCACCCTTCCATCAGTCCTCAGGTAATTGTAAATCCATGCATTAAAAAACTAGTTGTACACTTTGCAAACTACAGTCACTTGCATTCTCATAAGAAGTTACATCAGACAGTGAATGCCAGCCTCATATTTGTACAGTATACAGCTAAGGTCACAGTCATGGCTGATAGCTCCAGGATGCTTACTAATCTCTCACTTGTTTGTACACCTGTATGCACAGATATAGTGTCTTAATAATTATCTATAGATCCTTTTTTAACTTTTGTGCTCTTCCATTAACTCTGTGTGTTTTTGTTTATACAGGGGATGAAGTGGATGCTAAAGACGAAATCTCTCGTGTTGAAGATGACGATGATGATCCTGAGAACAGGTACTTGCTACGATACTTGTGACAGCTAACAGTTGAGTTTATATCTCCATAGTTTAGCCTAAGCCTGTAAGCTGGGTTCTGACTGCATATTGCAACACTTGATTCAGCAAGTAAATGGTGACTCCTTACACTTTCTCAGTGAAGAATGTTATGTTTTCATCTCAAATGGTAGTCATAATACCATCACAGAGACACTGAACTGGAGAAGCACAAAATTTTTCTTTGTTTATATATTTTATGCGTTCTTTTCTAATAATTCTGTTAAACCCCCCCTTTAATGATGTGATTCATGTGAAATCCTCACATTTTTGCCTTCTTCCTGAAGGATTGCTAAGAAAATGCTTCTTGCCCAAATAAAATCCAACTATTCCTCGGGAGCGGAGAGCTCCTCTGACAATGAAGGAGAAGATAAGGAAGAGAAATCCTCCAAGAAAATTAAAAAAGGAAAACAAGAAGAGGAGGAAGAGGGGGAGCAAGAAGGTAACATATTTGCTAAATATGCTCAGCTGTTTTCAAGTGAGTCTTCTACCGTGAACTGTCTCAAACTGTGTGTTTCTCTCCTTAAAGACGACGACGACGATACAGAAGACTCGGATGGTTCTGATGTTGGAGTGAAGAAAGGTGGCAGACGCCACAAACTGCTTCGCCACAAACTCTCGCTGAGTGAGGGTGAATCAGGAGAGGATAAAGTTGCCACAAAAGGGAATAAGAAGGGGGGCAAGAAAAAGTCGAGCCGGAAAGGTTAATAATACATTTTGGATTTGCTCTTTTGGCAATGACTGGCTATGGGTGCAAATATTCTACATTCAGGACCTTTGAGTGACTTTGTTTTTCTTTGTCTGTCAGTGGGCAGTGACGACTCTGCAGACTCTGACTTTGAAAAGTCAGAGTCCAGTTCAGAGTCAGCCGTAAGCGAGGAGGTTAGTGAATCCGAAAAAGACGATAAGCGTCGAAAGACCAGGTGAGAAGCGAGTGCGGCATCTAATCGGTGAATGCAATTTATTTCCCTGCCAGTGGCTCTGGATTAATGGAGTGCTGCTCTTGCTTAATTAGATAATGTTTTCTGTCTTTAGATCTTCGAAGAAGAAGGATGATGAGAAGCAGAGAAGCTATAAGCAGAAAAAGAAGCGACGTAGGATCAAAGTTCAGGACTCCTCCTCCAGCAATGAGAAGGTGATTTTAAATGTAGTTCACTCTTGAACTTTCCCAAAGTTTCTGTTTTCTTCCACTGCAGAATTACTAGGTAGAGAGATGGACCCACGTGAAGGTTACTAGTCAAGTCATGCATGACACATAAAATGTTATTTGAACTTCCCCCCTAGAGTGTGTTGTGAAGATTATTGAGAGCACAAATGAATCATAGGGTAGCTCGGCTACTGATCATAGGAAGTGAGTCTTTTTTTCTCCTGAGGGCTGAAGATCAGAGGGCTGGGCTTAATGTTCATTTCCACAGAGCGGAGAGGAAGATGATGACGACCAAGATGGAGAGGGGCGCAAAGGCCGAAAAAAGATCCGCAAAATCCTGAAGGACGACAAGCTGCGGACAGAGACGAGAGACGCTCTGAAAGAGGAGGAGGAGAGGAGGAAGCGCATAGCTGAGAGAGAGGCACTCAGGGAGAAACTCAGAGAGGTAAAAAATGTATTCTTATTGATAATAACTGAGCTGCTATGTTGTGAGGAACCATGAGGTGAGTAGTGTAATGACTTAATACTGTGACAAATGTTTGTGTGTTTCCTAGGAAGTGAGTTGTCCTGAAGTGTTTGGTTACCAGGGTAACCGGAGTGACATATCGATCAAGGTTTGAATAAGAACCACTGTGAGTTATAGACTGTTTAGACATCTGCGTTAAGTTGACTCAGAAGCTACGACGACAGTGCAGACCTTGGCGGCGTGACTGACGTGCACCTCACCAGAAATGTTACTACGCGTTGGTGCAGACCGCAAGAGCTGTGATTGGTACGCTTGGTCGTAGCGCGTCATTGTTGAAAGCGAAGCAGGAAGTGGAAACAAAAATGAACCCGACTGGCAAAAAAAAGACACGGCGCCGACTAGCGTTTGGGTGGCGTTTTTACAGAGCGAGCCAGCCTGATGTGTGCACAAGCATAAATGACTCCCGCTGGACATGCGAGTATGTTACGTCGTCTTATGTCCTGCAGTACTCTAAAAGAGCCTTTAGGCAGATTGATGACTCTCCGGGCTACTCACTCTGTCAGATCAATAATTCCACTTTAGATGACGCTTAATTAAATTCCTAAATCTACTCATGACAGAGTGAGAAACCGAAGACACATAATGACTAGTAAGTAAGACGAGTCGTCCAGAGACATTGGAAAAAAAACATTGTTGTTGCAAAACTCTTCAGGAAGGGGGGAGGGGCGATGTGCTATTGTTTAGAAACAGGGATTGTGGCATCATCACAAGCAGCCCGTAGCAAACCTTCAATATTATTACCAATCCATGAATCAAGAACACATGCACATAGTGTATATTTGTATGATGGCTAAGCATTAAGTGTTTCCCAAAGTATTTTGTGAGACTAGGTAGCGTGGGTGAAGGGAGGGAAAGAGTCATGCTTTGTCGGAGCAGCAGGGAAAAACGCAACACCAGCCATGTAAAACTATTTCCTGTTTGACATGAGACTACTGTGGCAGGTATTAGACTCTGGCGGACCTATAGGCTGGCTCATATCTCTTATAATTGTTAATTATGCTTTTCAGTTTAGCTCATTAAAAGCTAAGGTAACTAGTATTTTTTGACCGTTCTCTTTGTTTTATCTGTTTATTTTCTAGCAGGGCATAGCCAGACTTGATTCTTATCAGACTATGAGTCTGGTAAAATGCCATTTGGATTTCATTATGTGGAGTGTTTCAACCACTACAGAGAGAAAAAAAACACCTCTGCACGCAATTAGATATTCCTATAACCAATCAGAGCCATTGTGTTGTCAACAAAATCAACTCAACTGCACTCAGGTGGCGCTTATGACTGTGTCGCTGTTTTCTTTCCATCAGTGCATACAGCCTGAACAAACCATTTGATTGGCATAGCAGATTTTCACTGGGCATAATGACTTTTGAACAGCAACTCCAGCGACGAGTTATTTTCCTGCACTCGATAACTAAAAGTTAGTATACTATAGAGCAGGGGTCGGCAACCTGTGGCTCTATTGATGACTGCGTCTGGCTCGCAGATAAATCTTAGCTGACATCTCAACACGATAAGTAATGAATAATTCCGCTGATATTTTAAAACTGCGGTCAAGTGAGCCGTCGTTCGCAGAAAGCGAGTGAAGCCAGACGCGGTCGGATTTTTCTTGCGCATCTATTTGTTTATGCCGGGGCAGGCCGAAATACGAAATGAGAAAAATAATAAAACAACTTTATTCGGTGGATTCTGATTCAAACAATAAAGCTCCGGTTTTCATCCCTCTTTATTATTGTGCAACATTTCAAGTGATTTTACTGGATAATTGTTAAGAAAAATAGTGACAAACACTTAATAAAAATCCGACCGCGGCCGGCTTGACTCGCTTTCTGCAAACGACGGGTCACTTGACCGCAGTATTTTAATGTAAAAAGCCCTCAGCAAAACCAAGCGGTCCTAGAAGTCGCATTAATGGTAAAAAGTATATTATTTATTATTGGTTAGCTTCAGTATAACAATGTTTTTAAAAATAATACATTCAGAGACTTATTATACTCTAAAATTGTTGGTCGAAAGAAAAAATATTACATGGCTCTCGTGGAAATTTATTTTAAAATATGTTTGTTTCATGGCTCTCTCAGCCAAAAAGGTTGCCGACCCCTGCTACAGAGAGACTGAAATGAAATTTCAAACTTCACATCACAGCAGTACACATTGTAGTAGCTTTTCTTTCTTCATCAGATCCTTCTGTAATAACATAAAAGCTCACCACACAGACTCCGAGTACTTAGATTTGTGGTGAAATCTGAAGAAACTAAACAATGTAATCCTGCTGAAGAAACTTCTTTCTCTTGTCTTCTGCTTATGCGGTAAATCTTTATTGGTGTTTGCACTGGACTCACTGGGAGCTGTGGTACAGATTATTTTCTGGGTTTCCACTTTGAGTTCGTCAGTCATGACTTTACCTTTGGAGATGGACTTGAGGGAGATGGCACAGTGGGCTCTCTTGCTCTTTATTTGTTAGAAAAGGAACAGTGTACTTTAATTGGCATTCAAATTAATGTAAATGTACCAAAGTTAGCCAAAAGGCTTTTATCTGATGGTGTTAGGCATCCAGGAATAATATATAATGCACTTAAATTAAGCGGATATGCGTATTGTGTTAAAGGTCGCACCAGTCCTTGTTTGCCACCTGCTGTTTGTGTAACCCGACAGTCATGCCGCCATTGTGCCCGTGTATTCGTTTGCAGGTGTGTGTCAGGGTCTACTTGGCTTCTAGCCTCGGTCAGCTGTGCGCAGTGTAGAAAGTGCAAGTTGCCGTGGTTACGTCTCACTGTGAATAATAATGAACCATGTAAAATTTCAGCTGCATGCTTATAATTAAGGGGCACAGTGCACTGCAGCTGAATGCCTGCATCGGAAACATCGCTCTGGATGAGCTTGGTACGGCCGTGAAAAAACAACATAATCAGCACTCTGGTTTCGACAGAAATATTTATCTTTTTCAGGGTTAGAGTGTGTCATAACTCACAACGTGCATGTGTTGGCCAGAAAGAAGAAGTACATTATGAGATAGGATTTATCTTGTGAAATAAAAGACCAACCATTAGTGTAATTAGTGTAAGGCTTTCTTCTCTAATACAGATGTAAATATATATCTGGCCAGATGTAATAAGGCGGATGTTTAGTTGTTTGTTAAAGGGGTGAACGTTGACTATTATGAAAAAGGTTATGCAATTAAAATAGTATCCTCATAATAAAAGGATATCATTTTCTTTCGGGTAAAATCTAATTGCCTTTGCTTCCAAAAAAATGAAAATGTCCTGTTTTTATTTCAGGTGATAGTCGTGGAGGAGTCTTCTGCGGTTGCCTGTCCCATCACCACCAAACTGGTGCTGGATGAGGACGAAGAGACCAAGGAGCCGATGGTGCAGGTGCACAGGAACCTGGTCACAAAGCTGAAGCCTCATCAGGTTGATGGTAAGAACAAAGTCAATTCACTCCCCTAAAACATTTGGGAAACTGCAACATTAGCCAGGTAGGCCTGAGATGCTTAAAACTAATGTCCGCCCGTGTGTCTTTGTGTTATGTTTCAGGGGTGCAGTTTATGTGGGACTGCTGCTGTGAGTCTGTGAAAAAGATTGAGAAGTCTTCAGGCTCTGGTTGCATCCTTGCCCACTGCATGGGCCTGGGAAAAACTCTGCAGGTATGGAATAACTTACAGTATGAAAATAAGTAAGCTGTGCATGCACAGAAACACGTGTGAAATCTCTAAATATTTATGATTCATAAAAGATCCACAGTGTATTGATTGTTGTCAGTGGTTTCACTTCTGTTATTGTCAGTCTTGTGCCAGCTGTGTCAGTTGACTACTGCGGTTTGTGTAGCTGTCCCAGACCTGCAAAGGCCTAATGTGGAAGTGTAGTATGTCTTTGTGCAGAGCTTGGCAAATCCTGGTAACTGTGTTTTAAATGTAGTTCTCCTTTTGCCCTGTAGGTGGTGGCATTCCTTCACACGTTGCTTCTCTGTGAGAAGCTCGACTTTTCCACAGCTCTGGTGGTTTGTCCCCTGAACACTGTCCTTAACTGGCTCAACGAGTTTGAGAAGTGGCAAGTAGGAATGAAGGATGATGAGAGTTTAGAGGTAATAAGCTCCTCCTGTAACCTTTAAAGTAGTTTATTTATGACAGCTCTGTGTTGGTTGGCATATTGATCTCTGGTGTGTTTGTCAGGTGACTGAACTTGCCACTGTGAAGAGGCCACAGGAGCGAGCGTATAGCCTGCAGAGATGGCACGAGATGGGTGGCGTTATCATTATTGGCTACGAGATGTACCGTAATCTGACGCAGGGGAGGAACATTAAAAGCAAGAAGCTCAAGGAAACCTTTCAGAGGACACTGGTTGATCCAGGTAATCGATAAAGTGAAAGTATAAAAAAATACCTACTTTAAAGACTAAAAACTGACATTTAATCACACCAACATTACGTCCATACAGTTCCTTGTTTTTTAGTTCACCGTGTAAAATATAGATGGTGTCAGTAAGAAGCATTGACAGCTGTGGCAGAGGTTTAAAAAATGCTCAAGTGATGTTAATTAAAGCAAAGGTCATATTATGAATGAGGTTTCAGTTTTATTGCCAAAGGAAAAATAACTCAACAAACTCTGGTAACATTCAAACTTCAATGCTAGAACACACAGCTCAGACTGAAAATGCTCCACATGCTGTGGTTTTCTACAAACTTAATTTTCTTTGACAGTAAACAAGTAGGTTAAGTGCTGGAAATTGCAACAAAAACAATCCATTAATTGGTAAATCACACATCATTAAGGTCATACTTTACCGGCCAGAGTACCAAACTCCTGCAGCAGAGTGTGCCAGTGTTCTGACCTGCGGACATTAAGCACATTTCAGACTTGTTGAGATTAACATCAACTTTAAAAAATTAATGTAACTTAAAATGTCCTGAAACTTTGCTTACAGATAACAAACCCATGGATGAACATAGACTTATTCATGACTGTTATTTCTGTTTAAGAATGCCATTATTGTTTTTTGTTGAAATGACCCCACAAGCAGCACTCGGTTAGCCACGCTAGTCTAGCTTTTGGTAATGCCTTCAATGTGTGTGACTTCTATCTGAAATAATCCTCGAGTTCCTTTTCACCAGGTCCAGACTTGGTGATCTGCGATGAAGGCCACATCCTGAAGAATGAGGCTTCTGCTGTGTCCAAAGCGATGAATTCTATCAGGACGAGGAGGAGGATCGTGCTGACTGGAACGCCTCTGCAGAACAACCTCATTGAATGTGAGTCTTCCTGGTTCATCTGTGCAATCCTTGCACGAACAATCTGGCAATCTGATTTTGCAGGAAACATCTTACCTTTTGATCTTTCTTATCAGACCACTGCATGGTAAACTTCATTAAGGAAAACCTGCTGGGTTCCGTCAAGGAGTTTAGGAACCGTTTCATTAACCCCATCCAGAACGGTCAGTGCGCCGACTCCACACTTCACGATGTCCGGATCATGAAGAAGAGGGCTCACATTCTCTATGAGATGCTGGCTGGTTGTGTTCAGGTACGAAAAAATAAAACTGTTGACTCGGCTTCCCTTTAATCTCCTTCCTTGTGCCTCCTAAATATAATTATTTATTCCTGCTCTCAACAGAGGAAAGATTACACAGCGCTCACCAAGTTCCTGCCTCCCAAACACGAGTATGTGCTGTCGATCAGAATTACTCCTCTCCAGTGTAAGCTTTACAGATACTACCTGGAGCACTTCACAGGTGAGAACCATGCTCTAATGAAGCTTTTTGGTGCTTTTTATTGAACGATTCAGCACCACTTGCTTGTGATTTCAGTCTTTGTGAGTACGGGGTACAGCAGGGCCTCTATAGGCTACGAGCAGAGCTTTTCCAATGTCAAGTCTGATTTCCCAGACAAAGGTTTTGCCTACGCTTGGACTAAAACTAAATTAAATTGTGAATTCCCGTGGAATACATGCATAGTCTAGGACTAGACTAAATCCTGCTTTGGGAGTCCTGTTTCTGTTAAAAGTGCTTTTTTTTACTGGATGTCATTTACTCAGACAAGGTTTTTAGATAAATGGAAGGCCTTCCTGGTCTGTCACTTTTTTTTGTGGCGCATTGTTAAGTCGTTTAGTGGACTTTTCTCTCAGAATGTGGCCCAGGACGTAGGTGTGTGTGTGTGTGTGTGTGTGTGTGTGTGTGTGTGAATGGCAGCTGGCACAGTGCCGCAGGCAGGGTTTAAGCCCAGTTTCCCACGTCTCCCTAATGAAGAGCTCTGGGAGAGAGGGAACAGAGGGTGTGGGGTAAAAGAGGGGGATGTGGGGGCATAAAGGAAAGGGAAAGAAATTTAGAGGGAGTAGGGGCCAGAGGTTTTACACCAAAACCAAAAACAAAGAACAGGAGAGCCGGTATGTGAGAACAGGAGTGGTGGTGGTGGTGGTGGTGGTGGTGGGGGTTAGCTGGTATGTGCTGTGGCTCATTAGGCCGGGTTGTCCACAGTGCACAGTGCTGCTGTTGTGACTGTGGCTCTGGACCTCCACAGTAGTGTCATTGGACCAAAGACCATCAGTCAGTAGACGAGGTGGGATGGCCCATAAAGGTTCACTCCTTTTGCTGCTGTACAGTAACTTCTGACCTCTAAGGGCAAGCCAACTTGTAGAGAGTGGGCTTATTAGCATTGCAGCAACTGTCGGTCACTTTGAAAGCATCTGATTAAACAGATTTGAAGGCTCACCGTAGACATTAATTCATTTCTGAATAATAACAGGTTTGCTTCTTGGTTTTATTGGATTTTTTTTTAAAAAATAATGACTTTAAATTGACCGAAGACAGGTGCTTGGAAGCAGACATCAAGGTTTAAGTTTTGTTTCCTTGTGTCTCAGCCTCTGTGCATACACAGAGGCTGAGACCATGCTGTCAGGTGTTTAATCCAAACACACATTCATCTTCCTTCTCATACTCTTTCCCTTGCGTGCAGGTGTGGGGAATGTTATAGAGGGGGGCCGCGGCCGCTCGGGGACCAAACTCTTCCAGGATTTCCAGATGCTCAGCAGAATCTGGACCCATCCCTGGTGCCTTCAGCTGGACTACATCAGTAAAGAAAACAGGGTAGGGCTGGGCAAGACCAGACTAAACCACACTAAACACCAACCGAAAAACTGGGAATACATTAGCAAAAATCACACACACTGTGCGAAAACAATAGAAATGTACTCCTGACGGGTCATGCACCAGAGAGAACAACACACACATTGCCACTGCAGCAAAAATTTCCCCTCATGCATCATTTCTGCTACCAGTAATTCAGTTTTGCGTTTGGCTGACCTATATCTCAGCACGGTTGAGCCTCACACTAGTGCAATCTCTTGCAGGGTTTCTTCGACGAGGACAGTATGGATGAATTCATCGCTTCAGAAACGGAAGAATCCTCAATGAGTCTCTCCTCTGAGGATGAGAAGGCTAAAAAGTAAAGTCGGCTTTGCTTGCTCTTTTCTTTGTACCTGTACACAGACGTGACTTCATATTAACTGCTCTTCTCTCCTGCATCTGCCACTCCCGCTGACCTGCTCTCCTCCATCGCTCCTCTCTCCTAAAAGGAAAAAGAAGCAAGGAAAAGGAAAAAAGAAGGGATCTGATGACTCGGACAGTGATGACGTGGAGGTCATCAAGGAGTGGAACACCAGCTCCCGTGGAAAGAATGGAGAGGGTCGAAACAGACCTGAGCCTGTAGAGGAGCGTAAGTTTGTCATACATGGATATTATAAGTACTTGGCTGGGTCTATGTGGGACTTGAACCGTATGTATGGGTGTATCTGGAGAACTTTGGTTCTGTTCTAAGTGATTAAAAGTGATCCAGTCAGCAGTAAAAGAGGTTTTGGACTTTGTCCATTAAACATGCATAAAACTGACCAAGTATGAATTCCCTTTGTGTCTGGCCAAAAAAAGAAAAACAACTAAATACAAAAAAAAATGATCTGGCTTTGTGATGTCTTAGAAGTCACTATATTATAGAGGCCATTGTATTATTACATCCATAGTGTGTCCAATCTTTTAATAGATTGATCATATGGACACATGAAACACCAAATAAAAGGAAGCATTTTACGTGTCTCACACACACTGATGTTTAAATGTATCAGAGAAACCTGTAATAGTGAAAGTCTGCCTTATTGTGAGACACTGCTGACTAAATGATGACTAATCTCTAACTTTGTGTGTCGCAAACAGCTCGGTCCTCTAGCTCTACACCAGGAAGTCCCAGCGCTGACTGGCACAAGGAGTTTGTCACTGAGGCCGACGCTGAGATCCTGGAGCATTCAGGGAAGATGGTGCTTCTCTTTGAGATCCTGCGCATGGCCGAGGAAGTAGAAGAGAAAGTGTAAGTATCTGTACAAGTAAAACCGTTCATCTGCTTTTGCTTTGCATAGGTTGAGTGACATCAGTGTGTGTTTTTGTTTGTGCTCAGGTTGGTGTTCAGCCAGTCTCTCATCTCTCTAGACCTGATTGAGGATTTCCTAGAGCTGTCCTGCAGAGCTAAAGATGAGGATAAAATCTCTCCGTATAAAGGTAGGTTTTTGATGCAGTGTTAGGGCCCTTTCACTCAGGACTGCAGTCATGTCACCTCCAATGATTGAGCATATACTTGTCGATGATCAGCTGTCGTAGCCTGCTCTTGGTTTCATGGCGTGCTAAAACTACCAAGCAGTGTTTAATATTTAAAGCCAGCTACTGACTTAGACGCACAAATGTTTATACTTGTAGTTTTGCACTGTTCTTTTTAAACCGACCAAACGTTTTGTGAGATATAAAGAAAAAAACAAAAAAAATGTAACTTCTGTGGATCTGTGTTTTCCTTCGAGATGCGGGAGTCAGCCTCACATGCAACATGTATTCTTGTACACGCTGGTGTGCTTATTACCCTTAAACACACACAGACACACACATACACATTGCCGCTGGTGTAAGGTCATGTTCCTAATTAAACTCCAGCAGCTGTTTTTGCTTTCATTTTGAAAATGATTAGACCTTGACTTTTTATTCCACAAAAAATGTTTGCTCAAGGGTTTGTAATTTGTAATGAAAAGATCACAGTGCCGTAATTGGAAACATACTGAAATGCTGGTTATGAAGGCTGGTGGGGGGAGTTGGCCATCTTGAAGGCTAAACACGGCTGGCCTCTAACCAACACCGCCATCTATCTGCTGTCTGCTAATACCCAAACTAAATCCTTCTGACAAGGAAAAGGCCTAGTTGATGGTGACACGTTTGCTTTTGAAGATTTTCTGGAGCGTATGCGGTGACGAATTGTCAGAGCAGAGTTCTTAACTGCTGTAATGTGTTTGTGAAGGTGAAGGCAAGTGGTTCAGGAACATTGACTACTATCGTCTGGACGGCTCCACCAACGCCACCACCAGGAAGAAGTGGGCTGAGGAGTTCAATGACACCAATAACACAAGGTAATATTCCTTCACTGTCTCAGAAAATACAACAATATGAGATTTATTAAACATCTAGATTTCCCTGTACATCTTAAATCAAACTTAAATCGTCTTTACTTGCATAATTCCTGATGATGCTTCCCTCTCTCACATTTCTCACTCAGAGGTCGTTTGTTCCTCATTTCAACACGTGCGGGGTCACTTGGTATCAACCTGGTGGCAGCCAACAGGGTGATCATCTTTGACGCCTCCTGGAACCCGTCCTACGACGTCCAGAGTATCTTCAGGGTTTACCGCTTTGGCCAAATCAGGACCGTCTACGTCTACAGGTTCCTTGCACAGGTGAGCAGAACAGATGTATATACTAATTAGACTTTATGCTATCAGCTAATTGGCCACTGTTAGTAGTTCAGTGAAAGATTCTTGACATAACCTCAAACGGCAACAAAGGCCAGCTGTGGCGCTGCATGTGTCTGGGACAAAATGCTGCACTTTCACGCACCAAAGCTCCGACTAGCACGTACATTTTTGTGGCTGCATGAGAGGAAATT
Organism: Chelon labrosus; assembly: GCF_963514085.1. Taxonomy (NCBI): domain Eukaryota; kingdom Metazoa; phylum Chordata; class Actinopteri; order Mugiliformes; family Mugilidae; genus Chelon; species Chelon labrosus. The sequence goes on from NC_140358.1 coordinate 15,980,562, forward strand.
GCTCTGTAACAGCAGGTGGCAGCAGTCTGTATTTGTCATTCGAAAAGCGGAAACCACAAACCATCGTACATACTGCTATCGCTAATTTGTCCATCGTTTTAGTAACGATGTGCCGGAAATGTGCTTATTTTTCTTCAGAAATTTCATGTTGTTCATTAAATGTTTTGCAAAAGGATAGCTAATTCATTTACTTGTACTTTTTTGCACTAAAACAAAGGGAAAATGTTGGAGTTGTTGTTATTTATAGGTTACTATGCTCTTATGTTACTGGTCCGGCATGCTTGAAATCAAACTGGGCTGCGTGTGGCCCCTGAACTAAAATGAGTTTGACACCCCTGGTCTGCAGTCATCCCAGATCGCAAGTTGTTTTGAAAGTTTTTGCAACTTATTTCTGGTGCACTGGTTGACTAAACCCAGCATGACACTCAGAGTGATCTCTCACATTGCGCCTCGCCTGTATTTCTAATCCCGAACCAGATGTGTTTGATTAACTTGATGTTTGATTAAACCCAACTTTTTCTTTCTCTCCTTTTTATTTCATTTCCCCTCTTTCAGGGCACAATGGAGGAGAAGATTTATGAGCGACAGGTAACCAAACAGTCTCTGTCATTCCGGGTTGTGGACCAGCAGCAGATCGAGAGGCACTTTACTATGAACGAGCTGGCCGAACTCTACACCTTTGAGCCGGACATGCTGGATGATCCCTCGGAGAAGAAAAGCAAGAAGGCCACGCCCATGCTCCCTAAGGTAAACACCCTACACGTATGAATTCATATAGCTGAGATGTGCTTCGATTCAGAGCGTCTTTTAGAAATGATATTTAGCTTAAATCAGACATTTAATTGTGCTTTGACGAGCCATTGACTCACATTTCATGACTTTCTTTAGTCTGATCCCAAGAGGAAATGCAGAAAGCAGCCTGAAACCTATTAACCATAGTAAATTTTTTTTCCTTCAACAAACATGGCAGAGAATGCCACTTTAAATGCCAAGCTTGTTTTTCCAAGCTTGCAGTGAGTAGTATGCTCTTTTGAAGTTTAGCACTTCAGTGATAAACTGTTATTTAGACACAATGCCAGCTTGTATCCTGCTTGGCCTTTCCAGGGTCTTTCTATTTCTCCTCCTTTCATAATCTTTCAATCGCCTCGTCTCTTCTTAATGCAGGTGCTGTGTCACTATTTGGGCCCCCTGGGGTTTAATAAGAACACACAACCCTTACATAGGCCATCTAACCCGGCGCAGCTGCACAGATCTGTCTGTTTACTGCTATTTACTAAATAGTCTTCTCATTGCAACACTGCTGCTGCCCCGCTATAAACCTGCGCTCTTCTTTTTTCATTCATTGCCTGCTGCCTTTTACTTCTCTGTTGATCTTTGAATTACTCCCATCATCTCCCACTCCTTTCCTTTTTGCGGTCTCTTGGTTTATTCAGATCTGTTTCTTAAGTGGTTTTACCTCTTTGTTTTGGTTTGACCTGGGTTACTCTGCAGAAACTTGTAAACAGACACTCTGTATATTCAGCTTGCTTGCGCTTTCATTGGACAGTAAAGAGGCATCTTTTAGTGCACCTTTATGGAAAATCTGATTGCACACTTTCAAATTACTTTTCTGCTGGTAATCCTTTCATGGGTATTAACAGATAGGAACCGTGTGTGAATCCAGGAGCTGTAAAGGAAAGATGTGTTCACTGAGCTGCAGCCTGTTAGATGTATGATCTTTAATAGGCCCGGGGACATTTATGTGACACAGTATTAAAGACGGAGAGGCTGACATGGTCTTTAACAAGCCGACCTGTTTTGGCCATGGGGTTAACTATGATGTGGCAGCAGGACTGCAGTATTATGGAAGGAATTTGCCGTCTGGAATGATGGGAAGATGAGTCAGACACCCTCCATCACGTTCAGCCAACAATTCTTTGCACAGAAGGAGAGAGAATTCAAGCCACAACAGACTGACTTTTTCACTTCTACTTCTCGACTCTTAACTCTGGGAAGTGCTCTTTTCTCAGCCAGAGAAGAAGTACTGCTTTAAAAGTTGATGATTTTTGTCTAATCTCTTGCTTGTGCAAAGCTTTGTGAGGGGAAAAAAATAACCTCAACAACGGTGCTCTCTCTGACCCATCTACCTCCAGCTTACCCCCCTCCCCCCCCTTTATGTTCCCTACCTGGAGTATGGTTATTCGTGCGCTGCCCATACCTCGTATCCTGCCGTTAATAATTCCACTTCCCTCCCCCTTCTCCTCACTCACGTTCCCACTCTCAACCCCCGTCCACCATCACCCCTCACCGTCTTGTCCCCGTCATCTTCATGACCATCTGTTGCCATGATCCGCCACTCCTAACTCCAAATGTTCAAAGCGAGCTCAGTAAAGTTGTTTTTTCTTTTTCTTTTTCTGCCCCTGGCCTCCCCCTGCATGATGAAGGGTCATTATTTAAACCCCTCTCTTAAAGATGTCTCTCTCCTCTTCAGAAAAAACTAATTGGAGACAAAGGAAGCAGGCGCACTTCCCCCTAATGACAAAGAAGGCCTCTGCAGCCCAGACATGAGATTTTGCCTCCCCACCCACCCATGCAGAAACACCAATACCCACTTCCTGTTTGTCACACTCCTCCATCTAACATGCTACCACTTGTACACCCCCAGTCTTTGGACAATTTTTATACAACTCCGCAGCCCTCTCTCCAAACCTTGCTGCACTGTATACTGTTGGTCAAGCTTGCGTGCCGTAGGTGTACGTCAGTGTGTGCTTGCTCCCAGCAGGTGATGCCTGCGAGTGTCATGGGTGTTGACAGGAGCGCTGAAAGGCTGTGCGCTAGAAAAACAGTATAGACAGGAGCAGACTGGAGCAATAAACCACACCATGCCTGTTTCATTAAGAGTAGGAAGCCACTTTGACCTTAAAGGAAAACCTTCCCATGAATACCCCTAAAGCATAATATCAGCGATCAGTGAATTACAGCAGTTATTTTGTGATGGTAGTGTCCCTACCCTCAGCAGACTCTATTTCTATTTATATAACTTGTTTCTTAGCAGAACACTTTTCGCCAGCTTTCAGAAAACGTGCCTGATCTTGTTGTACTGCAGGTGGAGAGAGCACTAGTGATAGTAACGGCAAGAAACTGCATTGTTGCGGGTGAGAAAGAAAACCTCTTGATAAAGCGGTCAGTCAGAAAATATTAGCAATAATAATTGTGCACATGCTCGACCAGTTTCAGATAACAAGTCATCGAGACAAGCGGTTACAAATTGAGCTCAGCGTGATCAAAAAACATTTCTTAAGTGAAATTTCCTGTCAGTTTTGACAGCGATGCGTAAAATCCACTTTGCACTTGTCAAAAACGTGCCGTATTGAGATCGCTGTTTTGAGACACGTAATCTCTAGTTTCTCGTCAGATCAGTTTTTTTTTTAGCATCTTTGTGAACAAATCTCTTTTAATCTGTTCATGTAAACGTAGCCAATGGCTCCTCGTGAATCCCTATGAGCTAACCCCTGCTTCAGACCCCCCTGCTGCTAGCCGAGGCTTGTTTTTATAGGAATGTGGTATGTTTATTGTCTTTTTTTTTTTTTTAGCCCTTTGTGACATGCATGATTTTGTTTCTTTGTTAATTGACTGACAGATAGATAAACCCTTTGACTTATATGTAGGCCCTGGAGGTTGTTAAGACAACGCGGTTCTGACGGCAGGGGTGGCCTCCTGATGTCAGGCACGGCGTCTCTGAACTGCATTTCTGTTGGGAAACTGTTTAGAGCAGACCAGTAGAGTTATGTGTCTCATCAGTGTGCAGCTGGAGAGAGAGAGTGAGTTTTGACTGGCTATGTTTGGGTATTACAAATATCTCAGACGCTTGCATTCCTGCTGTCGGGATCCTGTCTTGGTTCCCTTGGTTGCTTTGGTTAATGCACCTGTGCGTCTAAAGGAGTTTCTGGCATTTTAATACAGTCAAATTCAAAACACTCACGGGAAACTTGATAAAATAGTTTCTGTAATTAAACAAAAGATAATTTGTGTCCCCTTTATTTTCTTCGTAATTTAGTTTCTTTGTGTCGTTGCTTTTGGTGTTGGAGTCCAATCAAACGTCTTTGGACCTTCCTCCCCGACCTTCATCTCTCTCCGCACATTTACTGTCTCTTTGAGTTTGGCTCCTTTGTGTGTTAAGATGAGGCAAACCGTTGGCAGGATGGTGAGACTGTTGAAGGATGGTTAACACATTAAATTGCCTTTTAGGGTGCAGGAAATTGGGTTTACATGGTTGAGAATGTTCTCAGTTCGAGAAAGTATCTGATAACGTGGCCAAAAAGCCTGCCTGTTAATACACGCGGGTGTTTAATTGCGTCGTACCTTTCACAGTTAAAATCTATTGGTGAAGTGTGAGCACTTGTGCCAAGTAGTAAAGTCCACATGAGGCCCGCTTATGTTGACTCCCAGGTTTTCATCTTTGCGGTGTGAGAGCTGCCGACTTTGAAAACTCCTTTATGCCATTTGCGGACGTCTGGCATTTCATCATATATGTATGTACAAGAATTTGAGTTAAAGGGGGCATAAATTACTCTCTCAGTGGAAGGAATGGGAAGGTTTTCACACAGCGGTAAATGTAATGCATTTTGAACACCAATTCTTACTCAGGAACTGGCATACCTTCTTTTCTTTTAACCCTCGGCTGAAGCAAAGACTTCCAGTTTGGTTTCCAGGCATAAACAGGGTGGTTGCAAAACAAAAAAAAAGTCATTCAGACAAGTGGTTGAAAAGATAAACAAAGTCGAGTTTGAGTTCAACTTGTTCTTATGTGAAATTTCGGCTGCCCTTTCTGCACAGACACTTAAATCAAAGCTGCAGATTATCAGGCTCTTCTTAAGACTCGGTCTGTTGTGATTGTTCTGTCTAAACCGGAGCTTCTTTGCAGACATGGCATGCCTCTTCTATTAATACATCTGCACAAAAACACACACTGTGATGCCAAATGCACCACCCTGTATACTTGTTCCTCTTAGGTCGGGATACTGTTTAGTTGGGTGTTTTAACTGTCTTCTCTCTGAGCATCTGCCCACCCAGCGTCCTTTGCCTTCTCTTTTCCCCTGCAGTAAAGTGATAGGCTTCCCCGTGCAGCTCCATAAGGATGACAATAGCGCAGGTCAGGTTACCTACAATCATTAGTGCTGCCTCGGGACACACACACACCGCACTCCAGGATGGGAGATGGACCGGACCACCCCAGAGCCACTGCGACTGGGGATTGCTTCCCAGAATGCACTGCGTTCCAGGGGGAGCGTCTATACTGTCATTTGACCTGCAGCTCCACTGACCCGTTACCCACTCGACAGCCACAAACGCTCGTCTTTCATGCATTTGAATAAAAACACCTTTAGGCGCTCAACTCAGATATTTCTCAAACCTTAACAGCAAACTACAGCGGTAACTGAAGATGGAAAAACTCATTTCTTTCGGAAAGTCTGTACGTTTCTGACCCTGACATCCGACATGCAAGAAGCGGACAGCTGTTGTTGTGGACTTGTTGTGCTTGTTGGCCGTAGTTGTCTTTAAAAATAGTCCTGCACATCAACAGCAGGATGTGCAAAGGATTGGAGTCGACTTATCATAATAAAACAAATTGTTGTATATAAGCAGCAAGCTTATATATTTATGAAGTTTTGAAGTGGTCTGTTACACCTGGCCTGGATTCGCCTAACTAGAACTGTATTTACTGTCACCACTGGGTCTGATCTTGATTTTCAGATCTCATGTCGTGGGCATAACCATACTACTACTGCTATACTGCTGCCAACATACGCTAACTGTCTGTGGTGGCATTGATTGTGACCTTTATTTGGCCTTGTGCACACCTATTCTGCCAGAACGAGCCATGATGCTTGCATTTTCTCTGAGTCAAGCCAAACAGGCTCTTCTGTGCTTTTATGTCCTAATTAGAGAGTAACGCAGCAATGGAACCGCTGGCTGTGCCGCTGCTCTCAAACGTCTGCTTGTTCAGGGGTGGCCTGGTTTTGTCCTGATTGAGTGTGATAGCCGGGGAATATAAACACATGTCAGTGAGGAGCACTATTCGGCCCCGGGTCCAAATGTCAGAGGCTGTGGTTTGTGCGGTACAGCAGCTCGTCCTGCTTCTACCTGTTTCGGCCACCTTATCGGCAGGACTGAAAAAAATAGCCCTTGTGTAGTTTTCCCATGCATCACTTCTCCCGCTTTGATGTCTCCAGTTTCACTCCATCTGGTCTGGCGTTTATTTTCTGTTTATGCAACATAAGGGTTTGCAATCACTCCTTGATTTCATAGTTTGATATTTCTGCTTTGTTTTTTCCCTCCCCCTTAATGCAAATGCCACCAATGATTAATTTAGCTTGCGCCTTCACACCCGTTGTCACTGTTGTCACAGGGGAGGAGAGCAGAGCCCCCCTCGCGAATTGGCTCATGTATGACGTTGTTTCCAGTTCGCAAGGTTCCCGTTTGATGTACAGCTAGGTCGAGACAGAGAAAAGCAAACGTGCCGCAGAGAGAGTAATTTAAACCATGTTTGTGTGAGCAGAGCCTGGTCCAACTCTCTTAATTCTACTCAGGTATTGTTTGCAATAACAGTGTAGCCATGGAAACCCAAAAATGTAATTTATTTATGTGTTTTTTTGTTGTTAGAATTGACTGCCCACACATTTCTTTATGAGATCTGGAGCCTAATCCGCCTATTTGTATTGTTTTACATTTGAACACATGGTAGCTGGTGCTTACGGGTTCTCAATGGGAATACGAACTGGAAAGCTGCAGGCTAGCCAGAGGATGAAGGTGCTCTTCAGAACAAAGCAATGTCTGGGTTCAGTGCAGATCTCCTGTCACTGAGGTTGTTTGGCGCGAGCAAACCGACTTTAAAGTATATTTTAGTTGGTGCATTTTGAGAGAAACATTGCGAAATTGCCCAAAAGACTAGACTAAAAAAAAGATGGTTCCCTGGTTTTGCAGACGCCTCACACATTGAGGCTTTACTCCTCACTGCAGCAATGTCGGTTTTACTCACGAGCCCCTTTACTTTCTGTCTCTCCGCTACTTAAACGTTAAAAAGGATGATTTAACAGTACTGTGGGACATCTATGTGTTTAGCTAAATCTGTTTTGGATGTGAAAAATTCACAAATACCTTGAGAGTCAAGTGAAGTGAAAAAGCTGCCAATAAAATAATAAATCATTTCAGCAAGAAACACATTGTTTTGCTCCAGCAAATATCTACCTCTGTTAGTCTGTATTCTTGCAGGGAGCTTCGCACAGTGCTTTTGCAATTAATAGGAATTAATGTGTGCAATATGAGCCGAGTCTGGGAAAGAGATTTGTCTGAATATAGCGCGACCTTCAACGCCCGAGAGGCCGTTGAGTCCCTCCGCTGTAAGGATGGCTCTGACCCTTTCCCTTTTACGTCATCCCCTCTTCTGTAGGATCCCGTCCTGGCCGAGATGCTGCAGAACAACAAGGACCATATTGTGTGCTACCACGAGCACGACTCGCTGCTGGACCACAAGGAGGAGGAGGCCTTGAGCGAGGAGGATCGCAAAGCGGCCTGGGCCGAGTACGAGGCCGAGAAAAAGGTAGGCATGGGGGGTGGGATGCAATGCGCAGATGTGACTGCTGCGCGATGGTGCGTCGACTCGATCCAAAATCAAAGGAACACACAAAGCGCTTAGGCCTCGTGTCCATCATTCTCCGAAGCAATTGACATCAAAGTCCAAGGTGAGCTAAGCGAGGCCCCACTTTTGTTTGTCAAGATGTGTGAGTTAGTGTTGGATCTGGATAATCCTCTCATCACCTAGAGTAAGCAGATGACAGGGCCTCTCCCTCCTCCAGAGATGGTCATTCTGGCCCACTATCAGACCCCTGATCTGCTATACAAATCACAGAGGCTGTCTAAGCACTGCCAATTCTACTTACTGTAAGTATGTGGGTCCACAGAGGGTTAGGGAGTCCTCTCTCACACACAATTGTCCCCTCCTCTTCCCTCTCCTTTCTTGTGGGGCAATTAGTGGGGTTTATTTGGAGAAGTGTATGGGGGGGGGTGCTGCAAAAGAGCAGGAGTGGGTCTCCTCTCCCCCCCGTGTAATCCTAGATTCTAATTCACTCTAATGATTATTTTTCCAACACACTCTCCCTCCTCTGCCCTCTGTGCCTTAAGCGGCTTTTCCCTCCGAGCTCTTCTGCTTTTCAAGAGAACAGAGGGTTCCCAGTCGTAGGAAAAACAGTGGCGCTGGGGTCAAATGCGAGGTTTTCAGTTGTGTTCACATCACTGCCGTCGGCCTCGCAGTAGAGACGCAGAAATGGTCGCTCTCACCCGCATGAGGTAGTCCGGTATCATGTTGTATATTCTTTGCTTTGCGGGAGAAACAACTGGAACGTAAGCTAACCTCTGCTAATGTCTTCACAACTTAAGGGTTGGCCGGTGTTGGCCAGGAAAAGCTGTGTGTGTGAATATCAGATTTGCAACTCGGGGAAATGGGGGGGAAAAACTGAGATCAGGCGCCCGAAACGAAATTGAACCCAGGAGCCCTCGGGTCTCACCGGGATGACTTGAGCTTGGTACAAAGTTCAGCGAGGCTCACCTCTTACATTTAGAGTTCAGAAACTGTCTGTCTGTCTGTCTGTCTGTCTGTCTGTCTGTGTGGAGGTGTGCGAAAGCTGCAGCGCGTCTTATCTGAGAACGCAGCTGAGGTTCAAGAGCGGCTGCTTGTTAACAGCCAAAGTGAAGAGTGTGTATGTGCAGATTCGTGTGTGCGCCGCGGGTTTGTGGTTGTTTTGAGGTTTTGCACTGTTTAGGTTCGCACACCTGTCTCTGACCAGGTCCAAAGACCCCCGCTGGCCCCCAAACACACGCACACACACACACATAGTCACACAGCCCCACATACCGGATGGCCAGATTATAGGGCACGAGAAAACCATCTGCAGCGGAGACTCAATTACATACAAACATCGGCATCCTGCTGGCCTTTACTGGGACAAGACTGTTTACTTCAGGTCACTACTTCTCTCTCTTTCTCTCTCTCTCACACATACTCAGTACGACAGGAGCTGGCCGATGCTGGGCAACTTGTTGCTCTAGCAGAATGAAACAAGTTCTGTTTGTTAAGGTGTCCGAACATAAAGTGAATTTGAGAGATGACACGGCCACGGTGATTGTTTACGGCCCTGTGCGGCTCTTAACACCTGCGTAATTGTCCTCTTCCTCCTCTGTCTCCTCCCCGTCCTTTTCGCCTCTCAGGGTCTGTCCATGAGGAACAACTACCAGACAGCATACGCTCAGGCGGACATGGGCTCCTCCAGCTACTTCTCGTACAACATGTCGGCTTTAGCCTCCATGACCAACCAGCAGCTGGAGGTAAGTAATGAGCTCCACATGCCCCTCTCCCGCCTCTCTCCTCCTTCCCCCCACGGCACGGCGCCCCACATTCCTCAGACCCCACTACTAATTGTGACAACAGTCTAGTAGCGGGACAAGCCCGGCTCTGCCCCGCTCCTCCACCTAACGGTTCATAATACCCCCACGTCTGGGGCAGCGGCTATTAATAAATGGCGACCGAGGGAGATGGCAGGAGAATCAAGAGGCGGCGTGTCTCTTTCATTGAGAACGTCAAATGAGTGTAAAAATACCGCGTGCTTTCTTAAAGTATTGTAAACACGGTGCTAACACTTTGTCCGCTCTCACGTCCAGCACACTGAGAGCAGGATTAGCGCTCATTTGGAGTCATGTTTCCAGCCGCCTCATGAATGTCAATCTAATATTTAGATTTAGTTTTTGGGGGGGATTCACGTACTCGGTGACAAGCTGGCTGCTGCTGTTATCTGTTATCTGTCTGATATTTGGTGCCGGGCAGAGTTAATCAGTCACAGCTGTTTTCTGTGGTACTTGCTGGAAGTGGTGAGACTGAACAATACGGTAAATATGTAGCCTGTAAAAACTAAATAATGAGCTGAAAGAATTTCTCTAGAGCTGCACAGGTGCAGAGAATTCACTGTGACTTTGTCCCATTTCATATTTTTATCTAATGTTAGTTTAAGTTCAAGATCATCCGGCTGGTACATGAAATAATAATAAAGAAGTGAATATATATTCATTGCTTACAGTGAATTAAATATTTCTTCGTCTTCCTCTTCAGGATCTCATTAACCAGGGTCGACAGAAAGTCATCGAAGCAACAAATGCTTTGAAAGCTATACCGCGGGAGTCACTGGAAGACGCCATCGCCACAGTGGTGAGTGTCGGACGTTGCGTGGCATCTTTCTCTCAGTCAGAGAATCCTTTTACAAAAGGGCGACGGTTTAGTTAACCTGCGAATGTGTGATCTCCTCCCGCAGTGGAAGGAGAACCCGGCGCTCACAGAGACCCAGGTCCAGTCTCTGGCTCTGCAGAGACAGGCCACCGTGGAGCTGGAGCTCAAACGCAGGGAAGCCATCTACAGGGACGTCCTCACCAGGCAGCAGACGGTAAGAGACGGATAAAGACGGTGTTTATGTGACAGTTTAAAACATAACGTACACGTAAGTAGCTCAGTTATTTGTTGTTTCACTCAGAACAGTCAAGCGTAATTATCTAAACTGAATTCCCAGTTGAGCATTACACCTAGTGTGTGTTGTCCGTTCCTACCTGAATCAGTTGAAGCAGTCGTATCTGTTCTTTCTCGCCGTGCAAGCGTGAAGACCCGCTCGACCTCTTATAAAACTCTTTAACCTTGACTGCACCGCTGTACGTGACATCTGATCAGCTGTGGTTCGGGGGGGAAAGCACTGATGAGGAAGCAGCATGGAGGGATGAACAGAAAGCAGCTGGAGCTAAAATAATGGATGTCTGCTCTGCACTGATGGGAGCACTTCTTTCAGTTTCAATGTTAGTCAGACATTAAACAGACCAGGCTGATTTCAGAAATGTTGGAAACGACGATTAGGGGGAATTCTGGTTGATGACAGACCAGGTAACTGTAGTGAAACTTTTCTTTAATTTCCCACCACATCTGATTTCTTCCAGTGACTTGAATTCTGCCGTCTGTTTCTTGTTTGTTATATTGATCTCGAGGTCTGGTCACTGATTGATGTAGTCATTTTCTAGCGATTCTAAACGTCTCTGTGTGTCTCCTCGCAGCTGATGATGTTCGTGCAGAAGCTGATCACCAACAGGAAGGTGCAGGAGCAGCAGCTGGCCATGGCCAACCAGGCCAGCTACCTGAACCAGCTGGCCATTCAGAATGGCATGATGGGAGGAACTGGGCTCAGCCAGATGGACCTGCTCGGGATCTACCAGCAGCTCCACGGCCTCCAAGGTCTGAACAAGAATCCCGGCCCCTCCAAGGGCCTGTAGGTCAGGAGGGCTCTCTGTCTCACTCCCCACTCAGCTCGCCAGCTCCAGTCCAAGCGAGGCCCGGTTCCCTGTAATAAACGCTGTGAGACCCCTCAGAGCTCGAAACCAACCACCAAGCAGAGGGTGGAGTAGTTTTGAGACTAGCCTGCTGTCCACTGGGGCCTCAAGTGGTCAAGTGGGATGGACTCTCAGTCCTTTATTCTTTAATTCACTGAGAAACGGTGGAACATAATGTATAAATGACCACGGCAAGGTGGAGTTTCAACAGAAAAAAAAATGTATATACAGCCTTAATGTTATTCATGTTCTATATCTTCATTTTTCATGTATTTAAAGAAACAGGTTTTACCCCCAATGCTCATAAGCATTGTATTGTTTTCCCCTTAAAAAAGGGTTTCCGTATTATTTAAACTCAGTTTTTTATACTGTTTTAAATACCTAACTTTACCTGAATGGGACCAGTATCATTGCTGACAGGACTCTACACTAAGATGTAAAGCTCTATGTGATTATTAAGCCCCAGTAGATTCCTCTACCGCTATATAGCATAGCAGACAGTCCTGCTCTTTTTTTGGAAGACAGAAGAAACTACTAATTCAATGAAAAAGCAAAAAAAAAACAAAAAAAAACTGGCCTTATATTAATTTCCTAAAAAAGAAAATTAAACAAAAAAAAAGATCTGTAAAGATTTGAGATTTGTTGAGAATCTTTTCTATTATGCTTTTAAGTGTTTACATTAGTTGTCGCTGAACATGGTAATGGAATGCTTGTGTTGTTCAAAACTGCCTGCCGGTTCATTTGACCGTTTTGTAACATCATCCTCATCGTCACGTGTTGTCTAGCATAGCAACTGTGCGTCCTTGTTCACTGTTCATGTTCATCTTGTGTTCAACCCCCCCCCCCCCCCCCGGTAAGCCTGGGCGAGTGACTGGGTCTCACAAAGCACAGCCACTTCAGCCAGGTGTCACAGGGCCCAAAAAACCTTTACGCTTCACCTGTTTTTCAAATTTTGACGCGTTTGTTCGGAGACGGAGCGGACGGGCGGGCGGACGGACGGAAGTAGAGAGCGGAGAGCGTGTTATATCCGGCTGACTTGTGTCCTCTGCTTTGTGAGAAGTGCTCCTGGACACTGTAGTCTCACCAGGCAGGCCCCCCCAGACTACTTGTATTCTACTTTGGCACATTCTTGCTTCTAAATGCTTATACTGGTGTAGCTGTTAAACATGAGGTTCATGAACATTTCTTATAAAGAGGCGCCTGTCGTCTCCGGTTGACTCCTGTGTTTGCACAAGGTGTATTTCATAAATGTAGAGAGAAGATTGTTTTTTTTTTAGGTTTTTTTTTTTTTGTTTTTTTTTGCCCTCCTCTAAGAATGTTCTCATGTTAGCAAATACACCAACATGTTCTGCCAGGAATTTGATCTGCTATTATCTTGGTATGTATTTAATATAACATTTAATAAAGTGACCAAAAGGATGATTACCTTGTGTGTTTGATGAGTCATTTGTTTTTTTATGGGCAGAAGTACTGACCAAGGAAATGTTGGGGGAGGATACTTTGTCCTTCTGGTCGACTCTTCCTTTATAATTGTGAGTCTACCTTTTAATGCCCCTCTTAAACAGGTTGGTAATTGTGGCAATGCATTCGCAACAACTGATAATCAAAGAATTAATAATTATTTTCCATTTTACTATTCTCACATATAGGTAGATATGAAGCTGGAGGCAGCATCCGCCTTTCTCTCTCCAAAAGACAAATTGTCTAATAAACAGGCAACCAGTTGAGTCTCTGTGCCTGACCAAGAGCTACGCAACCCTCAACAGAAACTACAAGTGTTAGACTTGGGTTTTTGTACAAGCTTGAGCAAACGAGTCACAACTAGTGAGCGACTACAGGCTGCAGCTTCATCCAGATATGAGAGGTTTCAATCTTATTCTAATTCGCAGCCATTTTCCCCCCAAACTACTGCTTTTAAGACTCGGTGAACAGGCGGCCGATACGTCCGGATTCCGGTCCCTGTATTTCACACCCGCAGCACTAAGTGGCTTTTGTCCCACTCTCTTCTCCCTTCGATCTTTCATCTATTTTTCCCTCTGCCGGTATTGTTTTCATTTCTCAGTCTGCCAGGGTTTTCCCCTGCATGTCTTTGACTTTTCCATTCCCTCCCCCCAGGGGAGCTTGCTCTCACAGCTTACAGATATCTGCCAGTGGAGAAACATTACAACTATTGCAGATGTTGAAATGTTGATCCCATCCCCTCTTAGCCCCAGATTACCACCACTCCAGGTTCGAGGCACATCCCCGCTGGTTCCCTGTGCAGCGGGCAGCTGTTTCTGTCCATTGAAAAGACTCGCTGCGGACTGCACTGCAGAGCCCTGTGAGGCCCCTGCAATGAACAACCAATCACCGCTCTTAATCCACGCTGATGTGTAAAGCCAATTAGGAGTCGGGATCCAGTTGCATAAGGAATCTGATTTTGTACGGTGGATGTAGGCTGACTAAGACCGTGTGGAGACAGAGAGAGTCTGTGTGCATTACTTGATAATGTAACCCTGACTTGGTAAGGGGTTTATGAGGGCCAATTGGCATGGGATAGTACGGGTGTTCTCCTCTGGGAAAGAATCTGTTGTTTCTTTCTACCTCATTTTCCCTCTCTTTTGGACGGCCTGACCAACCGGCATGTGGTCAGCGCTTTTAAAGACATTTCATTTGAGTTTTTTTTTTAATATTAGAGTGACATAAGAATAAGAACGACATTTCAATATGTCGTCTCGCGTCACCAAAGCCTAGAGCAGTCTGCACACTTTGTGTTGGTAGATGAAACGTCCAGGGGTCACCAGCATTATTAGAATTTGTCCATTTTGCGTAGATCTCTTTATAAAACATTGTGGCAATTCATCTGACAGAGAAATTTGAAAACACTAAAAAAAACACACTGGCTAAAAATCAAAGGAAAGACATGCAACGATCACATATATTATATATCTGGTTTTAATTGGTACATCAGACTTTAATCCAAGCAAAAATAGTCTCTCACAATGACTTCTCGATAGCAGGACAATTTTATTGTCGTGTTCATTGCAGTTCTTCATTTTTTTTTTTGTATGCTTTTTCTTGGTGTCATTTCAGTAGAATCTGCAGTCCAGATAACTTCAAGTTCATTACAAAATAAAGTCTTTGCAATAAATAAATATATAGATTTACATTTATACTTTATATGTAGAAAATAAATATATTGTACATCTCATAAATAGGATCACCCATATGTACACCTCAGCTGCTTGCATTTTTAATAATGTTCCCGACCGTCTGAACATTACAAGTCGCCGTCCTTTAAAAGAAACCCATCGCTCATTCTTTACAGCCATCGTCAGGGAAGCGCTTTCGTCCCGAGCTCAGTCGCTTGCTTTGCATATGACTCCTACAAGACGCTGCTGGATATTTGGATGTGATGTTTAGACTCTGGGTGACTGGGCGAGCCCACAGATTTGCCGCAGGATGTGCAGTAAGTGCTGTTTGATCTATCCCACAGTCGTCATTGAGATGTTCTTCCCTTCTTTCACTTTTGATTTTGTGGAAATCTCCACTCACCTCGCGACGGGTTTGTTCTCTGCACACATTCTTCTTAAAGATTCTGTAGTACCCAGCTACCGCTCGTGTTTTTCCCGCCCACACCTTCTTCTAATCTTTCTTTGTTTACAAGGACATCCACGCTGCTTTCAGTCATTTAGAGCTCCTAAAAGTCTCTTGATGACTCAACCGTTCGTTTTCTTCCCACCAGCTTATTGCTGCTCAAATCCACAAAGGTTCGTCTTGTCGCTGTACGCCTCTTCAGTATCTACACATTAACCTCTTGAAAGCAGCTTCTGAGAAAACGTGGCACCTGGTGTGATCCTCCTGCTCGACCCACAGCTGGGCAGTAACGAGGGTCTCCTTCGTCCGTGTCCGCAGTGGTTATGTAAGAAAGCTTTCCCTCCTTTTCTGAGATCACAAGCCCACTGCAGAGGCAAAGAAGCAACATCCATGCACATTGTTTATGTCGCTGCTGTACGTGCTTGGCAGCGGGCCGAGGTGCAAACACAGTGACCTCAGCTGAGGGGAGTTGAGGGTAAACAGTTCTATACCAGGTCCCAAATATCCACAACCTCCCTATCCCCTCCATCTCCCTCCTCCCTGTTTCTGTCTGTGAGCCAGTTCCCCCAGTGTAAGCACTGGTCACCTGTACTGGAATACGTCCCTGTATGCCTGAGGGATCTTTTCAATCTCCACCGGCCTGGGTAAGAAGTGGGTGAGTTTCTGGTGCTTTTTAGTCCTGTTGCCCTCCCTGGGCGAGCCGTCCTTGTTTAAAGCCACGTAGTAGAAGCGCCCCGTGTCCGCGTGCTTGTAAAGAGTCGACGCGTAGGTGTTGTACCAGTTCTCCTCAAACTGCTCCCTGAACACACACTCTCCCGTCAGCTTCTTCTGCAGGAAAGAAAATGACATGTTAGTCTGAGGAAAATGTGCAAGAGCAACACAATGCAGCTAAGATTTGAGATGGATGATGCTGCTGTGCAATGCACACTCCACTCCTCCTCCTCCTCCTCCTCCTCCTCCACCTCCTCCTCCTCGTGATGGATGGATTAATGTCCGTCATTAACTGTTTTGGACTGAACGTAAAACCCAAAGTGAGCCAGTAGAAACTCATTTAGGCAGGTGCTCATTATGACAAAGGAGGGGGAAGTCATTAGGAGCGGCTTTTCACTTTACGCTCCACCCTCACTCCTCGGACCTGTTAACCTCTCCTCGCGCGCAGCCAATGATTTCCCTCCCTGCGACGCAACAAGAACAGTAAGCAGACACACACACACACACACGGAGCAGCACAGAGCGGCCTTCCCTGACAGAACAGCATGAGCGATGGCTGCGGGTTCAGCAGGTGAAAGTGTGCTGGCTGAGTGAGCGCGTGAGAACAGCAAAAGACATCGGGGTTAGAGCTGCTCTCCTGCCAAGACCAGTCGTTCTCTGCTGCTATGAGGTAAACCCCAGTAAAAAAAACAACAACTAGCATCGAGGACCAGGGAACCGCTTTTGAGGAGGGTGTCCCAAACAAACCCTTCCTCCCGTTTTCCCCCTCGCCGTCCTAAATGGAGCACTCTTCTTTTGGCGTCTGCACAAGAAGAAAAATGTGCGCGCCGCCTCTGCCTTTACAGTTCTAAGGAAGACTGTTGAGTTTTCCTCCAGAAGCTATTTTGTTGATTGGCTGTCAGGCTCTGCTTGGCTGCGGCTGCGTGGTGAGGCTGTTGTCTGTAAACACAGCCCAGAGGGCACATGACTGGGCCAGCTCCAACCTAACACACACACACACACACACACACACACACACACTTCGTCGGATAAAAAGCTTGTCAAGGTCTGCTGGATGTGGGAAGGAAGCACCCTTCTACCTGTTATCCTCCCCTCCTGCCCCTCCTGGCCCCTCCGATTCAGACAGACATGTCTACATCCCTCCCTCTGTCAGTCAGGTGACTCAGTCAGGTGTGCAATTACCCCCAAATCACCGCCTCCCACCACCACCCGCCCCGTCCCCCAGGGTCAAAGCTCCAGGATGCCAGACTCTGATAGCCTGCAGTAACAATATCTGCACTTTCAACATAAGGGCTGTGCTTAAATGTAGCCTCTGTTCGAAATGTTCAGAGCAGGGAGGGGAAGGGGAGGGGGGGAGTCTGAGCCCCAAGAGGCCCTCAGGTAATGCCCTGGGACACCTGATACACAGGTAGCTCTCACATACTTCCTCCTCATTGTCTTCAGCTCTTCCCTTTCCTCTCTCTCTCTCTGTCTCCGAGTACTCAACACATGTGAGAGAAGGACAGGATGTAGAAAATAAACCTGTTATTACAGCTATCTCTCTCTCTCTATATAACGTTGTACTTCAAACCTGAGCGCACAGATCTCACCCAGATTCACAGCTCGCATCCAAAGTGACTAAAAAACCTTCCCCTGTCTCCACTTCGGGAAAATATGTAAATATTTCTGCATATCTCAAAACTACATGAAGAGTTTGGTTTTCTCTTCGAACGCTGCTTTCCCTTCAATCTCTTCACACGGAAAACAAGTATAAAGAGTAAGAAACATGCACTTGTTTTGTCTCACTGTGGTTTTCCCAAGTGCCACATATGGGAACCTTGATAAGAAACCTTTTCGATAACTTTGCACTGACGTATTTTGTGAAACAAAAACAAAAAAAAAAAGAAAAGAAGGGGGGAAAAAAAGAAAGAATAAAAGTTTCATTTTCTTGGGAAGGGCTGGGAGATATTTTAAAACGTGCTCGTGAATGAGACCCTGAGCTGCGTGGCGAGGGCGGTCTTGTGAACGAAAGGAGGGGGTTTTCGACTCACCGACCCATAGAGCTCTCCTTTCTCATTCATGCCGAGGTACCGTCCGGCGTCCACCCCTCTGATGCTGACCAGACTCACTGCAAGGCTGATGAACTCCAGGATACCTGGGGGGGGGGGGGGGGGGGTCAAACACACGGCACGCAAACTGGTCAGAGAAGCCCACAAACTCACTGTGTACACCCCTGAAGAGACGGCACGGCCAGGTGGCCTGCATTTATTTGACTGCACCTGTTTTGGGGAGCACAAACCTAAGTTACTTTTGTTTTACTCCTGATTCTGCTCTGAAATTGTTCACTGTCGTCTCGTTACATAACACAACTTCAACACACAGGGCAGCGCTCGCTTTCCTTTTAGTCCTGCCTTGGTAACATGCATCACTCTAGTCTATCATAATGGCTTGTGGTCGCCTATAAATGTGTTCATCCTGTCTTTTGGGACTTCACTGGCTACTAATACAGGCTGAGGAATCACTTTTATGAAGCTGAGATGTGGGTAACTTGTTTAGTGAACTGCTGACTTACAGGAAGTAACAGCAAAGTGAGCATGCACTTCAAAGTCCGGGAAACAACTGGTAAAATTAAAAGCCACTGGCTGTTGTGATGCAGAGGTTAGTCAGAGAGGATCCAGCTGGCTGTGCCGGCTGGCAGAGGCCAGCTTACAGCCACCTGGTCCCCATCTCCCCGACCTCATCTGATGCCAGAGGATGACACAGACGATCCCTCTAATTTTTTTTTTTTTTTTTTTTTTTTTTGGTTTAGATTGCGTTTCATATCCCTGTAATCAAAGCCACGTCTTCCTCGCAGTTCTGACAAAGACCTCGCATTTTAAAGCTAAGTGGAGCCAGAAACAAACACGCGGACCACCCATCCCTGTAAACCGGCTTGTTTTGGCCCCAGTCTGAGCGTTAAACCTTCTCTGAATTCCGCAGTCGTCACGCTTTAATTCGGAGTTATTCCGCTTCTTTTTTTTTTTTTTTTTCCGCAGAGACCGAGCCGGCCTGCACCTGTGACATGACTGCGTGGATATGAGGCGCGAGACATCTGCACTCTGACCTCGTTTGTTTGTCCCGTCCTTCTCCCACGAGTGGCAACGTGGAAACAGGGCTTTCACACTCAGGAGTTGGAATTAGCATTGAAAAAAAAATGTCCCCTCAAACGTCCCAGTGACTCAGCGAACATTTAAACCACTTCGCCTTAATTAAATACAGTCATTTTAGCGTTACCGTTTACACCTGCGTTTTTTACCTGCTCCGACAAGTCAAAATGTCGGCGGCCTATTAAAACTTCACAAGAGTCGCGCGCGCGGGCATGTGCGAGCTCGTTTATTGCTGTGGTCGCCAGACGCGCACGCGCCGCTTGTTTGCGGCTAAGAGGAGAGACACCTGAGCCCCACGCGCAGCGGGGATTGCCAGAGGAAGGTGTATGTGTGTGTGTGTGTGTGGCTCTGCTTTCCTGCGCGCCAGGTGACAGTGACGCACGAGCGGGTATCCACCGGGGATGCGAGGCAAGGAAAAAAAAAAAAAAAAAAAGCTTCTTAATTAAACTTCCCCTAGCTTCAGGCTACACAACAAAGGTGGTTAGTGATAGTAAATAATAAAATCACCGGATTTAATCAAAATTTGAACACTGTTCACGCCATAGGATTGCAAGAGGCCGCAGTTCACCCCCTTACTTAGACTCATCCGCCAATTTAGAGTAAAAGCGTGCAATAAATAAAACTATAGTCCTATTTTGTTAACTGAGAGAAAAAACAATAATAGTAAAAATAATAAAATAATAATTAAAAAAAAAACAGTTATAGAAAGAGAAATCTGCTCACCAAATCTGCTGTGGTCCTGTCTTGTCCCGTGCACGGTGCCATTGGGGAATATCTCCAGCTGGAAGCCGGTCCTGCAGTAGAGCTGCCGCCGCCTCAGGATCCCTTTGAGGTGCCCGAAATCTGTGGGCGACCCCCGCTGCAGCCTCCCTTCAATCTGCCCCAGCCGCTCATTCAAGCCCACCGGAGGCTCCGGTAAGGGCATATTCCCCAGCGCAGGAAAGCTTTGTAAATCCAAGTCGAGTGTCCCCAGCAAACTCCCGACCTCTCCCATTGTGTGCACAGCTGTCACATTAAGCGAAGGCATTGGAGATGTACGGTGACTTAAAGGAGGGAGAAAAGTTTACACAAGTCCGGTCCATGCACGCAAAAACAGAAGCGTACCCGGCGCGCCGTCGCTCCTCCAAGTCAGCGGAGTCCTCTCAGTTTATTGATAGTCCTTTGCTATAATCATGAGTTTGATATCTCTGTTTATCAAATGGAAAGACTCTATTATATACATACTCCCCACGCATTCAGACACAAGCCACGCCTGGCTGGCATCCCTTCTTACGCGCATCAGTTTTGCTGTACTTGATGTGCACTTTCAGTCCAACTTTTACCACTGATGGTGCCGCTGTCTGTACGTTTGTGTCAGCGCTCTCTCAGAAAGGCTGTGTTTATTTTCCGATCAAACAAATCCGGGTCCAGAGGTATATCTTCGCGTCGCTCCCGTCCTCCTGTCCGTCCGCATCGCCTCTCCTAGGGCTGGAAACTCTGGTAACAGTTTGTGGAGCATTGAAATGCGACACAGATGCAAAGAACATCATTGTTAAAACTCAAATGGCAGCTGACGCAAAGCCGAGAAACTATCATAGACTCACCACGAAGGCAATCCATAATGAACAGTGACTTGTTTTTTTTAAAATCTTTTTTTGTTTTTTTTGTTTTTGGTCAAACCACAGACTTCTGGAAACAACAACGAAAAAGATAAAGGAGAAACAAGGTTTATAATAAAGCAACCGGTGTATAATCTCAGAGTAATCCAACCTCTTGCACAAGTTTTCAGTGCCAACCACTGCACTTGGACCTTTTCATGAGAGCATTTTCTCCACCTCCTTGCTGGAAGCAGGTGCTTCCTCGCCCCTCTGCAAAACGTTTGCAATGTGCTCCAGCAAACCAGCAGCTTAACCACTTGTACTACTGGCAAGGAGAGGGGGAAAAAAAGGAAAATCCAAATGCTGATGACGTGTAGTATTAAATCTGAATGGTGCACTGGTTGTAGATGAACTTTTGGAGTCATAATAGGCACATTGATAAAAGTGTTTCAGGTATTTATTTGTAATTAACCTAAATTGAACGTCTGCTGACTTTTGTGTAAAGTTTAAACTGCTGCTTAGTCATTGTGGTAACTAAAACTGGAGAGTAAGTACCAAGGAAGGAAGCATTTATCTGTTTTACCTTCATATTCACAGCATGCAGCAGTGCTCCATATTGTGCAAATGCTGTTCAAAGTGGATCATTAGTGGACTTCCTCTGTTGATCAGTTTTAAAGGTGATCGCATGTTTAATTTGGAAAACAAAAATCTGAAAAGTACCTTATAACAGCTGTCCAATAACTCCAGTGGAGTAAAGGTACAGCATCTGACCTGCACGATCCTGCACATGAAAGAGAGAACAGAGAAAACCACAACAGGAGTAATGAATAATAAGAGTAATTTATGACTGAATGGGGATTTTGCATCTCTTCTGTGCACAATGGGACAACAGGTCCCGACTTGTGGCTGCGCAGGACAAAAAAAAAAGAAAAGAAAAAAAAAACACAGCTGTTTAGAGAAGACTTTATTTCTGTGTGAAGCTGGAAATGAAAACAAACTCCAGGAGTGTTTTAATTAGTTCACTGTTCTTGAGATATCAGTGACAGCGGGGTGGGTGGGAGGGGAGGGCACGATTACATCAATAACACCATTTAACTATTAGGCATGTTATTTTAGACCTCCTTCAAGCTGTTTTCAGAAACCCCCGTCCTGAGGGGGAGTTCTCACCTCAGAGCTGCTCATCACAGGCAGCAGCAGCAGCAGCAGCAGCAGCAGCAGCAGCAGCAGCTTCCCCGTAGAGAAATGGGATTTATGACAGCGTCCCGCGTCCAATGAATGGTGACAAATAGTGTATTAAAATTACCCAAAGTGTGTATGATTGTTTTCATGTCACTGTCGGGCTTTAGATGAATTTCTCGGCTTCTTGTTTTTCGGCTAATTTATCAAGTTTCGTGGCAGCGGTGCAATCTATTTTGAAGCAGATGTTACTGGCTTCGAGAGTTCCTCTGAGTGGGATACAGTATGATTGACCTCCCAAAGCACGCAGGCCTTTTTCACTGCTACTAATTATGCCACTATAAATCTTACGGGTGTGTCATGGCTGCATTGAAGTCAGAGGAGGGACAGTGGCTTTCAGCTGGTGCGGGATATGAAAGGTGGTGGGGGTGATGAATGCCCATGGGCCTCCTCTTGATGAATTGGGCAAGGGGTTGACGAGGAGTCACTGATGGCCGGGCTTTGTGCGAGCAGACACCAGGGCCCTCGCTGCAGAAGAGGATGAAAGGAGGATTCGTCTCAGCTAAAGGGTGAGGGAAGGAGAGGGATTAAAGAAAAGAGAGAAGGGGATCGAAAAGAGCAAGGGAGAAAATTAAAAGGTAACACCCGATCCTCTTTACCCTCTCTCCTCGGGAGCATGCCCTGACTTTCGCTCCCTGCCCATCCTCTCCGCACAAAACCGGAATCAATCTTGCGTTCGAATAAAAATCTAGTGTTGGTATAAATTTTGATTTTCTTTTTGTGGTAGCTATTAGAGCTACATCTGTTGCTGGTCAGCCATATTTTATAGTTGACATGGCAGATTTATGGCTGCAGACGCAAAAAAAGAGAAAAAAAAAAAAGAGTTAAAATGTTCCCATATGCTGAGAACCTGCAGAGGATATAGAAATGAAGATAATGACCTCAAGTGCATGGCTGCAGCTTTGAAGTTGCACTCCCATGAGTCACAGGGAGAGAGTCGAAATTGAAAATGAAGTTACACTTGCATCGGGAACTAGGGGCTAATAAGTGCCTCACCTGTTTATTTGGATTAGGCGATCTTCACATGTGTCCTCCTCAGAGAGGTGAGCAAAGGTCTACTCTGGTAAATAAAGCCAGTGTGTTGTACGGACTGAGATGTGTTTGACTCGATTAGAAAACACGGCGGAGGTGCTTGTCTGCATGTCACTGCTGAAGTTAAAGAAATAGCTTAATATTTTTGGAAAGGAAGAGCAAGACGGTGTAGTAAAACAGCTGGTTAGCTTAGCTTAGCATAGGGTAGAAACAGAGAGACACAGATAGCCTGGCCCTGTCTACCTACAGCTATCTCAATCATTAATGTTATGTCTTGTTATATAGTGAAAGCCACTCAGTGTTCTTCTCCGGAGGTCATGTGCTAATCTATTTCTTGAAGTCTTGAAGGCCTCCGTTACCCCCTTCTTCAATCTCGTACCAAAACAAGTTCTCCTCCCTGTGATGGACGCCCAGTTTAGATGAGACCTCCTGCTGCTCCTGATGGCTCACACGTAATCATCAGATCTGGGATCAGGTTCCTGGGACCCCTCTTAACCTCGGCGCAGAGGAACGGCTGACTCAGTGTCAGCGGCTACTAGGAATGAGGGCTTGTATCTCGTACCGCCCGGTTAACAAGGCCACTAAAGGGGTCAAACCCCCTAGCGGAGCCGCACAACCGAGTGTAACGACCATCGAGCGTGGCTGCAGAGCAGAGCCGCAAACTCCCAGAGAGAGAGAGAGAGAGAGAGTGAGGATATCATCTGTTCTTATTTTACCTTTTGTCAAGCAGCATGTGGAAAATGATCTTCACTGTGAGTTATTTGCAGAGCTGGATTCCATGTTATTTCATTCCCTAGCAGAGACATAACAGAGAGGGTCTCCTCTTTCACGCAGGTGGTCCTTCGGCCTTGTTCAAGGGCGCTGTGTGCGCTGGGGCAGGGTTGGGAGGGTGAGCAGGGAGGTGGGTTTGAGGCGGTGGTGTGGTGGTGGTGGTGGTGATGGGGGGGGGGGGCACAGACAGATGCATGCGAATTTAGGTAATGGTGTAACATTTCAGCGCCTGCTTTCCTTGGCCACGCCGCGTAAAGATAGTGTTAATTAATTTGTTTGCTTTGCTTTCAAGCCCTAACGAATGGAGCCCTCCAGGTTTTGAGAAGCCACTAGTATGCAAGGAACACAGTCTAAAACCAACATTTGTTGTACAAATTGCTTGCATATGTTCTTGAGAGAGGAAAAAAAAAAAAAAGATCCTTGTCATGACACCAACAGAGATGTCCCGCTATTTTTTTCTTTTTACTCAAAGGGAAAACCTTGGTAGGAATATTTTAAGTTTGTCTCCAACATTTTGGTTTAGCAGTTAATTATCCATACTCCAAACTTGCGGTTTTGCTGTTTTCATTAGACGGCTGACTTAAATATAAACTGGAACCCTAGAAGCCGCATTTCATGGTATAAACTTCCTACTTATCCATGATATAAGAAGGGTTTTAAACGTTTTTCTTCACAACACTTTGACTCAGTTGTTCTGGTTACTCTGAAAACCACAGCTCAACAATGAATGGACATTAACAGCTTTAATTCGCCAGCGTGGCTGGCTAATTAGTAATCATAGTCTCACATTAGGCTGTTGTTGATTTATAAGTGAGCTTTCACTATTAGAGGGATGTTCCACCTGTCTGTCCTTGCTGCAGAGGGAGGCGCAGTGTAGCAACAGCAATAACAGCTCGACTGTTTCTCTGCTCTGCATGGCTGCAGTCTGACTTTAGAGAGTGTATATGCGTGATCATGATCCTGTCTGATGAGGGAACAGGCCCTCAGAGCGAGACTATTATTCTTACTACAACACAGAGCAGGAATCTACCCTCAAACAGATGTTAGGAGCCCTTTGTAGAGCCTTTTGGCTCTGAGCCCAAACCTACCTATCTGCACAGCTATTTACATGGCAATCCAGCTGCTCGGTCTCTTTTTCTTCTTCTCTCTCTTTCTTTCACCCCTCCCATTTGCTTTCGCCCTCTCACTCTGCCTGCGTCCATACATTTACATTCCCTTTTCCCGCCCTGCCTTGCTCCTCACCTCCCCTCCCCTCCCCTCGCTGTTTGAAATCAAATACCTGCTCTCGTATAAACTTTGATCAATCAAACGTACTAATTTGTTTAGCTGAGGAGACAGTGACATACGGACGCAGGTCCGATTACACAGAGATGAAAAAGGCCAGGCGTCCCGTATCTCGGAATATCTCGGGGATGACGCAAAGCTTTACCACACACTTTATATTTAGTCAGTCGCCTTCACAGAGGAGCCAAATATATCCCCAAACAATTTCTACCTGCTACATTGACGTATTGTCCCCTCCAGTCCGAGCAGATGTGGGAGGATTTATGATGATAATGATTCCTGCAATCAGAGTTTATATCTGCTTTCTCACTAATCTTGTGAGGTGATTTAAAATGTCTCTGACTTTCTGTTATTAGCCAGCACGGCCTTTGTTATGTGCGTAGTTGGAGTTATTTCGTTTAACTCATCTTAATAAGGGAACTGAACAGAAACGATCAGAGCAGGCCCTCGTCAGCATTAATAACTTTTGTTTTGCCTTGAGAAAGAGAACAGACCTTTAAATAATAGAGCATTACTGTATTTTCACCAATAACAACTAAAGTACATTTGCAAGATTAAGATAGTGAAACTAATATATTATTTGAACAGCAACCAAGTTAAACAGGCAGGGGTGTCAGGCAGCCAAATTCAGCTTTAAGACCATTTACTTTCAGCCAGTAAATCTTGAGTACAAGAATAAAATATGAATCTGGAATAAGAAAAAGATGAAAAGACTTAATTTGTTATCAAGCAAATTAGACTGCCCTCCCTTCAGCAGTAACACGAAAACATAGCCCTCCCTCCCTTCTGGCTCCCTCTTCTCCCCTAATAGTTATTGCACGGTCTCTATGAGCAGCATCCAAATAGTGGTTGCTAAAAACAGTGAAATTAGTGTGGATAGATTCTATTTATTCAGTCCTAACTTGTTTCCCCCTGTACCTCTCTGACATTTAACTGTGTTATTGTCATTTTTATAATCCTTAGGGTTTGATGTCAGTCTCAAAGACTTAAACGATGCAAAACAGAGCAGGGTCTTCGAGCAGTGGGACCAATCTGGTCCTGATTAGCCGGCAGCTCAGTGGCGGCATTATCATAAGATGATAATTAGACAAGCAACCTTCATGTAAATGAAAAGAAAATTAAATCAAAGTCCGCTGGGGCCCTGAAGCTGGCCGGCCCGTCAGTAGAGGGTGCTGATGTTTTCCCCTTCCAGAGCCCGGGCCAACATCTCAGATTGCCTCAGAATCATGCAAAGTCACGCTATGACAAATGGAGATACATTAGTTAATTAAAGTGGGGAGTTCAGAGCGGGGTGACGCAGGTCGTCTTCTCCGTATTTTTTTGTTTTCATTCTTAAAAAATTCCTCCATGTCACGATTCAAAAGCAGAACCCGGTCCAGCTCTCCGGCTCTCCTGGCGTGATAGGTTGAGTTCTCCCTCGGTTTCTGTAATCAAGGCCGCTTCGGCCTCTGACGCAGTTTCGCTGTTATTCTCCTCTCTGTCGTTGGGTTGGTTGTTGACTTAAGTGAACACTCAGATCTGGTATATTAGCGGAGGTAATTTACTGTCTGAAGTGATTTACAGTTCAGGGTGATTACGTGGGCCTGTGCCTGAGAACACACCGTTTGTTTACCAAATAGGATAGAAGCCCTTTCTTTTGCGTGCTCATCGACATTAAACAGTTCCTCTAACGGAAAAGTTTTTAATTGTCCTGAAGTGATTTTTGGCAAATGAGTAGACGCCAAAGGACCTAATGGGGGCAGTGGGTTCATTGTTGATGATTTGTATCGGGAGGTTAAAATGGAAAAGAAAGCACAGAAACTCTGTGTTTTCATCTGAAGCCTTCAACTCGTCCGTCTTTGATGTTACGCGGGCGAATAGTTGTTAGGTTGAGACAGCCCTTCTCCGCTGCCAGAAACAAGGCTGGAGGCTGAGACAGGTGCACGGCGTTCATCACATCCTGATGGAGGAGACTGAGGGCCAAGATGTTGTTCTCAACATATTGGAAGTGTTTGTTAACAGATGGAGACATGTGCTGGCAAACGTTACCTCACTTTGTCCAGAGAGAGAGGGGAGAGAAAAGGGATGGGGTGGAAAGCAGCGTTTAATTTCCAATGGCACGAAGGAACGTGGAGATAGACCGAGGAAGATAAGAGAGAAAACAAAATTTACTTTTAATATTTGCATGTGCGAGCAGCGCAGCTGAAGATTACTACAAAGAAAACCTTCATGTGCCAGAGTTCAAGCTGTCAATCTAGTCTGAGAGAAAATGGTTGAGACTCTGTTTATTCCCAGGTTTTGACTGTAATATCCAGCTGCAAATTGTGCAAAACCACAAGCAGGTTAAAGATTTTCCCCCAGGAAATCTTTTTTTATCCAGTGTCTGTCATACTTTTCAAGCCCGTCTTAGTCACATATGTTCCTCCCCAGGTCCACTCCTCTATCTGTGTTTGTATCACAGCTTTATTTCTCTTGTAAGGTCATGCAGCTACAGCTGGCATCAATATGGCAGGGCTTTTTTCTGTCTGAGCCCAGCGCTGGAAAGTTATATTCATCGGGCTAATCAGTTTAAAAGATAATGAAAACAGAGATTGTTTACAGAGATTAGGCCCTTGGAAATGGAGTAATCAGTGCTTTGAAAGGGCACTGACAGCGGTGGGCTGGATTACTGTCTGTAGAAACCAAGCAACGCCGCTGTAACTCTCCATCTCTAACAAGCTCTCAGAGCCCTGATGTCATCACAGATAGAAGATAGAGTACCTTATCCTCCTCTGCTCTCCATTTGCTCCTCTTTGCTGGAATGAAATTACTCAACGTTTAACAGACGGGGCACCTGTCAGCCAGATGTGTTTGAGTAATGAATAAAGTACAGGATGAAGTAAGCGTTTTGACAAAAATGTCCAGAGAAAAATTAATCACGGCCTTAATTTCTTCTTAACCCCTTTGTTTAATATGCTGCATGATTTATGCGGCGGTAGATTGATTTATTTCAGGGCAGGACGCTGGATTCCTGGAGGAAAGTCACCAGTTCAAAGCTCGAGCCGAGATTCTGAAATATTTGTAACATTTCACGCTTACACATGCATTATATGTGGACATAAGCCACACTAAACCGAGGCCAAGTATTGTTTCTTTTTTCTCCCTGTGAGGTTAGGTTTTAATTTGCGTGGCTCATATAGTGTTGTTTGTTGGCCGAACTGTTCAATCCCGTCCGAATTTTATTCATCGGAGAGACACATGGGGCCCCAGTTTAATTGGGGAGGGGTTCCCCTCACAAGAGCTCACCCCAGAAACGCCATGAAAGTAATTATCAGTATGTCAGATCTCATCCAGCGAGGGGGGAACATGTGTTTAGGATTTTGGACTCGCGGGGTTGCCCCCTTCACCAGCCAAACACAACTTGTATCCTTGCGCTAGCTCGATGCTTAGTGCGAGTGTGTATTTATCAACATGTCTCCCGAGAGATAAAAGATCTGGGAGAGAGATAGATGGTGGGGTTGTGTCCAAGAAGATAGAGGGCCTGATGTGCCAGGACAAGAGGTAGAGCAGCTCGTTTTGGCCGAAGATTTGACGCAGCGTTTGGCCGCTCTCAGGCCTTTCCTTCTCGTTATTTGGGGGAGAAAAACGAGATCCCCAGCGCTGTTGTGATATTTATTTGCTCACAACACACGTGCATGGGACCATATGCCGCAAATATACAAACGTAAGACAGTTCAGGAAGGTCTCCGTGGCGTTGTCCGCCCTGTGACTGATCAGGAAGGCTTTAGGGAAGAGATCTTTCTGGAGAGGAGAGGATGGGTGTGAATCTTTTGTCTCAGTCTGAGTCCACTCTTGGCCACAACACACTGTCAGTTGAGCAGCCCGGGGAGGCTAAGCTCCGGTCCTCCGCCTCTGACCAATGGCTCTGGCATCCTCCGCTCTGGCACGGTGGCGTCCCGGGGGAATCTTTATTCTGATCAGAATACGTTACCTCCTATAAAGTCCCACAATAAAGTGAAACAGAAAGACCGCGGACTGATCACCATAAAAATGTCATTTATCTTTGGGGGATTCTACTTGATCACACTGTCCTATTTTTCCTACAAGACATCCTTCTGTACTGCAACAAAGAGCACGGAGTGAGTTTTTTTTTTTTCTGCTGTCACACTT
This sequence comes from Chelon labrosus, assembly GCF_963514085.1. Taxonomy (NCBI): domain Eukaryota; kingdom Metazoa; phylum Chordata; class Actinopteri; order Mugiliformes; family Mugilidae; genus Chelon; species Chelon labrosus. Next base: position 16,009,393 of record NC_140358.1, read on the forward strand.
TGAACCATTTCGAGAGACTAATGTAAGATGTTTGTAAAGCACTGAATGTACTCCAGTGGTATCCATTAGCGTAATGCCGGCCGTTTGATTCTGAAGGAGACCCTGACAGTGTACTTGACAAACAGTCGGCTGATCCATTTCCTTCCCAAAGGAGAATGACAGGGGACTGCCTTTGCTGCAAGCGGCCCCACTGTGTGCCTGTAAGAGCTGAGAGTTGGGTGGTCTGTCCATCAACGGCAGATCTGGGGTTAGGCCTGAGAAAAGCAGCTCACCCATATCACTTTCAAAGAATGAAACTCTAAGCGCCGACTGCTCTCTGCTCGCCGCGGCCTTATATGCACAAAGACACCTGTTGTTCGACTCTTGCACAAAGGCTTGATCAATGTAGGTGTCTGTAGCCAAACAAACACAAATGCCATGTTGTATTCAGTTTGTTAAATTCCACGTGATTAAAAAAAAAAACTGTTCGTGTTTTGCACTTGGCCCGTTGAGGTGACTGGATGCCAGAGCACTGATTACACACAATTTCTAACATCAGGGCCTTGTTGTGTTGTGGGGCTATTTAAAACAGGAACGGTTTTCCATGCACTGTCAGTTTGCAACACAAATAAGACAGTAACACAGTGCTAAGCTGTAGGTTTGCCTCTGGCGGGGTGATAAATAAAGAGGAAACTTCAGCGTGCAGGACACCAGGAGGTACTGGCTGTCCTCAGACTCACGGGAAATTTGTGCAACACAAGAGAAGGTTTCTTCCAAAACCTTCAGGCATGTTCGTCCCTGTAGTCTACGATGAATGAGCTGAGGATGTGTCAGAACTGAGAATAATCACCACCAAAAATGCACGCACTGCGGACACTTCTATTCCCACAGAACAGACACATTCGATTTGTCGTAACAAAGTGAAAAGTTTATTCCTGCAAGCGAGCTGAGATGATTGCTTGCAGCGGTCGTAGAGACACCGTAGAGTTACTTGTGCCACTTACTCCTGACTGTTAAATGTCATTTAGTGCTTTCACTGATTATCTTTAGGCAAGAGAAGTTGATCGTACCTCTGCTCTGGTGAGCAGCAGCTGAGCTCTGGCAGCTTGTGAATGGCAGAAATGAAACACTTATTTCACACCAAACACATTAAACTCAAATTGGTTAGTGTTTGGTTCAAATAGAGAAGATTTATTTAACTTCGCAAATTGTTCAAACAATCTGAAACCTGTTGGGTCGTGTGGCTCGAAATATCTGAATGGTCTAGCTGTTTTGTTCTACTTCCATTTATCACAATAACCTGGAGGTTGTAATCCACAAACAAACTCTGGGCACTTAGATATGTATTTCCCCACTTGCAGCCGGTGTGAAAAAACTCAAACTGCACAACCGATGACAAATTAAACAACGCAGAGAAGCGAAGTTTAAATTAGGAAGCATGAAGTTAGTTTACATAAAGAGAGCCTCCTTTCACTCCCACTGGCTTTATATCTGATGCTACTGAATCCAGTCGTCAAACAGTGAACAATTAAGGGAGATTGAAGATTGTTGAGGAAAGATGGGATTGGTTTCTACCTAAATCTTTCCAGTAGAGCGGAGGCAGATATGAATAGCTGTGGTAATTTGATGAGGCGCTGCCTCTCTTTGGGATCACACACTGAGAGGAGGCTTTGTTTACGTGCCAAATGGATTTATGGAATCAAATAGAAGTTTTCATTTCCTTGTTTGAGTCGACGTGCAGGGGATTAGAAAGAGGAAAAATGTGGGCAAAGATAAAAGTAGTTATCAGACACACGGTGGTGGAACAAAGGCCCTTTGGTTTGTTCTGATTTTCCATTTCACTTTGAACAGCGTCTTTATGGTGAACCTCCAGTTTGGTTGGTCGTTCAGGAGGGGGAGATTTGTTCACGTAATTTAAGATCAAGCCACAATAATTTAAAAAGCCGATTTATTTGCACAGGTAGCAAAACAAAACAAAACAAAAAAAATACACAATGCAGTGAATGATTTTCAGAAGGAAAGGTGAGATAAAAACACATGTAAATGGGCTTGTTAAGACACAGTGACAAGGATAAACAATCACAGTTTACTGTAAAAACACACGGCAGTTTTCATTTTTACCATTTTAGGCTTATGAAAGGTTCAACTGGGAAAAATTCATCAGTGAGATAGAAATGTTCACAATAACTTGCTCAAAGTCTGCAGAGGAGAGTGCATGTATTTATCATTGCAAAAGAAAATGTCACGTACCTTGTGTGCTCATTATTTCAATAGAGACTGAGACCGACTTTTTAGCATAATCCTTTTTGTGACCAGTACAAAGTACATTTAGCCATCAGCAGAAAGAAAGCTGTAGTTTGCTTTTAGCCGCAACTTATGTATGGCAATTGCGTAGTTATCAAAGGAAAAACTTGCCCTTTATTAAAACTAAAAATGTTTTAAGAGTTAAGTTTTGAAAATTATACTATTATATAAACTATATAACAAGTGTATTAATTAGTGAGATTTCGAGGTGCTTTGGGCATGATATTTACCTCCGCAAAAAAAGGGAACTACTGTTTTTTACAACCTGGACCTTATTTCTGGTATAAAATACGATCGTTTACTCACCCATATAACTTTGGTGTTATTTGGAGTCGTTCGTCAGATATTTAGATCCGGGTATATCCATATAGTAGGAGTGACTGGGGCAGCCTCTAAATAACACATTATCTGCCGCGAAACATGTTCATTTCACCAATATTGTGTTATATTACGCTAGTGCTATTCCCCGTTGAGTCCAGAGTTACCTGTTATCTAGTCGTGGACGTGCAGCGGTTTGGACTGTTGTTGTTGGCCAGCTGTTCCTCATCCGTATACTCTGGCTCAAAACGGTAAGGACGTCAATCATAAACAAACTCGTCGTCCACAACCTCAGAATCGGAAAAATATTCAGCCATGTTGCAAAAAACTAGCAGTACCAAATTACAGGTAAACAAGCCGACTGTCGCGGGTGGCGCTCAGAGATGACATCATCCAGGTCAGAGGTTAGTAGGACTCAACGGGGAATAGCACTAGCGTATCATAACAAAATATTGGTGAAATGAACGAGTTTCGTGGCAGATAATGCGTTATTTAGAGGCTACGTTTCGGTGCCCCAGTCACTCCCACTATATGGATATACGTGGATCTAAATATCTGACAAACGACTCCAAATAACACCAAACTTATATTGGTGAGTAAACGATCGTCTTTTATGCCAGAAATAGGTCCAGGTTGCAAAAACCAGTAGTTCCCCTTTAAATCTGGTATCCATCGTCTTATCTCTTATTGCGAGGAAGTGAATTAATCCAAAACGTAGAACTATTCCTTTACACGGACAAGATGTACCTTGAGGTTTAGATGTACTGGCAGGTTGATCTTTAGACACCTTTGCCTAGATTAGTTGACGTCAAACTAAGCTTACCAGCGGCTGGCTACGGTAACATACATGCAACGCACAGGCTCAGTCTTTAAAGCTGGACTTTAACATCTGAATGAACCTACCTCACCAAATGAGTTTACGCAATGTTTATTCAGGTAATCAGCGCCCGGTAAATCTCTCTAATGTCTCTTTAAATCTGACGTCTGTGGTGACATTCTCCTCTGTTTTACATTTTACAACAACCGTCAATGATTGTTTGCAAAAGCTTAAGAGGGAGCAACCTTAACAATGGCAGTGGAGTAGCCTGCAGCAACTAGAAGTATGGCACAGCCTCTGGTGGAAATACCAAGCAAGCATCAAAGAAAAGTTTCTGGTGCTCCAGATAAAAAATAGATTTAGTGTTTAGAGGAAGTATTATAGTCTAAAATAGAAAGACAGACGTGGATGTTTTGGTCTGGACAGGTCAGTACTTGCAAAATAGTTGAGCATGTCTGATATTACATTTGCTTTACCAGAATTATGAAGCATTTTCTCTTAACTAACCTGGGACTTTCCAGAGTTTGCAATGCTGATGCCGCGGTCATGCGTCACCATTTGTGTAATTACTCTCACTGCCAGAAGGGGGAGTCAAAACGTCCGAACTGCCGCTTTAACACTTGCTAAGTGTATTTCACGCAATGGGCTGCAGTTAAACTGTGACCTAGTGAATGTGTGATTCTAGCCGGGAAATCTTTTAGACAGTTAAGCGCCGAATGCCTGTCTTAAACAACGCTGGCCTCTTGGCCCCCTCCATGTAGTTAAAGGAGTCTTGTTCACATCTTATTCTATTTTACAGTCCCGAGCTGGAATCAAACCCTCTCTCAGACTGCCCTTTGTGGTTTCAGGGGGCACAGGTTCAAATCTGTCAGTGGGAAAACACAGCAGCAAGCTCCTCTGAACAGCTAGTCACACTCTAATCTAAGGCACAGAAATGAGGCACGTGTGCATGTTTTCTGCTACTTTTTTTTGTGTGCATATTTGTTTTTCCAAACTTGAAAAGGATACTATGGTCTTTGAGTGGTTTTGGTCTCTTTCCATCTTTGTCACACTCTTAAGGTCTGACAACATCCCTCTGATATCATCGACTTAATATTGTTCTTCAGAAAAACTTCAAATCAATACGGAGCACACGGCATCATCTCACTGCCAACAGCACCAGACTGGATATGGGGCGAACCAAAACAGCAATGACATGGAAAAAACATGTACCTGTTTGTCATGGTGTTGTGTGTATTTTGACTTTAAGCTTCAAACTCGTATTGGATTTTTGCGTGTGAGGCACGAGTGAGGTTATTAATTATCATGGTCTCCGAGCTCCAGTAAAGGCAACAGCTGCATTTCATGGAGGACTTGCAGGCTGCTTTGTATATAAAGAGGGGGACAGAAATAGACCTTTGTGCCTCAGAGTGATGTGTTTCTCACAAACTGCCATTTCATCAGAGAGCCGGAGTGACTGAAAGAAAAGGGCATGACGAACGTTGATGGGTTTCGTCAACATTTTCTTATTTCTCGCTAAGATTCATGATGCATAACCTGTTTCCCCAAACAGATCTCAGCACACGGGTATGTGGGTTACAGTAAAGATTTGGTATTTAAGAAGGATTCTTTTTTTCTTAAAATTAATTTTACTGGTAAGCTGTAGTGCTAGCTATCTAATTAAGACGTGAGTTTGTAACTGGCTGACTTTAAAGTTTCTGTTTTCCCAGTTTAGACTGTTGTGACTTTGCACCGGATAGAATAAGATAAGATAGGATAATCCTTTAAGTTCTATTAAAAGTGCTAGATACAGTGTCACCATTCAGTCCTCCTTGTGAGTTTTCCCAGTGGTCACTTGTGGTTCTGCAACAAAAACATCCACTGCAAAATTTTATAGATGTTTAGCATACATCTACCGATAGCACACCTCCAAACAAGGCCAGGTTTACTCTTTCTATGGTGAATTTTTAACATAGTCACTTAACTAGACAGCTAGTTAGATTGAAATGTGAACAACTGCAGCTTAAAGGGGAACTACCATTTTTTACAACCTGGACTTTATTTCTGGCATAAAATACGATCATTTACTCACCTATATGACTTTGGTGTCATTTGGAGTCGTTCGGATGATGTTTAGATCCAGTAGAGTGCCACGTATATCCATATAGTGGGAGTGACTGGGGCACCGAAACGCAGCCTCTAAATAACGCATTATCTGCCGCGAAACTCGTTCATTTCACCAATATTTTGTTATGACACGCTAGTGCTATTCCCCGTTGAGTCCAGTTACCTGTTATCATCATCCGGGGTCTGTAGATTGACCTACTAACTTCTGACCTGGATGATGTCATCTCTGAGCGCCACCTGCAACGGTCGGCTTGTTTACCTGTAATTTGGTACTGCTAGTTTTTTGCAACATGGCTGAATATTTTTCCGATTCTGAGGTTGTGGACGACGACCTTGATTAAGATGGACGTCCTCACCGTTTTGAGCCAGAGTATACGGATGAGCAGCTCGTTGAAAGGAGGATGCGGAGGCAGAGAGAGGAACAGCTGGCCAAAGAACAACAAACCGCTGAACGTCCGTGAATAGATAACAGGTAACTCTGGACTCAACAGGGAATAGCACTAGCGTATCATAACAAAATATTGGTGAAATGAACAAGTTTTGCGGCAGATAATGCGTTATTTAGAAGCTGCGTTTCGGTGCCCCAGTCACTCCCACTATATGGACATACGCAGATCTAAATACCGTCCGAATGACAAAAAATGACACCAAAATGATCGTATTTTATGCCAGAAACAAGGTCCAGGTTATAAACAACAGTAGTTCCCCTTTAACTAGACTGCTAGTTAGAGCAAAATATTAACGATTGCAGCTTAAAGCAAAGAAACATTCTGTTCGAATATATGTTTTAAACTGTTTATTGACCAAACTGTTCTGGCAGTTGTAATTACTCTCAGGAACTACTTACCTTGACAGCCTGTCTTATTTTTAATGTTTATATATGTATTACCATTAGGAACGTGTAGTAAGGTGAAGTAACAGCCAGCAGGCAGTTGGTATAGTAATGTGCAGCATTGAGGTGACCAACCAATCACCACACACATTCATCATTCTCAGTACCTCAGTGCAAACTCCCCAAAAAGACGATACATTCTCCAGCATTTAACGACTCAATACCTTCATAAGTCAGTGTTTGAAATTTTCCAAAAACTCAGATGTATTTGACTTGCAGCTAAAAAGGAGAAAAGCAAAAAGTGAAATGCCACAGTTCAGTAGATATAGCACGATAGTGAAATAGCAACTCTGCAGTGGAGCAACCAAAGTGCTACAACACTTTGCTCAGATCCCACTGCTGCACTGCAATAGCAGTTTCAGGCGACATGACATTTTTTTGAATAAGTGTACCTTATATTGGGTCATAGTGACCTAGTGACTACGTGGCAGCTCAAAAAGACCGGCAGCAGCAGCCACGCTGAGCTGTCTCATAACATGAACACTTTGTAAATACCTGTATTCGTTCCCGTCATTACTTCCCTCCTACATGACGCAAATGCAACATTAGTTGGCTCATGGAAAATGTGTGCTAGGTAAAGACCATGAATAACATCGGAAGCGAGGCGCACGGCATGCTGTTGAACAAGGCTCTGTTCCAAGGACGGATTTTTAAGTGTAATTTGTAAATGTCAGTGGGATTTCGATGGAAGTCTTCTTGCAAATATGCTGGCATCTCTCTGTTACAGTGCTGTGAACATCGGTTCAGCATGTGGAAAAAGGTTCCCAGTGGCAGCTGATAAAGGTTTAAACAAAGGGTCCGTTAGCAATAAAGAGAAGTATGATTGTGTGTGACTTTACCATGTTGTGGGAAACAGAGGCAAAAGACCTGGTGGCAATAAGTACATCTCCTTCTGTTGGATTTAATATTAGGATGATGGAGACAGAACACACACAGCGGCAACTTCTTCTGGAAGATATGAGCCTAACCTTTGAAGTGAGTTGTGACAGTAGTTCATATATCTGGCGATGGTTTTGTCAGGTGGACAGCCGTCCATAAACACATTCCAGAGGTCCAGACATGAGCCATTTTCCAGAGAAGGTGGACAGCAGCGATGTTAAAATCACAGGCTTGTTTAGGTTTTGCCGAGTGATCACTGCATTATGAAACTTTACATCTCTGACCCTGGGATGTGGAGCTACCCACGGACACATGGCTTTTTCATTGTCCTCACAAAGCCCGTCTTTTGTCTGCCTCCTTTCTCTGTGCCTCAGTCAGAGTCTGATGCCGATCTGCGGATGCACCTGGCCCATAAGGTTTCACTCATATGTCCTCCGCCTTACAATATTAAAACACTGACAAGGAGTTAAACTGAGCGGTGCTGTCATCTTTTTGTAGATTGTTCTGTGGTGCGGTATTAGGTGCTATTGTTCGGACACAGAGATTCAAAAACAGCATGTTCTTTATTGGGGGATATCACATTTTGGGGCATGAATGCAGGCTTATTTGAGCTGGACGAGGGGGCGAGGTGTGGAAGAAGTCTGGAGGTGGCGAGGGCTTTTGCTTTCAGTCTTTGCTGCATGCGTAGGGGCACAGACTCGATGTGCATCGGCTCATTCATGAGCCTAACAGATGTGGCCCTCTCTCTGTTCCCGGTCCAGGCTGCCGTGGCAGTTGTTCAGTTATTCTCTGTCAGAGGTTCAAGTCCAGGGAGCACAGGTTCGGACCTTGCGTGCGCCCTCTGCAGTGTTTACTCTTCATGCTGTCAGCATGTGTGGATACTGGCTAAAAACAGCCAGCTGATGATATCCAGGACTGATAGAGGTATCTGCTTTCATTAGAGAAGACTCTTTTCACCAATGGTGTGAATTTAACGTTTGTTCTTCAAGGCCAAACCTCAGATAAATGAAGGGTTATCTATAGCTCGCTTATTGAAACCACCTTGACTCTTGTTTCTCTCCCTCTCTCCCTCTCTGGTGAGTGATTTCATGACTTTTGTCCGTTGGCGTCACAAGAAACAGATGTGAGTGAGATTCCTGCTGGTTTCTGTTTTCGATCGAGAACCTGGTAGTCGGTCGGATTGATGACATTTTGTTTGCCTGTGAACATGTTCTTCATTGGCTTTATGGCGTGTGTCTCTGCTTTCAAAACACCTGCTGTGTTGGGGTGCTTGTCAAATCAAAGTTGATACTCTTTTCTGTCCGACACAGGCCTTACGGAGGAAAGCCAAGCTGGAAAATAAGTCACGGCAAAGCACACGCGGTGAAAAATAACTTTTGGTTGACATTTAACTTATGGATGTTTTTTAAGCTCATAAAACAGATGAATGTGTGCCACAGAGGCGACATTATAATCAGAGTGGGAGCGGCATCCATCATTAATTTGTGCCTTATAAAAAGTATTATCTTGACAAATAATGTCATTAATATATCGTTTTTTGCTTTATTATGGTAGCCTTCACCAAGAATGTTATACTTTTATCTCCGTCTGATTTAGCACTGAATCAGTTTAAAGTGTATTTATTGGAGAAATGCAGTAAAAACAGTTCATGCTGGATCTAAGTGTTCCCTCTGATTTGTGTTTAACCTGTGATTAACCTGATAACTCTTAGAGCCGCTCTGGAAAGTAGAACGATCCTCCGTTCTTTTCCCGGCTTCAGAGGCCCTGTCACTTAGCATTAGCGCTAACAGTCAGCTGCACCCCAGCCCGCTCTGTCTGGCAATCAGCTCGGGAGTCTGAAACACCTGCTCATGCTAGGCATTTTCCATGGAATAATGTAGTAATTCCATCAGGAAGTGATTGGAATTGAGGAGGGGGGGAAATGGTAGGGGTGGGAAAGGGAAAACAAATACGCGCCTGCACATACAGTAGACTTGACTGGAAAGAATGCCACTGTTTATTTTTTCAAAGGAAAAAAAACTTTTTTTTTAACCAAAGGAGATCAAAGTGGCTTTGTGAGCATGAGATGGTATGCATGCATCGTGAACTCCCTCCACCACAGTTCCCAATTCAGTGCAATCTGCAGCCTCCTTTTGATGATGGACATTTTTTATCTGGTTCTCGCTGGTATCTATTCTTATTCATGCAAAATAAGTCAGAGACCTCTGTGTTTGAATACTTGGTTTGAATTTTAGAAGAACCTCAAACCACGGACAAGCAGAGCAAATTATACAAGAAGGGTAACAGCTCCTCACACATCTTTGTGGCATTTCCTTTTAGATGATTCTCTTGCCATTTTATTTATGATTGTGTTGCAGTTTCTCATAAAATAATTTTTTACAATCATCTGTAGTTGTTCCGACTTTTCCCAGGACACAAAATGCTTTTGTTTCTTAATTTGCACAGACATTCCCATAATTTCACACACTTTTAGCTGCAGAACTGTTTCTCCAAGGCTGCACCTCAGAACTGTGGGAAAAATAAAACCTCTCTCTCTCAGGCGTACGTTTTTTTTTGTTTTTCTACCAGTTTGACAAACACAAATATTCCCAGTCCTTCCATGGGGGAGGTTAAGTGTCGGTGTGCTCGCCAGGGTCGAACGCGCTGCGGGGAAGTCACGATTTCAAAGGGTTTGGGAGGGTCTGGAGAGTGAAGAAGCACACCTCTAAGGCCTCGGAGAAACACAGGCCTTCACACATTCATCATCCCACAAGAGCGCCGTTAACTTCTCCGTTCTTCACCCGGCTGCAGACGGCGCATCTTGCTAAACCTTGATTTCTCTCCCTCAGAACATGCAATCTGAATTCCTGCATTCCTTTCAGAGCATCCTTCTCATAACCTCATCCATGGGCGTTTTGTTATTACAAATTGTCCTTCAGAGCAAACGACAGCCCCCAGTGGTTACCAGAAAACACGATTTGATGTGCGATTAAGAAGATGAAAGATGTCTTTCCAGTAATTACATGGGGAAGAAAGGTTTCCCATTGCATTCTAATTGGCCTGATTTGTGGCAGATTTTTCCACGTCAGGGGGAACGGTAATGACTAAAAATCTGATCTCTTCTGATAGCAAAATCAAGATTAACTGATAGAAAACAATGCGTGCGCAGTGGAACTTTCCGCCTGATCAGGGAACAGGTTGTCATGTTCCTGCTGTGCTTACTTGTTGTTTACTTTGTCTCCTCAACCTGCTAAGACATGAGATATTGTTTTACTACTCGCAGGTATTCTACGAGCTGTCTCTCTTGAGCCTGCGCACACACGCGCATGCACAAACAATTTCCCCCTATGTTGATGGCTGAGCGAGAAAAAACATTCCTCAATCAGGAGGTGGAGGTGCCCTGAAGGATTGTGTGTGTGCGAGAGAGGACAGGAAGACAAAGGAGTCATTTCACAGCACTTTTTCCCCAGACAGGACGGTGGACACACTCCTCTGTAATCCTCGCTATTGCTGTGCGGGAGACACCATAACGCACATACAAACTTTTAAACCTCAGGGTAAGATATAAGATAGAGCTCTTCCTCCTCACTCACTCACTCACTCACACACACAGCAGAGGCACACTTGTGCTGCAGAGCGAGGCCAGGCGGATTACATCAGGAGTTGGGTATTACTTCAGGTGATGCCTTGTCATCTGCAGGGTGTTGGCGTTGTACGCGGACTTAATGCAGTGAACTCTGGGGAGAGGCATTTTGTTGGGGCCAGAGCAAACAGCACAGAAATAAATATGTTGCCAAGGCAATATCAAGCATGTTCTCTCACGCCTGTGACAGAGTATGCAGCAGGAGTATATCCGACGCCATATCTGCACTAAAACACCTGTGAGACACTGTGTGTGCACGGCCTGGGAAAAGTGCAGTTGTGGATCCCTTGGGGAAGTTGGGGGATGAGGGTGGGGATGTATGTGTTCTGAGGGTCTTTGCCATGCAGCACGGTGTACAGCGGAGCGGAGTGCTGCTAGGGACTCCGGTGTGTGTTCAGCTGGACCTGCAGGATGTTTTTGTAAGGGAGGGGATCCCCTCCCGTACGTACACATGCATAGGTGCTCACGGGCTTTTGCTCTGACGCCACAGGGTTATGTGGTCAGCGCTCCATGCGTCACTGCGCAATATGTTCGGCATGCAGAGAGCGGGCCGGGCTCGGTGCACAAGACAAGGCCTTTCCTGTAGCGGCTGTCTGATGTCTGCTTCACGCAGCCGGGCTCGCACGCCTTCTCCTCGTCAGAAGGCTTGTTTGAAAAAAAAAAAAATCAAAAAAAATCTGGAGGTTTGGTCCATCCCGCCGTGCCTCAGAGGGACCTCCACTCATAGGTTTCCCACAAGCAGCAGGAGGAGGTGGAGGCCTGACGCTCGCAGCCAGTTTTGTGTAGTTACAGCAACTGTCTGGCTGTTCTCCGCCAGCGGGAATAAATAAATAAATAAAGCGAACTCCACTTCATAACATTTTAATTGGCTTTAGAGGCTTAGCTGCGGCTCGCCTGTGGTTACCGCGGTCAGGCAAATATGGAGTACAGCAGCCACTGGATGTTTTAGCCTCTCAAACACACACACATGCGCTCTCTAAGAAACACACACACACACACACCCAGCAACTACACTCTCTCACTTTCCGAAGGCCAGGAGTTGCTGCACCACAGAGGTTGGTATTTCCTTTGACATAACCGCTCGTTGAAATTCAACTCCCTCATTACGGTGTGTTACAATTACGACGCACTGGTAGCGAAGCATCTCTGTGAACCCACCGACAGCCCAACCCCGTCCTCTACACGAGTCAAGTCAGACTGCGAGCACACCGAGCTTGTTTCTGTTCGAGCTCCCGTTTCCTCTGCCATTGTGTGTGTTTTGATGTGTTTTGACTTGAGGCTTTCGCGGTGTGTGTGTGTGTGTGGTTCCCAAGCCATTTGGAGCAGCGCTGGATGGGATCCTGTCAGCGCAGGGGCCTCGCTGCGATGAAGCCTGGAAGTGGCATCTGATGATGTCATTACCTGCAGGTCGTGCATTTCTACACGTGTGCTTATGTGCGTGTGGTAGGTGGATTTCTCATGTTGGGCTTTGACAGGGATTAAGTGGTGTTTCAGTGTGGCCCCTCAGTTTAGATGATACGAAGGCCTGCACAAATGGGCGTCTGTCTTTCTCCTGCGCGAACGTTTCCTGGTTTCCTGTACCTCTGAGCGATAGAAAAGTCTCCAATTAGAGCCTGAGCTCATGTCACACATCTGCTGATCCCATCCACCCAGCTCCTGGAGTTTCCTACCTATTTATGAGAAAGCCATCCATCCGCCTTCACGCCTCCTAATCCCCCAGCCTCCATTATTCCTGGGAAGCGCACTGTCACCATAGAAATCAAGAGCGAAAAACAGAAAAACAACACAACAGACAGGGAACGAGAGAGAGAGAGAGAGAAAAAAAGAAAGAAACTATAATGGGGGAAACGTAGGAGAAGAAAATAGGGAGTGAGGCAAGAAACAATTGTGAAAATCCTCCAAAGGTCAAAGCACTTTTATATACACATATATAAATATATATATATGTAAGAGAGAAAAATGAACAAAGAGAAAAAAGAATCGACCATGAAAGTGTCAATGTGGAGCTTGTGACGCATTGTCGGTGCAGGGTTTGCCTGCTCAGGCGAATGGGTCTCAGGGGCTCTTTATTTTTTAAGCTTGACTGCAATTTGGATAAGAGAGCCAGTGGTCTCAGGGAACGAGCCGCCAGCCCCTGACAAGCTGCTGGAGGAGCCCCGCACGGGGTCACTGAGCGAACCCACACGCATGCACCTTAACATGCACGCACTCATGCAAAGCAGGCTCAACTCAACCGTGTGTTACTGTTTACCGTGCCTCCTCACCACTTCTCTCTGTCTTCTTCGCTCCCCCGTCCGACTTAAAACAATACAAAGTTATTACTCCGGCAAGAAAGGTCTCAAATAATCTGTGGCCATGGAAACCGAAAAAATAATAAAAACAGCTGCAGCACATCCTCAAACGAGCTCTTTCCCAACCATTATTGTCTTCGAGTGGATTCAGATAGACACGTGAATTGTTGCCCTCGTACTGGTCCATGCTTGCGCTAATTTGTCAGGCTGGTGCTTCGTGTAACATGATGAGGACAGCGAGTGTGAAAGTGTGTGTGTGTGTGCGTGTGGGAAAGGGAGAGGAACCTGACATGTTCCTGTTTTGATCGGGAGATTCCATTATAACTGCAAAGGTTAAGCCTCCAGAAAGGCTGGCTGCTGACTGGTTGATGGGATTAGAGAATACATAATTGTTCGCCAGTCACATGTGTCATAAAAAGAGACGCCAAACCCTTTGTAATGAGGATTATGTGTCTTTTCCATGGATTCATTTCTCCGCTCGGTGACATTATTGTGTGAGCTGCGAGGGCCTGTATCTCTCCCATCCTGACTGTCTCTGTCCTGATTGCGCACACGGGCCAACTACCTTGACTTTCCACTGTGCGCTTGGAGGTTTTACTGGTCAGTGCGGATAGGGAGCACCGCTGGCCAAAGCCAGTAAAACTAGCACAAGCATGTTTCATTGCACTACAAGGTGTGAACTAATAGAGTCTTAGCGTTTGGCAGGAGGGAACTCTGGAAGTGAATCCTTGGACGTTGACTCATCTCAGCAGATAGTTGTCTGTTACTTTGCTTTCCACTCAGGAGAAGTCAGGAGTGGTTCGTGAAACCTCCCGTTTAGGTATTTCACGTGGTGGACGGACGAAGGGCAAATATATGTGTGAAGCTGTTTATTGTTTGGTATATTAATTGACTTTAAGCGCTCCCACAGGCAGTATAAAGTCAAATTAAAGAGCCCAGTTGAATAAACCCTCCAGCAGAAGGTGAATACAAAGACAATAAGAAACCTCAGACACATGCTGTTTTCTTTTTGGGTTGTGTGTGAGCACGTGTGTGTGAAACCAAGAGGGAGAGAGGAGAGAAGCAGAGTTAGTGCATGTCCATGGATATGTTATTCCGTACATCTCATACGTCCAGTTGGCACCATTTGGGTTAATCAAAAGATTTGTTTCCGTTCTTTTTAAAGGCTTTGCGCAAACTTACTATAAAATAATAAAAATACATATCAATAATGCTATGTTATAATATGTTACCATTTATAAAGAGTTTATAATCTATAGTTATTACATTTCTTAAGGTTAATAAATCATGTGCTATAGACTAATAGACCAGATATATGCAATTTCCAGTAATAATGGAAATTGGTTGTGGAACATTAATTTGCAGTATGACACTTTAGCCAACTCAAATTCACCAATCTAAACTGTTTATTTTCAATGTACTAATATATTTAATTTAATAAGGTGGAGACCTAATGAACTAGAGCAACGAAATTTTGCGAAGGTTTCAGTCGCCATTGTTGAAAGTGAAGCAGGAAGTAGAAACAAAAATGAACCCGACTGGCAAAAAAGACACAGCGCCAACTAGTGTTTGGGTGGCGTTGTCACAGAGCGAGCCAAGCTAACCAGCGCACAAGTATGAATGGCTCGCAGAGCCCGCAGAACCCTAAAAGAGCCTTTACTTTTCTATAAAACATGTATTCATCGTGGATATCATTATAAATAAACCTTCATAAAATTTATCTTCATGAAGATGTGGTAAATTTCCTAAAAGTGTAATTCTTTGAGATAGAAAGTTTTCGAAAGACTACAACAGCTTGTTCATGAAAAGTCCACTCTGGTCGCGGGAGGCTACTTGAGGCAGTTTTGAAGCTCATCACGTTGGTTCTGGCCGTCGCCATCTTGGATCTCGCATCAAAGAGGAGGATGTGACTCCTAAGGCAGACGACTCGCAACTTTTGAGACCACCTGTCGCTCAAAACGTTCACATCTTTAAGAAATACAGCACCTAGATGTTTAAATGAACACAGTTTGGGCCGTGAAAGGACAGAAACTCTTGTCTAGTTGCAGAGTTAATGAAGACTTTTATTGTGATTCCAGCACGTTTTGATTTGTAGCCTCCACTAGTATCAAATGATCGATGACAGTGCTCTGTTGTGTTGTTCCTTTTAATTACAGCACTTTTAATTCAGCGGGAGGAAACTACAGATGTTACAGAGGTTTATTGGGACCTCTGGGGCCAGTCAGCAACTCTCTGCTGTTTAATCTGCTCTCTGTTTTATGCGGTTGATTGATTTCTCTTTCTTTACCTTTAGTACACGTTCACATTTTCTGTGTCCGTCTACTCACATTACACGCAACACAGACAACTGTCATAGTGTGTCTGTGTTTGGACTACAACTGCTGAGTGTAAATGCAAAGTGCTGAACTCAGGCTTGGCTGTGGGGAAAGGAAACATTAAGTCTTGCGCTACACAGCAAACATCAGAGACTACATTAAACATTACGGTGGCATTGTAATTTTACGGCCTGTTTTAGTATTGCTCTTGACTCTAATGTACCGGTGAGGCAATCGGTGCGCGCGAAGCTCACGGATCCAAACGAACTTTGAAGTGCGCGTTTATTTAATGAGTTTTCTCGCAAGGCTGGCAGTTGAATTGTGGGAACTGGTGGAAGGAGAGAGCCTACGCGAGCGGCTGTGTGAGACGTTCGCAGGCTGAGCTGTTCGAGGCCAGACTGGATAGACTGGAGCTCCAGAAAAAGAAAAGTGTGTCACTGATCTCTGAACAGTAACAGTGATGTCAGTTAAAACAGGTGGCTCACCTAATTACCTTCTTCTTCACTGTCAGACATAAACATGAGGCAGTTGTTGTAATTGTGTTTTTTATTAGTCTTTGTTTAGGTTTTGCTGTCTGTCTTTAGACCCAAACACATTATGGCTGGGCTTCGACAAAGCGTGATGAGTATTTTTATATAAATAGTGATCACCTGACTAGACTTGCCTGCCAGCAAGTCTCCTGTTTTGGTTTGGGAAAACCCCTCTGGTAAATGTACCACGTGAAAACTGAATATATTTTAGCATTGAGCAATCTGGGAAACCATAAGCTATCGTCTGATGACTTGGTGTCTGGGGGCAATGGCCAACGTTCCCGTGTTTTGTGCGGTATAACAAGTGGATGACTAGTATATAACAGATATATGCTGCCTATTTAGAGACTTGAGAATGGAGTTTCACTTGAGACTCTGCATACGATCATTTACCTGACTGCAACTAAAGCCCAGTATTAGTGATCAGTACTACTCCGACTTCCAGTGTCAAAATCTTGTCACCTGCTTGCAGATATCTAAAGTTTAATCTCTATAAATCATATTATAGAGATAAAGCAGCTGGTGGAGAACAAAACAAAGCTAAAAGAAGCACGAATACTGGATGTTCCTGTGGACATCAGCACGAGTACAGATGAATCTTGCGATGTTGGATGTAAGAAAAGTCGGCTAAGAAGAAAAACACATATTAAGAAATGATATTTGTAAATATAAATTAGTCTCTAAAGTAGAGGTCTTCACCAGGGGGTCTGCGACCCCTAGGGGGTCCGTCGAGGTACTGCATGGGGGTCGCGAATTTTTTTTTTTACATAAATTTAAATGTCTTTAAATACACATATACATAAGTAGGGGGTCCCCGCTCAATCTCTCCATCAGTTTAGGGGTCCTTGGCCTGGAAAACGTTGAACACCCCTGATCTAAAGTATAATTTTACAGTGAGCGATCACAGAAATCAAGTAACACATACACAGATGTGCAAACACAGGCAACTGTATAACACGTACAAGTAGCAATCCATGAAATTTTGAATCCCTCAGATTTTAATTATGTCATGCCATCTATGTTTATAGACTGTCTCATCTAGAAACAGGTAAATAACATAACTGGTTCCCTTTGTGTTTACCTTCATTAACAGACAAATGGGATGAGAAGTCACACTTTGAAATAAAAGCAGGCTGTGAGTCAATGATCATGTCAAAAAAGGTTAATAGAATTTCAGAGTTGTATTTTAACTTGGTCTGTAGGATTATTTGTATTATTATGAATTTTGAACATTTTAGAGTGTCATCTGTGTTTGTGTGGGGAAACAAACAAAAAAAAAGTCTGCAAGTGTGTGCGGTCCCGCCAGTGGACTTCTTCAACACCCTGAAAATCATAAAACGTCCCTCAGTGGAGCAAGCCTTCACACTGCCTATCACTCCATTACCAGCCGCGCTGCTCGACTCAGGCCAATGTGCAAAACAGCTGTGGAAAAGGCCTCATGCCTTTTCTTTAATAGAGTGTCCCTTTAGAAATGTTTTTCCTACTCTCCCCATTTTTATCAGAAGAACAGAAATACCCACCCACTTCTGTCATGTAAGATTGGTTCCCCTCCAAGTATGACATGATGGAGCTCATCTGGATTGAGTTAGGGTGGGGCACCCTGTGGAGATAGAGTGGACCAGAATGTCATTACTGAATCGATAAAGCTCCGTTAGTATGTTTGGGATCACGGTGTGCAGTAAACAATCTCAGTGAGATGTACTCCCCGTGTTCAGAAGGAGCCACTGTAACATGACGGTGCACCATTTTGCTTTCAAGCACCCGTCCCCTCCTCCAACCCACTCCCATTCCTGGTATGTTCCTTGTGAACCACATGTTGCACAAATTTCAGCACCATTAAAATGCTCTCTGTTGCCATTCCGGCTGTAAAGCACAGAACATTCTGGCAGGAAGAAGCAGACTTTGTCGTCTCCGGTAATACGGGACATTAGCAAGATGTAGGCTGACAAAGCGCACCCCTAAAAAATTACTCTGTGCTCTTAGTCCACTCACAAAACCTCACATACCTCAAGCTTAAAGACACCTAAAGTGACTTTTCCCTTGTTCAGACACCAAACATGATCTCTGCAGCCCAGAAAAAGCTATGAGCTGAGTGCTAAGTTAATTCAAGCTTTATTAGTTTCACATTAGAGAGTAAAAGTCTGTGATAAGACTGCATATCACTGTATAAGAGCGGCCAATCAGCATGTGTTTCCTGAACATGTGCAGTGAGCAAGTTTCCGTTCATAAAATCATCACTTGATAAGATCGTCAATAATCATCACTCTCCATATGTGGTGTATGTTTTTGGTGTTCACATTACTGAAACAACCAACAGTACTGTGAGAAGAAGTCTATAACAAGGACAACAAGGGCAGCATGTTGGCACAGTGGGTACCACAGCAAGAAGATCCTTGGTTCAAATCCGGGTTTGGGACGGAGAGGTTTCGATTCTCAGGGCCTTTCTGTGTGGAGTTTGCATGTTCTCCCCGTGTTTGTGTGGGTTTTCTCTGGGCACTCCGGTTTCCTCCCATCTAGGCACCGAGTCAGGTTGGCCCACAGCGGCGACGCGCATGGTTGAAGCGGCTCAGGACTAACACTCTATCCAACCGTGTAATTTCGTTGTATGATGTATAGTACTTACAAATAAAGCACTGTATAAGGGGTCTTGGCACTTCCATATCAAAGAGGCTTTGGTGACCCAAACCCTAACCAGAAAATGATTCATGGTAAGTGGGACATGACGCTTTGTATTTTAATAAGCGAGAAGCTGCACTTAAACACCAAAGCCGCTTGACAGCTAGCAGGTACATGTATGATCTGCAACGACGTGAGAGGAAATAACGCTTCATACCAGCAGGTGCCAGGTGGCAGTAGTACGTAGCAGTGTCAAAAAAAACCTCTACAAGTCCAGTTGCTTTTTTTGAACCTTTTTTGGATACGTATTTGTCACTCAAACTGAGACGGTGAGGACTAGCTTGGAGGATAGGATGCTAGTAGGAGCTACAAACACGTGGTACAGAGCTGCTCTGTCCTGAGCTATGCTGTTCAGATGGACTACATATTTTTTTTTGTTGCCGTTTTTTTTGTGTTTTTTAGTTTTAGCCATTTCATTGGGAAAACATTTGCATGTTAAAATGTTCACATGTGATGTGTTCCTCCTTGCCCCCGTCATTTGCTTCCCTTTACTCACTTCCATTTCTCTTCTGACGCACTGGTTTGCTAACCTGAACAACCGGTCATGGTGATCCCTCACACGGGCATGCTCAGCAGCAGATTCAACACGCTGAATCAGCAGAAAAGCTGCAGACGACTAGGTCCAGCTAGTGCCAGTGGTGCAGCACAAGGGTTAAAGTCCTTCACTGAGGTACGGCACTAAATATCCAATAGCTGATTGCTCTGGCCACAACTCCCACACTACTGTCAGGAGTTAATCAGTTAAAAGATCAAAGTATTTGATACAACATGACAGAAACCTCTGTGAAAACTGGAGCCCTGCAAGTGAGCTGAGGCGTTACGCTGGCGACAGGAAAAGAAAAAGCTGAATCGCTGAACTACCGCAGAATCTCTAAGATCACTTATTATGACTAAATGAGGGGTGTAATCAAATGTCAGATCGCGCCGTGCCTTCCCTGTTCATGGAATATTGTTTTTGTAACATTTGTGTCTGTGACTCATTTTGGATTAAATGGAATAGGAAAATGAAGCACGGTACAGAGAGCATACCTGTATCAGGTGTCCTAAGGCGGGCCGGTCCAGTGGCTCAACACAATGTGGCGGCTGTGAAGGTGTTTGTGGTTCGTTGGTCAGTCCTTTCCTGGTTCACTTCCACTGATTGTTCCACTTGTTCATTTTGGTGCTCCGTTTGTAAATCCCCCTGTTGAATGACATTTTCTTTTTGAATGGCATTTCCTCACCAGTGATTTAATTATAAAAAGATTTCCTCTTTAATCTTTCCCGTGATAGTGTCTCTCAATCGACCAGCACATTTAAATTTGCGTGACAAAAGGTGATTTGTGACGGCACCTGCATTAACAGTCCTCTCATTCCTCTGCTCCTCCGTGTCTCTGCATCACGGAGTTCTGACCTATCTCAACCCCCTGGTGGCTATTTAGGGGAGATTTTTGTCCTTGTAACCATTTATGCAAGCAGACGTAAAAGCATAGCCGAAATAGCTGACATTTTCCCTAAGTCTTGTTTGATTAAGTGAGAAAGGTTCTAATAAGAGACATCAAGCTTGTTTTCCAGCCCTTGTGCATGTCAAACACTCAGCCCGGGACCCATCAGGCCTTTTCTCCCAGCCGGCTTTGATGCCAGTGCAGAGCAATCAGACTAATTGGCCATGGCAACACTGATGAAATATTTCAGAAGGAGCGAAGGAGAAAAACACAGGCTTGGAAAACTGAATCAATATCATTAATCACAGGCAGGAATCTGCTATTAATGGTGTCTGTTTTCTATTAGAGGCCGAACACAGACGTCAGGGATGGGGATTATCTGGCCGGTGCTGTGACCCCAGCTGTCCTCAGCATGACCAAACACCAGAGTTCACAGCAGAGTGTGCAACAGAGTTCACAGAAAGCCCCTGGCATCTCCGCACGGAACAAAATAGCCCAGCCTAATCACTATCTGTCAAGGCTGCAGTGGATGGTACGGCGCACACACCTGCAGGTGCAAGGGCAAGGCTGAGGGCGTCGGCGAGAGGAGCATGTCGGGGTGTAAGATGCAGTTCCTGCTTTGTGTAACATATATTGGGAGGCGGTGCGTGTGCGTGTGTCTTCCAATGATTTAGACACGGCAGACTTTCTGGCTTTAAATAGTGATGATATGATTGTATGTCAGGTTCAAAACAGGAGTAATCATGCTTCCCCTGAGCGAGGCTGTCTCGACAGCTGTGAGTGTACAATGCACTTCTTTCACTTTCTTTCTTTGTCAACCAGGTCATTGTGAGTAGCAACATTCAGTTTCTAAACTAAGCTGTTCTTCACTAAAATCTACATTTTTACCCATCAGCCACAACATTATGACCACCTAATATTGTGTCGGTCTCCCTTGTGCCTCCAAAACAGTTGTGACTCATCAGAGAATGGACATGGGCCTTCTGAGGATGTTCTGTAGTGTCTGGCAACAGGATGTTGGTAGTGGGGGGCTTTGGGTCCTATGGGTTGAGGGGAGGGGCCTGTGTGGATCAGGCTTGTTCGAGTGCATTCCACAGATACTTGATCAGTTTGGGATCTAGTGAATTCAGAGGCCAGGTCAACACATTGAGCTGTTTTTCATGTTTTTTTTTTAGTTATTTCTAAACTGTTTCTGTGTGTGTGCCTGTGTCAGGCTCCACCATGTTGGGGATGGCTGCTGCCATCAAGTAGTGTCGTTACTATGGGGTGGGGGTGCCTGGTCTGGTCTAGGTGGGTGCTACATGTCTAAGTAACATCCACACAAATGCCAGGTCCAAAAGTTTCCCATCAAGACATTGTATTGTCACAAGATGGTCAATGTTATTTACTTCTCCTGTCAGCGGTATTAATGTTGCGGCTGATCAGTCTATGTACCCTAGAAACAAGCGCTGACATATTATTATCTGTTACCATGATATAGTGACATGTTAGCAAACAGTTGTCCATTGAAACATCCAGTACACAGCAATGCAGTTCATTCTGAAACGTATTTCTAACCTGCAGAGAATCTTTTTTTTTTTTCTGGTGTCCACCAAATTTAAAATGCAAACTTCTCCACCGTGTTCGGTTTCAAATCGCTGTCTGTTTGTTTGTGTCTGGACAGGTAGCAAACCAAGTGTTTTTAGTTGAATATAGCTATTACAGAGGTGAACTAAAACTACAGAGTTTGGGAGACAATTGTCATTATGAGATTATTATAAGAAAATATGAGATCTATTGTAGATCTCAAAAGATTTACTATAAAGTTACTGCACTCACACTGTGAATAATTCTTCATAATTTTACTGTTGGATTCAACCTTTGCCTGGGTGTGAAGAAAAGCAGGAGTCATGAATAGGCAAGATCCACTGATCGCTGCTCTGAGACAGGTAACATGAAAGGCGTTTTCGCGAGTGGTTTGGACTATATGTGGGCCCTCGGGACCCAGAAAGCAAGCCCGGCCCTCTGTGACAAATAGCGGCTGCCCCATCGGCGGCTATCCATCCACCAGAAGACAGACATTCTTGCTTTAACCAAAGAGAACTACCTCAAGTGGAAAGTTTGTTATGCTAATGTGCTGAGGGACTGCAGGGAGAAGTGTCAAGTGTGAAGGGTGTATGGCCGCAGAGGCTAAATAGTTAGGCTGTCGTCCCAGCTCATAGCCCCAGCGCTGGTGCACTGAGGCGGTGCATGCCTGTTAACTTGCCAGAGGGTGGGAAGCGGGAGTGGGGTACACGGGAGCAACATGAACTGTACCCCTCCTCCCTCTCTTTCTCTTTCCCTCTCCTCCCTTTGCAATCCCTGACTTTGATGTAGCACTGCTGGTTATGCCATATTTTTCTTGGCTATCGAACCCCGAATGGAAAATACAATGTAACAAAGTTCTCGTTGCTGCCCAAGTGCATAGATTTAACTTTTTATGTGACTTTAAAAGATGGAGGAACTATTTGGAGGTGACACTGGCACTCTAATTCCCCCCCTAATCCCTAACTCAACACAGAGCTCTTCTGTGAATGAGAAGTCTCTTCCACACTCTGTTTAACGCCGCAGCTCTCCTTTGTGCGGAGGTAGTGACATCATCACTACAAGACGTGTCCATTATCAGCCACCTGATGACATATGTGGGCAAGATGAATTTGTCGCCATGGAGACGGAAACACTGCTGTACATACAATGCACATCTCTGGCTGCGGGGCATCAACATCCGCTGGCAGCGAGATTTTACATTCATGCACGTCTCGCAGCTCGGATTTGGTACACGTGCTTGTGTTTCACATTGGGAGCTAATCCCTGACACAATAACTAAAGGCAAAAATCAACAGAAGATTAACTGAAGCAAAACACCAGTAGTGCCATTCTTAGCAGTCTGAATTCAGTCCAGGCCGTACAACAGTTGCTCATAATATTAAGCTTACATGACAATCCAAGAGAAACATGTTCCTACCCGTTCGGTTACTGTTTCCCATCAATGAATCGCACTCACATTAAGAAGAATTTGTGTTTGCACTCTTTCGACAGTAATTACTTATGTTGTCAAATTTATAATAGCCCTCGGAATGGCATGCCATAGTAGGCGTTGGGGTTACAGTATAGGTATAGTCTGTGGGAGTAAATGTATCCGTGTGCGGTGGGAATATTTTAAACATCACAGACTGGATGAGGATTTACACTCACGCCGAGACCCAAAGGACCCCAGCTAAGATTCTGTTTGGACTCACCGGGGTCTCTCTCCAGGCAGCTGTCGGTCTGGCCGGTGGCTCCTGACAGCAGCGGGGCCGTAACACTGGATCCGATGCAGGGGGAGACGCAGGCAGCTGCCAGGGTTTACATGACACTGCCAATGGAAAGATTTAAATAAAATAGCGTTTAAAATAAAGCACACGAGTGGAAAGACCTTTAATGAAACCGGCTTTTCCCCTGCCGATAAAACGTGCTGTTGACAAAAAACTCTCTGCACTTACTGACAAGCCGTCACTGTAAATTTCTCATTATGTTGTAGCTCACCAGTGGCGATGTTAGGTATGGTATGAGAGTTTCAAACAGAATATTATTAAATTCATTGTCGTTATAATTATAGTCAATGCTTTGAATGCTCCTCTGTCTTTATTTTAGCCGTCCTGGCAGTGTGGATACATGGATGTTGACCGGTCCTCTTCTTTTGTCTGAACTGGTTCAACAATTTAGTGCATTCAGTGACATCTATGTTCATGAGTCTTTAAGACTTTGGTGAATCCATGTGTTTTCCAATGCTATTTTTATATTGACAATATTCCTTAAACCCGATTGAAATAATTTTGGTGACTGATTCCTCCTGAACTGTTAATATCCGTTTCCATGCCCCAAAATAATAATCAGGGGAGAATTTTTTATTTATTTTTTTGACAAATTAAAAGTGTTTCTTGCAATTGTGGAGCATTTAATCTGCCGGAAATAAAAGAAAGAGGAAGTTTTTGTTCCTTGACTTAGCTGATGACTTCATACAGTGGGAGTAGCCCACATCGATTCTGGCTTTGTTCATCTTTCCCAACCAATTGTTTGAACACTTGTTGTTGTTTTGCTACCGTCATGTTTCTGTCCCTTTTGGAAAGTCGTCACATTACCTAATAGGTTTGTTGAGGTTTTCAGTCGCACATGTTGCGGTGTAACCCCCTGGGACCCAGCAAAATTAAAGTTTGAGAAATTTTCTGTAATTTTAGCATAAACCGAGTCTTTTAGGTGTAAATAACATGTTACAATGAACGGGTTTCAAATTCTTTATTTTCTTGTCCGATCTGACCAAACTGTTGCTACAATATCAGCAACAACAACTAACACAATTATGAAGTTGATTAAAACTTGCAGCTGAGATATAGTGGAAATGCAACTGGAATGTTGTTTACCTTTTATAGCAGTGTTCTGAATGGTCAATGATCAGAATGAGAAATCAACAGTTTCAAAATGTCCACAGGGGGCACCTAACCTAAACCCTTAACTGGATTGTCATCAGCCTTACAATTTATACAGTGCAATGATTCATGCAGGAGGAGGAGACTTATTTCTGAGTGGTAGTCGTCCCAAAAGCTGTTTCCTGTGTTTGTCACACACAGAAAGAAGTTACACTTTTTCTGCCTTTCGAAGTACTGGATTTTCAAAGTCCCACCTTTGCAGACTCTGTCCCAAAAGCAGCCCACCTGTACATCTGACAGGTACTTTACAGCAGTAAAGTTACTTGATGCCCTACACATGCAAAGCCTACCAGCAACAGGAACCATCAAGTAAAACAGGAGCCATGCAAGGCAAAGATGTCGACTGATGTTAACGATTGTGTCAGGATCGATACCTAGACTTAGCAGTTAAATACGTTTCTGTAATCCTATTTTATCTGTCACTGCTCTTAATACTTTATGGACAACTTGAATGATGGTGAGCATACACCCAAGCTAGGAAGCTGTGCCTTATTTTATTTCCTAATTCATTTTTTTTTTAAATAACTCTCTTCCCTCTTCTTTTATGCTCAAGATTTATCTCTACTTTAACTGCTAATCTTACATGTTGCTCCTGACCCAAACACGATCACAATGGGTGTGATACAATTTTAATTTTCAAACAAATTTTCAAATTCCGTCTGCAATTTTAAGTAAAACTTTCTCTACTTCTGTCAAATTGCTGATATTTTAAATAAAAACAGGTGAAATGAGTCCCAATGTCCACCTCAGGGGACATCTACAAAAGGTATACTGCTCTGTGGTTAAAATGTCGTGTGAATATCCTTCGGAATCAATAAAGTATCTATCTATCTATCTATCTATCTATCTATCTATCTATCTATCATATGAATAACGCTTGTTTGAAGGTTAGGTAAAAATCGTTTTCTAACTAAAACATATCAAATATCCACTTAGAACCACAATAAATGTATGTTTTTCAACTATTTATGTCTCTACGTATCCCATAAAATGTGAGATGTGCCAGTGAGATGTCGGCTATTACACCCCAACCAATGATATACCACTGGAAAAAGGCCAGGATGTCATCTACATGGCACAACATGTTTCAGCTCCGTAACTTATATAGTTTTTTTTTAAATATCAATAAGAGACACGTCTTCTACAGAGGACCAAAATTAACCACCGGGTGCCAGGAAAAGGGTTTCGTGACGTGTCCCCACTCATCCACGTAGCTTCTTCAGTTCTGACTGGTAGGAAGTTGGTGTTTGAATAGGAACATCTGTAGGTGTTGCCCATCAGAAACTTGTATGACTAATAAAGCATTGAGATCAGAAATAGAAATAATGTATTTATTTCACTCAGAGAGAAACAACCAACGCTGATGATTTCGTACTAAACTGATTATCAATCATTTTCACCCCGCCTCTCTATCCTATTGATAATCAGTTTGATTATTATTACAGATTGGGCCTGTTCTGACTGAGGTGGTTTCATGACGCATTTATATTCCACTTGGGCGAATGTTCTGCAAATATTTTGTTGAATATTGGTGTCCGTGGTAACTAAGCCTTTTAAAACCAGCAACGTGTCCAGATATTCACTTATCATATTCGTCGGGAACGTGGTAAACTTTGCACCATGGACGTGAGCGGTTAGCTCAAAGCCTCGGCGAGCTACTAGCATAGCTGCAGTCTCATGTAATTTCTCCACCTCCTTCTTTTTCGTGACAAATTAAACACTAAGTTGCTGTTGGCAACATCCAAGTTTTTATTGGTGTGAATTTCTATCATCACAACTGATTAAACAGTGTGAACCGTCGGGCACGAGGTAGAATTATACAAACCGAGAGGAAATTTCTTTGCAATGTGAGTAACAACTTGCGAGACACATGGTTTATGTATTATATTCTATTTTTAAAAGCAATGTCTGCTAATGAAGTGTTCCTGCTGGCAAAGGCAGTGATATGAAATGGCACATGTTTGTACGCTTGCCTGTCTGTCTGTCTGCACTTCAAAGGCATGTACGTATCAAATACAGCGACTGGTCCAGGTTTCTTGGGGGTGCAGACAAGGTCAACGACATGTGCTATGACTACTAACCAGCCCCCTGCGGCTCCAGACTGCATCTGTTACATTCCTCAGGAAAGTGAACAAAACACGGTCACCCCGTTTGTTTTGGTAACCTGGAGCATGAAACACATCGCTGCCCACATCGGGAGGATTTAAATGTAAAGGTCGAGATTTCTTAATGTCATTTACAACTCGGTAACTGTGCCACTTTTGGCTGCCTTCTATTACTGTGCTGGGAGCTCTGACTGCATTACTAAATCAATAAGCCCCTTTCTGTCCTCATATGCTTTCGATTTGCTCCTTGTACCTGGATCTTTCTTTCTCAGCACCCCCAGATTCATGTATCTTCTTAATCTCCTTTACCTATAGCTTTGTTTACCCTCATGTCTGGTCCTTGCTCTCATTACTCCTCAGCCATCTTGTCTTTTTCTCCATCTCTCTCCCTCCCACATCCATCTTTCTCTCTGTTCTATTTATTCCACTCTCACAGTCTGACTCTGACTCTCTGTGTTAAATTGGAGCATGGAAACAGATTCCCTTAAGTACCTGCTCAGGAATCTCCAACACGATGATAACTCCAGACCCTTTCCATGCACGACTGGGAAAACAGTCAACCCAAACTCAAGGTTTCAGAAGTGGGTGGGGGGGACCCAGAGCCATTAAAGTGTTTTTGCAACCTTTGAAATGTAAATTACTGTCATAGATGGGGTCACCTATTCACTCCAGGCATTCATTAGAATATTTATGAGCATGCAATCTTGGAAAGCATTCGCTTCTGTATGGTTCAAAAAGGGAGCTCATAATTTACTGTGCGCTGCTGTTGCCGGAGACAGATGAGCTGTTGTCACCAAGATTTTCTTTATGCCACATTACTGCTCTGTCAGAGCTCAGTTCTTTGTATGATCTGGCTCTGATGGAGTTGTGCACATCTGGTACCGGACTGCAAGAAAACTCGAGTTAACCCCTGTCATCTCGCAAGCGTGGGGCCTCAGGTGAATGTGAACTCTGCGGCATGGCGAACCGTGGGACAGCGATCAAATTGTGGGAAAAGGGGAAAAATCCGATTTCTGCCTTTCATACAGTAGTTTATGTGTGCTCAAATAGTTCCAATACATTAATTATGAGAGTGACTGACTGATATATGGAGCTCGTTTTGTGTGTGTATAGGCAGAGAAGTGTTTATTCACGAGGACGGCTGACAGACACCAATGGTGGAAGAAGACTGATTTGGTCCCATGTGAACCTCGCGTAGTTGCGTCAGTAGGACTGGATCATCAGAACCCAATGAGGCCTTCCACCATCTACCTCAGTCTATTCCCTGCTGCACCATCAGTGAGTAATCTGTTCTCGGAGGCAGGATGGGAAAAAAAATAAATAAACGGATGTTCTCATATTTGCGTTCTGGTTGTTGAAGTTGTGTGTTCTTCCCACCTTCTTGGAGTGTGACACAACCAGATACCAAAACATCTGAAGGGGGATTGGAAATAGTCTACTGCCACAGATGAGCGCTCTTGGGGGGCCGCACACAATAGAAGGCAAACAGCATCTAAACCTGAGAGATGATAGACTTTCCAGCTGCACTCTGTGTCCAGAACTCTGTTTTGTCTGTGTTTGTATCTCAGCGGTGGCACTTGACAACCACTTCCTTTTCACTCAGTCAAATAGCACATATTGATACAATCAATTGTCTTCATGGAAAATCAACATAAGGTGATGAAAGTTAACCTAAGTAAGAGGATTTCCTTTTGTTCTCACTATCTCTGAGGAGAAAGGGGTTACCAGGCGATCAGACTTTCCATAACGTATTTTCAGTGGCGAAGAGGTGGTTAAGTTTAGACAAACGGAGGTTCGGCTTTCAAAAAGGCTCTTGAAAGCGACAAAGCTGCTACAATTTCCTTTTGATGTTGTCCCCCAAATATTATCATGTAGTTAAACACAATGTGTTACTTTATCACTTGGCAAAATGCAATTAATCTGTTTGATGACAAGCACAGAGATCGAGAACAAAGATGCTGCTGAAATACGTTTTCTGTTAAGATCCTGTCGGCATCAAGGCAATGAAAAGAACTCCATGGAGGTCTTCGTTGTCACTTAGAAACTGCCCACAAGTAGCACGACATGGACACGGTGTAATGAAATGCCTTTATTAAAACGCACACAGTCCTCATCTGAAATTTCCATGATTGTTCGAGACACTCAGGTCTCCACCCTCGAGCAGATTTATTTTCACACATGCTGGGTGAGGTGTCTGCAATTCCTCCCTGCCCTGTCATTGTTTGTTCTGCTGTTAAGTGTGAATGTGAGCAGAGGCTAGGCAGAAACATAGGCTCGTTTAAGGGCTTCTCCTGCTCTGCTGAGCGCCGCTTGCTGATGTCACACCGGCTCAACAGCTTTCCAGACGTCTGAAGTCCGCTGTGTCCATCAGTGCGGTGAGAACCAGACCTTGAGGCTCTGCAGTCGTCCTCAGAGTCAGAACATTTGACTGTGTGACGTAAAAATGCAGAAATGGCACGCACCATTCCCCCTGACTCAAACCTGACTTATTCATACATACATAATGCATCAAAACAGCTTTCTAGTCATTTCTCACTGCAGTGCATTCGTGTTAATAGGTTAATGGTAGAATGGATTAAGTCTTTTTCTGTGTTGTGTTAAGCTAAATTGCAAATGACGTGTGTGACCATGTTCTGTGAAGTCATAGCTGTGTTTTCTTGTACTGGTCTGTTTCTCTAATTGCTCCTGTGCTCATGTCTGATTTTCGCACACATACCTTTTGTCTAAATGTGGGCAACTCAAAACACCGCCGCTTTGATCACCTGGACACACACCAATGACAATATGTTAAGATGAATGCAGACTTTCCAATATGTGCTCCATATTGACTTCAAACGGATGCACACGCGATGAACTCCCCGTCCAGACTCTCAAGCATGCAGGGAATGAAATGGAAATCCTATCAAACTCAATACTGCATCATCTTGCGGTGCTGCAAGAAAAAAAAATAAAAAAAAAACACAGACAGACATAAAGTCTGCAAACACACAAAAACAAACAATGCCTCTTCCTCACGTGCACGCGCGCACAAGAGCTTTCTCTCCCCCGCGCAAACACATGCACACATGGAAACGTACACACACCTCCCAAATGAATCACCCTCCCAAGTGCTTAGCATCATCGGCATTCCCTGAATCAGCCGTGACTGCGGAGCACAACTGCATGACATGAGAGTCTCAGGGGTCAAATGAAATGCACACTCTAAGTGCCACTTCATCTTCAAGGCATAACAGTGAGCTGCTGCTCAAGAGCAAACTCAGCTAACACTGGATTGTGTCAGCCATTGTGCTCCCCTCGCCGGTTAATAAGCCTGCATGGTGGTTCATTGTTGGACCGCGGTCCTTTCGCACTTTTCTTCAGCCACGCATGACTTCTCCCCAAACGGGCTCTCCTCCAGCCCCTACTGTCTGTTTATGTAGACTGCCACCAGGGCGGCAAGGAATGCACTTCCAACGTGATGTGCTTGCACACATCTCTGGGACGAGGAGTCTGCCTCAACCTGCTGCTACGGGCTGTTTGTGTTTTACTTTTACACAGGGGTAAATGTTTTGATTAAAAGGCCGTTACTATTTTGCTAGTCACAATGACTTTGTAGTGGAGGGGTTTGCTGCCGCGCTGATGGATGGATGGCCGCTCCCTGCCTCCAGTGAGCGGTTGAATGAGAGAGGAGCTGTCATCGCCCGGCTGCCGACACTGTTGCCTGAAGAGAGAAAGAGGAAGGCGGGGTGGTGGTAAGTGGGGGGCGGAGGGGGGCAAAGAGAGCAGGAATTGGATGGAGAGCCAGCAACAGGACAATGTGTTGAAGTGGGAGAAGATATCGGGGAAAGGAGCAGGCCTCAAAACATGTGTGATGGAAGAGAGAGAGAGAGAGGAGGTTAGTGCTGGGTGCAGCTCACCTCACGCCCCTATCCCAGAAGGCACTGCAGAGAAGGAGTCTGGATTACGTAAATAAGGAAAGCAGGTGGTACTGTGAAGAATTCAAACCCGTCTACACAGCAACAGGCCTGCTGGGCTGTTAGAGTCCACGGTTAAACGCTCCTCCGACCCTGGGGTCCCATGATGAAAGGTTTCACAGCTTTCCGTAATGGGGAGACAATGACACTTGTTTTCGCACACTGCGTAGGACGACCACGTCAGACGATGACGGCATATCATAAATCTTGAGAACGGGAAAAGTCTATGGATGAAGCAGCGTCTCTCTGAAGAGATGGAGGAGGAAGAGTGGGAGGAGGAGGAAGGGTGTATTAAAGATGAGAGTTGCTCACTCATAAACAGAGATCAATGCTGATAGTGACATCAGCAGTCTTCCTGGAATTAGCTCAGTTTGTTTCTTTTTTTTTTCTTCTTCCACTCTTCCTTCTTTTAAAAAATCTCAGTGACCAGCGTGAGCCAGAAAACCACGGGTCTACGTTCAAACAAGTCTAATTACCAGTATAATTGGATACCTTGATGTTCACACACACTCATTCATTATACAGACTCCATCTCCTTTGATGCAGAATTCTAAAACTCGCGGCGCACGATCAACACGGCTAATGAGTTCACATTAAACTAACATTTGACTGCATACAAATCTGAGATTCTGTAAAGAGAAATGAGTAAAAGATGTGTTCTTAAACTGCTTGGATTACATCTGCAGCAGCAAAAGCAGAAAGTCACTGGTTTAAAGCGGTCTCACAGTGCCTCCTATTGGGAAGTCATCCAAAGTGCACGGGGTGTTGATTCTATAACAAAATGTCAAATTCAATTTGACATTTTAGGTGAGAAAAGAAACAAACGATTGCGACTCTGTTTTTTTAACGAGCATCAAGTTTTGAAAAATTGTAGATTCTGTCACCACACTCTTGAAAGCCAAAAACTGGTGGCAAGATGCTAAAGTAGAGAAACAGAAATGATGCAGTAGTTAAACAGTGTCTTTAATAATTAATAAAGACTGGACAATTAAATAATTTTGAGCTGTTTCTCTGGCTCCAGACGTCTTTTCAAGGAATGGGGTCATTTGAAGACTCAGGCGCAAAACTGTAATTAATGAAAAGGAGAGTTGTCTCCAGATTTGTTCGTTTCCATCAGAACAATCCAGAGAGAGCAACTCGAAACATGTAAATAAAAAGAAATAGAACACAGTGATGTTCTCACTGAGTCTCAGCACGTCTCGCTTTGCAGCATGCAAATGTAAATGCCATCAACTTTAGAGAGATCAGAGCATCGACACAGGAGCAACCAGGTCAAGGTGATGAAAAGGTCGGCTGTCACAGGCCTGAAACTGAGATTTCATTTTTAGCACCTCCGTGAAGACCAGAAGCATTGAACGCCCACAACTTCCTCCTTGTACCCCGGTGCTGTAACAAGAAGCCAAGTGAACTCTGCCCGACATCATGAACTTCAAGTAAACATGTGCAAGCATTGTGCACTTCAGCACTTTGGTACATGATGCTTGCACATAACTGTTCTCGGAAACTGATGTCACAAAGAAAAGTTCACGTCTAAGCGCTGCCTTTCTTTATTAGTTCGGTTTACTATATATTAATTCGACACGACGAGAAAGACAAGACCTCAAGTCACACGTGTAGGCAAAATGTTGACACAAATAAAAAGGAAAGTCCAAATCTTATTTCTACTGTGGTTCTTGATGATGGTGTTACACTACATTGTCGTAACACACGTGTAAGACTTACTGTACACACAAAAAGTAAAAAATTATTACATTAATAAGAAACAGGCCAAGATGATGCAATTTGCTCAGCGTTGTTTGTTGGGGTTTAGGAAAGGGAGGGCTCTTTATATTAAAAGCTAATTAACTACAGCAGCATTCAGAGCTTACCTTCAAACAATGATGAAGTCGTTTTGCTCTTGGGAGGTCAAAACAATTAGGGGGTTTCTTGTTCGTGTGTGGCCTGCTGTTGTGCAAGCAACAAATGAAGCACAGGGTGGTAAACAATTTAATTTGATTGAAAAATTACATTTAATAGGCTAATGTTAAATCATTGGCTAGGTGCAGCTGGCGACCCTTTGTCATACATGCAGTTTCTATTGTATTTAATTGTTCAAATGTTTGTACTTATTTGACGTTTTATGTGCTAATGTGTTTAAAGGGTCTGCTGCTACTAATTTCTGGATATTTTGTGAATTCTTTTAGTCATACATTTGGTTGGATTGCCCTTTTTTTTATGTTTCAGAGCCCTGGAAACATGTTATCCGTTAATTATATTACTTGAATTATTTTATTTATTCGTTTTAGCTGAATTATTACAGGGAAGTCAGGCACAAAGATGTAAATTAAGCCTAATTCGTATTTGTTTACTTAACTCTTGACTCTCTCATGTTGCCATGTTATGTGTTTGTTACGCTAATGCATAGAAATAAACCACAGTATGCGTAATATTAGCCACGTACTGCTATAAAAAAAACGGCAAAGATACAGATCTGGCAACACCAGTGCGTTGAATCGCTCCCCGATGTCGCTGATAAATCCCAGGAATTGCAGTCGAGCGCAGATGAGAGCGGCGTTTAGATGGGAGAATATGGCTCTCTCCAGAGGTTTGAGATGCTGTCAAAGGGTTTTCTCCTGGATACCTGTTCTAATCATAACCGCGGTTGTCTTGTGGTCGTACTACGCCTACGTCTTTGAGCTATGTCTCTGTGAGTATGACAAAGTGTTTGTTGTGATTTTGGGCCGTTTCTTCGCGGACGCCGCAGATTACCGCACAGACAGCAGTGTTGATAAAAATAACGTTGTCGGCTCCGGGGGCTAGCAAACTAGGCGGAAGTGGATTAGGGTGTGTGCTTTACATTTGCTTTTGAACTAATTGCGGCGAGCTGTTTTGAAGCGTAATTTAATATGTAATTTCCTCTTTAGAAATTAGTGTTAACCCCAGTTTCATACACAACTATTGTACCAGTGTTGCTCCTAGCTAACAGCAATCTGACAATCTGGCTAATCGTGTTAGCCGGCAAATGTTTCCCTACGGAAAAATAACAAATGTCAGTCGAAACAACTTCAGTGTCGCTAATCTCTGGTGTCCAGCTTGTGATTTATAATGTCACGTTGTTGTTTTGACAGTTACACTCACCAACACGTTGGAAAAAGGTAAGTTACCCCTCTCATATTTATGCCACAAGCATTATGCAAAGCTAAACCACAAGATAAAGTAATGTGGCGGCTGTTGTGTAAATGATTCTGGCTGGTTTTTGTGCTTGCAGCGGCCTATCTGCTGGTGTTTCATGTCTGCTTTGTGATGTTCTCCTGGACCTACTGGAAGTCCATATTTACCCCTCCTTCATCGCCATGCAAAAAGGTATACCTGCACACCAGAAGGTGGTATTTATTCACTGTAGCGCATGCTGTTTAAATCACCTGGTGTGGTTTGTGTCTGCAGTTTCAGCTGTCGTACTCAGACAAGCAGAGATACGAGATGGAGGAGAGGCCGGACGCTCAGAAGCAAATCCTGGTTGAGATTGCAAAGAAGCTCCCCATTTTCACTCGAGCTCAGTCTGGAGGTAAGCCGTGTGGTCAAATAATCTTGTGCCTGCTATTGTTCATTTATCTCAAAACCACCGAGGTTGCCAGGTGGTTACCTTAGCCACAATCCATCCTGTCGCACATAATCTGTGTGCGACGAAAGCAAGCAAGCAGGCTGGCGCAATTAGCTCCGAGCATCCCCATCTAGCGTGATCGGCCAGTGTATCTCTTTCATTAGTGCTGATCGCTAAGATCTGGGCTGCAGGAAGCACGGGAAGGGTAAGCTCGGCTCAAATGTCGTCCATTCAACTGGCCATCCTCTTGTCTCCAGCTATCAGGTTCTGCGACCGCTGCCAGGTGCTGAAGCCTGACCGCTGCCACCACTGCTCAGTTTGTGAAATGTAAGCCACTCTTTCCTCCCCAATTCATTCATCTAGAGAGGTTGGCCCCTGCGAGGAGGTATTTGTTGGCCAGGCGCTGTTGTGATAATTAGAAGATGTTGCTTCGATGGCGTGCTATCTCTTGGAAACAATATCTTAATGGTAAATCAGTGCTATCATGTGTACACGTGAAGAAGGTTGGAAAAAGTTTGTAATTCAGAAATTATTTAAAGGTATTTACTGCCCTAAAGTAAGTGTCATACTCTCAAAATGATAAAGTGTCTTTCTTTTCAGGTGTGTCTTGAAGATGGACCATCACTGTCCCTGGTAAGTTGTAATTTGAGCCGTTGCGATCAAATGAATAAATACTCAGATCTGATTCTCCCTACGCGTGTTGTCACTACTGGAAATACTCTGGACAATTACCTGCTCTATTCACAAATGGGCTCAGTCAGACATTACACAGACTTTGTACTAAAGAGCTGATGGTGTAAAGTGTGTTTAGTGTCTGTTTTGAGTGATTGTGACATTTGGGGTTTCTCTTACAGCTCTTGTGGTTCACGTCTAGAATAGTCTATGTGTAAATGTGCAAAACCTTATAGCTCAGTGTCCTAAAAAAACATGTTGATTTTCTCTTTGTTTTTTCTTTTTTTTTTTTTAGGGTCAACAACTGCGTTGGTTTTTCCAACTACAAGTTTTTCCTGCTTTTCCTCTCCTACTCGATGCTGTACTGTGTATTCATTGCAGCGACAGTCTTTCGGTATTTCCTCAAGTTTTGGGCGGTGAGTGTCGCTACTCTTGTTCGACGCCTGATAATACATTCATACTTTTAGTTTTAGATTCTTCACGGCCACACTGTCCACAAGAACAGAGAAACGAGCCTTCTGTCACAGGTTACGGCTTTCAAAGCCTCCTCATTTTTCCTCAAGCTTCTAGTTCTCCTGTTTCTCTCCTCCAGGGGGAATTGTCCAATGGGTCCGCAAAGTTTCACGTCCTCTTCCTCATGTTTGTGGCGCTCATGTTCTTTGTCAGTCTCATGTTCCTCTTTGGCTACCACTGCTGGTTGGTGGCCAAGAACAGATCCACTTTAGGTGAGGGTTTACTTATTTGTTGGGGGAAAAAAATAACTTTATGAGGCCGGTGAACATATTCAGTGTTGAATTTAATTGAAGCATAAAAACACATTTTGACCTGTAGTTCATTTTCCTTTTCTAGAGGCCTTCTCAGCTCCATTTTTTGTCAGTGGACCGGACAGAAATGGCTTCAACGTTGGCATACGCAAAAACCTGCAGCAGGTATTTGGAGAGGACAGGAGGCTGTGGTTCATCCCTGTCTTTACGAGGTGAGACTTCTGTCAGGATAGAGATGCATCGGCCCTATTAAACAAATACTGTTTGCAGCAGGTTTGCAATGATGAATAATAATCTAATATATAGGGAAGAAGGATAGTTGAGAGAATGGACAATACAACCGTCTGCAGAATACAGAGTGGTTTACATGTTGAACAAAATGTAAACTGATGGCTGGAATAGTCTTGGATCTTTAACAAGCTTCTTTCTCCTTTTGCACTTTGTTCATGTCAGCCAGGGGAACGGCCACTACTTTCCCTTGAAGAACCGCAGTTCTGAATCTCGCAACCCCTTATTAGCTAATGAGGACATGTGGGATGAGTCAGACGATGGGTCTGAGGAAGGAAGCTTCGGTGAGTTCACTTAAACTTTGCCATATTTATACGTACACGCGTTCTCTGTAGGATCTAGAATACGAAGGCTCTTCGGTATCACACCTGTAAGAGCAGTCAGTGCCTTTTACATTTAAGGAAAATATGTTTTATATTCAAACTGAAGAGGGTCTGAAAACATAAGTGAATACGCCCTTTGTAATATCACTGAAATGTCAGATTGACTAAGAATTATGCACTAATTGCTTTACTTCTAAGTTTCACAACAGGCTATTTGCACTAATTTACATTTTTCGGTTGGTCTTGGCTGTAGGGGATGTGTTGCTTTACTCTTAGGGACGGGAATCGAATTAACATAGCTCCAAACTAGCTATATGCTTGTGTTTGGGCTGCAGATGTTTATTTTATTTTATCATTTTTTTAATTATTCATAGTTTGTGTTCCATGTTACTTAAGTAATTTATTGTTGAGCATGTTGAAATCAAGTGTCAGGAGGAGATTGTACCCTGACAGATAATAAAACAGCTGGTTTGGTGCTGAAAAGTATGTAGCACAGATCAGGAATTGATAAGAGAATCAATAAAGAACTGGGAGCGATAAGCAAGTCTAATAAATTCTTATACCCCAAAGGTGTTTGTTGGTTTCAAGTCTCGTGACAAGCTTGGGCAGGGTATAGTTTTGACTTTTTGTCTTCTTTAGAAATTCCTATTGGCAGTATTCTTTGAATGTCAACATTATTTTCATCATCATGCTGGAATATTCTTCTTCTGCTAAGCGTCTAGACACAGGGATTCATTGTGTCAGACGGTGTCTTGGCCTCCTCTATAAAAGTCATGTTCCATCTTGGTCTCATCTGACCAAAGAATGTGTGCTCCTAATTTTTTATCAGCCGTCAAGATAAATCCTGCAGTTTTGTGCCAAAGCAATGTCTTGTTGTTGTTTTTTCATTTTAGGAAGCTCTGATTAATGACCCTACTGCTCTTTTTGTACTTCCTAATCACTGCTGCGTTTCAACAAATTCTTTTGTTAGTCAGCGATTTCTTGGTATTTTTTCATTTTGTTTGGCAATTTCATCCACGTAGAGCCGTGACAGAGACGTACAAATAGACACGGGCGCATTTGAGAAAGCTTTTGTAATGGTCACAAGTAATCACGGGGTTATTCAGTTTTGTTTGCGTGATCCAACTCGTGTCTCTTTTTGGAAGTGATGTCTGCTTTGGCACAGATGTGGTCAGTATAGTTTTCTGAAGTATCTGTTTTTTAAGTTTTCACAACAGGAAATTCTGTACTTGAAGTAATGCAATAACCGTGTTATTTCCGTATTTGAAATCATTGCATAAGATTGTACTAACTTCTGTGGCATACTGTGGCAGTGCCGCAATATGTATGACCTTATAATATAAAAAAATATTATTCTTAATATTGGTGAACTGCTGTAGATGTGTTTTCTTCCATGGATTATTGCGGACAAAATGTGTAAAGCTGTTTTCCCAGAACCTATAATGTGGATAAGACAGAAGTAAAGACTGATTCAGGGGTAAGAGCGTGTGTTAACTTGCACGTTTTGCCCAACATTTCAGAGATCCCACTGTATTCACGTCCAACATGAACATGAATGAGACTGCCTGTGTGACCTATAACTTGTCTACGTCTGCTTTTTTGGATTAAAGTTGTGTCTTAATTGTTACAGATGAATTTACTTTTGTGATGGCAGTCTTTTTAGACGCACTTAATTTCTATGAATTTAAGATGTATCTATACACACATACAACTGATCTGATAAGATCTTCCCTAGACCCTACATCTTCCAAGACTGGAAACATGAAAATTTCACATTTAAACTATAAAAACAAACAAATATGTTGTAGAAAGTCGCCTTCTACCACCAAGTGTAAGAAAAAGGACACACTTTGTAACCTTTGATTAAAAAATCCTTGGATTGCAAGCTTCCTTTGCTGCAGTAATCACACCGAACAACTGCAGATTTGAAAATACTGGTTCAGTTTCAGCGATCTGGAGGTTTATCAGTCTCGCCTTGTGTAACTGCGGCTGCTGTGTTCGGATTCCAGCCATAACATTCTGCTACCACCTGGTGGTCGTATGAAACACACTGTATAAAACAGCATAATAAGTGCTGTGAATTTGCATACTGAAATTTCTACGTTCTCTTCTATTCCAGTTGAGGATCAAGACCCCTCTGTTACCATAGAGATGGAGGAATAAGTCAGACTGATACAGAGGATGAAGACTTATACATCACACTCACTGTGTAACACGAGGTAAATGCATTCCAAGTCACGACGGTGTTCGGACACACTGGAGCGGGCCAAACGAGCGGAATGAAACCTGGCGTTTGGATCGCCGACTTTACCCCTTGTGTTTTAAATATTGATGAAAAAAATGAACTCGGTGGAGGAACAGTGGCAGCGTCGCCCCTCCTGGTATAGCCGGATTAACAACAGCATCAGTTTTATCTGTAAAAGATTATCGACTATTACCTCGTGTACAAAAAGGCAACTGTTATTCGCCGTGGTCATACTTGTACTGTATATTTGCCTCTCGTTGTTGATCATGATGAAGGCACTGGCCTCTTATTACTAATGTTACTTGGGAAGCTTCTGTCTGGCACTGTGATATGTCGTACGCCTCTGGTTCAGGGTTGAGTTTACAGTGCTGTACATCAGAGCCTGGTTCGCGCAGGGTGGTATCGAAATTGTCCTCGCAACCAACCACAAGGCTCCAGAGATCCCCTGTACTGATTCAGTTGTGTGGCCTCTACCAGTTTGGGTTTTTGCAGCACATAGACATTTGACTTTATTTTATTTCCAGTGAACATAAGCATTTTAAAGTACCCGACTCAACCTACGCCTTATTTAATGTAAGTATCCCTCTGTGTCAGGAGTCTGAAGAATGTACCCTCCTGCTCATCGTCTTGTTCTCATTTCTGATTATCATGTTATGCTTTTATTGAATACTTCTTTTTTTTTTTTTTTTGTAATTTCTGCTGAAACTGGTGACGGTAACAAAAACAAAACTAGTACAGCTAGAGCTCATTACATCTGACTGTTACTGCAATACGTTTGACATTTTTCAGTGTTGTCATATCCTGAATATAATAGTATATCATGACCTTAGTGCTGTTGGGTACATTTGTTTGGGGGGGGGGAAAAGTACAGTGATGGGGTTGATTTTTTTTTTTTTTTAAATCTGGGATGAGACATACTGTGAAAAGTTTTTTCTCGTTTTTGTATTATCCCAAAAATCAGATTTTCCATCATATCAGCTGTCAACTAGTAAGATAACACTTGCTGGATGATGAAGTGAAACAGCTTTCATCATCGGGCACAAAATCACTCATAGGAGAGGACGTATTTTCTTCTCCATTTCCATTTTTGATCATTTAAACGTTCAGATAATGTACATATCTATATCTTAACAACTGCTCCTCATCCACTGGTTGGTAGAGGACAGTGGTCTTCTGCAATATGATGTTGGTTTATTTTGTACCTGTGTCTATGTATTTTTAAATTTTTAATACCGATTAAGCAGACCCTCGTTGTCGAGGCTGTGTATTTATCCGGTGTACTTAGTTGAAAACCATTTTTTGTATCCAAGTACGCTCCTTTATTCAGTAAAACGCTGGGCCTAAATCCACCTTTGGATTGTTTGATCTTGACACTTTAAGTCGCTCCATCAGATCTGTATTTCTATGTTGGGTAAGCCAAATCGAATGCTGCTCATGTCTGAGACGTAGTTGTTTCTTGATTAAAAGAGTTTTATCTAAAATATGATTTCGTGTTTGAACGCACGTATCAAAACATTAGGAAAGATGTGGACGTTGAGTGTTTCTATGTAGCCTTGTGTCTATTTATTGTTATAATGTTCACCCTTATTTTCCTCTGTGTATTCATTGATTCATACCTGCTGCGGGCAGTGTCTGTATATTTTGCTCCATTAAGTGACGTTTAAAATGAACTGTAGAAATGATGTAGGATAATTTATAGAATTAGAAGATGAGAAATCATACCCAGTTGTCAGACGGGGATTAAGTATTACTAGAGCACATATGGTCCCATTTGAACTCTCTTTGGATCTTTGGAGTATGTGATTGTGGTGCTTCCCCTTTTTCCATCACTACCAAAAATACTGACACAGTTTCATTTGCAAATATAAAGTCTTTATTGAGCCGTCAATCGTTGTAACATGCAAAATAAAATGCTCCAAGTTAAACTCTTTATATGTTTAAGTGACTTCTTTCTATAGAACGAGTATACACTGCAAAAAAAAAAAAAAAACATAATACATACAGTGGATCAGATTAATGATTTGGTATTGGTTTGGAAACTTAGCAAATTAAGAAGCAGCAGCATTTGGCACAACAAGGAGAACATGAGATATGATGAGATAAGTATAGCCAAAACAATATGCAAGCCATGTTCCTCAGGTTGTCCTCGGTTCAGTCAGTGCCAAAATACCTCTGTCCAAAATGCGTTGGAGCCACAGGGTGGACCTCTGTGGTCAAGATGGTGATATCTGGGAACTCCTGGATGATAGAGTTGGCTCCTAGAAGAGACACAGGCATCCAAGTAATCAGTGGTGTAATGGGAAACGTAGCTGTAACAAGTTGAGAAACTAGCAACCAAAATCATCTGAGGTGAGACTGCTATTAAATGCTAGTAGGGATTTCAAAAAATAGAACACAAAGACTATTTCCACCAGCCAACTATTTTCTTTCTGAGGTATCTCTAGTTGCCGCTTCATCTGTGGCATGTGGGTGCAAGGGTTAGTAAACACTGGGTGCTCTTTAATACGCTGTGGCTAACAGTGACGTCAGAGGAGTGAGACAAACAACACTGCAAACTTGTGGTCTGTGCAGCTAAATTATTAACTGAAGCTGACTATATCCTCATATGAATTGAAGGAGAGCTGCACATACAGGTTATTAATTGTAGCTCCTTGAAGGGTGCAAATACTGTTGAGGGACATTGGGGTAATTCCACACTCATGTAAACATGACTCAACATTTTAACACTGCAAAGTCCTCTGGGAATCCCCAAAGGCGATATAACGCATTCCTATAGGAATAAAATAAGTCAAATAATATGGATTTATCCAGTTTAGAGCATTAAATAGATTTTAACATTTTGTGGAAACATGCCCTTCGGATTTAAATACTTTGTGTGTTTAAATGGAGACTTTGAACACAGAGGTTTACCAGAAGAAAGGTCAAGAGGTTTCCCTCATTAGAAATCTTTCTCGAGGAAACCGTGAATGTCCACTTTAAATGTCACCACAATCTGGACCGTACTTGGCAGCCCAGTGTGTAGGATTGGGGGAGATCTATTAGTTGAAACTGAACATAGAATCATGTTTTTATTACTGTGTAATCACCTGTAATTATTAATTGTTATGTTTTAGCTCAGAACAAACCCTTTATACATATATGGGGGACATGTCCTCTTCCATGGAGCCCGTGCAGTAGATAAAACAAACACTAGAACTAGACAGGGCCCTGAGTGTTTTTACATCTTCTTCGAAACTGAATACCCTTGTATTCAGTCGGTTGCAATCTACAACCTCACCACCAGATGTCACAAGATCCTGCACACATGTCCTTTAAAGGAGAGAAACATTTTGTAAGGAAACTCACTTCTCACCTTCTGCTTCTATATCAGTCAATTTAGCCTATGTCAGCATCATTACTCTTGTCCTTTGATTTTTCCATCAGCCTTCTCAGACCCAATCCGTCCCAAGACCCTGTCCTTTCTGTTAGACGTCTCCATCAGCCTATCTGCTCCACCAACCCTGGACTCTAGACTCCAGGGGGCGTCTACTATCTTCAGCTAGGACTCTGAGGTTGCTTCTCATCAGTCTGACCTCCAAAATATTTAATCTCACTAGTTCTTGTTACTTGAATAAATTTTCCCCTCCTTTTTGAACTGGATGTTTAAAACGTATGATCTGCAGTGTCACTGAACAGCACTGCTATACGAAGACAAAGACACAGCAGAAACAGAGCTGGGAGAGATAGAGGACAAAAGATGTGGTCCCGTGGGTAAACAAAAGCAAACTGGTGATATATTGCGGTTGGATTGAACTGGGTGGTATACCATGAGGTGTGGAGAAGAGACTGAGTAGGATAATATGTTTGGGCTGCACTCCGTGCTCTATCAGGACCCTCACCGCCTCAATCACAGTGTTGCCTGTACCTGGAGACACAGAAAGTTTAAGGTTAGAGGTTTGCATTTACAGAAATAATAACTGTGTTAGATTTGCTGACTCACCTTTACAATATTGAGGGTTTATACACTATAACACTGCATGACATTTTTCTTAAAATGCATTTCACTGGTTCATTTTGCTAGCATCTCAAAAGATACAGACTAGTGAGCCGATTGATCTGACAATTAGTCTGGGACATGACAGGCTTTAATTTTTCACCCGGTCAACGTGTATAAATAAATCAAATGTTTCATCATTCTGACATAATAAAATATACCTTCCTTCTGGCCAGAATCACTTTTTTTTTTTCTCCAAAATCTGAGAACAGAAAAATGCTGCTTTGTGACATTAGGAAACCAGGGCTATTAAGCTACTATTTTTGTTGGCCCTCATTATGCTATTCAGCAGCCTGGTGGCTATCTCCCAGGCAGTGTATAATTTCTCCCATGAGAGCTATAATTATCAGAGCAGTGTGAATGGGTCTGTACGATGTGGAAGTGCAGACTTTGTGGTGAAGGTCAACCCGAGGGAGATTTCTCAAAATGAATAAATGCATAAAATGTTTTTTTTTTTTTTTTTTTAACTCAAAATCAGATGTCTCTTCACATTTACCTGCTAGTGGAGGTGATAAACTGGAGTCATCAGTGCGATAAACTCTGCTCAACCCTCTGTTACTTACTAAGAATGGGGTACATGAGCAGCACTTTTCTTCTGTACACATCAGGGGGGAACTTGGCATAGTAGACCTTAGCTTTCTGTGTCTCCTCATCGCTCTGGATGAGGATCTTGCCGATGCGGATGGAGCGGCAGCAGTCCCGGAGACCCTGCTCCATGGCCTCACCTGTGAGAAAACAACACTCCTCAGTCTTGCGAACAGATGTGATGTATGCATTAACTACACTTCCTTTGAACGTGCCTCATAAGCATAAAATCAGCCAAAATATGTTGATTTTACCATTGTGAACCTGATTTTCAAGTAGATTACACGAGCAACGGCCATAAATAATCACTTCAGTTTAACAGATTCTGTATATCTCTGGACATGAAGTGACGTTTGTGTGCACCGCTGTACAAACATGCAGAGTGGAAGGAACAGCTGGGAACAAGTCAATCAAACGTACATTTAAAATGGCAATTACAGATGTGGGAAATGCGCACATTGTTCAAATACATTTGACACAAAATCTTTTAGTCACCCCCATTCTGGCAGAAACTATGAAATTAAAGATTTTATTAATTGCCTCTCATATATATATTAAAATGTCCTTGTGGACTAATGTACATAGGCCAAACTAAACGCAATTTAAAATTAAGAATTGCGGAACACAAAGCAGCAATTAGAAATGGTAACTTTGATTACGCAATTGCAAGGCATTACCGAGATAAGAGTCATGGACCAGCGACTACCCTCAGGTTCATAGGTATTGAAAGAATCAAACCCTAACTACGAGGAGGTAATTTAATCAAACAACTTTTGCAGAGAGAGGCCTTCTGGATACATAAACTCAACACAGTAGAACCATACGGTCTGAATGAGGTACTGGATCTAAGTGTATGTAAAGTTTATTATGTATATAGATTATACTTTTGTAAATAGAGTATATTTTTGTAAAGAGTATATTTTTCTATATAAATGAATTGTTGTTGGTTGATATGGGTAATGACCTAAATTAAAATTTATTGTACTTTTTAAACATACAGCATAATTTTGATACAAATGCGCTGAAATGACATAGATTGGGTATATGTACATGCAAGCTATAATATGCAAGACATGGATTTGATGATATTTATTGTATTCTCTGGTGTGTTAGTGTGTGGAGTATTCTCACTGGGTCTGGTGTGGTCATGTGATGTTGCTACCATCTATTTCACCTGCGGATGTCAGATTGACTGTGAACCTGATGAAGCAAATTGCGAAACGCGTTGTTCACGCCAAATAAAGTCAGCATAATACTCTCCAGTGTGCGATGTATACTACTTTTTGATTTTGTAATAGTTATATTGCACACCATGAGCACCTGGAGGAAGAAGGGCTGTGCACAGGGACTTTGTACCTTGGTACATTTAAAATATTTATAAAATATCCACAAAAAATATACGTATATCGATGCCTAAAATCAAAATCACAGCAACAAACCTGTAGACATTTGCCCTCCACCTATATCAAATACTAGTACTACTGAGTACTGCTTAAATTTCCCCACAATCTAATACAAACAAAAGAAAAACAAACAAAAGAAAAACAGAAGAAAAACAAGAAGAGCACATGTTTTGGCTTGCATCACACACTTCCGATGCACGATGCCTTTAAAATGTAGCTTCTAAACAACACTGTGTGTCTGACATGCCCACATTACTCATTCTTCGACCTTGCGTT
Source organism: Chelon labrosus (assembly GCF_963514085.1). Lineage (NCBI taxonomy): Eukaryota > Metazoa > Chordata > Actinopteri > Mugiliformes > Mugilidae > Chelon > Chelon labrosus. Next base: position 16,054,254 of record NC_140358.1, read on the forward strand.
ACCGTCATAAAATGATCACAGGGGCTTAGCATAAGACTATGATAACAGTGTCATACAACTGGAAGGTGGAGGACAAGAGAAAGTCCCTCCTGCTTGTGTTTTGTTTCGACTGTGGTGCTATCAGAGATCTTGCTATGCGAGCATGTAGAAATCTGTCCGTATCTAACTCAAATGCCCAAAATAGAATGGTTTGATGGTGTTATCCAGTAGCCAAGTTTCACTGAGACAAAATCTGGCTCTGGATAATTGAAACAACAACAAACATTGTAACTCCTTACATGCCTTACAAGGGAAAGACAGGTTTAACTCACCACTTCTCATAATGCTGACTCCACAGTTGCCCCTTTCAAACTTGACACCATCATACTTGTACCCTGAGGGAAAAAAAGAAACAGGAAGAGTCACAAGTGTAGCTTTGCTGAATAAGCCCACTCAGTCATATATTATGCTGGAGGTGTAATAGTGCAGGATGGGAGGCCTGCATTTATTCATGCATTTAAAATGGTTAGATGGCTCATTTAGTTTCTAACCTTGTTTTTTTAAACCTGAACAATGGGCCTCATGCGTGAATGTTTGCTATGTTTCTGCTTACATTTGTTCTTATTCAAAGCAGTACGAGGAAATAAGAAAATCCTACGTGGGATTCCTGTAACATGCCCTGACGGCCAAATCCAAAGCATACGTTAGATGTGCGTGCCAAGCACAACACAATTAGCATAAACGTCACGTTAAACCCATATAAGGGCGGCGGACTTGAGTGCTGTGTGGAGAAAACGCGAACCCCTGCAATATGACAGGTAATGTTATACGTAGACAGGTAAGCGAACAAGAAAATTAGCATTTTGCCTAAAGAGGCAGACCTTTAAGTGTAGTTAATAAAAATATATTTACTATTTTCAAGTGTGTGCTAGGGTCACACCCATCCATAAAAATGCAAAGCATGGAACATCATCACTGCAATTAATGCTGTGGCTACGCAGCAAATTGACACACCTGAATTTCACTTCACCCGTAGCTTACAACATGCACATTTTTGTTTAAGTTAAACTAAAACATATCTGGCAACAGTCTTTACTTCATGCATCTGAATCCCCACCTGTTGGTGTGGTCACAGTGCACTCCGAGTAGGGGAGCTGATTCAAGCCCTCTTCAACAACTAGTCTGATCTGTTGTTGGACAGAAAAAGTGATATGTATTCTACAAATGTAAGCCTACATACACAAATGTACAGTATTTAGTGACTATATCGTGATCTTACCAGTCGGTCTGCACAGAACACAAAATCTCCTCTGCTGGTTGTCCTGAAAAAAAAAAAAAAAAAAAAAAAAATATATATATATATATATATATATATATATAAAAGGTTACAGCTGCTCAAGATCTCTTAACAATAACAGGATATGTTCACTCACTCATAGACCTTTGGTGCTTGTGCAAATTATTTTATTGTATTTTATTATCCAGATTATTTCCGTGACTAAGAAACATTCCGCACCCTTTATCAGCTTGTGTCTTTATTAGAACTACATACCGATCAGCCACAACATTAAAACCACCGACAGGAGAAGAACATTGACCATCTTGTGACAATACAATGTTCTGCTGGGAAACTTGGCATTTGTGTGGATCACCCAAGCACACACACACACACACACACACACAAAAACGGTTTAGGAACAACTCAAAAAAACATGTAAAAGTCGCTTCTGTTGATTCTTGGTTGTTTTTTTGTTTTGTTTTTTATTTTGCCACTGAAATAGGCCATCGCCTCTCAAAATAATTTCATGACTAATGCTTTGCCTAGCCACAAGTTTTTAGTTTTCTTAAGTTTGGTTTAGTTTCTAACCTTATGCTCCACTAAGGAGCCTACAACAAGTCACAGTAAAACATGAGCATTTTTTTTGCCATAATAACTAGAACATTTTTAACATTTTTTGTATAAACGGTTTTAACTTGACAAAATTAACAATCTAAATGGAATATTATTTTATTATTTATTTTAGTATGAGAGGGAAGAAACATTTACATCCCGCTCTGTAAACCAGGGCGCGATCAGCGGCAGCTTTGCGAAATGCGCCATTTAGTTTGCAGTCTGGACGCAGAGTGGCGTGGGTCACCTCTCTGCTCTGACCGCTGTCTACTGTGAGACTGACCACCTGTGAGTGCTTTGGGACGGCAGCACCCGCTGCTTGTTGAGGACAGTAACTGAAAACCGATGAACCAGAAAAGTCTCCAATAACACCAGAGAAAGTCGCTAGATTTGTCGCTTTTGACAAAAAAAAAGTCGCCAAGAGGATTTGAAAGTCGCTAGATTTAGCGAAAAAGTCGCCAAGTTGGCAACACTGTTGTTGACCTGGCCTCCAAATTCCCTAGAGCCTAAACTGCTCATGTATCTGTGGGATGATCCATAGATGTCCCTCCCCTCAATCCATAGGACCCACAACTGTTCTGAGTGACAACTGTTTTGGAGGCACAAGGGAGACCTACACAATATTAGGTAATATATTAATATGCAGTGGCAATAATGTTATGCGTGATCGGTGTATATATTAACAGTAAGTTAAATATTCAAACTATTTTTTTCTCCTTTGAAATGTAAATATTATATAAGTCCTGCACAGATTTCCACCAGATTCACATATGTGGTTATCACTGTCATGTTGTGGCCTGTGTGTAAGTACGGGACAGAGGGGACTCACTTGTCTCTGATTATTGTCTGCAATTCTCGGATCTGGTCGTTCAGAGGAAGCAGTTTGAGCTGAGGTCCCAGGTTGTCCTCGCTGTCAGGCTGTGTGGGGACATCACTTGGTTCTGAGTTGGGCAGCACTGCAGCGACGTTGCTGTTGTCTGCAAACCGGACCTGCTTCATTGAGTGCTCCTGGCCACTGTTGACACTGTTCATCTGCTGATTGTGGCATGGCATCTTGAGCATGAGACCAAAAGTCCCTGAGCTAAAGCTAAAGCCTGCTAGCGCAACTTGGCCGAGCGACACTCTTACTAACAGTATCCCGCCGATTTAGGGAAGCAACGCACGGACAAAAAAAAGGCAAAAAAAGCACATATATACTCTACCACGTCGTGTGAAAAGCAATTTAACGGGTGTTATTTCTCCAGAAGCGTTTCATAAAGCGTACGTGTTTGCTCGCTAGCTTTGACACTGACGCGCTGACGTCAGCCGGATATGACGTAGTCGGCGTGTTGACTAACCGCCTTTCTACTTTCCTCAACATGGCGCCGATGTTGGCACCGCTGAAATGCGGCTTTCACTTTCAAAGGCGAAAACTGGCGTTTATTATCCGACAGACGAGCTCGTATCACGTTTGGAACAAAAGTCGAGCTGATCACGGGACGGACCATAAACGCCAAAGTACATATGTGGTGAGTGAGGCGGCGGTCGCTTTGGAGAGGACACGGTGTTTTTGGTGCGGCAGTCACCACCACGCAAGGGCAGAGATGCAAAGTATTTCTAAGTAACTTCCAGGGAAGCCAGGATTAATTATTTGGCTTAAGTTTCACGTTTATTTGAAAGTCCGTTCGCTGTCATGTTAATATACTGTTTGTTGACCATTCTTCTAAGTTTGCTCTGGACGACACGGCTAGCTAACCGGCTAACTTAACAACTTAGTTCAGTTACCTCTGTTGACATTGGCTATTTACCATCGTTGTCAGTGGTTACAAATGCGTGAAATGTACCTTGAATTGTGACAGAATGTCAAGTGAACGGATAATATAACACATATATTTGTTTTCTTAACAATAGCAGCCGGTAATCAGCGTGTGCTAACCATGTAGCATGACAGTGGGCTCAGTCACGTGTTATTACTGACAAGTTAGATAAGGTTGTCTGTCCCACCCGGACAACTGGTGTTGACAGACTGGTATAAGATGATATGGTACTTTTACTATTACCCAGCCACCAGCCTCTTAATTAACTCTTTATCATAAAGCACAGCATGAATTTAGTTTGTTTTAAATATAGCAGTGATTCAGGTTATGTCTATTTCTGGGGGGGTCACAATTAGTTGTTTTGTAAGTTTTTCTGTTATTTTGTCATCCATCCGTCCATTTATGTCTGTGAGATCGTTGCATTAGTTGTAGCTGGTCTTACCCAATAAGCTCCCAGCTCAGTGGGGTTTGCCAGTATTTCATACAGAATCTGTTTGCATAATGTGCCAGGTCATCAGAGATAAGCAAAATATTCAGTGATTCAGTGTCTTCAAGGAAATAAAAGTATTCAATATTTGCCCACTCACACATCAATAAAGATACGCATGTTTTGTTAGAGTCTTATTGTAAATGTGGCTTAAACATAGTCAAACCACCCACACCCGTTTTGCATTATGAAGCATTCAACCTCTGTAGGCGTGTTAGTCGGTTTCCTCCTGCATAAACCGTGGCTGCTCAAGTTGAGTTTTTATTTTCCACGGGTTTTGAAACGATTTGAACGTGGTTTGAAGTGGATCCTATAGATGTTTTACAGTGTCTGCTAGTCGCACATTTACAGAACGCTTTCATAGCATTAATGGCACCTTCTCAAATCAGTCCTGCAGCTCAACCAGCGTCTCCTCTATTCAGCTCTTTTCCCATCTTTGCATAACCTTTGAACTTGGACCTGTGTTGACTTTAAACTATGAGAACTTTGGTGAAAGTGCACAGGGAAGAAACTGTTCTGTCTGTGTTTGTTTCTGTTGGAATAAAGTGCAATTGCAGTCAGTTATTAGCGTGTCTGAATATTTAAACATTCGAATGAAGCGATGAGAAATATCAGTCAAATGAGCCGTCTCTTGTGTTTCAGTTAACGTCCCCTCCCCTCCTACGAACAGCAACATGGAACACAAACGGGAGCACAAACAGTCGTCAGATTTTGGAGGCGGCAAAAGTAAGTGTGCTTGAGAAACATATCAAGAGTCAGTGTCTGTGTGATCACAATCAAACATAGAATAACAGTTTATTATGTTTTCACAGCATTTGCAGGTGACGGACAAACGGACATGTTGGCACGGACATGCGGGAGGAGGTCTAAGTGCAAATCCAAAAAATGTGGTGAGTTGAAATTATTCAGAGAAACACTTTTTTTTTTTTTGTTGTTGTTGCTGTGTTTGAGAGCTAAAACAAACAAAGCTCTCATTTTAATACAGTGTACTCTGCCTAAAACCAGTGGGTATAGTCAGTATAGATTTATGTTTACTTTAATATGATAAGATCCTTTCGGTTACAGTTGCAATCCTCAACTTTGTACAGATAAAACTTTGCTGTCTTTGCTGATATATCTGTTTATCAATTCATTGTTATCTAGCCTTTGTGTTGGGGTGACTGTGTTAGCTTTCTAAAGCTATGTCCACACGACTGATTGAACTCTTGCAAAAGGCTGCAAGTCATTTTCAGTGGAAGCTGCCGATATGAAGCTATAAACCGACGTCAGACATTTGACGCTGTGTGACGCATGTGATGTCCAGCTTAAATTTAAACCGGCTTCAGCGTTTTTCATGGCCTTAATGAGCTCTTTTGATGCTCCGGCCAATCACACGTGTTTTCCTCACCAGCTTATTTTGTAAATGTATGATGACAACAAGCACTTGAGCAAAACTTCAGTTGCTACTCACTGGCCGTGTACCTGTTCATGCTTGTACATACGGCTGATAGATTAAGTAACTTTTGTGTCATCTGTGCTCATTTAAAAGCAATACAAAGTTGTATTTTTGCAGTTTACAGCTTAAAATGTTGTATTTAAGTAAAGGACAGTTTAACTTTAACCGAAAGCTGTCTTAGTCTTTCTTCTTCTGTTTCCTCCTTCACTCATGGTTCAGAAAACTTCAATAATACGTTAAACTGTTTGTTAGTCCTTCCTTCACAGCGTCACATATTGCTTGATAGTATTTGATTAAAAGCAGGTGTTGGGCACATTCACTGTAATTTGCTCGGAGGTGCTGCCATACAGCAGAGTTGTAACACGGGGGGCCACCATATTGAGTGGATTAGAGGAATTACTGCATATCCTTTGGCCTGCGGAGAGTCCCTGTGGCAGATGTGTGTCGGAGTGTAGGTAAACAGCCATGTTGGCACCAGTGGGCTCTCAGCTTTAGCTGGGATGACAGCCCAGGTGTCTCCTGGGACTTGTCGTGTCAGACTGGATCCCCAAGTCCACCTGGAGACTCTCCTGTCGTTGCTGCTGCCAGATCTCCCGGGGGACCCCCGTTGACATTTGATGTTTCTTGTGTCTGCCCAGAGGTTATTGTGATTGTCACACTGAATGGAAAATGCAAGCTAGTTGCCAATACTGGAAAACATATGGCAAGTTGTAAAGTTCACATTTTAGTAATTACAGTTGTACACACTTGACATGTGTTTTTCAAGACGGACTGATTTCTAAAACCAACACTCTGTGATCTAATAAGAAGTGTTGTTATCATTTCTTCTTCACAGCTGAAGGAGGTGAATTCAACCCAGATCCTGTCAGCAATGCTGTCTTACGTTTGGCCAAAGGACAGACCAGACCTGCGGGCCCGTGTTGCCATCTCTCTGGGCTTGCTCGCTGGAGCCAAGGTCAGTGGACAAGTCACGTTTATTAAATTTAATGGCATCTTTCCCATTTATTTCTTTTTATTTTTTTGTAATATAAACCTGATGTGTGATTGAGAGACACATTTATTCCCTTAACATTAAGGAAGTTGCTCCAGTCTATGTATCATTTTTGTCCTTACTTTAGTCATACTTCTCACTTCTGCTTTGTTGATTTCTTCCCCCTCAAAGTAAAAGTTTTAACAACAGCTAACGCCCTCCTTTATTTCATTAAGACTTCGATATTCTCAGATACATCTTGATCAAGCTGAAAGACTCCAGTAAGATGTTTAGATGAAATAAACTGTGCTGATTATAGGAGCTATTGATGGCCTTGTTGGCCATCATTAGCTTTGTGGTAGCTTACATAACACCCACTCCAGGCTTCACTCATCATCCATTCCAACAGCTTCAGAGTCAGTCTTGCGTGTTGCTGCTTGTTTTAATTTGTCCCTGTATTCAAAAGGGATGCATCATAGAGAATTGATAATTGGAAAAGGCAATTATTAATTTTTCCTCCGTTGGTGAATAAACAATACCCAAATTCCTAATAAGAATAATAAATCTTGTAAGTAGCTGCAGATATCCAGAGCCTCTTTTTTTTTTTGACTGGGTCTTGCATTGAAAAAGCAGCCGTACCTTTTTACAGTGAAACCGTGGAGTACGCTGAACAAGAGAAGGGATGATCCAAGGTTGCTGCTGACATGAATTAAACCCACAAGATTAGTGTCAGAGATCAGTCTTTTAAATTCATGCCGTCTCTGAGGCAAGAATTCAAGAAAGAATGACGGTGTTCAACCAATAAGCCTGAACAGGCACAAAGCCTCCTAAACACTAACTCATGTCAGGGAAGGCCACAGGATCACTGGTTTGGCAGCAGCACATCATTGTTTTTTGGCAATTCTGGTATGAAAAGCACGGTCATGTGATGCATCTTTTCTCTGGTAAGATGGTCTGAATTCCTACAGCTGAGATTTGGCCACTCATACAGAAAAGCACTAGTGACCAAATAGTATTTAGTAACTCTGGAAGGGAACAAGCAATCACGTTTGCAGAATTAAAGCCTAATAATTGCAGTTATAATATTATGTTGTGCATTTGCTTGCTATTTTGAATTGCAGAGGTATTCCTTAGTTACATCAGAACATAATAATGAATGTGCATAAAGTTGACCTCTAGTTTCACAAATGACAGACAAATGTCTTATTTCTTAGCATTTTAGAAGTCTAAACGCATCTCTGTAAATGACAGGAGAAAAAAGTTTTAATAATATATCTAATAATAATAACGCGTTTACCAACTTATAATCAACTGCTCAAAGAAAGTCTTTTGTTGTCATGGTTGACCCCTAGCCCGCTGCGTCATTTTGTCTAAATGTCTGTAGTGGCCATCGAGTCTTTCCAGACCAACCATAAACTGTAATCACTGCTTTATGAACTGCCTACATCATTTTGTAGACATCATAAAATTGATAATTTTGAAAATTACCTACCCATGATGCCGTTGTCTTTTTCAACTATAGTGGTGTTTTATTGAAAACCAACATCAAAACATTGTAAGACGGGGTTATTAAAAATCCTTCTTTGCGTAATCAGATAACCTCTCTGCTTTGACCGCCTTTTGCTCAAACAGCATGAGCACTTACCATAGGTGATTGCACTGGGTAAAGAACCCACGTAAAACTAAGAAATCAATGTGCATTTAAAACTGATAGCATTTTGCTAAAATAAATAATTGCATGCATCAATCAGTGTGTGATGTAGTTCCTCTTCCTTTGTTGATGGTCTCTAATTTACACCCTGGAAAACAATCACAAATTCACAGCTCCTAAATAAGCATGTCCTGCTGCCACTCAGCATGGCTCCCTCTAGTGTGTGCTAAGGAGGAGAGAACACGCACATGCAAGCCAATCTTCTCCCCCTATTTTCCTGCTTGGCTGGAGTTAACCTCGATTTCTCCAGTTTGTCTGGTTGAACCGAAACCACCAGCAGTGTGGTTGCAATTTTTAAATCAACTGAATAATTATGTGGTTACAGTGCATCACACCTCTGCCAGCCACATTATCATTGACATTTTCATTTCAAATAAATGATTATACACAAGCTCTTGTTTTGTTGCCCTCTCTGCCTGCCTGCCTGCCTGTATGCCATACTATAAGCTTAAGCTGATTCTTTATAGCCTGAAGCCTTTTCTCCTCTACTTGACACAGCCTCTCTATTACAGGATGACACACTGCCAGGTACAGATTGACATATTGCCGATTTAATCTCGGCGTTGGTCGTTAATGGATTAAAAGAGTGCATCCAACCTTATCATGCATTAGTCGTAAAATTGAGGACATGTTTTGGCCCTCTGATAATAGGCTCAGGCTATTTTTGTGTCATGTTCTGTTGTCTTGGTAGCAAAGTGGCAGATATTGTTTTTCCTTGAGGGACTCGGAGGACTTCTATTGTCTGAGTAATACCCAAGTGTATACAGCAAGAACCCTGGAGATGTAGCTTTTGCGGTTTAAATGGTGCATTATTAGGTGTCCTGGTGTGGGTTTGTTCTTTATGTGTTATTTTTTTTACATCATTGTAGCTATTTTATCGAAATTGTACTTATTCGGAAATCGACAGGAGCGAAAGAACAAAAGGCAACCCTCCGCTATGTTAGGTGAAGAGGTTCAAATGAAATGGGTTTCAAATGAAAATGCTTTGCTGTGTTCTCTCTGTCCTAATGTGCAGCGGACCGCCCAGCCTGAGTCACACAGCTGTCCCTGTGCTTTTAATTAGCCCTAATAACCATTTCAATTCCATTAGCAGGAAGCTCCAGCCTCCTCACCAGCACCAGCACAGCCAGTCAAGAAGAGTACATGTGCATGAATGCACGTTCACACAGCATACTATACATAGGTATACTTGAATGCACCTGAATAGGTGGCATCGGATGTACCTCGTAAACTATTCTTGGTATGATTGGTGTGCATGCATAGAGAGGCACCGCAGAGAACTAGAAAAATGGCAATAGGCTGCATCGAGCATATGTCTGCGTAATAGGCTATTTGAAACCGTTTCCACCGCTCTCTTTTTTTTTTTTTTTTTTCTCCTCTTATCTGAATGTTTCCTTCCCTCCCTCTCTCTCTCTCTCTGCCTTTCCAGATCACCAATGTGATCGTGCCCTTCATGTTTAAGTATGCAGTGGACGAGCTTAACCAGATGTCGGGACACATGCTGAACCTGAATGACGCGCCAAGCACTGTGGCTACCATGGCAACGGCTGTGCTGATTGGCTGTAAGTCCCAGACTTGTACTGCACTGGCAGGTGCCATGCTCATCAGAGGGGACTATGGGACTGCCTATTATCTACAGGTTGACCTTTCGCAACACATTCATATCAATGCCGCTCCCCATCGTTCGCTTCTCCCTCTCATTGTTTACACTATGAGCTTCGTTCTGCATCAGAGTTCACTTCTTTTAATCCACACGACCCTCTTGTGAGTACTGACGACTTTTCAGTGTGATACTTGTGTGCTCCCAAGGCAAACGGAGGTGGATGCGTTCCTAAAGCAAAGGAAAAGAAATGTCCTTTGAAAGAGGTTGGATATGTTTTTAGTGAGGCCAGGGATGTCTCTTTCACTTAATTTCTTGAGAGTACTTCTTTTTTTTCTCGCTCTTTTTCCAAATGGGCAAGCAAGTAAAAAAAAAAAAAAGGGAGCGAGGGGTGAAATGTGAATGTTTAGTTCCCTCCTGATTAGAGTAGTTTCTCTCTGAGCTGGTGATGAAAAGTGGTAAAAATGAATAAACATCGTGAACTTGACACCCACTGCAAGGCCTTTCCTGAGACCAGCTTGGATGCAATGTACACCTAGAACAGTGGCCACTTATTTTAATGAGCTCACTTAGGCCTTGCACACTAATGGTACATGTATAATAAGAATGCAGGCATTTCCAATATAGAAGATTTTTTTTTTTATTCCTTCTTCGTGACACCCAGGACCTGGTGCTTGGAGCCTGCAGTGACTGGTGTAATTTGGCTGAAAAGGTTGCACAGTGCTCATCCTACCTTGTCAGATGTGGACACATTGTTCATTAGATGAGCATTCCTATTTAACGCCACATTACAGCCCCATGAAGACCGGCAGACAGAGCGATTATTACCCTGACTTTGGTCTCGGCAGACAAGTCATGTGTTCACACAACTCGGCGAAATCACCACAGGAAGACCATGTGTCATTCAAACACAGACTAATATCGATTTGTGACAGTCATGCTAGCCACCTGGTTGTATAACAATTTATGAGCAGTGTGAGAGATTAAATAATTGACTTTTTTTTAAGTATTACACTGGGTAATTTGTTTGGACTGAACTTCTTTGGTTTTGCAGCTTTTCGGTTATCTTTCTTCAAAACAACTCCCCGTTCATGCAATAACAAAAATAAATTACAGAAAAGCTATGCTGCTAACATCCACCCTCATCATTTAGAGCCAGTCTCTAACCATTGTGAATTTTATTGACATTTTTTCCATCACAGTCTTGCTAAACCTCATCTACCTCTTCTAGTATTCTGCTCACTTGCACACAACACTTTTGTGCACCCTCCTTTTCTTCAGTCTGCAGTGTGCCGGCCCGCCATAGTAGCGAGGTTTCAGACAGCATCCTGCTCTGTAATTACAGACGCAGGGCTGTTGCAGCACTGCAGGGCTAGCAGACAGGAGATGATTTGAAAGACCTGTCCTGCCACCTCAAACAGTATTTCCCTTCAGAGCAGTCGATGTCCTTAAAACCTGTCTATTCTCAGCTGCCTCAATATGCTGTATTACTTCTAATAGGACAGGAAAAAAGTATGGGTCAGATTCTTGTTTTGCTGCTTCATAACAGTCTTCAGTATTTAAGATGACGATAGATTCTCACTTGATGGCCCTGCTGTTAAAACCTCCCCGATTTTCACAGCAGGTGTCCTAAACTCTCCGTCTCCTCCGCTATCCCAGATGGTGCCTCACGGGCTTGTTCAGCCCTCTTCAACGAGCTGAGGAACACTGTGTTCGGCAAGGTGGCCCAGAGCTCCATCCGTCGCATAGCCAAGAACGTCTTCCTCCACTTGCACAATCTGGATCTGGGTTTCCATCTCAGCCGACAGACGGGGGCGCTGTCCAAGGCCATCGACCGCGGCACACGGGGCATCTCCTTTGTCCTCAGTGCTCTCGTCTTCAATCTAGGACCCACAGTCTTCGAGATGGCCCTTGTCAGTTCTATTCTGGTGAGTTCCAGGGCTAAATCAAGGCAGTGTTGATGGTAATCACAAGCTTTGTTGTTGTAGCATGCTACTAGAAACACTACTTAAAATTTGTGGCTTTTATTTCTTGTTGCCGTTGCCATTTCAGTCCTTAATGTTAGCTCAGGACCTTCCATCACCTTGACACTCTTCGTAGCAGATTGTCCGTAAATTAATTTCGGGGATATTGTCTCATTTACATTCTAAATGGAATATGAATCCCTGTGAACTTTTAGTGGAAACACAGAGTCCATTAGTGTCAGTGATGAATCCCAATGCTTTGTAGCAGCTTAATGTCCTCCTGCAGAGTATGCCCTAAACAGATGCCCCCCCCCCCCCCCCCCCGCCCCCGCCACCCCTCCTTGGCCACCACTGAAAGAATTGGCTCATCTATAGCTTCATGCTATTACTCCATTCTGGACCGTAATGTCAGATTGCCTGCAATGACGGCAGACTCCATTGCCCAAATAGCTAAAGCATTAGCACGATTACTTCTTGTAGTTTCCCGTCCATTTGTAACACTCAATTTCATAGTGGAATGGTCAAAAACAGTACCTTCTCAAAATACCGTGTGATTTCATGTATAATGAACACAGAAATCTGGCGGTGTTATGTGGTCGCTTGACTTTTTATCACAGAGCTTGTTGAGTTACATTATGTAAAAGATCCTTTGTCCCGACTCTTTTTTCTTCTTCTTTTCATTCCCCAGTATTACAAGTGCGGTGGACAGTTTGCAGCAGTGGCCTTGGGAACCTTGTCAACATATGCAGCTTTCACGATTCTTGTGACTCAGTGGAGGTATGAGGGAGGATTTTGCTACTATCTTCTGTGTGTAAAAGACATTCGGTAAATCGTTCTGTGTCTCCGCCGTTAAAATGGTCACTAATTGGCCGAAACGTGTCTCCGCACGCAGGACTCGTTTCCGGATAGAAATGAACAAAGCTGACAACGATGCGGGCAATGCAGCTATTGACTCGCTGCTCAACTATGAAACCGTTAAGGTGAGTTTCAGCCCACACACACACAAACAATCACACATGTGCTCACGTACACACAGCTATCATACACCCCTTTTTAAGTCCTCCTCGACTCCCACCCCTCCCCCTGCGTCAATCCTTCCCTTTTATCTCCTGCTTGCTGCTCTTCTTCCTCCTGCTCACTTAAGCCCGGCACAATGATGTGAACAAATATTTGCTTGTCTGAGATAATAGTGTTTCACTGGCATGATTGCCACTGTCACAATTTGCCTTTTAATCCCTCTCTGTGTCTCATGCTACGTAAACATCTGAAATCTTTTTGACAATCTCTTTGAGAACAGTGGAATTTAGGGTCGTCATAGCCAGCCCCTGTATCGGTTATCAACCTATTACAGAGCTGTGTCTCAACAATATAAGCCCATAGACCTTGGTTGAGATTACGATTTGAAAAACATCTTCATATAGAGTGATAGAGTGATCTTGAATTTCCCTCGGGATTAATAAAGTATCTATCTATCTATCTATCTATCTATCTATTCAATATGATAAGATTTCAAATACTAATATTCTCTACACTGATCAGGCCTAATATTGTGTAGGTCTCCCTTGTGCCTCCAAAACGGTTTTGACTCATCAGGGAATAGACACGGGCCTTCTGAGGGTGTCCTGTGGGTGTCTAGCTACAGAATGTAGTTAGTCGGGGCTTTTGGGTCCTATGGGTTGAGGAGAGGGGCCTCTGTGGATCAGACTTGTTCCAGTGCATCCCACAGATACTTGATCAGTTTGGGATCTAGTGAATTTGGAGGCCAGGTCAACACCTTGTGCTGTTCTTCATGTTTTTTTTGAGTTGTTCCTAAAGCGTGTCCCTGTGTCAGGCTGCATTCTGCTGGGTGGGGGTCTGGTCTGGTCTGGTCTAGGTGGGTGGTACATAGGGTTAGGGTCTAAGTAACATCCACGTGAATGCCAGGTCCAGAAGTTTCCCAGCAGGACATTGCATCAGCACAAGATGGTTATTTACGTCACCTGTCAGTGGTCATAATGTTATGCCTGATCGGTGTATGTTGCCACTAAAATTACTGAAAGCGTACTTTCCTGTATAAACTGGACCATTATAATCAAATCTTTGCCCTTAGAAGTAGGATCTTAATCTGAATCATTGATGGTTGACCAACAATCAGTGTCATTGATTAATGTATCTCGCTCATCTAGATCAGTGGCCCCCAACCTTTTTTGCGCCACGGACCGGTTTAATGTCAGACAGCCGGAAGGTGTAGCAGATAAAAACAAAATAAAATGATAAGATCGGCATAAAAACTGTAGTATTTTCTCTATAAAATAATAATAATAATAAACGTAAATCCACTGTGTATTCATGTGCAACTTTATTAGCAGCGTCCTAATAACGTCACACCAGCAACAGAACATGACATGAGTAACATCCTCTCTGCCCCAACGCTCTCTGGTCGCTATGGTAACGTTAAAACATGCCTTCAAAATAAGACACACCACAAAAACAAAAAGTGCATGAAAATACTAGCTACTAGCAATAGCACTGAATCAGTGGGAGCCCTGCGCTTGTTTTGCTCCAACGAGACGGTCCCATCTTGGGGTAATGGGAAACAATGAAACTCGAAGTGTGTTGCTTATGTCCAGTCTGCTCCGTAATTTTGTTTTGGTTGCTGTCACTGCAGAAAACCCTGCTTCACACAGACAAGATGTCGGAAATGGCAACAGCGTTTTCAATGCTGTTGTGGCTATCTCCAGGTATTCTGCCATGACTTTAATCCAGAACACCGGCAGAGTTGTTGTCTCGAACAGACGTTTAAGGCCCCCGTCATTTGCGATCTCAGGACGTATCACGTGATCTATGGTCTCGAGGCCTTGACATGCGTCAAGAGTGAGTCATAGACGGATGTAATGGAGAGAATCTGGTCATTTTTCAAAATAAAACATCATTCAGACTCAGATAATAAATCAAACGGAAATAATGGAAGTTATTTATTATCTCTGTGCGGCCCGGTACCAAATGACCCACGGACCGGTACCGGTACGCGGCCCGGGGGGTTGGGTATCACTGATCTAGATGATGTGGGTCACAGTTCTCACTTCTTTGTTTTTACCAAAGCAGAGTGTGGGATTTTAAACAAGTCTAATAACAGTCTTGCACTAAATCCCCCTTCATAACTGTTATAATGTTCAGTTTATGTTGACAGTGTAATAAAAGGTGGTAATTCAGCTGGATGCTCATTTTGGTGGATGTAGTTTGTGGTGCTGTTGAACTGAATCATTTAGACAATAGATGCATAGTATTACAAACAGCCTCCAAAATAAATAGCACAGTTGACTCAGCAGCTCCCTCAGTTATTTTAAGCCAATGCTGAACACTATAACCTGCATGAAGATGAGATTTAATGCAGGGCTCATTATATTAGAATGTATTTCACTAGTGTACCTAATAAACTGGCAACTGAGGGTATGTTAAAACTTAATTATGTTAATAGAGATCATACAGTAACAGTTATTTAAACAAATAAATGTGTACATATGATTTCTACTGTAAACCACTGACATTTACTTACTAATAAATGTTTTAATGGCAAAAAATGCCAAAAATACTAAAAAACAAATCCTTAATCTCAGAATTATGTTACCCAAATAAATAGCACAGTAAGAAGAACTGGAATTATTTAGCATTTTTATTTGAAAAATTAAGCTCAAAATAGTTGATTCATATTCTGTCGATAGATTAATTAATCATTTCAGCTCTAACACATTCAGAAAACACGCAGTTTGCCAGATTTCTACCTTTTTCTTCTTTCTTTGTCTCCCTCTCTCTCTCACTCTCCCTCATTCTCAGCGATGCTCTTCTTCTCTCAGTGTGAAATTGTCCACCCATTTTTTTGTAAATGTCACTCCAGTCGCTCCAAACAATGAGACATTTATCACTGGACATTCAGGACTATTTTCCTGGGTTAGTCACTGACCCAAAATTGTGTCTCAATTATAGTTTTGGACTGAAAGGTGGCTGCCATTGGAGGTTTTATTTAGAATAGAAATGTCAGCTGAGAGCCGGGGTTGTTTATGGGTGCATGTGAGACTCACAGACACCTGGCATGTGTGATTTGGTCTGTAAACATTACTTTATGGTTATTTTTAATCTGCATCTTTTGGTGTTTTAGGGCTCTTTCTAAGTAAACGCGTTATACACATACAGACGTAACCACCATCAAGTTTTGGGTGATTAGTCGGCCGTTCCAGATATATTTCGGTTACCATGTTATTTTCTTTGCTGTATTATTTTCTGTCTTGTTTTTCTTAACGGTTTGTTCTGTGTTATTTTGTGTCATCTGTGTCAATGCGGCCAGATTTAGCATCACTCTGAGCTGTGAGTGTGCATATGTAATTAGATCTCCGCCCACTCAGAAATCCGTTCCACTTTCACAAAGGGCTGGATGAGAACCTGAACACGGTGCCTTGCGCTGCTTCGGTTTGTCCTCCATGTGCTACTTTCTTGTCTTTCTCTCTCTTTCTCTCTCTCTGATTCGCTGCATTTCCTTATATGCAAATCAGTGGCAAGTCGGTAGCTGCACAGCCTCACTGCCGTTAGCTGGAGAAGCAAATCGCCCACTTAACCAGAGCAGGGGAAGAATAATGCAAACTAAACAAACAGCAGCACAGCAACAATATTAAGTAATTGGCAGCAGAGCTGAGGAGGTCTGTTGTTATGATTATGCTGTCGTTTTATGTGCTCAATATAAGAGATGTGCTTGTGACTGATTCATGAGGCCTTTTCTTGCTAAATGATAGCTGTATGTCTTAATTAGAATTAGTACTGCTTGTGTTGCATTACACTGAAGAGAGCTATCCGTGCTCTGCAAAGTAGGTGTCTGTGGAAGCTGCTACACATGTAAATACTGAGGGTGATGACGGCGCCAGTGATGAAAACTCTGCAGCGGGTTCTTGTTTAACTTGCAAGCGATGATTTGGCTTTCCCTCCAGTGATAACTGTATAAGATTTCTGACTATTGTTTTGCCACAATCGCTAGGCTCTGCCAGTGCTTCAGATCTAGACCGGTTTGCAAAGCGGGCTGTGGATTTTGCTCTATCGCCCTCTACATCGTTTAAAATCTGTTGGGAGCAGATGAAGATACAGAGACATGAAAAAGTGCTTTAGAGGCCAACCGAGTCCCAGACTATGCCCAGAGCGGTCACTGAGAACAAATGCAGCCTTGAGGCAGGCTGTGCTAAAGTGTCTATCTGCCTGACACTGCTCTCCATGCTTCCTTAACCTCTAACCTCAACCATATTTGTGTCTCTCCCTCGTTCTCCCTCATCCTACACTTCCTATCCTTTTGTGAATCCTTGCGTTGTCTCCACGGTCTGTGCTTACTTCTCTCCTCTTTCTCATCATGTTTCTCTTGTACCGCCACAGTACTTCAACAATGAGAAGTACGAAGCTGAAAAGTACGACGCATTCCTGAAGATCTACGAGTCGTCATCCCTAAAAACAACATCCACGCTTGCCATGCTCAACTTTGGCCAGAGTGCCATCTTCAGCGTCGGCCTCACCGGCATCATGTTGCTGGCCAGCAAGGGCATCGCAGCAGGTGAGCGGGTCTGGAGTTTTTAGTTGGTGATGAGAAAATGTGGGTTAAAGTTGAGGAGATTTCTGGGAAATCATTCTTTCAAGACATAAAGCATGACTGTTGTAATAGCATCCAAGAGTAAAGGTGAACAGTACCTCACCTGACCTGAATTCACTTCAGCCCGGAGAAAATAAGATTTGAAAAAAGGAAAGCTTTAAAAAAAAAAATAATAATAAAAACACCTGAAAATCAAATGGACAGATGAAACTGACAAATAAAACCCTGACTGAACTGTATAATAGAAACTAAACGAGAACAAAGCACAGCAAGCATGAAAAAGTGGCATGAATAGAAAATAAAACAGCCTTGATGCAGAAAATGAAATCACAGGGGGGTAGAGATGCTTTGTCTGCTTTTACTACTTGAAAGAAAAAAAGGTTGGAGTGTTATGTTTTGGATCTGGCTTCCAAGAATACATGTATGATACAGTGGGACTGGGTTGTGTACAGTACTGTAAGCTGTTTTGTTGCCATCTTGCAGGTACAATGACCGTAGGAGACCTGGTTATGGTGAATGGTCTACTCTTTCAGCTATCCCTCCCTCTCAACTTCCTGGGTACAGTGTACAGAGAGACCAGGCAGGCACTAATAGACATGCACACTCTCTTCACCCTCCTCAACATCGACACCAAAATCAAGGTACTTAAACGCTCTAACAGAAAAGACAAAAATTGCAGACAGTAGAGCGTTAACACGGGGATCAGGCCCTTTCTTCGTCAGCAACACTGACTGTATAATTGACCAAATGGTTAGAGATTTAACACAGGACTGAGTTATTTTTTTTTTTTTTTTTACTGCTGCATGACTAACCTATCCACATGTGCTGTAAAAAATGATAGGTTGCAGTCAAACGTAGTAATTACATGCTTGATGTCACCCGGGTGCTTCCTCATCTATTGCCATGTGTAATGCATGACACGACTTGCTGCAATAATCTGACCTGCATGTTGATATTATGACAAATCCCTTCAGATCTGTGACAGGCTTCTGCTTTGCATTTAATTTATATTCATATTTAGATATTAAAAAGCTTGGAACTATTAACATTTTAATTAGTGCGTTAATAATTTAGACTGATTTCATAGTAGATAAATAGATAGATAGATAGAGATAGCTAGAGATATTGTTTTTCTTTGTGTAAATTATTTATTTCAGTCCAGTGTTGCAGTTAATTTGTTTATTTGTCTGTTAGGTTACACTAATAATACAACACAAGCTTGTTAAAGTAGGGTGGTTTAGTTTACCACTGATTGGGAAAAGACAGAAAGAGTGACTGGGCAAGGTGTGAAAGGAAAGGTCAAACTGTGTTCAGATGAATGGCGCTTGATTAAAGTTTGTGCGTTCATGCAAATTTGCCCATAGACTAATATAAGGCTTTTAAAGAAAGGCCAGTAACTCATTAGCTACTCACAAATCTAGCTACCAGTCAGTGGTTAGTAGTAGGGAAGTAGGTGGCAGCCTCTTAAGGTTCATTTTTGCCTCTGTTTCATTAATGTTCTTGAACGGACTCTTGTTTTTGATTGCCCACGCCAGCTAGGTCTGCAATTAACCACCATTTTCATTCTTAGAAATGAAGAAATAATTCAATCATAATAAAAAATAATGGTTGAGTGATTACTCTACCAATGGATTAATTGAATAACTGTCTCAGTCCTGGTCCCAACCAACAGCTGCTGCTCTTTATATGCGTTTGCGGCACAACACACGTGTTCTGTGTCTATAAACGCACCTTTAAAACACTTCGTCATTAGACATTTTAAATATATAACCCTCATATTTACACTTCAGTGTAATAGCTATCTTTGTGGGACATTTTATTGCATTTATCTTTTTTTTTTTTTCTTACACAACGGCCCATCTTGCATGCAGAGAGTGCACTTAAACATGTGCCTGCTGCCTGACAATATGAAGGCCATCCCCATCTCCAGCCTGTAATTACACGAGGAGAAATGAATCTGTCCAGTTATTTTTCACTCATCAGTAATATTCCTTTCCATTGTGAATCCCTGTGGAACGGCACTGCCCAGCGGGCCATTACTGTCTGAATGCTTTTTGTGTGTGCGCGTGTGTGTGTGTGTGCGTGGAACACATTGGCCTATTATGTAGATGTAAAATAATTTAAAACTCCTCCTCTCTTGAAACGGCACCAAAAAAATAACAAAACATCATTTTTTTTTTCTACGTTGAGGGGTGTGGAAATTATCATCTGTTTATACTAATGGACTACGAGTTATTTGTATTAATTGACTGAGGTGGATTGTGGGTGATTATGTTGCTATTAGATGGTATAGAAATAGAGCACAACAGGCTTTTACTCTAGGACGAAGGACAGTGTTTTGTTCGCTGCTGACCTTGGCTGCATCTCTGCACTATGCCTGAGCTCAGTATGTATGGAAAGTTTTCATGCTTATTGATCTTTCAGTCACCGTGAAGGGCAGCGCGTTACAAATCAGACGGCCTTTTGCTGTGAATGTCTCTGCTTTATGCTGTACGTGTAGGCTCCATGCTCCCGCATTATGCCTCTTTACAAGGTGTTGGAGTAGCATTGCATCATGTCGAGGCTTCTCTGCCAGTGGCGCTTCTGTATCTGTCTCTTTTCTTTCCACTTTTTAGTTTTTAACCCTCTAATTGTTTCTACTAGGAGAGGGACCTGGCCCCACCATTATCCATCACACCACAGGAGGCCACCATCCGCTTTGAGGACGTCTATTTTGAATACCTCGAGGGCCAGAAAGTCTTGAACGGCGTGTCCTTCGAGGTGCCCGCTGGAAAGAAAGTGGCAGTCGTCGGTGGCAGCGGATCAGGGTAGGTCACCTCTCAGAAAAGCACACTGATTGTCAAAACTTGAGCCAGGTGTGTGTCATCTCATTTGCATGTACGGACGGCCTTATCATCAGATGTCATCAGTAGACAGTGGGGGTGCAGCTCACAGCTCGCAGAATAATGCTGACGATTGGTTCCGCGTCTGGTTGCAGGAAGAGCACCATTGTGCGGCTGTTGTTCCGCTTCTTTGAGCCCCAGCGGGGGAACATCTACGTAGCGGGGCAGAATATCCGAGACGTCAGCCTTGACAGCTTGAGGAAGGCTTTGGGGGTTGTACCTCAGGTCTGAGACACTCCAACACAATAAAATAAATTAAAAACAGGAATGCAAAAATCATTTTATCAACACTATATATCTATAAATATACATATATAGCGATATATATATAGATATACACACACACCACCAATGCATTGTATGTACACCATTGTCCTCAAGTAATAGATGTAACATAAGAGATATTATTGATGATTGCACACAACAAGGGGGCAGCATAGAACAATTTAATATTAATAGCTACCAGTGGCTGTAGAAATAAGCTGAATTCAGATTTTACTGCAGTGAGCTCAGAGGCTGTTCTGAACAGATGGTACATAAACATATTTTTGTCATATGCATGCTTTCTCTTTCTCCCTCTTATTCTCGTCTTTGTGTCTGCAGTCCTCTGTTTCTGTCTCTACTGCAACAGAAATATTCTCCGAAGCCTCATTTTTTTTTCTTCTCTCCCCCCCCCCTCCCCCAACCATGTTGTTGTCAGGATGCTGTTCTGTTCCACAACACCATCTTCTACAACCTGCAGTACGGGAACATCAACGCTACACCAGAGGATGTGTACCAAGTGGCGCGTCTAGCAGGCATCCATGATGCTATCCTCAGGATGCCCCATGGCTATGACACCCAGGTTGGGGAGCGGGGCCTCAAGCTGTCAGGTTTGCTGCACCACTGTGCCTACTGTTTAAATATGGTCTCTCCACACGAGCCAGTGAAAGAGCTGTGTGTTTTGTCTTTTCCCCTGGATAGTATACTAAACTGAAACACAAAAGAACCGGTTCTATCTCAAATAAATTGCTGGTATTGGTTTAATGGAACATAGAAACTCAGGAAGAGCAAGGTCATTTCATGATTTATATTTAATATAATATTATTAATATCGTACAATGATGTTCAGACCAGCTGTTGTTCTGCATCATCCTCTAATTCTTATTTATTTCATGCTCAAATTGGGTTTTTGTCCAACTAACAATCTAAAATCAAACAAATTACTATTATAAAAGAAAAAATCAACTATACACCTGTAAAAGCCACACCAGAATTAATTCATTATAAAAACACACTGCCTGCATGGGTGATTATCTTTCAACCCCAACTGATGCAATGAGCAGCTTCTCATTTCTTAAACAACCATGTCTAAAGAAACTTCCCATAGTCGTGGAAAAGATGTTAGTCTGTTTGAGAAGGGTCAAATCACTGGCATGCATCAAGCAGAGAAAACATTTAAGGAGATTGAAGAAAATACTAAAATCGTGACTGGCGATTACTTAAACGTTTGGTGAAATCAAATGGAAGGAAAAACAACACTAGAACTCAGGGCTGTATTTGATAGTGAAAGTAAGAGCATTTCCACAGTGGTCAGACTCTCCCATCATCAATAGAAGATCTTGGTTAAAAATTAATGCAACACCGGATGGAAATAAATCTTGTGACATTGCAGAAGCTTATCGAAACAATTCCTGCAGCGAATGTGTGCTGTAATCAAAGCTAACCAACGAAATATTAGAGTGTGTGACCTTTTTTTTTTAGGTGACTTTTTTTTGGCCACGCAGTTTAGTTGTGTGATGATTTATTTATTTATGGTTTGAGGCGTTGCATTATTATAAAAGGATAAAAAGGTTGTGAAGTTAAGACGGTTTTAGTTCCAACAGCTAAAACACATTGTAATCATTATCATTTATAATACTGGCAGTACCAAAGGCAAACTATACATTTCAGATAGGAGACATTATATTATGTACAGGAGTTCCTAATGCCTCTTAAATGTCCTTCATCTGCTGCCTTGGACAAACGGCGGCTCAGAAAAACACAATTTATACACTGAACAAACTTCCATTTGGTTATTTAATAAGATTCCTCATAAAGATAGATTAACTGATATGTTACCCATGGAAAAATGTCACTTGATTATTCTGAACATACCACAGTATTTAAGCCGCTTCTGAAACGTAGTGGACCGTGTCCATTGGTAATGTGATTAACTCCACCTGTGTGGAGGTTACTGACTTTATACGTCCACTAAAAATTCTTTTGGAGCTAGAGAATATTACCAGATTGGGCTGTTTAATGTGTTTTTCTTGAGACATGTAAATTCCAAATATTTTAATAATTTTATGGTCCTTTGTATATTCAGTAGTTTCAGTATGGTATGCTGTGAGAAAGGACTGCAACCACATAATAACCTGGACTCTGTGAAGAAGCCTTGGGAGATTTGAGTCTGCACAGCTCTAAATGACGTTACAATCTCTGCAAAGACATGGCATTTGAAATAGTTTCTAAAACTGTGATTAATCTCAGGCTGCACCATCATTATTTTATCATTTTCTTCAATTAGTGTGTGAACTTGTTTAATGGCAAGTACAGTTGAAGTCAGCCTCATTTGATCTACACAAGACTGTAGCATTAGGCCCCTAGCATCACTCCGCAACTCATTTAGTCCACGTATGCACACAGTGTGTGAGCAGTTTCACTCAACAGTCAAGATGCAATTACTGGCAGCACAGATTTCTTTATGTGGAGTGACTAAGTGAGTGAGAGAACGGACAAAATAAAGACATGACTAACTTCTCATTAATTTCACTGCTGCTGTACGTGACAGCTGCCAGCGAGTTTGTGAGAGGAGGAGGAAGAGGAGGAGGAGGGGGGATCAGGAAAGGGGCAGTCTGGGCTCTGAGGCTCCTAACTTCCTTCATTGCTGCTCTCCACTGCCAGCAATATTTACACTCGCTGAATGCCGCTTGCTTTCAAGAGGCCACACACGGCTCATATGCAATAAAGGCAGAGTCAAACACAGTGGGAGAAATCTTTGAGTCCTGCTGATTTTTCGTCACAATTAAATGAAGGTTCTGTTGTGCCAGACTGAAGCCCGTAGCATTGGTATTGTCTGTGCAGACCCTCTGTTTGAGGTAATTATCTGGCGAGGAGACCCAGACAGAAACTTGACGTATTTTAAATCTTCTGGATTTAGCCTGATGTTTATGGCGTCTCTTGTACGTTTCAGGAGGGGAGAAGCAACGCGTCGCCATCGCCCGCGCTATACTAAAGAATCCACCCATCCTCCTGTATGACGAAGCCACATCCTCCCTCGACTCCATCACTGAAGAGGTTGGGCCGACGATGAACGAACACACTGACAGACACTAGCGCGCATGCATGATGTACCCACAAATGCCCGTTCTCTGCTGCACGTACAGGTTGACACCTCGTCGTGACTGCCTACTCGTTTAGCAGAACAAACTCCCACTCAGTCACCTGATGTAGAAACACAATAATTCACCTCACTCCTGCGTCACATACCTGCTGCGACACACACCCCCCAACACACACCCCACACACACGCACACACACACCACCCCCATGTTCTCCCTTGCCACCTGCCACTGTTTTCTCCTTCCTAATCTCCAGCTCAGCCTAAACCACGCAGTCTTTGTAAATGTTACAGTTAATGAGAAAGTTCAGCGTGCCCTCTCCGAACTTCAGGGAGAAGAGTGGGGCAGTAGATGGTAGCTGTTAATTAAGATTTCTGATGTTTTTCCATCATTGTGTTTTTTTACATTATCATATGTAAACACTGGAAATAAAGCATATGAAGGTGGATGTTGCTGAGCAACATTGTGTTGACTTAGCCTCAAACTTTGGGAGTATATTTCATATATATCCTGTCATTCATGTGCTTTTTTTCCCTTAGTATTGTTTTCAGAATCCACATTATTGCAAACTGTGAACTATTTTCCTTTAGATTAGGGGAAACTGTTGTAAAGCTTAACCCAGGGATAATGTTATTTGTCTTTGTGCGCTTCCAGAACATCCTGAGTTCAATGAGGGGGATGGTGAAGGACAGGACATCAGTGTTCATCGCCCACAGGCTTTCAACAATCGTAGACGCAGATGAGATCATAGTGCTCAGTGAGGTAAGAACTCGTCCACTTATTTATTTTTTTTTTACTTGATCTCGTACCTTCTCTGATTAACATTTTCAGCTGTGATGTCAGTACCATGAATAGGAAATTATGTGACAGTTGAGAGTGTCCAAGTATAAACATGCACCGTGTTAATTGCCAATCCAATTAGCCGGTTTTACACTGAAGGGAAGGACGATGACTTGCCCTCTGCCTAACCTTCAGCCCACTGTGTCTGCCAGCAACAAGAATTTAGCAAGTTGCCTCCGTTTTTTGGCACTCATTTATTCTCAGTTACCTTTCTTCGACGTGCACGATGAAAACATGCTTTGTTTAGTTTTTCTCATTAACTTCAACAACAACAGGACACTGTTGGTAGAAGTGAATGTATTATTTTATCCATAAGGGCTCATTAAAGCAGTCAGACTCGACTGGCTGTTTTGGTCAGATGGCGTGTCTTGTTTGTCTCGGTGACTAATAATGTATGGGCCGGCTTCCCAGACACTGATGAGGCCTTCTCCAGGACTAAACATGTCTTTCAGTGGAGATCACAACTCAAGCGGCTTTTCTATGCTGTTTTTGGTCAAATGTGTTTTCACCGAGGTTGGGGGAGCCATGGAGACGCGTACAAGATTGTTTTAACATGTAGGAGCAGTGAATATTTTCTGTGGATTGCCCCTGTGAAGAAAAGCTGAATAGAAAAACGCTGCAGCATGTAATGGGTAGGGCTTGGAGACACTCTAAACCACAAAAGAGACGGAGGGAAGTTGGTTATTATCCGGAAAGTAAGAGTTAATATAAAATGTAACACAGGTGAAGTGACATTTTCCACCAGTGCTGTAGTCAGATGGGATAAAAATGAGAAGAGGATTCTTTGAACTGTGGCGAGTTGAGCATGTGTCGTTCCATGGATCCAGAGTCAGATGGCAGAGATCAGAGGGTCGTGGCGAGGAGGCATGTTTGCGTGTGATGTCGCCATGGCGTTTGCGGGTGTCACCAGCAGAGGACTGCCTGGGGTGCTCATTAAAATAACGAGCGGAAGCAGTCACATGCTCATCTTGGGCGCGCTAAAGATGTTGCCAACACCTCTGCATGCTCATGGGAGGTGGGGGAAGGGGGTGCCTTCATTTGTTGTTCGACTGTGTGGGAGGGATGTGTGTTTGTTGTGTGTGTGTGCGCGCGCGTGTGTCTGCGAGTCCGTGTTTCGGCGAGAGGAATGCAACAGTTGTTGGGGAGGCGGCAGGGATTCTAGGGGGGAGCTGACTCTCCGCAGAGAGTGTGGTCAGCGCTGTGTGGTCATGAAGAGATGCTAACTATAGGAGTCTGCGTTTCTGGCCCCGTTATTTTCACTTTGTGTGAAGCACTTTTTTTGCTTATTTGTTTTTCTTTTTCCCCTGGTTCTTCTTCCTCCCTTCCCCTGCCAGGGTAAAGTGGCAGAGCGAGGCACACACCACACCCTCCTCAGCACCCCGGGCAGCTTGTACGCGGACCTCTGGAACACCCAGAACAACAGAGTCCTCAACAGCGGCAAGAACTCGGCCGAGCCGCCGGCCGAGCGTCTGTCCCAGAAGGAGGAGGAGAGGAAGAAATTGCAGGAGGAGATCCTCAACAGTGTGAAGGGCTGCGGGAACTGCTCCTGTTGAGAGAAGCTGCCACCTCCATGTTTCCTCATCCCTCACAGATGGCCTACGCTGGAATCCCTGGTCTGTGCGGTAATGGGGAGGAAGGGGGGTACATCCCCAGCACCAACCCAGCCAAACCCAGCCAAACCTCCACGCACGTCACTGCCTCTCCTCCTCTTCATGTGAATAAAGGCCACCGCTCGCCAAAATGAAGGAGGAGGAGGAGGAGCAGAACAGGGAGCAAGTGTGTTTAGCGCTGGCTGGTGTCCAGAGATAGAGCTTATATGCCAGTTGTCTCAGCTGAATGAAAGCATAAGAGACCTTGTATATCACATACGTGTGTGTAAGACATCTGTTAGTCAACATGGTTGCCCCCTCCTCATTTTTGACATCAGGTTTATTGACATCTTCAGTTGCACTGGAAACAGATGAGACAGAAGATTTAAGGACTTACATATGCCTCGATGTTGACACAGAATTTGTATTGATTTAATTTTTTAATTTATTAAGAAAATAAATTGAGCCGGTAGTTTGCTTTTTATATCAATGGTGTGTACATACTACAGTATATCCTCCGACTGGGGGATCACAGTTAAACCTTAACCTCGTCTGAACGACACTTTTTCTTGTAAAGCAGATACACGTTGTCCACAGTAATGTTTTCTGATGGTGTTCGCTTTTAAATTGTCACATTTTGTTGATAAATCAAAGAGGGGGACTACAACTTTATTAATATGTCAGGACTCCTCTGTGAGTTGCCAGAATGTCTCAGTCACATTTATAAATATAACACTCAGACTAACGGGGAGGAACTCTAATAAATCATGAATGCTTCTCACCACAACCGGAGCCACATTAAGAGACGACAACTCTTCCATATCATTTAGCCTCGGCTGGGGGACTACGTCTTCTGAGAAGTTATCAGTGGAGTTTCAACAGTGCTAACGCAGCTTTTTAGATGGTATGACCAGAGTACAGAGTTTTCCTCTGACTCTGTAGATGGATGTCCTCATTTTCTGAGGGCTGTTTTGATGGTGATATGCATATTTTGTTATATTCCTTATTGTATATCTATAAATGAAAAATGAATATTTGGGTGTGGATGCAACGATCTGAACCGTGTATTCTGGACTATGTTGATGCGTGAGCACACTTCAGACTAATAAATGTTGACTTTTGTCTAAATAACAAAGCTCCCAGATACTCTTTTTCTGATTAAGCCCGTATCAGACCAGCGTCTCCCATCCAGAGGACAGGTAGCCCTCTAAAACGCTCACGAAGAAGTAATGAAACAAAATCACATCTTCGCTTTTTATTCGTCAGAGGAATACATTTACCCTTTTAGGAGAAATGCTTATTTATTTGCTGGCTAATTTTGAAGGTGATCCATGCATGTCAGTGTTAAATGTGAACCCGCAGCAGCTGGCTAACTCAGTTTAGCATAAAAGAGTGTAAATAAGGGGAACGCTGCTGACCCAGCTCTGTCCAAAGGTGAACAAATCTGCATACCAGCAGCTCATTATTATATCTTGTTTAATACACACAAAGAGCATCCTGGTTTGCAGAGATGGGTTATTCTGCAGAGCTCACTCAAGAATAGTAACACTATATGTAAGATATCAAATATCTTACATATACCGTTTAATTAGTGTGCATGATATTATTACCTTTGGACAGAGACACTGCTTTGTTTCCAGGACAGTGCTAATAGAAGCTAAGTCAAGCTAATGGACTAATGGCTGTTGATCTCTCATCCAAAAAGTGAATAAACCCAGATCCCATAATCTCAAACTATGTCTTCAAATATACCCTGTAATATCACTTCTCCCACCGTCTAACAATATCCCATTCAAACAATCTGAGATCGTAATAATGATTCCTATTTCCTTCAAATGCTAATATGTTAATTTGGACAAGGAGTTGACTTTGTTCGAGTCATGAGCTAAAAAAGGAAAATGTTAGCAATATTGCATTGGTACTGTATTTGCATCAAAATCTTATTGATCACGTATTTAATTAATTGAATTTCCCCGTCTCATTAAAAGTGCCTAGATGCAGGAGCTTTATTAGCTCAGCACTGCGATGGTGAATTACATATGCAGTGATTGTTTTTTACATAAATCACAAAGGTAATTTTATCTTTGACATTTGCAGTTTAATACAAACCACATTCTTATATCCAGCGTCGCTTTGATTAACATCAGAGCGACGCTGGATTCTGAACAGGGTGTCCCCGATGAGTCAGTCCAAGATACTGTTTTAGATTTTGTATTTAGCCGGTTATTGATCTTTCGTCCGCAGAATCTGAGAGGATAAGACCTGTCATGGGGGCTGAAGCTATGGACACAACGGTGACACTGACACTCTCTTTGTGTTCATCGTCCACTGGACAGAATGACAGTGGATCCCCTTCAAGAACCCCAGCAGCTCTCCGGGTCCTCCTCTGGGACCGGGGACGTTAGATGACACTTTTTCGTGAGGCCTTTCGGTGGGATTATAATTGAAACCAAAGCGTGACAAAAACATCCACATAACGTTACAGAGAGGGGCCTGCTGCGCCCCATTGTGGCGCCTCCACCACCACCACCTCCCGAGGAAGTCGCACGTTACAGATGAAAGTAGACTTTGATAAAGCCCTGCTTAAAAAGGGAAGCAACTCGATGATTACCGGTTGGATGGGTCTCCTTTCATGCGTCAGATGTCCAGGCAGAGGAGTTGATGTTAATGGCGTCCTTCTAATCTAACCTGGGAAGAGATTATGAGACTATTCATTAGTGGCTCTCAATGCCGTTCAGCTGCTGCCCCTAACAGGTTATTCGCTAATTATTCAGCGAACATAACTCGCTATGATCTGCCTGGGTTCTCTGAAAGAGCCTCGGATATGGCGCGGTGCAGAATATTTTGCTTTTCCTCGCCTCTGCTGAGGCAAATCTTTGTGTGTGTCTGACGCGGTCAAGGACATAACACTCGAGTATTGAAGTTACCAAGCAATCTGAGATGGACTTACACAGAGAGGGTGTTTGCTTTCTTGCTATTTATGTTTGAAAAAAAATAAAAAAAAGGAGTCACGGGGGATTTTGTTCACTGACCCCCGATTGTTCTGTATGTCGTGCATGTGATTAGTAGTGTTGCGAGCTGTTTGTCTGAATGTCTCGAGGAGGTAATGAGGAAGCCATTTCCCTGTTTACCATGCAGCATTCTGCAGGCGCAAAGGAAGACAGACACACAAAGGCCTCTAATAATGTCCTTAATATGGGGCGCAGCAGGAGAGTCAGCCCCGAATGCAAACCGTGACCTTCCACTGGATGAGAGATTTCCAAAGAATATGCTCCTGATGAACAGAAAAGCATGATATCTCCTGCTTGCATCCACTCTTTCTTTCATTACCGTCCGCGCATGGCTACGTCATATGTGGTGCTTTAGTGCTGCTGCATTTAATATGTAGATCCTCCAAACATGCCCAAAGACCTGCATCCCCGGTCCCAAGAAAGCTGTTGAGAGAGCACAGGTGATAAGAGTGATTCGAGCACACACGTCAAATCCCCGCTGACCCTTCCTTGGCCCGCTGCTGAAGCCTTCTGCGCTTATTTTCATCATGATAACAGGCAGAGCGGGCTGAGACTCAGGGCGGTCCCTCTGCACCAGACAGTCAGCTCACTCCCATCCCACTACAATGGAACTAGTATGTGGCCAAGGGCGTCTACGCCTCGATAAATATGCATCGATGCCTCAGAGAAGATGTAGTTATTTCCACCGTTTTGTGTGGGAGTGTAAATTTATGTGCGTAATCCCTGTGTACTATATCAGTGCTCCTGGTCAAAATGAGAATGAATATTCACAAATGTGTGCACTCGCGCACACACAGCAGGTCCTTTTAAAGTCAATAAACGCAGATAGGGTGGTATTGCCATCTCTGCGCATACAGTGCGCTGCAGATGATGCAACCTCTGAGCAGAGCCTCGTTGATCCGGGCCACACATTTGTAATGTGCACATATGCTCGCAGCAGATACTAAACTTAAGAATCTCTCATGAATCTGAATGGGTTTGGTCCTGATAGGAGTCAAGGTCTTCCTTTTTTGGCACAATAAAAACAACTGAATATGATCAGATACATCAGATGATACTAAATGTCTCATTTAGACTCAATAGATCTTTTTTATTCCTTTTTTTGTGCAAAACTTGCAAAACTCCACTGAAAATGAAACCGCTTTTGGAGATCAGAGTTATTACTGTCTCGTCTAGGGTGAAAATCATCAGGTGACTGACACAGAACTGGTGGATATTTTAAATGTGACTGTGCTAGCTGTAAATCAGAAAAAGTCCCAGTAAGACGTCGCTGCTGTCAAAGAGTCCCACAGGGGCAGTCCCATTATTCACCGTCTAGGACGCAGCTCTGGGGTTTGTGTCTACGTGACATCATCATCATCACTACTACTGCTGTCTCTTTGTGGTTCAGCGAGAAACTTGATCAAAGCCACGTTACACGAAAACAGAAGTGACTTCTATTTTAGGAGAGATTGTCAGGTCAGGGCCTCAGTCTGCAAATAGACAAAACATAAGTGGTCAACATAACAGATAGGTGTGGCAAGAGTGAAACAAAAGCTAGAGCTCTATGTTAATTTGGTGATAACAAAGCTTTTTGCCTGTCCCCCTGTCATACAGTGGTTTTTCGAATAGATTCACATGAATCCCTGAGAGAACCTGCATGTACATTTCAGCTCCATGTTGGGTCAAGCTCAAAGCTGACAATTCAGACCAAGCGCCCCCCTCTCGGACCGTTTGGTCGGCCACAGTGCCCATAATCCAAAGATTGATTCATGCAGGTTACGACTCTGGTTTTCTTATTGGAGATTTCACACTGACTGTTGTTGGCACGGTGAGCGTCAAAGCCTGAAATTTCTGCATTTACATTCTGCTCTCAAAGCATTCAAGGCTTTAATTTTACATGAGCTTGAATGGCGGAGCCACCTCCTGTGGATTTGTTCAAACTTTAAAAAGAATCTGCACATTTTCCATCACATAATTCAGAACATCTATCCAGCTGCTCAACCTGAAAAACCAGATGAGGTAAATCATCATGTCAAATCTGTCACATGCTGTCAGTCTGTACTGCCTAATAACTGTTTACTGTACATGTGTTTGTCTCGACATATAACAATGATTTAGATATAATTAGTAAAAGCTGTCCCTGTATCAACTGCAGTCAACAAATAATAAGTGTAAATGTATTTACTTTCAGAAACAAAAGGAGAGCGCCTGATGCTCAGTGCAGTGATAAAGTAAGAACAATGATTGTGTGACTCATTCCCAGTGGAAACGACACAAACGTTTTTTTTTTCCTACAAAAAGTGTCGAGTGAAACTTCTGAAACTTCATGTCTGTGTAAAATTAAACAAAAAAAGAAAGAAAAAACAAGAATAAGAAGCAGAATTTGGACCAGTAAAAGCCTCCAGCTGTGATGGACAGCTGTTTGGGGATTGCATTTAGTGAGCTTGTCAGTGAAGCTGTTTTTCCGAAATGCAGAAATGCAAACAATTTGTCATTTTTCATTTCTGGTTCCTGCATATCATTTCATCTAATTTGCATTGCGGTATTTATTTATTTATTTACTTATTTATTTTTTTTCAGTCAGCCAGCTGTGAGTTTAGTGGAAGACATCAAGGGTGCAGAATGTGCATGAATTTCTACTGTTTAATTTCTCCTCATGTCAAAACTATAGGAACACCTGACTCGTTTGTGGCTAACCTCTTATTACCAGCCTTTTGTGATATGGTTTTATATCATTTTTTTTTTTGTTGTTGTTGTTTCCAGACAGGGCGGCACAGTGGTGAGGTGGTTAGCACTGATGCCTCACAGCAAGAAGGTCCCGGGTTCGAATCCATGGGGCGACTGGGCCTTTCTGTGTGGAGTTTGCATGTTCTCCCTGTGCCTGTGTGGGTACTCTCCAGGTACTCCGGCTTCCTCCCACCGTCCAAAGACATGCTCATTAGGTTAATTGGTGATTCTAAATTGGCCGTGTGCATGTGAGTGTGAATGGTTGTCTGTTTCTCTGTGTTAGCCCTGTGATAGACTGGCGACCTGTCCAGGGTGTACCCCGCCTCTCGCCCGATGACAGCTGGGATAGGCTCCAGCAGACCCCCGCGACCCTTAACAGGAATAAGCGGGTATAGTAGATAAATGAATGAATGAATGTTTCCAGACACACTGGAAGAGCTTTATTTTTAGCTGCTTTTTCAGCATAAGAATCATGTTTATTGCTACGTGTTTCGTGCAATAAATATAAATCTAAGAAAGACATGAAAGCATTATGAAAAGTACAAAGAATATATAAAAAGTCTGGATTTAAATGAAGAAGGAGCTGTTTCACATTGGAAAGAAACTGCACAATTCATTGCAGTCATCTAATATATATTGCTTTATGCAATATATATAGACGCACACATGCTTTAAGAGTCTGTGCATGTGCGTGTCAGGGGGTGCTTCACTACTAAACATTCATAAGAATAATGCTAATACCTTTATAACACTTTATTATGCCATATTTATGCTATTGGGAGAAGAAATAGTACTTTTTGAAGCCATTTTGTCTGAATGGCTTCCCCCAATAACCAAACACTTAAAATTCTTCCCAGCCCAAAATATACATGCACATTCATAAATTCTGGAGGTAACATGTAACCTTGAGTGTGAATTTGTACAGCCGAGCGTATGACTCTTCACACTGAACCCGCAGTACTGCAGTACTTTAGTGTAAAAACACGAAAGAAAGTCTGTAATTATAGCAGCATGAAAATGTTCTCCTCCTGTCAGCTTTGAGTTTTGTTATTAACTTGCGGCGCTAAATGAAGCCTTAATCTAATTTGTGTCTTTCTTAAAAACACCTGTAACGACGACTGCGGCTGAAAAGGTATTTTAAGAAGCGTGGATATGATTTCTGTTACTATGGAGTCACTATGGAGATCATTAGCATACGTCTTGTTCTTTGCGTTTAAACTGAAAACACAGCTAATAAAATAAGTGCTACTCTATCTATCGCCAAGGTAATTTGCAGCGTGTGCGTGTGCTCAGACAGTAATAAATAGACAGATAGATACAGTGAATCAAGGCACGGCTATGAGCGTGTACCGACAGGAGAAGGAGTTCAACGTCAGCCTGTCTTTACATGTGACACCAGTAATGAGTGTGGGACTGAGGTGCAGGGCAAGAACAGTTTCTGTCTTTTGCGCTGGGGGCCATTACATCTCAATCATGTAACCACACAACAGGAAATAGCATGTTTGGTTTGAATGATTTGTTTAGTGCAGTGCTTCTCTTTCATTGATCATTACTTAGATCGCTCACAGGCCGTCACAGCACGGATGCCTCAACATTTACATCTAATGGTGAACGTTTAGAGAAGACACGTCTTTAGTGATGTTAGGGTTGAAACAGTGAGTTGGACTAATATCAAGTAGCTAAGTGATAGACATTTATAGATTTATAGACCATTTATATAATCCATCAATAATAATCAAAGATGACTACTTTCTTTGTCTTCTTCTTCTTACAGTCCACACAGGAATCCATTCCTGTGTATAATCTGTCTCTACAAGCTTAAAAAAAAAACCTCTTTATGTCGATGTGAAAGGACCGTTTCAGACAAGTGAACAGTTAAGTACCTGAATTAGGGTTCTGTCTGTAAGACGTTAGAGAATAGACAAAAAGTTGTGTCATTAGTACTCAGAGCCCAGTGTAACATCTTTGCATGTCAAGTTTAATCAGACAAAAACCTGAAGATATTCAAAAGGGGGAAAAAAATAAATAAATAAAATGGAGAAAGCAGCGTATAGATGAACGTTTACACTTGATCGGCCGTGCACACGGTATCACAGCTGACACCCCGTCAATACTCAGTTAGCTGATGAATTGTTTTGGGCTCCGTAGATTAGTCAAACAATTAATTGTTTTCATTTGCTGGATGAAGCCTCTTATGTGTCGGGGCTTTGTTGGTTTTCTTTGTCAGTGACAAACTTTGAGTCAATCGGAAACAGTGGCCCCTGATGAATGATAGGAGGCACGTGTCCCTGCTGTCTGACATTTGCGACATCAGCTATAGTGATCTGTACTTTTAGAGCGACACGGTGCAATAGCATGTACAGACAAGTGTACTAGAAACACCAACACTGTGCTGTGTCACTATCATTTTCCACATGCATTGATGCCAGCTCAGCCTTTGAGAATTATTCAAATCATAATTTTTCTATATTGCTTTTAGTTGTTTGCTATTTTTGCACCTCATTGTGCCGCTGTCATGCTCTCCGTGCTGCTGCAACACTGCACAATACACCAATGTGGCCAGCTGTAAAGGATTATCTCACTATATCCTGTATTTTATAGCTAGATGATCAGCAAATCAGCATATTAATAGCTGATGAAAACAAATGTGACTGCAGTTGCACACCAAAAGATGTCTGCTCTGAATATACGGTTGTGTCTGTTTCATATTTATGCTTGTGGACTTGCAGCAGCGCTTGGTTTTACCTTCTTCTTATTTTCCTGCTGTTAATGTTTTGCTCCACACACCCAGATAAATCCATTGTGTGTCACATACCTACTGAAATCAGATCCTGACTGTACCCTGAAACTTTGGGACCCCAGAGGCAACCATATTTGTGCTCTAATAGGTCTAATTCTTCACTATGCATCCATGAAATCAACCATTTAGCCAAAATTATGCAAATGCTTTTTTTATTTAAATACAGATTTTTATGTAGTCTAAAGGTCTGATCGGTTGGTGGGTTGAATGATCGTTTTTTTCTGGTTTGCAGATCTAATTCGGAGAGGGAGAAAGAGAAAGAGAAAGAGAGAGAGACAGAGAAAGAGAAAGAGAAAGAGAGAGAGACAGAGAGAGAGAGAGAGAGAGAGAGACCCTCAAGTCTGTCCAAATATTGCTTCCAGTCCAGTACGCGTTATGAGTGGTCCTATCATCCAACACAGGCAAACATGAGTAGCCTATTCATTATTCATGTCATTGCAGTTGCCCTGTTATGATACAGTCGTATTTGGAGTGGGCTACCTGATTTGCTCAGCGCGTCCGTCAAAGCAGTGCGTGGCCCTGCGTCGGCTGGCTGTGCGCGCTCATAGGTCGGACCGAGAAGAATCGGAGGGGGAGCAAAGCAAAGTGCGCGCCTACGAGACTGCGCGTCGCAAGGAGGGGGAGAGGTCCAGCTGCAAAAAAAAAAAAAAAAAAAAAAAAAAAAAAAAAAGAGAAAAGAGAAAAAGAAAAAAAATACGCCGTGACAATGGCAACATCAAGCATCTCGTAAAAAAAAAAAGGTAGATACCAGGCGAGGGGGCGCCGCGGATCGGGAGTCGGGAGTTTGACGGCCCCTGTTTGTCCTGAGAAAAGCGGCGATATTAGGACATGCTGGCTGCCCTATAGCGCGTTTCCTGGAATACGAATTCTTCCGTAATTGAAAATGGAGCGGCGGGGGAGAGGAGAGTCGCGCTGTCTCCATCATTGAGAGGCGCGTCCACCTGCTATTACTGGAGGCCCGGGCTGCTGCTGCTGCTGGTGCTGGTGGTGCTGCTGGTGGTGGTGGTGGCGGGGAGGGTGGGGGGGGACATGCAGGGGAAGTGTTTGCATTTCGGGGGAAAGACGCATCTCTGATACTGTCCAGGGCAGCTGAGGAGGATCCCATTGCGGCGGGGAGAAAGACGCAGTTCGGGCGCACACACGCTCTGGAGGTAGGCAGTGAAATCGTTATTATGCTGCTATTCAGCGTGCCGTGTGTATTTGAACAGGCGGCGAGCTCTATTAGGTATGCACATGACAGCTTGATTTATACACACGCCGCTTTATATCCCCCGATTTGGTCTGATCGGACATTTTATTCAAAGGGAGAACACACCATGCATGCGGTGTAGTAGCAGCACCTCCTTGGGACAGCTGTCGTAGCCTACATTCATTCGTCTCTTCTCCATCGATTACCTCTTCCTCTGCGAAAAAATACCCCTACTTACTTAAAGCACGGGCTCTGACTTATTCGCTTAAGGCTCGGAAATCCAACACAAATACAGATGCCACGTGTGGTTGCTTCGTATTGAAGCCAGTTACCTTCCACTGTTTGTGTGTTTTGGAGACAAACAGTGGCCTGTGGACGTCATTTTGAATCAACGTTATGCATCCCGAGCAGCACTGCCCCAAAATGAATAAGGAATGAATAAAGGGGAATAATCTATAGTCCAAACTAATGAATGATTCATGAATGGGCTATTGAAACCTAATGGGATAACACATCATCTTACAGCTATAGGCCCCTCCACTGTGATATGGCCAATAAATGATTCATAAACGGTTTATAAGCACAGATTCTTTAAAAGAAAATGGCCTAAAGATTATGATAGCGGGGCACACACAGGTGCACCGAGGCATGTGTGAATGCCTGCACTGTCGGGTCACTAGATCAGTAGCTTACTGTGTCTGCGCTCCCCTTTAAGGATGCCTTCATGACAGATGTTTACTGGATGTCCCAGGCAGCCACACTGAAAGCCAGACAAGCCGTGCTGAAAAATAATGAGCTGCAGCCCTTAATAACAGCCTCTGTTCTTGGATTTGTGGAGGTGTAACTTTGTTTTAAATAGGATTTTAATTGGATTAAATTTTAACGAGCTACAAATTTGCCTAGCTGATGTTTATTGGGATGCCTTGTAAGACGGGATTTTTGAATAAGAACTTGGAGAATTTTCTCGACACAGTTAATGATCTGCGCTGCACACAGTCGTTGACCTGACGTGACTTGGTTTGATTTAAGTTTGTGGCAAATTCGACGGGTTGCTTTGGACTTTTCGGCGTGCTCCGGGGTGCTTGTTGGAGTATTTGCATATAAAATGCTTTGTAATGTTAAACTGCAAGGGCCCAGGGTTCGGTTACGGCGGGTTGTTAGCAAAATGCTTGTCACTGCCCTCTCCTTCCCCAAATGTGAAGACAGCAGTGGAAACCAGATGGAAAGCCATGCATTGATTGAGTCAAAGAGAGCCTATAAGAGGCCCAAATTGAGTTGACACGTTGATGGGGGTGTCATTATCATGTGTGACGGCACAGTGTGCCATTGGGCTCGAGGCGATGTGACATGTTGGAGGGGAGAGGGCCTCGTTGCTCCGGCCGCCCGGCCTTGTTTGAAGATCACAGATGCGGAAACTACGATAGCTATCATATCAACTGTGTCTTCGTTCTGTGATCTGCCACCAAGCGAGCCGCGGAGATTTGCCTTTGCAGCGTTTGCCATTTACATCTCCTCCTGGTCAGTCTCATTGCTCTCACTAAAGTACCATTTTCTGTTCAGTTTAAATTGGGTGAGAAATTGAGCCCAATGACACATTTCAACACCATGGCTCAGTTCCACAGTAGCAAGGACGGCGCTGGCAGGTTCTCTAAAAATGTGTTTAAAATGCTATCCGAGCGTCATGTTGCAGCAATAAAACCAGGAGCTTGTGTACATAGCCTCTTATCTTCCCCTGTCCATGTGTGCTCTGTGGCTTCTCCTCGGCTTCAGCCTTAGGCACATGTGCTTGGGCTCTACTAGCATGTCTCTCAGATGGGAGGGAGTCTCAATTATACACAAAGAACTGATCCTCATCAGTCATCCCTCTTCTCACAAGTGGACAGGTTCTTCATATATGAGCATCATGCTTCTAGTCAATAATATTGGTCTTGTATATTGTGATCACTACAAAGCAGGATGAGGAAAGGACACATCATGACACACTGCAGTATTAAACACCCATTTTGTGTCAGTGACTGATTGATTGATTGATTTTTTTTGTCATTTAGAGATCCCAGTTCACTCGTGTTACATGTTCTGACTTTTACAAATGGCAGAGAACAGGTGGGAACATCTCGCAAAGCCTACAGAAAACGGCTTTCCTTGCATGTATGTAGCCCCCGCTGTGTCTTCATGTCTGGAGTGCTGCAGTTTCCTCTGCTCATTGTATTGTGATATTAAAGAAGCACCTTGGCTCTGGCTCGGCTCATGTGGAAGCATGCTGAGGCCATCAGGACGGACTGCATGCATGAGCATGCTGTGTTTATGTCAGGCCACTGTATGCGGAGGCCCGCTGTGTCGACCCCCAGCCCTGAGTTTGGGCTGTGACATGCTGGCCGCGGCCCAGCAGAGGCACTCGTTCTCTGTTCTGCTGAGTTCTGTAATTAAAGGCAGAGGTAAGTCCAGGGGAAAAGGCTGGGCTCTGATTGCTTTTCATGGCCGCGAGGAGAGAGCTGCAGCGTGTCCTGGGGGACCGAGGCGCTGCTGAGCTCTTTGCTGCCTGCTCTGCCCCCCAGACGGGGAGCTGATCCAGGAAGACACACACGTTTGTACTCACACGCTGCTAGCATGCTCATGTGCAAACGCGCAAACGTACTCGAACGCGTTCTGCTGCGCTCGCACTCACACACACATGCCCTGAAACATGCATGCACAGTGGCTGAGAGAAGCAAAAATTACATCTGTAGCTGACAGGCAAACTGTGCTGTTCTACTTTATAGAATGCCCCGTTTTGGAAAAATATGTGTCAGTGCGAGGCGCGAGGTGCTGAGGCAAAACTGTTACAGTGCACTAATGAATTAAAAACAATGCAATCAGAAAGACATTAAGGTTCTCTGCCTTGATTGGCTGCTCTTTGGCATTGACAGAGCAGTTGATGTGTGATTGGGCTAAGCGTAGATGTGTGCAGAGGCTGCCGGTGGCTGTGCCCCCGCCCCTCGCTTTTCACTTCCATAGCAGCAGCAGCAGCAGCAGCCAAACCGGTGAGGGCAGCTCTGCACTCGGAGGGCTGGGCAAACATGGACATGCTCACATATAGGATCTGGGTGGGCCTCTGTGCTTTTAAAAAAAGATGGGGGAAAATGGCCTCGGCCCTCTCCTCTCCTCTCCTCTGTCTGTGGATTCATTCACGGCGGCGTGCTAGTTAAAGCACACTGAGGGGTTTAAACCACCACATGCCTTACAAGCCCTATCAGAGAGACTCCCGTGGCCGGCCGAGGCAATCGCACTTTGAGGATGGAAGGTCTGACAAAAAGGGAGCGAGGAAATGATATTCCGGTGCCAAGTCCAGCCACGTTTTTGCGCCGTGTTCATGAATTAGTTCTGCCAGGATAATTAAAGTAATGCATCAGGATTTCAGCCATTAACAAATAAAAGTCCAATTAAACTGGGGTCTATTAAACCACTTTCCGCATTGCCTACTTGATCTCAATATGTAGGCTGGTGGCCACTGGGACCGTGAGCATGCAGGCCTGACGTTCATAGCTCATTTCCTGCTTCCACATCAGACCCTTATATTGCAGATGGATAGATAATGTGAAATTTCCCCAGTCCTGCTCGCACTCTCCTGGGCCCCCTTGCATTTCAGCTCGTGGGATTCTTGAAACAGATAGTGGGGATGTGATGCAGGGAAATTTGAGAAGGAGCCGAAAGAGGTGGAGATTTAATGCAGTGGACACAGGTGCACTGACATGAATGGTGTGAAAGCGCCATATTCACAACATGACTCGGGAGGGAGGAAGCTATATGACAGGGCTGGATTTTAATTGGTTTCACACAGTGTGCTCCTATGTATTGTTCCCTTTGTAATGGCACACATAGTGGCAATAACAGCCCCGGATTTTGTTATATAATAACACTAATAGATTCTCCTTGTCTGCAATGCCCCTTGTCTAATTTGGACGTGATGCTTTTTTTTTTTTTTCTTGATGTTTGAGCCGTAGGAGCTCCATATTCATGGTACGCTGGATGTGTACACTATCAGGGTCCTGAACGCTGGAATAATAAGCCACCTTCATTAGCTTTATTTTTGATTTGGTGGCCAGGAAAAGAGGGGGAGGTGGGTGAGATGAAATAAAGGGGTTGATGAAGAGAAAGGGACCAAAACATTGGTTAGGATGCACAGAGAGAGAGAGAGAGAGAGAGAGAGAGAGGAAAAAACAGAGGAGCTGCCTGGGAGAGGGGGGATGGACATGGTGGGAAGATTAGAGGAAAGGCTGGACAGACACAAGGGAGAGACATAGTTACTGTTGGTGGTGGGGGTTCAGGGTGCGTCTTTCCAGTACAGCCAGTTGGAACAAACAAACGGCCGCGAGACAGACAGCGTTGTTTCTAATGGGAGAGAAGCTCGCTGTGCCCTGGATGTTTCCCTGCACCTTTCATTTTCTAAATGCTGTTTTGTCTGTTCACCACTTAACAAGCCACCAGTGCCTCCGAAAGAAACCACGCTTTATTTGCTGCTGTACATAATTACCAGCCATTCAAGACAGCCTTGTTTGCTACTCTAAACGATGTTGTGAATTTATGTACAAATAAGAGACAGGCTATATTTTGCCGTAAATCTTTTTTCACAGCCTACGAGTTCGTAGGTAGGTTTAGAAAATCCACGTCGTGAGTGTGCTGGCGAGTTTTCGATCAGGGGTCTGTTGCAATTCATTTCTTTTTAATTGCGCTGCTGTTGGCGGGGAACTGCGGCGTTTGTGGCCTAATCAAACATTAGCGCTAGCTGAATCGAGCGGCTGTTTTTTTTTTTTATTATTATTATTTTATCGTAGTTTGCGGTTGATGCGGGGGAGCAGGAGGGCAAGACGCCTGTTGATGCAGCGGCCTTCCTGTCAGATACAGTCAGCTGACGTACGCCGCTTTACTTTTCATTTACCGTAGCACGCCAGAGGCGAAACATAATCCGCGCGCAGCACATCTAAGCACAAGTCAAACGAGAAATGTTTTTGAATATCTTAACACAGAGGATGTGAAGTGGATTGCAGACATGAATTTCAAGTTGGATCTGACCCTGATCTGTTGGATGATGTTGCTGATGATACAACAGCATGACTGCTATTCTACTACGGGTAATAATTATAATCATTCACAGCTAGTGGTCCTTGTCACAGGAGTGGGGCACAATGGAAATAATAATTAGGACTTCTCATTTCACATGCATCGCAGGAGAGTGTATGAAGTGTGCACTGTGTCTCTTTGACTTCTAGGATGTACAGCTGTGTGTATACTCGCCTGTTTCCCTGTGTGTGTTAGCTCCGGCGCGCCTCACTAACATTTTCTGCTGGCTCTGGGTTTTCTTCAGCTTTGTGACTCCTGTTATTTCTCACACAGCGCACGCAGACAGTCCCACACAAACACGCTGTATATTTTACATGGTGACAGTGACCCACTCTTTGCTGTCATAAACAAGCAGCTAATTGTAGCATAAAGAGACTTGAAGGGCCAGGACGTCGGCTTTCGCGTTTATTCCGGGCTCACCCCTGACAGCGACGCTCGGTGACGTGCCGAAGCCCTGCCACGCACAAACAGACATTTTTCAGCTCGCTATCTCTCGGTGCTCTTCTAACCCATTTCCCCAAGTCATCCTTCAGCGACACTGTCAGAATGCAGCCCACATATATCACAGTTGAGCCAGTAAAACGTTCTCCAGAAGGAGTCAAATGTGCACCTCGGTGCAGCCGCCGCTGATAAAAGAGCTAATTCATCATTTAGTCACACAAAGCCTCCGAGATTCTTTGTAATATTTTGTATACTGTCGGAATTCAAGATGTCTGGATTCACTAAACAGTCTCTTTGTAAAACCAGTGCTGGTGTCGGGCTATCTTTTGAAGGAAGAGCCGCATTTATTTATCGTTTTATGCATGCGATGCTAGTTTTAATTGGTGTTCATGTCCTTCCACAGACAAAGAAAACCACTACTCAGAAATAAGTATATCAATTTAATCAAGGTTGTACGTCGACCCTTTCTGAACTTTCTTTCTTTTTTCTTTTTCATACTGACTGGCTGTGTTTTTGGGCAACGCTGACTGCTTTTTTTCCAGTATTGTTTACTTAATTTTTCATCATATATCCTGATGAGAATTGTTCTTCAGCTCCCTTTTAAACTGTAGGATTTAATTAAAGCGAAGTTCCCATTTGGCTGTTTTGTGATAAGACTGCGGTAAGCTCCTAAATTGGGAGCATCTGCTGCATTTCTTTGACTTATTTAACATGAAACTGAATATTTTAAGGTCTTGGGCTGTTAGTCCGACGAAAGAGGAAGTCAGCAGATAATGAAAATAATCCTTGGTTGCAGCTTAGGTAGAGGTGGAGTTAGCGATTCTAATCCACTACTTTTTCTTTCTTTTCTTTTCTTTTTTGTCAAATTCAGCAAATATCTCCTCACGCTCCAGTAGCTGTCTGTACGCAGTAAATAAATAAAAAAATAAAATAAAAATCTGGTGTTTTTGAACAGTGCTGGCTCTGTAAATTGCTAAAAACAAAGAATATGGGCTTGGAGTGATTCACATGACACATTTTCAGTAAACCAGCAGCACTCAGGCTCAGGACAAGAGGTAAGAGGAAGGAAGGAGAGAGATCTGGCAACCATCTGTACTGTAAACGGACACTATATCTGGCACATGATATGCTCAACTCTAAAAAGAGTCCAAGAGGAGAAGGTCAGAAGAAGGAAAAACTGAAAAAGAAGGTGTCGCGTTGCCCGGGATTTGTAATGGCGGAGAGACCTAAGACCTATGTGACATATGTGTGGATTATAGGTTTGTGCCGAAAGCTAACCATGATGGAGACATCAGGTTTGATGATAGTAATATGTCTGTTGTTAGTGTCGTTGCCTTGGCAATGCGCCTCCCTGAATTTTCGGGGCCTGGGCTTTAAAAGGAGCTCTGAAGGGAAGCCTCTGTGTGCTGGGCTGCTGATTTCAAATATCAGCAGTCTTTGTCAACAACTCCATGATTTCACTTTGATTTCGTCCCAGGGAACTCTTTGGAATCGCCATCAAACCCTTTTGCAAATGCTGCACAGCTATGCTATGAACGTGCTGCATTTTCTAATATGCGTATTGGTGCACCAGAAACACATGTATCTGCACTCACCGCTACAGGCAGCGACTTGGAAAAACCTGATTCAGTAACATACTACTAATTAGGATAAGCAGTGATTTAAAGCACCGTTCCCTTTATCTGTCCAGTTCTACTTCCTGTTTGATCATTTTCCTCTCTGTTCTGTTTCTGTCACTGTGGGCTAAATACTTTGGGAGCATCACAAAACCAGGTTTTTTCCTTTTATATTCAAATGACGTTGTGTATAACCAGCTCCTCTGAGATCCGTCTCTGAGGTGTGTGTGTGTGTCTGTGTATACGCTCATGCGTGAGTGCACCTTTTTGCCTTTTGTGTTCACTATTTGGGATTTGCTTATGGTTTATGTATGCCGGTAATTCCACTGAGGGAAACTCTTTGTCAGGGGAGAGCTGGTGTACAGTCTGCATGCATTCTTTATAGCCATATGATCTAATAGGTCTAAAACCTGCTATCAAAGATGTATGCTGCTGCAGTGTTTTGGCTCGAGTGATGAGGCCTCTAGAGAGCCGGTGTATCTGTGTGCATTGTGCCCGGTGTATGTGCTACGGTATGTGTGTTTACGCGTGTGTGTGTGCCTATGCATGAATTATCAGTTTTAGGGGCAGCCACAGCTACTAGAAGCTCTCTGACTGTGCTGACTGTTAATCCCAGGATGCTGTGAGTCTACCTGGACTTAGTGACCTGACGGAAAATTAGCAATAACAAACACCGTAGCACGCCGTCTGCATCGCTCTCTTATGGTCTTACAAATCTGCCCACGACTATTGAGACGCCGCGGTGAATGCAGTGACAGTCTGCCAAGC
Source organism: Chelon labrosus (assembly GCF_963514085.1). NCBI lineage: Eukaryota > Metazoa > Chordata > Actinopteri > Mugiliformes > Mugilidae > Chelon > Chelon labrosus. Next base: position 16,097,990 of record NC_140358.1, read on the forward strand.
ATTTGGAGATATGAATGTGTACGTACGCATGTGCACATGCTTACTTGGCCCCACGAGCTCCTATGTGGGCACGGGAGTTTGTTTTTAATGCGCCGCATGAGTCGGCCCTCATTTGTATAAGAGTGAAATATTTTTTTTCATCGTTCTCTGTGCAAAATGATAACGAGCGAATGCAGTTATTTGGATAGCTCTGTGTGCCTACAAGGAAAACATATTCCAGTGACAAAAGCTCCATTGTTGAGAGAAAAGCAAAAAAAAAAAAAAAAAAATTGTAACAATTTACACTTTGACTCCATCTCTGGAGGCTTTACGAAATGTTAATTTAAGTTCCCATTATGAAATGTATTTAAGGGAGACTAAGAATTAATTCCATTATTCTTGGATGCAGCTGGGGCCTCTGTATCCGTCGAGACGGTTTTCTGCTCCCTCCTGAGACCTGTGGGTTTTCCCATCACTTTTAAAATCAATTACCTTTCTACCTCCCTCGCCTCTCCAACTCTCTCTAAGTACTCTTGTCATATTCTTCATTAGAAAACCCACCACTTCACCTATAGCTACTATGAACACCTCAACTGGAACTGTGTATTTTTAAGTGTTCCTGGCACAATTGAGTGTCTCTCTCTGATTTATTAATATGTCTTACACGGTGGCGTATAGGTGCAGGCCTGTGCAGGAGTGTAGACAATGTTGCTGCCTCGGTTATAAATAGGAAGACAATCTGTGGCTAGCTAAGACCTGTTAGTCCTATGTGACACTAAAGCCACAACAAAGGCATTGGTGTGCTGCTGCTGCTGCTGCTGAGGAGCGTCTGCAGCCCTTGGGAGAGATTGTGTTATTCTCCCTCGTGCGCCATCTCACAAACATCTCACTGCACTAACTGAGGGGAATAAGCATGGATGGGCTTGACGGCTGCTTCCTATTTTAGTCATCGGCAGGTAGGCGGATGAGTTGAACTGTGGAGGATCTCTGTGCAGCGAAGTCTTCGTCTAATTAGTTTGTCTAATTATGTCTTTGTGCTGGAAATTTCTCAAATTAGTGGTATCGTGCAGAATGTGAGCATGCTCATTATGGTTGTCATGAGAATTGTTGCGGCAGTTGGAGAAGAGAGGGGAAAGGGAGAGGGAGCGAAGGAGTGTCACTGGACCCAAAAGCTCTCTGTGGTCTAAATCCCTTTATCAAACACAAATACCTTGTAATGGGAGATGCGGCGCCCGGCTTCGTCCCAGGAATTCACAGGGAAAATGTTACGTTTGCCGGTGAGACAGCCCCCCGAACCTCCACCCTCGCCTCTCTCTCCCTGAGCAGGGGCTGCACCTATTTGTGGCAGACCACAAAAAGGTCCCCTTTGATTTCCCTTCCTTGTATGTCAGCTGCAAGAGTGTCACAGCATCAGGCTTGTAAGTGTCTCACATGGAGACACTTTTTGATTTTCCCTCCTCGCGAGGTGCCACAGCATCAGGGATGAAGACCCCCCCACCACCACCACCACCCCCTCCCCTCCTCCTCCTCCTCCTCCTCCTCCTCCCTCTCCTCACCATCAGCGGTAACTCCGAGCTGTTTCTCCTGGTGACCAAGTGAGGACAAGCGTCCCGGATCACCTGCCAACTAGCAAGCCATTTTCCCTCCCTCCTCTCCATGTCTTCTCCTCTTTCTTTCTTTCCTTCCATCCCTCTCTCTCTCTCTCCATTTGCCACCATCGCACTTTCTCTACCTCCTTCTCCCTTTTCACTCCATCCCTCTCTCTCCCTCTCTCTCTCTCCTTCCCCCACTCCTGGACCTACAGTAATTGGTATTCCGAGTGGCAGCTGGGATCCATACAAACATAGCAGACAGAGGGAGAGAGAGAGAGCGAGTGAGGCAGAGTGTGTGTGAGAGAGAGAAAGACATGGAGGCAGAGAGAAAGAGAAAGCCAGCAAGTCAATACGCTGGTTCATTAGAGCACTGAGTCACAGTGGCCGCTGCCTCGTTTGTTTGTGTTTGTCCAATACTCTGTCTTAAGCAGAGCCCACCGCCTCTGTCCGCTCACACTGGCAAACCTGACAGCAACACACCCCAGGCTGCCTGGTCGCCTGTGATACGGGCTTTTCTGTGCCTGTGAGTATTTGGACATAGCGGCTTATGAAATAATTACCAAATCAATAGCTACGAATTAAGCAAAGTGAGGACTTTTCTTCTAACTCTCACTAACCTAGTCCAAGTTCAATGTGAGAGCGAGGCCAGTATGGACATTGGCCTCGTGTATATATATATATATATATATATATATACCACTGGCCTGTGTACTATTCCATATCAGGCTGCAATTGAGTTATGTTTTCCATGACTGATTATGTGTCAGCAATATGTGATATTTTTGACCGGATTAACCGAGGTGTTGATGAGACGCGCAGCGACGAGAAATAGCAGGTCCTGATTATGACAGCGAATGTAAAGAAGACAGGCCAGTTCTCAGAAATGGAATTTAGAGATGAGGGGGAGACAGAGAAAGAGAGAGAGAGAGAGAGGGGCTCCATTAGGAAACAAAAATAGGATTCTGCAGTTATTGAAAATATGAAAGTGGATGTTCCAAAAAACAAGAGAGAGGAGTGTTCTCTGGTCACGGCGAGCTGAGAGCAGACCACTTGTCAGGATATTGAAAGAGAGGGAGATGGAAGGGGAGAGGCAGGTTAAGAGAAAGGGCTGAAATGGCCTGTTCTTCTCTTCAAGGCCTGTTTATTTTGGAGGAAATAGTAATATGTCTGTGTGGTTGTCTGGCCAGGGCTGCTGGCTCCCAGGGCCCTCGTGGTGCAGGGTGACCTCTCATTACCACTGCTTGAGGGAGCGTGAAACGGAGGAGATCACTCCAAAGGGCAGCTGTGTAGATGCGCCTAACCTTTTAAACCATCGGAATACGTCAACCATACAAATAACTCATTAACCTTATCCATTTAAATGAAAAGCTCCTACTTTTATCCCACACCCCTTCCTCTTTCCAGTATTAGATTTGTTTAATTGGCCATTGCGCATGATGAAAATGGCGAGTCCCTCCGCAACGTGGCGTGGTCACGGGAGCCATAGAGGGGAGCAGCGGGGATGTGGCCCCCTTTGCCTCAACACTTAATGAAGCTGCTTTAGGACTTGGGCGAGGAGGGGGAAGAGAATTGAAGGGTTGCGGAGGTGAAAGCGTGTTAGCATATGTGTGTATGTTGTTTAGGAAGTGGCCTCCAGCTCCGTCCAGTAGCACAGGAGGGCATTGATTGGAGGAGCTCAATAGCTCGGGCCTTTTAATCACCTCACTCAGAGGCTGCATTGTCCCACAGGTCTGGAGAATAAGCGCTGCTAATACCCCAGTGCATATGCACACAGCCACTGGCTCCCAGCTCCTCACAGACCCACACAGGGGCTAATCAATAGGCCTGATTACCAACAGGGAGGCAGACCGTCCTTTGTTCTCATTTGTCCAAAGAAAAGCAAGCCCCCCCCCACCCCCTTCCCGAACATCTTGCCAACTTCCCTGCATTCAGACACAATCTGGTTTAAAGACCACGACTGTGATGTTTCTCCTGTTTGTGATGAGAAAATTGACCCGCTGCGCCTCGAGTTGGATCTGAGAGAGTCAAACGTCGAGCGCTAACAACCTCCGAGTCTAGAATAATGTGCCGTTCTGACCCAGTTGTAAAGAAAACATTTAGACTTACACATCAGGCTTCTAAAAACGGCATTTTCTCTCACCCTCACTCTGTTTTGCACTCCATCTCCATCTCTCTCCCTCTCTCTCTCTCTCTCTCTCCTTCCCTCAATCTGTCTCTCTGCCTCCTTGGCTGTCATATCTCTTTATACTGTTTAGAAATGCTGTACATTGTGTTACAGGGTTGTGACTGATAGCCTGCCAATTTCAGCTGTGGCACATCAGAGAGTCTAACCCCCCCCGCCCCCCCACCCCCCAACACCGAACACAGCGAGATACACATTAAAGCCGTGACAGTGTGCTCCTTTTTACTGCTCTCACTGATTCCATACCGGCCGATTAAGCGTTTCATAAGGAAACCGGGTTTTTATTTATTATTGAGAGAGCCCCCGTGAAAACACAGTGGCCAAAAAAACTGCAGCAGAGAGAAGAGTGCCTCGATGCAGGAAAACACAGAGACTCCCTCCTGGTGTGGTTTGCGTTGCAGACGTGCTGCAGAGCAATAGACAAGAATTATTGTTCTCTCTCATCAGAGATTCTGAGGCCATTTATATTTCCATCTGCACAGCCTATCAATAAGCCCCTAAGCCGGGTTTCAAAAACTAATAACATCAATGACTTTAAAAGGGAAAACAAATATCAAAGAAAGGCGGCGTATTAGCAGCCAGAGACGGTGGGTGAATATCGAGATTTGAGTTTGCCGACGGTCTGAAGGGCAGGGTACTGTTGTTGTTCCGTCCCGTGTTCTCCTCATTATTACCCCCCAAACACATTCAAACACTCTCTTCCTCTGACTGACACCCGTCTCTGCATTTTCCCGTCTTGTCTCATTGCTTTCTTCCCCCTCCGCTCTGCCCTCCCTCTCCCGTTCCCTCGTTCTCGCTCTCTCTCTCTCTCTCTCTCTCTTTTTCTCTGTGTATCTCCTTTCTTCTCCTTCTGTCCTCTGCTACCCCCCCTCCTTCCACCCCGCCTGCCCCTGTCCTTTGGTTTTGAAGCCAAGTAAAGGAGTCGCCTTCTGAAGCAACGGGGAAATAATTTGTGGCTCCGAGAACAAAGGGAAATCTTTACAGCGAGTGTAATGGAATGGATTTTGTGATGTGCATGAAAACTGTCTTCAGTTTTTAGGCTCTCATTTTGAAAAACAAAATACTGGGGGGGGGATAAAAAAAAATAAAAATCTAAAGAACAAAAATCTACCCTTGTTTCATCATGGGTCATGGGTGTTAGATTTAAAGAAATAACACACCTCAAAGAATCTCACCATCAAATCGCGGCAGTTCACAAAGTGCAGAAGTTTGCATCAAATTGCCGCTGCCGCAATTTCAGGAGTGAAATGCAGCTCTAAAAAGCGCCATGTGCAATCCATTATGGCCACATATTGACTGGAAATTCCTCAAAGCCCTCCATGCTCACTTATTGAGCCGTTATCAATGAGCTGCTTTTGTCTTGGCTTGGGAGACTGTGGACGCATTAGCAGGACATTTACTGTGTTGAAAATACGGAGTTGGGAAGCCAAAGAACGAGGGGATCTGTCCGCTGAGCACTCTCGACGGATACTCTATTATTCAGCGTCTCAAAACGCTAGTGAGCTCAAGTAGGAGTTTTAATTTCCCGCCGATGACAAACGAATCAAAATAATTCATACTCGGCGTGCAACTTCCGTCTGTGTTTTCCCTTTTTCGCGATATTCTTCTGAGAAAATATTAAAGTATTAACGAAAAGGAGACACTTTACACCGGAAAGTTCTTCCATTACTTGGATGAATAAATTAGTTTGTGACCCTTCTGTATTCAAAAAATCTCAAAGTAAGCTGAGAGTACATTATTAAATCATCAAAAATATTTTTTTTAAAAAAGAGAGAGATTTGCAATTACTTCCAAAAAGAAAGTGAAGCAGTGCTGTAGGATTTAATGACCTCTTTCTACTTCATTGCTTGCTGGCTTTCTGATAGGTGCTGAAAATCCACTGGACTTTTCGCTGGATACAGAAAATAAGTGTTTCGTTACTTGGGAACGACTGGACACACGACTGATGAGTGACTGCTGAGAGACCACAGGCTTTGCCAGCAGTCAGTGTGTTATTTGCCTCAGTATAGACAAATAACTCAAGTCATAGTTCGTGACATGTTAAGCATACGGCAGTGTTCATAGTAGTTCATGTTAGAGCCATTTAACAAAAAAAAAAGAATAAATATTGAAGCTGGAACCCAACTTAATTGACTTTCACTTGCTATGCGCAGAAACACACTGTCGTTGTTTCCCAATAACCTGCTTTCAAATCCTTCCGACACGAAACAACACGAGCATTGTTTAGGAGTTGTGTTTCTGGCCCAGTGAGTTGTCGGTTGAATATTTACTCTGCTTTTAGCTCAGGTTTGATCTCCACCATCTGGGCCCAAAAGACGCTCGACTTTGTTCCCATGAAGGGTGCTCGCCTTGTCTGCTGCAGGTGCTGAAACATAGTGCATGAGTATTTGGAAAAATATGCCAATGAAGTTTAACGAGAGCAGCTCTTGCATCAGGTGGAATGGTTAAACCAAAACAATGAGTTAGTGTTAAAATTAAAAAAAAGGTTTTTAGTGGCATCTTGGGTGAGGCTGCAGATTGCAGCCAGCTGAATACCCCTCCCTCGCAGCTCCCTTTCCAAGCGAGCAGGAGAAACTGCGATGATGGCCGCTGCTTAAATGTAAAAAAATGGGAAAGGCCCCTCTGCAGCCAGTGTTTGGTTTGTCCGCTCTGGGCTACTATACAAACATGGCTGTGCATCATGCTGGGCTCTGTGGCAGAAGGTCCTGCTCCCTTAGCAGACATGAAGGGCTCTTTTTGGGCAAACAATCAAAAACACAATGATTTGTAATTACAGGTGATTACGCACGAATAAAAACCTAATTATCAATATACTATATTCCCTTTCTGCTAACGGCCCCCCCTTCCACTAAACCCGACCCACATTTTGATTGGAGTATGTGTATAAAGGAGCTTTGGAGAGAGCTGGGCTAGCTGTGTCCCCTCTGCTTTGAGTCTTTATGCAAAGCTAAACTAATAGCCTCCAGGTTCACATGAGAGACACAGGAGTTGCATTGTTCCCCACATAAGTCTCCGGCTTCCCTTTTTAAGTCTGTTTTAATGCCATGCATTAAAAACTGTCTATCTTTTTTAAAAACATGATCTTTTCTAGTAAGATAAGAAAATATCCCTCACTCTTAACAGTCTTTGTTGAATATGAAATCCTCTTTCAAGCAGAGTTTGCAGCCCAGACTGTGAGTACCAATGCGAACACCGCAGATAACCTGTCTTTATTAATTGTTACGAAACGGTAAATCTCCGAACGAACGCAAATCTTGCGAAAGAACTTGCGAACGATTTGCGCAGCAGACTCCAGGCCACACACGGCGGGGAGATACTGTAATCATTGTATCAGCAGCAGCAGCAGCAGAGAGTCCAGCGGCGGCCAGAGCTGCATCACTTCTGCAGCCTCCTTCCTCCTCGGTGCCAGCTAGCAGACAGAGGCAGTGGGGGAATGACCTCAGCTTCCTCTCTGTTAGCGGTGACAGTCACGTTGTTAGTCATCTTTACTCCACAGCCATCGGCACAGTCGCGAGGGAAACAGACCTTACAGCGAAACAACTTTACTGGCCTTTTGTCACCAGCAATTAGACATGATCGGTTTTAATGTAATGGTTACGGCTGATATGTTATCCAGCTGACTGTTCCTGAAATAATACATGATACTGAATCTGCTGTTAAGACAGCTGCAATGCATGTTCGGTTTAAAGTGACAATTAGACACCTTTTATGTGGTTCTAAAGCAATTGTTGATGCTAATTGTTGTAAATTGAAGCTGTACGTTCCTCCGTGCAGGCTTTTGGCAGAAAATGTTTTTTAGAGTTGTCCTGCTTGCACAGTGCTTATTGAACAGGCTTACATGTTACCTAACTAATTAAGTAGAGCTCTGACAAAATAAAAAGTATTTGCTATTTGCAACTGAAATAGAAAACTACTTGGTTAACATATCAGTGTATCACTTCCTTAGCCTGTAGCTGTTACTTTGTTGGGCCAAACATAGCGTTATATGACAAAAATAACATTACTTACTGAATAGTCATCTGCCCTCTTGGTCCCGCTAGTCTCGGCTGTTTTTCCAATATTTTTGGGGATCTTAAAGAAGGTCTCCACACACCTCTGTCCAAGTGAGGAGTAAAACATTCGTGCATTGTAAGGCAAAACACACACAGGCTCCCTCGTGGTTGGCGTCAGTAACGGCGTCCAACAAAAACAGCCCACACTGAAATTCTGGGCAAAAGAATGATTCCTTTACTTTTGGCGTCCGAGAGCAATTTGATGAAAGATCTTTGTTCGCTTCCAGCAGCTCGGTTTTTGGACATCCCCTGCCTTCAGCGATCTTCTTGCAAGGCTAATGCAGCTGCAGCCTCTGCATGTCTCCCCTCGACTGCTTCCTCATTTCTCCGCTACGGAAAATTAAATACAATCGCTGTCTACATGAGTCGGCCAATACACTGTAAAAAGTATCCTCTTTGATATTATCCCCTTCACCCATATCACGTAGTTGGTTCCAGGTTGCGAAAGATGCCAACTCATTGGACGTAACAAGACTGGAGAAAAACAAAAGCATCAGTTGTTTCATCTAAATGAAATGTTTTATGATGGCTTAAAGGGGAACTACTGTTTTTTACAACCTGGACCTTATTTCTGGCATAAAATATGATCGTTTACTCACCCATATAACTTTGGTGTTATTTGTAGTCGTTCGGGAGATATTTAGATCTGCGTATGTCCATATACCCCGGATGATGTCTTCTGACCTGGATGATGTCATCTATGAGCGCCGCGCGCACCTGCGACGGTCGGCTTGTTAACCTCTAATTTGCTACTGCTAGTTTTTTGCAACATGGCTGAATATTTTTCAGATTCTGAGGTTGTGGACGAACTATGAACAACTAACTCTGGACTCAATTGGGAATAGCACTAGTGTACGATAACAAAATATTGGTGAACTGAATGAGTTTTGCAGCAGTTTCGGTGCCCCAGTCACTCCCACTATATGGATATACGCTGATCTAATTATCTTCCGAACGACTACAAATTACAGAAACGTTATATGGGTGAGTAAACGATCGTATTTTATGCCAGAAATAAGGTCTAGGTTCCAAAAAACAGTAGTTCCTCTTTAAGAAAGTAGGATGGGATGATGATAGGAGCAATTGGCATAGTAGACAAAATCAAAAAAAAAAATCAGGTTTTAGAACAGCTACAGCAAGAAACACAATGAGTCAATCGTGTCGTACCAGCACAAGTGCACACTTGAGGTTCACAACAGTATTAGCTGTGCGGTGGCGTAAGCAGGTGCAGGTGGACTTACCATTCTTTTGACTTACTGTAACCATAATGTCAATTATCACGCCATTTCTTCATGTTCTTTGTCTTTTTTATTTGACATTTATAGAGAGCATTAAAGTCCATTAAGTTTGGAAATAACCTGAAATAACTTTGGCTGCAATGTGACGAGACTAACAGACAAAAACAACAAAAAAAAAGTTTACAGCAATTATTGTCTGACTTCACTAAAAACCCGACAAAAATGTCAGCTAAGCTCTAAAATGTAGTCGTTATATTTCAATGTTTTTCTTTCTTTTTTTTTTTTTGCTTAAACCATAGTACTGGAACATCATAAAGCAGATTATTTTTTCACGACTGAAATCTAAGTTTTAGAAGGGACGGACAAATGATGTCGTCCTGCTGTGATAGGGGTGTTAGATGTGTTTTTCTCGAGGGTATGCACAAACAACACATTTTTTTTTTTTTTTTTTTTCATGTATTTCAGAGTTCTCCGCTCCGGCTCCTAACTTCAGCGCTTTACGAAGCGTTTAAAAATCACTCTGACTATCTGAAAAATGCACTGTCATTGAGCGAGAGGCTGACATTGTGAGGATCCATTGTTTTCATGGCACGGCGATGATTTGTTGTTTTGCCCTAGTGGAAAATCTCAAGGTAAACAATGCAGACACAAGAAAGAAAGAAAGAAAGAAAGAAAGAAAGAAAGAAAGGATTTGAATTTTAAAAATGAAAGAAAAAATTTGCATTTTGTGGTATGGATAATTAAATATAACACATGAAACATGTAATACAACCTCTAGGAGATTTGGATCTGTACCGAAGCTGCATTGTCATGATTCATTAAAACCTACGAATTCACCGTTACGGGACGTTCGCTGTGTCCTCTGTTGGTGTGGTTTGATGCTGACATTTTGCCGAAGTGGTCAGGAGATCAAGCCACTCGTGTCTTTAACGATGCTAGAGGTGCGTTCAGAGGGATCTTCCAGCCAAACGGTCATGTCCTCCACATCTCTTTCGCCATCTTCGAGCACAGGCAGAGAGGATGGATATTTGGAAGGCTGCCTGTGCATATAGCCATTAGTCACAGGCCCAGAGGTAGTAAACACTCTTTGATGGTCATTAGAAAACAGTTCTGTTACAGAGGTTACTGTGTCTAGCGGTTAACCTTCTCCTCTTTGATGTATAGCAGCGTGGGTTTTTAGAGCAGGAGGAGAAGCAGGAGGAGGAGGTGGGGGGGGGAGCATCCTCACCTAAGCTGGAATGTCCCCCTTCAGCAGCTTTTGAATCGTTGTGCAATCATCGTGCAACCTTTTGTTTCCCTCCCCCCGGTGCTCCCCCCCTTCCACCCCTCCATCATTCCCTTCCTCCCCTTTTTCTCCCTCCCTCCCTCCCCCCTTGTCCCTCTGAAATGTGCCCCGCATAAGTGGAGGCAGCTGCTTAAGTGCTGAGAGAGGGAGGAGAAGGGGAGAGTGGAAGTGGAAGGAGGGAGCTAAGGGCCGAAGAGAGAAAGAGAAAGAGAGTCTGACTCACAGTTAGCTTTGCTTTCCCTCCCTGAATGCTGCAGCATCTACTCCTCCCATTGCACTCAAGGTCTCTCTCTTGCACACACACACACACACATTTTTACAAGCATAAATAAGCTGGGTTCAGTATTTTACTTGAGGTTCCTGGGCTGTTGGAAATAATTTTGCATTGTGCTGCGCTCGGTGCATTATTGACTTGAGAGGCTTTATTGTCATCTTGTTTTTGTGTTATGAAATTTTAATGCGGACCCTCATAATTAGGGTTGCCGTGTTTGATGCAGCCACGGGGCTTATCTCAGTGCTGCTGGTGGCGTACGCAAGGGCTACTGATGCAATACAATAAATAACACGTGGCTGGAGCGGCGACAATTGTCTCTGTCAATAAAATGTCAGATGAAATATCTCTGGAGCTTGAGGGCAATTTGGCGAGGGTTTGTGCCGGTGTCTTTAGTGCTCTTGTGACAGTGGGCTTCATAGCTAAAAGCACACTCCCCTGCAGTGGAATTACATAGTGGCGGTGACGCCAGCAAAAGCCCAGAGCTTTTATCGGCTGTCATTCACACAGGAGAAGCTGGATAGAGGCAGCAAGGACAAAAGCCCAATACTAGGCTCTAATTGTAAAGAAAAAAAAGCAACTAACAAGGTCAGAGAGGCGCTGTGCTGAAGCTGAGGCACTGTTTCTGTGACATAACCGCACTGTGGCCTTGCTTTGGATCAGAAAATGCACTTTTAATGCTTACAATATTCTCACATCTCATCAGCAGCATCATTTGGTTGATGGACTCACATTAAAACGGAGCAGAATGTGTTTCTTTTATAGCAAAACAGAAAACTTAAGATAATACTTTAATTTATCCGACAGTGGGGAAATACGTACTTACAACAGCCACAAATTCTGCTCTTTAGCTACTTTAATAGCTCACATTTTATTTTTTTGATGAAACACAATTTAGCAATTAGCTCAACGACACAAAATTAACCAGCGGCAGTTACGATATTTGATTATTTAAGTGGTTATTTAAACGCGGCAAACTTCACAGGTTTTAGTCGTGAACGTTAATTTGATTTAGAAATATTTTCAACTGGCGGTCAGGACAAAACAAAATTTCTCGATCTTACGGAAACATTTATATTGTCATGCTGCGTTACAAGCTGCAAAGGCTGCGTAACGGCTCGCTGTTTAAGTGTTGCTCAAGCACTTGTTGATGTTGACGCCGTCGAACGTCGTATGTGAAGTGAACAGATATCACGATGTCGCTGAGGCGCCGAGAAAAGTTGAAGCCACTTTGATATGGAGCTCGTCATGCTCCTAATGCAGCGACAAGTGCTGGGCATCGCTCTGTAGCACCCTATCTCCGGCCTCCTTTAAAATTGACTTGCAACCTGTTGTTCACCCTTTCAACTGTTGGTGACTAAGAAAACTGTAGATTTCACATTGAGTTTAATGCAACTCTCATCGATTAGCTTGTTTGGAAACGAATATAAAACATGCTCATCGTTTTCAGACATTTCTTTGAATAAGAAATGTCATCAGATCTGATTTCCAGAAATGAAAATCCAAATTAGGTCTGCGCTCACGTGAAGGCAGCCGCACTAGCCTCGACTTAAAAGAGTTCCACAACGACTTAAAAAGCCGATGAAAGCCGCCCCCGCTTCAAGGGAGCGCTAGGTGAAAGTGAATATGTGTCAGTTTCCCCTCGCCTTCACACACAAGCCAAGATCTGTCAGTAGATAATGAACGCGGGCTCCACCAGCGTTTGACCTCCTCAAACTTGTCACCGCTCGTGTGTGTTGTCGTGCAGCTGCGGCTCCATAAATCGCGCACAACTTGATAACTGCGCCGCCCTGTCAATAGTCTTGTTTTAACTGATGATGTTGTGTCATTAAAAGTTGCAGCGGCAAATGCGACGTAGCCGCGTTGGCGAAGCGGAGCTAAAATCCCGTTGGATAGTAACGTAATGGAAACCCTTGTTCATTCTTTTACACCAACGCCAAATACTGTTAAACCCAGTTTCATGAATGTTGAGCCGCTGGGACTATCGGCAGAGGTGGTTTATCTCCAATCAATGGATCCCTTGAATACTCTTCAGTACGAAAGGCTGACTTTCCTACAACGGATACGCTTAAAATACAGCAATGCTTAATGTCTTATTAAGCTCGTGTTTCTTTAGTTTTGCCTGGAGATGAATTTCAATCGACGTTCTGACGTTAACATTAATGTTTTGACCCAAGATGATTAGGGTCAAGGTTTCTGGCTAAACTGAGAAACATTCAAGGTCTGTGTGATTTTATTAGGGCCGCATTAAATATTCATGATGAGGGGCAGGCTGCGCGGGTCGTCGCAGGTTGGGAGGTTCCACTGTCGGATCACTTGGAAAAAAAAAAAAAAACATGATAATCATGAAGCAGCTGGAGGAAACAGAAAATAGTCCTTAAGTTTATATCCTAGCGACGGCAACATGCAGTCCTCTGAAGAATGAACAGATTTAGGGACGAGATATATGACGAGGTGGTCTGAAAATGATTATATTGTTAGTTTGGAGCTATCAGCAGGGTCGGTAGGCGCCAATCACATCAGCATCTCTAGTAGAAAAATATACATATTCCTTTATGTAATTACGGCGACGCACGACGTGCCCTTCCACTTGTAATGATGAAAACTATACTATACTCTTTGTTGTTGTATTAAGGTTCTCATTAGGCCCTGAATCACAGCCTCTGTTCCCCGGCTCCATATAAAAATATACATAGTGACAGCACAAATCAACACCACTTACGTCCAATTACATAATGACAGTGACAACACAACCAACAAGCCACAGCTCAATCCATATCCTGTGGGAAAGCAATTGCCTGTTTTACTGTAGCAATTTACATGATTGCATTTCTGCAATTCCCATAGCAATCCTTGTTTCATGTTGGGAAATATTAGTTCGGTTTTCATCGTTTTGTTTCAGGAAAAAATAAAAAATAATAAAAAAATAAAACCCTGACATTTTTTTTATGTTTTTTTTTTTGTAACACCTCCAGCACCGCTTGTTATGTGCACAGTGTGAACTCGAGGAGTAACTTATTGCCCTGGTCTGAAGAAAAGTGCAGGAATTCGTGTTTTTGTTAGTCCTGCTGCCACCTGAGTGCCGCGGCGCTCGCAGACCTCGCCAGACTCCCCCGCCATAAGCTCATTAAAATTTGTATTTTTATTTCCGTGCGCAAAATTAAAGATTTTACTGTAGAGGCTTAACACATATTAAAAAGTATTTATCAGAGGGCTTTGCTCGTGCGCTTTTACCAATGAATGCCATGGAAATTGCTCTTTAGCATTGCGTTAAGCGCACTAAAATAACAGAGCGGGCAAGAGACGTAGGTTCACGCGCGGGGAGCACGGTGCGTCGGTGATAGCTTAGCTGATGATATCTTAACTAGTCATCTCTACATTCAGACTCTGTTGTTTTGTAGTTAGCGCTGACCTGCAGTGTTACCTCTCATAAAATGGTGACTGTGAACAGGCTGCGTCTGCTCAGATGCTACTCTTTTTTTTTTTTTTGTGAGCAAATAGTGATTATTTTTGTACTGCTCTCTGCTTTTTTCTTTGTGCCACATTTTCTCAGGCACTTATTACTCATACGCAAACAGAAGCCTCCAGACACGACCCTCCTAGCACACAACTTCATCCATGTTGTAAGAGGACTCTGACCGGTTGTATAATTTTGATTGTACTTACTAGTGATTATTTATTACACTTCCAATGAAATATTCAATCACTTTACATGTTCAGAACAGGCCGCGCAAGCACTAACTAGAAAAACAAAGATAAATAGCCGCGGCAGAAAACGTCTTAAAATCCAAATTTCCCAAACTTTGCAATGTTCTTGCATATTTGGAACTTTTTCCTGGATTTGCCTCGAGTTGATTGCCCTGATTTGAAGCACTTTGCGACGCGCTCTAGTCAGTAGGAACGCCATTTTCCACAGTGGTGATTGCTATAAGTTGGAGTAAATAACGCCGTCAAGGTAATGAGACTGCAGCCGCGTGTCTGTGAGCCGGAGCCTCCCGAGTCGATGCGCATTTCCCTTTCAGTTTCAGTCAGACAATTTGTAAAGCGAACGGAGGTTGGACGAAGAATGGAAGATTAAAACGCAATGTTTGTTTCTCCAAGTGCAGACGTATTTCGGTGCCACTGCCTCTCTTACTACTGCCACCTCCCCGCGGAAACGGCGTTCACAATTTGCACGTTTTATCTCCGTCTGATTGACAACGTGCACCTTGTTTTCTGTGCCGTCTCCGCTGCTTGTTGTATTTGCAAAGCATTTAATGAAAGACAGTCAGAATTTACACGCCCATTGTAACCAAATTATGTTCCCCTACAATTCTGAGGCTGTTTTTAGCCTGCAGACGTTGGTATCGTGGTGTAGTGAAAGTGGGAAAAACATGGCCACTGTTCATTGTTTTTGAATTATTAGAAATGCTGTTCCTTCTCAACTGTGCAGGGGTTCGTGTGCACGAACACGCACCTTTCTACTATTATGTATCAGAACCAGATCATAGACAGAAGTTAGACTAAGCTCTATACGTGTCGCGTTAATTGACAACTAATCCAGGTTAATCTGATTATTTCTACCTTAATTTGACTAACACGAGTCGGGATGTTTACTTGACGGTTGGGATATTTGTCGTATCGCCTTAATCTGGTTACGATGACGATGATGAAAGGAGGCTTACCTACTGCCCTACATTTAAACGTTAGAAATAGTAATTCCTTCGTAGGAATGCTGTGGGAAGAGCCGGCCACTGGTAAACGCAA
Source organism: Chelon labrosus (assembly GCF_963514085.1). NCBI lineage: Eukaryota > Metazoa > Chordata > Actinopteri > Mugiliformes > Mugilidae > Chelon > Chelon labrosus. The sequence goes on from NC_140358.1 coordinate 16,113,335, forward strand.
ATAGTGTCGCAGTGAAGTAAAAATGTGTGCCTGCTTGAATTTCTCAGCGCGGGGCTCATCAACAACTGTGCCATTCTGCTAGAGGAACTCTGTTATTTGGGATATGAGAGTCTATCCGTGCTGCTACTCGGGGAGCGTCTCTGAATGGCTGCCCTGGGCATTGAGCAGAACAAGGCACAGAGTGAGCTGCAGCAAGCAGCTCTGGAGAAACAGCAACACTCTGTTATTCAGCCCTTGGCCTGTGCTCCAGAACATTGTGTGTACATCTGTAATCTTACCTACCCCCTGGGCTCGCAGAGGCCCCCCTCCACTGCCGCCGCCGCTGCCGCCGCCATCACGACCACTGTGCCTTTTTTCTCGTTCGCTCTCAGCTCTCCTGTCCATATTCTTTTCTCACGCGGCCGCTCTCATCACCGCGTCATTCCCCTTTTTTTTTCCTCTTACACAAAGATATAGTCAAGCAAACACACCCACGCGCTTTCTCACGTTGACACCCATACACAAACACACCAAGGGCCTTGAAGATACACCATGTGTGAGATCACACAGTCTTAATGTGTCAGGGCCACTACAGCCTGCTCAGTCTTTCTACTAATTAAAATGAAAATATGACAATGACGCAAATAAACTTTTTCGCCATTTCGGGGCAAACCCGCGACTTCTATGCGAGGCTTGCCCTGATTTCACACATACATTTTTATTTTCATAGGCTGGGAAAAGTAAACATTCTCAAGCTGAAATTGAACCGGAGCCGCGAGTGTTTAAATATACATGAAGGAGAGGGCTACATGAATGCGTTCCTGTCCTGGATGGTGAGCAGTTATGAGCTGTGTCATGTGTCTGCGCTTTCAACTGCTCCGTGCAGGGCTTTCATCAGCCTTTGCCTCTGTCACTGAGACATTCCCCTTCTCCCTCCCCTGCTCCCAGCTCCACTTCACACACTGTAATAAGGCATTCATACGCTCTCTCTGTTGCCTCGGCTGTTTTGGCGCACCACTACATTGCAGTCCAAGTGTAAAAGCCGGCTGTTGTGTCAGGGAACGCGTGCAGCTCTTTGACGTGCCCTGATGTTTTTTTTTTTTTTCCACCCTTTACATGTATGCACGTTTTTATTAACCAGAAACATCGTGTTTTTTAAAGAGTAATCCGTCCTTTTTAATCTTCCCACCCTTTGTCTTGACTCTGACAGCCTCTAGCTACACGGATACCTCGTGCATTGACAAATCATGGGATATATCGTCGTCATCTGCACGTTAATATGTGCTGTTCTCTTGGGGATTAGATGCTGCTGTCGTGATCTGACTTGAAGATATCATGAGGTCGCGCTTCTGCCGGCAGCTTTAATACGTCTTTATTGTTTTCTTTGCATTGTCAATCAGTCTCCGTTCAGCATACAGCAAGTTAACTTTATTATTTTTTTTTGGTTTTGGGGGTTTCTGTGTTTATTTCTAATGGGAGACATTATAAAATACATCTTTTAAGCTTCCCACCGAGTTCAAAACAAGAGGAATGTATTTCTCAGACAGCAGCAGCTTTCACAATTGAATTTGAATGCCATGCTTTTAGCGCCCGGCTTGTTTGATTATCCACAGACAGGGAGCTGTGCTGGATTCCATTCCTTTCATCATGCTTTAACCAGTGTGAGCTGGCTCCCCTGTCGTATTTTATGAGAGGTGATTTTAGTGCCTCTCCTTTATGCTGATGATTTTGGCTGCCTCTCCCCAGTCTAGTCTTCAAGAGGTGGATATTGGTTTTGACAAGAGAGCTAACCCCGCTACCTTCGCTCTCACCAGGCTGTCGTCCTGCCTGCTTCACCTGACTGGATATTCCGGGCCATATGCTAATGCGAATTACGCTTAGTGAAAGGGAGGATGCAGGGTGCATCTACAGGTGTTTCCAGAACGAGGCGCAATGACAGGAATATTACACTGGGCCGGAAAACCTTTTTGACCCTGTGCACTCCCACAGAGATGAGAGCTGAGAGTGGCTTTATATACTGCCGCTGAGCCTTAAAGACTCTTTATATGCAGTAATACTCCGGGTAATATCCACATCACGTTGACAGGGGTCATCATGTGCAACGTATTCATTCAGATATATGGGTTACACTTGGGGCACAGCTTCCGTATGAAATCATGAGGAGTCATTTACAGGGATTTTTTCATTCCACTGATAAGTGTTCAGGCTTCATTTGGCTAAAGCCACCAAATGTGCACGCGTAGACTAAACAGTGGTTGCCTCTGTTAGATATAGGCTGTGGAAATATGCCTTTATGCTTTTAAAACGAAGGCACTGATGGTAAGGTGTAAATTTAGTGAATGGTGATAATGAGCAGCGAGTATTTCTGGCCCAGGTACAGTTCTGCATAAAGCTGCTGCAAATGCATGAGGGAAGTATCCTGTGCATTCATGCTCACTGCATTCAGACACAACAGTTGAGGGATAGTCAACTTTCACACAGGAGCGTGATCATGTTTCAGTGATGGTGCTGAAGCTTGAACTATGAAGTCAGTTATACGGCGTGTGATCATCATGTCTCCCTCTCTCTCTCTCTCTCTCTCTCTCTCTCTCTCTCTCTCTCTCACTATCCCTCTTTCCTGTTTCACTGACTAAGTAGAGGGCTTTGCATGATTGCCTGGATGAGTGTTTCCCCTCAACGCTGCTTTGCCATTGTCCACTTGTCCCTCCTTCATCTGTGTAATTGTATGCATGAAGTTTCAACTGTAAATCCCAGCTGTTGGCAGGTCGTCCGCTCCTGCAGTGCTCAGTATTCTCATAAGCCATTGGCTGAGAGCTATTGGTTTTTCTTAAGCTGGCAAACATAATGAAAGATAACACAAAGAGAAGCTAGGTAGGTCGGCTTTTTTTTCCCTGCTTCTCCGGTCGAAAAGAAAAAAAACGAAAAAAAAAAAAAACAGGCGTCATTTGTCCCCCCTCTCCCCCTGCTGAAACAGATAGAGTAGCTGTGTGGAATAAAGGAGATGCTTCTCTCTCTATCACACTCCATCAGCATTATTTACCAGACCTGCCAGTTGCTTTGTACAGCACCTCTCCCTGCCAAGTAGGCGACTGGCGTACGACCAGGGGCTAGTGACAACAGGCTACAGTGGAAAGCAAGGAGAGCTGTGTGGACGAGCCAAGTCTATTCATTCCCCTAGGCCGCTGAGTGAAGCACAGAACTCTATCTGCTCTCACAACATAGAGGAAAACATAGCACTTTATGGATTTTTTTTATCGTGCTCTATGCTGAAAATTGTCATAAACCAAATCTAGATTTTTGAATCAGAGTAGAAACATCCCCATGTGGTAATTAGTTTGTAACGCCTGAGATTAATCTGAGAAAATTTGTTAACCGCGTACTGAAGTTATAATGCTCAGAAAAGGCTTTGAACGCGTTTAATGTACTGTATGTACTGTACTGGAGGTGAATCATGCGCGTCACAGAGTCTGTAATAAATGCATGTTTCCTTTGTCATTCCCAGCCACACTCCCGTCAGCCCTCCTCACAGAACCTATGGAAACATCAGCACTAAGGGCTTGGAAACAGAAAAGTGATTTTTTTTTTTTTTCCACAGTGTGTCACAGATGGTGGGAAAGCCTTTGTAATGCTAATATAATATCACACTGTGTCGGCCTAGCTCTGCAGTTCGCTCTGTGTACCAAGCAGCCTGGCTGTGGAGTGATTTACCAGTATGGAGAGAAAAAGACCTCCCTCGGTTCGCACTGAAAAGGCTGCGTGGTTGGCGGGTCCTGCCGCTCGGCCTGCTGCGACTGGGCCCGCCTTGACTTTATTGATTCCGTGGTCCATCCAGCGCTGTGTACCGTTAATTAACTCTGTATCCGAGTGTTTGTCACATTGTGTGCGCTTATGAGAAAGGCTATTACTAAGAGCTGCCGGGCATTAAAGACCGCAGGAAGGCTTTTGATTTTAAGAAACCATGAGAAAAGGCGAAGGACCTGCTTATTTTATTAGAGATACGTGTTAGATCGAGACGTAAACGTGCAAAAAATGTGAGCGTAGACTGAGGTTTCTTTCTTCTGCAGAGAGCAGGCAGTGTGAAAGACAAAGTGAAAGGCAGAGGAATATCTAATATTGAGCCTCTTATTGCCAGTGTTATGCCACCTCCCAACAAACGAGCCAATGGCGGGCCACTTCCTCCGGTGATAACCAATGACTTTGTACCTTCTTCTGTGGCAGCGAGTCAGCTGCCGGAGAGGAGGAGATAGGGACATTGATGTCTTTCTCTAGCAGCGCCACGTCACATTGTTGTCTATTCGATTTCCAGCCCTCATCCCTGGTATTTGAATCACAAGGGGGAGCGTTTCATATCCTTGCTGGGAGAAGAAGGGGGATCTTGTCTATCTGAAAGAGCATGCTGGATTAAGGGGGTTATTTCCCCAGAGGGGGGGATATGAGAGTGAGTGTCACTCAGACAGCACTCACTCTCACACTGCCTCTGCCTCTGCATGTTGCCAGGGAGCCCCGGCTTTGACTTCTTCCCCTCTCCTCCCCTGCCTCTCCTTCATCATGTAATCCTCATCTCTTTGCGTCCTCTCCCTCTCCTCTTCCTCTGTTCCGTGCGCGCCCCCTTCCCCATCATCGCCGCCGTCTCGTCGCGCTCCCTTCCCTCTTCCCCTGCTGGTTCAATGCTGCCCTACAGGGAATGCAGAATTGCGTGGTTCGGAGGGTGGTTGTTATTCCAATCACACCTCCGATGCAGCGAGGGTCCAGTAAAGTACAGAATAATTGGCAGGTTCCAGCAGCTACAGACAGCCATTCTATTCTAGTATGTGTGTGCACGCGTGTGCGGCTGTGATGAGAGGGGGGCTGCTGAAGGTGCTGCATTCAGAGGTCATTTCATTAATTACTAGCTCTTGTGTTGCGTGTTTGTCAGCCCGTGAAGCGATGACATGTGCACGCTGACAAAAGATCTTGCTGCTGACAATAAAGGAAATATCAACGAAAGGACAAATGGCCACTTATGTAAAAAATTAAACCCACATTTCAAGCCCATAACGTACTGGATAATAGTTTTTCGTCTGTTAGCTATTTCGCTTAATGTACTTCTGCATCATAACTCACTAATAGTATTTGTGTCTGCGATTCTATATTTCAGACAGTAGAGCAATGAAGCAAGTGGAGCAGATGTTTGGTAAACACACGCACCTAATTACCTAAGGGTCATGCCGGGTCAGAGGGCAGAGGTCAGAGGTCTTCCATGTTCACCCTCTGCCATCGGAGAGTCACTGACTGATCGGACTCCGGGGGTGATCACTGATACACATCAATGGAACCAAGCAGGGCAGCTAATCAAGCATGAGGAGTATGGGGATGGGGACAAGCGTCGGGGAAAATAAAACAGTGCTATCAGCCGGCAAACACATTGACCCACAGACTTAATGGAACATGTCTCCCATAGGTGCACTGCTCTATTGATTAGCCATTCTTGGCAGTTGTAGCCAACACTGATATTGAGTGTGATTTTGCTTTTTTTCCCTCCCATCTCCGCTGTAGGCAGGCCTCCTCTTGCACAGGCTGAATTAAAATGGGTACAGTATAGCTTTGTGTTGCTACAAGTGCTGTTTTTTTCTTTGTTTTGTTTCTTTTTCCCCCCCCTACCTGTGATTGCCTACCATGGAGGCCAGCACCATAGCGACCATCATCACTTCTTCTCATGCCCTTTCCCTGTGATCCAGCCTCACCTTTAAGGGCTTCTCATTACGAAGGACTCTAACTTTAAATCCTTTCGTGAACAGACGCTCGGACACGGAGCAGCACGCATCGGCGCGTGCACTCCTGTCAGACGCATCACCACAGACAAAAGCTGCCCCTGCTCATTCGCAACACACTCACACAGACATACGCATGCTCGCTCGTGGAAAAGAAAGGAAAGCTAGCGATCCTGAAACGTGCCTATTTTTCTAGAGCTGAGAGAGGTGGAACAAAGTGGTGGTAATAAAAAATATTGATCACCTCAGCCCATAATGTGTCTGACAGGAGTTGTTGTGGCAGAAACAGGCATTGACAGAGTGCCTTTGCAGGCATGTAAACCTTCAGGACATTATGTCATCTGCGTTAGCACTGATCATCGTGGCGTAATGGCCCCCAGCACCCCCAGCCTGATTTAGATTCAGCAAAGCCAATGAAGTGTAGCGGTAATAAATGCACCTGTTGGAAATATGATAATTGCATCTCTGGTGCCTGACCTTTTTTTTTTTTTTTTTTTAAGCTGCCGCAGTGAAGATCATTTGATGCATGTGCGTGAATGCGTGACTCCGTGTGTCATCAGTCAGGAGTTCGAAGGGGTTGGTCATGATTGTTGGTTTTGGCTCTGGGTTTCTGGAGGGCGGATGCATCTTCTGAATTTATCAGCAGTTACTCATACATCAGCATCTTTTTAACTGGACTGAGTGGGAGCACTGTGTATGGGAATGTGTACACGCGTGTGTGTGTGCGTAGAGCTGCTTGTACGCAGTGCTTCATTAAATACGCAACCGTTTCATAAGACTGACCCCTTCGGAGCGGTGGGCGGACCAAACGCGGATTTGCTCAGACGTGCACGTGAGTCTGTGAAGTGAACGTTTATGTTGTGCGCGTGCTTTGTGTGCAAAAGCAGCATAAACACGCGGTACATTTTCAGTTCCTGTGATCAAATAATTTCACATTACATGCCTAACACAGTTTTCCTCTGTGCCATGTGCTGGGCTTGTTATAACATCCTCAGGCTAGTCGAGATTATGGTTTTTCTTTTTGTTAATGTCGTCGCGTTAAGTGCTAGCTGCCATCTACTCTCATGTACCATAAGAAGACTGCTGTACATGGGAGAAGGATATATCCATATGTTAGCGAGGATGCCATTGCTTCTGCCTCATTAGCGGCCGTGCCGAGGCCCTGAGCTGCTTCTTGCGCTCCATCGGGACAGCTGATGAGGCCTGACTACATGACCTTTAACAACCTAATCAACTTTTAACACCTCGCCTACTGCCTGCCTTATTGCCATTCTTCTCTCTGCCATTCACCGGCAGGGCCCCATCCCATTTTTTTTTTTAATTATTTTTTTGTTTTTGCTTCAAGCGGTAGCATTGTTTTGACTGATCATCGTCCGTGCACGTATGAATGAAGCAGCATTGTAAACACACAGTCTCTAGAGGCGCGCAGTGATGTATCGTAATCCGCCGTCTCTCTCCTCACTCTTGACCTTCCCTCCGCTTTTTTTTTTTCCCTCTCTCTTCCTTATCTCTTAATGTCCTCTTCTCCCCGCTGTTGAAGAGCTCAGGTTGTGCAAAAGATAAACAGAGAAAGCGTTATCAGAGAACATACAACAATTTAAAAGTTACACGGCTTGTAGTTTCATATGGTGCGTGTTTTTGCACTGCGTAAGAAACCTAATTTAAATGTTTTATCGTCATTTAAATATCACATCTGTTTCTAGGTAAAGCTAACACTGAGAGTAACAAATCTAACCATGCACTCATCTGCAATGTCTTCATAATTGTTCGCACGAAATATGACAGTGCCTTGCTCTGTAGAATACCTTCTTTAACCTGCAGCAAACCCGGCTTTGATTCATTATAGAGATACTCTGTCGTTTTAAAAAGAACTCGTATGTTTTCTTATGTGAGACGCAAACCATATCTATTTTTTATTTTTTTTTAAATGGCAAAACAAAGGAAATTACACGTTGACCGCTTAAATATCAAATAGCTGACACACATACAGCTGATTCATGACGCAACAACAGGGACAAACGTGACATACGATTGGAAAATACATTGTCATTTAATGAGCTACTGTAAGACATTATTACTGCATTTGTGAAGACAAAGTATCAGCGTGCATTGAAATGCAATTCTAGCAACAGTAGAACATTAAGTTGTTGCCGTGTTTTGTCGATAGAATTTAATGAACACCTGACTACGCTATCTATCCAGTAACATCGTCAAGAAAAAAAATAATGCTGCACATATACTTTTCCCTGCAATATTATACTGCATTAAATGATATTTTACTGGTGTATCTAACCTCAGATTGGATCTGACTTTGTGTACTGAAGACACAAGAAGGATTTACAGGCATCTGCAGGAGCTTTATGATTAAGCAAAGTGTCCTTAAATGTTTTTAAATGCAAATTTGGACACCTGCGGATCCTTTGCCTGAGCTAAACACAGGTATACCTTAAAAACTAAATGGCACCAGTTAGACATTAGTGTATGACAGCAACACAAAAACTTGCCTTGAATGCTCACACACATTCAGAGGTTTGCACTGTTTTTTGTTTTTTTTTTTTCGGGGAAAGGCCGAAGCCTTGAAGGTAACAGTGGTTGCAATTGTCCAGACCTGTCTCTGCAGGTTGTGCTGTGCCGATAAAGATCCAGCTCTATAATCCTGATTCATAGTGAATCTTTACCTATCAAATGTTTCCTGGGCTCTTCAGCAGCCTGTGATTGACGATGACTATCTCCAGCGGATGCCATATCTCTGCCGTCACCGCGGCCATGTCAGGGATTTTAGGTGAGGATGTTGGATCAAATGCGGCGGCAAAGAGCTGACAGGGACAGCGGCACAGTGGCAGAGGCGCATGTTGGAGACACCGTTGAATTAAGATATACAGATAAGGAATGATTTTTATTTTTTTTCTCTTTTCCTCCTCTCTCTTCATGTCAGAGACAAAAATCATTGAGATTTGTCCTCGGCTGCGGCACAGATCTTAGCTGACAAGCAATCTTCATGACAGACTTAGCTAGTGGGAGCTTTGTGTGGAGGGATGGCTGAAACAACAACATTCAGGAAACATATGGTGGATCTCCTACGGCCATGGCGCAACAAGCTACCCGTTCAGCCAGGTGTTAATGGAGTTGAACATATGTGGAAGTCAATGAATTATATAAAGATCCGATAATTATTTTTTTTTGTATGTACAGCAAGGATGTCCTGGTCAAGTGTTTTTTTCGCAGAAATACTCTTGAAACTATAAAAATATATTGTATAATTGTACAAAATTTCCTCCCCTTGTAATTCATAAAGGCATTTTTTTTAATCTTATTGTATTCTTCTAGATCCCGTGTGCACTATGCTTAATAGCTCTGCAACGCATTAGGAAAACAAGTACCTGCCCCTGAGCTATTCCTTAAAGGTTTTCATTTTATTTTACAATACTAAAGCCTCCTTCTTTGTGCAAATTAAAGAACAGTTAAGTAAGTAAAAATATATTGGCTCTTATCACTAAAAAAACAAACAAAAAAAAACACGGAGCCAGATAGTTTTAATGAACTAAATAACTAGCTAAAAAAAACTTTAAATATCTTTATAAATAGCAGTGTTTAATTGTGTTATACCGAAATCAGTTTCTGAGTTCCTTCTGAGAACTTTTGGACAGCAGACATGTTCATTATTTAACGTTTCAACTAGTACAAAATGTCAGACACGGCTACATGTTCCATACGATCAGATTCGAATGCTTTAAATATGCCGCGATCTGCCCGGATACCGGACAGAAGATCCTTAATGTCCAGTAGCACATTTTGTTCTTTAAGTATCAAAAAGCAGACAGAGTTAGCTCCAGACTGGTGAACACAGTGGAGCATTTAGCACCTAATAGGACACATATTTAAACAAAGTCAAAAGTAGACTTATGAAGTGAACACTAACTTGTTACCTAGTGAGTGCTGTTTCTCCATGTGCAAACTAGCACTTTTCTTAATCATGCGTTTTAAGGTGGCAACATGAACAGTCTTGCAGTGCAGCTTGTTGCACAAATCCCAAGAGGCCAAGTGGCATTATTAAAATAAATGTTTAAGCTCTTGTGTGTGAAGACGGCTTCTGATGTTTGCCTTCGTCTAATCTGCATTGTGCTGATACGGTAAAAGAAAAGAAAATGAATATCATTTCTAATTACACACGCTGACAACTAACGTGTTGTTTCCGGTCCCGCAGACACACACGCGCACGCGTCGAGTGTCAGAAAGCGCTCAACTTCAGTCTTAGCACCGTGTTCAGGTGGAACATTTATCGTGACGAGACACAGAGCGACGTGAGGTGATGCAAAGTGTTTGATCTGTTGTCCACCGGCAGTGCTTCATCTTTGAGGTTAGCCCGCTATGTCAGGGCCCCTCAGAGCGGGAGAGCTTTGACATGACAACTGTGAGGAGGCCTGCTGCTCATGTTTGTGATAAAGACACAGAAGGAGTGAGAGGGACCTTTTCTTCTTTATGGTAATAGCGCAGGTTAGATTCAGAGGTCAAACCCGGGCATATAAAATCGTACTCAGGTCTATTTAAAGCAGATCCCCCATCTTTGGGGATGTTTTCCTGCTAGATTCAGAAATGCCGGCCTTTAAGATGAAAGTCATAAGAGCTAACGTGTGTCTGTGAAAGCAGCGGGCATGTGTTATTTTTAAAATTTGCTGCATGTATTATTGTGCTCCCGTGTCTGTACTGGATCCGTGCTACTCTGCACTCCTACCACGTATTGCTGCAAGCTCACGAGTATTTCTGTGAGTTGCGTGTGAGGCAGGTTACTCAGCCTGTCTGCAGCCATCCGCTGAACCTGCTCTGAAACAGTATACCTGTGCTGAAAAGAGGAGTCGCCATTTCAGCGCTGTCTGTTTGGATCAGTGTTCCCTGTGGCGCTATGCCCTCTTTGAGAGCTCCTCTGTTGGGGATCTATTCCTTGGCCCCTGACTCTCTGCCTCTGTTGGCACAATGGGCCCTTTGTACCTACATATACTGCTGCTGTGGGATTTTGCCATGGACTTTCTTTTTTTTTTTTTTTTTTTTGGCAATTATACACGATCCCACTCCAGCTATCCCTCTTGTTGCCGCTTCATTGGAGAGAAATGCAATTGAATCGAGGAGAAATGCAGTCAAACGGGGACCAGAGAAGAGGCTTGCAGGAATTAGATTGTGGTGCTGATAAGTTCCATATAGCGCAAGTAAACATGTTCTTATCTTGTTATCCAGCTTGCACATTAGCACATGGTGTGTGGAGGAGGGTTTAAAGGGATAAATCAAATCCTAATCATTCTGGCTTTTTCCACTCTCTGCTCTTTGTCTCTATTTTTGTTTCTCGTCGCGCGAAGGACCCCAGCCCACGAGCAAGAACAATAGAAGGGTCAGAAGTACTAGCCATTTTCCTACACCTGCTGAATGCTCCAGAAATGAGTGCACAGTGATTACGTGCCCTAATGTGTGGTGTTTAAAGAGCGGTTTCCCGCAGCAGAGTTAAATGGTGGTGCCCTCTGTGAAGTATTAATGATGTGGATGGATGAATCAGGTCGGCGCAAACCTGTTGACGGCAGCCGCGGCGCTCTCTTAAAGCTGCACCCAGACATCAGACTTAACCGCTTGGCAAATTGGACATGCTTGTTGGCTGTAGCTCCAATTTATGTGCACTCTCTATTGCAGTTAGTCCATCTTCATTATTGAAATGGCCTCTCGTCAGGTCTTGACAGAGTGGTGGAGACGGTGAGGGGAGGGAGAGAGGGGGGAGCGTACAGGAGAATCATGAATAATGTGGAAAATAAACACATTTGAGGCACTGGAGCCGGCTGGCAGGAAGGGTGTTGGAAGTGTTTTTAAATGCCCCGGCTTTCATTTCTCTGCCTTTCTCTCCCTCTCCCTCCGTGTGGTTGTGTGTGCATCTTCTTGCCAGTGGATGTTGATGGTGTGGATCCTCAGCCTTGAGGCTTTATCTAACATACATGCAGTTGAGCATAAACACACGCAGCACACAGGCCGTGCTACACACCCACAAGCAGCTTTCAGCGCTGAACTCTAGCAGCACCTCTGCAGCCTGACCAGCATCCCAGCTGTGTGTTGTGTCACAGTCACGCTCAGATACACTGCTCAAAGGACGCAGACTATTTTTAGTAAGAGGGTGCTGCTGTGACTTCAGGATTCTACTCAGAATTGTTGTATTGATAAGGCAGATGAGGCCAGATTAGCGTGTGTGAGTCAACCAGTGCGAGAGAGGTGGAAGGGGATGTGTTTATTGCCAGACGCAGAATTTCAGTTTCTCCACGAGTCAAATTGATGACCTCAAAGCCATTTCATAGCTCCATAAATGTGCACTTAAGCCTGAGCTTCGGGTGTAATAGGGCTTCTCTTTGAAGAGAAGAACAGGTTCTGGCTGGGCCTACCTACAGGGTCCCTGTACCTGCTGCACACATGAGTAGATGTGATGGCTCATGAGGTAATTACCCACTGAGCTGGTGTGTATGCAACTGTAAGCTGAGGCAGGGGTTCCCTTTAGGTAGCTCTCCTGCTCAGGTCAGTGAACAGCTAATGACATTTAGAGGAAACAGGATGAAAGAGGTGGCAGTTGGTTGGAGGGAGCCGCACACTACCTTTGTCTTATTGTCCGCCGTCTGTCTTAATCTCCCAGCCGCCGTTTTCACACCACAAGGAGATCATGTTATTAGATCCCCTCCCTCAGCTCGTTTGTCATCCTGCAGCAGCACTCCTCCAGAGAAGGACTGCAGGAGCAGGGAAAGACAAAACAATATAAACAGGCAGGAGACCCCAACATCAAATGCTCATCATTTACTGGCCCAGAGTCTCTCATACCGCCATTGTTCTTTCACAATCGCAATAGATTAATATGCTTTTTCTTTTCAAGAGGCTGACAAACTTCAACCTCTCTCTCTCTACCTTTAACATTTTGTTTTGCATCGGTGCACGCACTCATGCGCTCAATCATCCGCCGCCCCCACTTTCACCACCACTTGCTACAATGAAAAGTATTGTTGGTGCTCGCGGTTTGCTGTCACCGCCTCAGTCACATCTCTTTAATCTCTCCTCTTTGAGCCAGGTTGGTTTTTCTGCTGCTGCGGCGCGCAGGAGAGAGAGACAGAGAGAGAGAGGCAGCTAATTACAATAAACAAATATGTTCAGAGCCGCCTATGTAAGGTTCGCATAGGTTAACAACACTGCTATAAATGTTAAATGAAGCTTAAAATAGGATAGTATGGCATACAGTTGCCATAGTGATCTCAGCTGTGATTCTTTGTGTACTTTCTTGGTTGGCAAAGTTTAAATTAATCTTAGACACGAATCTGTGATGCCGAGAAGAAATGAGTGATTGTTTGGTGCCCCCAAGGGCCCCTTTGATGTCTCTATAACGTTTGGAGGTTTTTTCTTCAATTACCTCAACTTTGCGCTCATCTGTGTTTAGTGTCAGTCTTTGTTATAATGAAATCTAATGCCCCGCCGTAAATGTTGCTCTGCATTAGACACATGGCAGTCACCCTTTAACGATCCCCTCCGTACTCATGTCTCTTTCTATTTCTCTCTGTCTTTGTCTTTTAACAGGTGGGACAGTCAAAATGATGCGTAGGTGGTGCAGCACTGAGCCGTATTGATGGATGTGTTAACAGACAGCGGTCTCACATTGATCGTGAAGACTTCAGAACCAGAGCATGCAAATGTAGTGGAGAACACAGGTATTAACTACACCTCACGAGCATGACTTCTTTTTCAGATGAAGAGTTCACACAATGTGCATTTTGCTTTTCTGTGCTTTGAAATGTATCATTTAGAGAAGCTTGGTTTGTTGACCTAAAAGATTTAAATTCCCCCCCCCCTCGCGAATATTCGATCATTTGTTGGGATAAATGAAAGCCTGACGTCAACAGTGTCTCTCAGAACAGCCCGAAGACTTTGAGGAGACAATTAGCATTGCCACATGTTTTTTGTGAATTAGCTTTTCACCCTCGGTTTTAAGCTCTCCGACAAGATGTGGGGAGCGTGAAACACACCCTGTCTTTTTTTTTTTAAATGAAAAGTGGAGAAGAAACATTAAATGAAGCTTTTCAAGCCATTGTTAATCCTCTCTGCCGATGCCTCCAGAAATATGACATCCACCTTTTCTCGTAAAAAGGGCCAACTGTGACAGAACCAGCAATTCTCCAAAATAGACAAAACAGGCGTGTGCTTAAAATACAGCTTTTTTCAGACTTGTTTGTTTATTATTCACTTTTCATTTTAGGCGGTACTTGCACATAAAAAATGCATTATGTGTCCGTGATGTAAGCTTTTGCTGGGAAACGCAATTCAAATGAATCCAGGTGTGCCTGCAGTACAGTCTGTTCCATTTATTATGAGCCACACTGATGTTGTGCATTTTCCAGGACTCATTCAGCCACTGCCTACTGCCCCCTATAGTTTACCTCTACCAAGCACCGCTGATCCTTAGATGAGGTTTATCTTAGTGTTTCAGCTCTGGTCAGGCTCAGTGGGGACTGACCGGTCCCTACTGTGAGAATCACACAGATTATCCCCAGCACTCGCCTGCTCCTTGAGAGGCACCGAGAGGGAGAGTGAAAGACAGGAAAAAAGAGAGAGAGAGAGACTGAAAGTAGGAGAATGAGAGCATTAAAAAATAGAGGAAAGGGTGAAAGCAGCTCCATTGAGCAGGAGGATGGCCATGAATCACGCTGCAGTTACTCACCACTTATTATGAACATCCTGTACTGGCTGGATTGATCCTCCCCACCACCATTCACAAAATGCCATATAGTGAAGATGGAGCGAGCGGCTTCTGTGGCTGCCCTACCAGCTGGATGAGTGAACGCCCCGGGTGGCTGAGCTGCAGACGGCTTGCTCGGCAATAATGTAAAAGCCTCCGTGCAACCAGGATAAGGAGCGGGAAGTTGGGAAGGAGATAGTGAGCAGAAAGGGGAACGGATAGAGAGGGGGGTGGGGGTGGGAATAAATGATTTCAAAAAGCCATTAAAAGGAGGAAAAGGCAGTGTCAGCTGTTTTTCTTTGCATTGTACTTCATATTGAGCTATTTTATTCCTTTGGCCTCATGAAACGGATGAATGAATTGAATTCATCTTAATATCACGGACTGGTGGCGTCCATACAGAAACATTATATTTTTCTGTTTATGTAGCAGTGCAAGTGGACTGCAAGAGACTAAATGCATGTGTACGTACATGTGTGGCCCCTAACACACTAATGGACAGGGCCACGGGCGCCAACTCGTCTCTTTCCTCATGTCCGTGAGCATGTCCCTCGGCATGGGCTTGTATCCGTGCAGAGCTGCCTGGCACCGTGCAGCTCGGGCTTACCTCAGGTGGATGAAGCCCTGAACGCTGCGGCTTGAAAGAGAGATGCGGCTAACTGGTCTGGTCTGGTCTGGTCTGGTTTGGCGGTGGTCGGGCTGTCTAGCATGGCTGGGCTTGGCAGGGCCGGGGATCAGAAGATCACCGCCACCTGCCAGCAGCCGGGGTCCTTCCATATGCTCAGTGGTGAATGTCCATGCCAGATTGCATGAGCTGTGTCACATCCAGCCTCACTTCTGTTCTATTCGAGGAGCTTCTCCCCCCTAACACCGTTACAAAACTACAACTGTGTCAGGATGATCTCCGAGTCTATAAAGTCAGCATATGAATTATTCTTTCAGTAGATAGATATCGAATTCTGGCAGCACTGAGTATTTTGGATGTTTATCTTGTTTACATTTGCCAGCTCAGACGCAGTATAGGAACATTATGCTGTGCCGTATCAGTGAATATGAGGCCGCTGATCCCTCTTTGACCTCCAATGTCAAACTCGATTTGTCAGCTACAGTCATCGCACTACGGCCCGCGTGTGTGTGCTCGCGCGCGTGTGTTTGTGTGCTTGTGTACCTGTCTGACTGACTGATCTGTGGCACATTCTGAACAGCTGAAGAGCTAATGGTCCAGCTGGAGACAGATGGCCTCTCGATAACACTATACCCCCAAGCCAATACTCACACTCTATCACTCTCTCTCTCATACACACGCATGCACGCGCGCACGCACACGCACATGTTTACACACACGAATCTACGCACACACACATATACAGAAAATAGAAAACACACGCATTGGATAGGATAGATTGTTAATCCATTATAAACCCTGAGGAAACACATTTCTCAATGTGAGTTTAATGTTTCGCAGCATTTTCGAGCAATCTTTTGGCAATATTAGGTGGCAGCTTAGGTTTCACTGTGAGCACACGGGGATAAAGGAAGTTAATTCCCTTTTTTTGTATCCTCCTTGTTTCTCATGGCTTCTCTTCTTTGCAGGGGGCTATAAAAGATATAATTAATTATTTTATTCATGTTTTATTTCTTGCCCATTCTGCCCATGTACTTCCCAAATAAATCCAAATGGACTGTGGCCATCTTTGAAAAGATCTTTCTTTCTTTGTCCCCTTCTCGTTACGACAAGGACCATAGAACGTGGCTGAAATTGAATACTAAATGTAGGAAAGGATATCTGTCGTGACCCTCCGTGGAGAACATGTGTCAGTCACAGGCTTTTGCTCTGAGGTCATTTTGGCTCACAGATTGAAAGGAACTGATGGCGAACGCCTCGCTGTGCAGCTTCTGGGGCATCTGACAACTTGCTGCTGTAACAGTTTTCTGACTCCGAGAGGAAGAGAGGAGATGCATATTTCTCCTGAGCTTTTCTTCATTAAGGATGACAGTAGCGCAGTCGTATGCTTTTAGTAGGCGTTCTGGTTACTCCTGTGTATCTGCAGGCCCCGGACCCCGAGAGACCGGCTCTCAGAAATTTCATTACCTCATTAAATCAGTCTCAAATCATATCCACATTCAAAGATTTACTCACCACCAATACAGCCATTCTGAAAACTGTTAGCTAAGCAATCTATCCCTCAAGCATTTGTCACTACCTCAATAATGATTAGGTGCATCAATTCTGAAATGGGGGTTGTTGCTAGTTAACCTCCGTGAGCACATTAATTGCCGTGCTATGTTTTTCAGTTTTTTTTTTTTTTTTTTTTCTGGCGTCTTTTTTAAGACTACGTGCGAGGCAGCAGCTTGGAATTGTAGCGGGAGGCAGGTGTAGATGATATTGGTTATACAGTCTCCAGCATATGGGCCTGTCGTGTCCCATGTGTACGTACCTGCCTCTGCTGCTGTCATCTAATTATGCAGAGCAAACAAAGCTATCTGCCTGCTGCTACAAGCCCGCTTCTGTGAGTTTTGATTGTTACTCATCAGATGGATGTCTTCAACTGATTAAGACATTGTCACAACTGACCTGTAGAAAATCACCAAAACCTACTTTCCGTTTAGTCATTACTGCTATTGTTGCTGCCAATCTATGTCATTTTATCATTTCTCGTCGCTTAAAAGCTAAGTTGGATTTGCGTCTGCACAGAGATGCTAAAAGGAGGGGGAGGTAAAGGAAGACGAGTGCCTTCATTTGATCTCATGCAGCGCTCTTGGGTTTGGAAAGAAATATATATAACACCATAATGCTGTTGTTGTATATTATTTCCATGAACTAGGTGATTTCTGAGCTATTCAGAGTGCAGTTTCTCATATCATCTCTCAATCAAAAAAAAAGGGTATATTTAACACAACATTTAAACCATTTAGTAGCTTTTAGCTCATAAAATACTTACAAGAAGCATTGCTGCATATAAAGCAGATGCTCATTTTGTTCTGTTAAATGAACCTATTGTATTTCTAGCAGCTTTTTATCTCTTCCACCTATGCCACCATTGTTGCTTAGCATAAAGCAGGTGACTCAAAGGGGAACTACTGTTTTTTACAACCTGGACCTTATTTCTGGCATAAAATACGACCGTTTACTCACCCATATAGCTTTTGTGTAATTTGTATTCCTTCAGGAGAAAATTAACTCCGCATATATCCATGTAGTGGGAGTGACTGGGGCACCGAAACGCAGTCTCTAAATAACGCAATTACCTGCAGCGAAACTCGTTCATTTCACCAATATTTTGTTATCGTACGCTAGTGCTATTGCCCGTTGAGTCCGGAGTTACCTGTTATCATCATCCTGACCTACAGACCCCGGATGATGTCTTCTGACCTGGATGATGTCATCTCTGAGCACCGCGCGCACCCGCGATGGTCTGCTTGTTTACCTGTACTTTGCTCAATCTACAGACCCTGGATGATGATAACAGGTAACTCCAGACTCAACGGGGAATAGCACTAGCGTACAATAACAAAATATTGGTGAAATGAACGAGTTTCGCGGCAGATGATGCGTTATTTAGAGACTGCGTTTCGGTGCCCCAGTCACTCCCACTATATGGATATACGCTGATCTAATTATCTCCCGAAGGAATAGAATAAAAATTACACAAAAGTTATATGGGTGAGTAAACGACCATATTTTATGCCAGAAACAAGGTCCAGGTTGTAAAAAACAGTAGTTCCCCTTTAATTTGCCCTACTTTCAATGTGTCCTGAGAATTGGGTAGGGCTTTGTGTTTCTTCTGCCGTTGTCTGGTCAATTTCACTTGAACATAAAGCGTTAATGGGTCCGTCTTGACATTGCTAATACCTCATATTGAATCTGGCTGTAAAACTGAATTATAAATGTTTAAGTCTGGCGTCACAAAATGACATTTTGAGCTCAAGGGGGTTAATTGACACTAATTGCCGTTGAGCACAGTGGAGTAACCACAGAACAAAAACAATGTAATTTAACCTCATACTTACAGTTCAAAGAGTTTAAGTCTTGTTTTTTCTTTCTTTTTTTTCCTACAGGGGAATGTGAGCCGAGTGGGGATCTGAGTCTGTGCGGGCTCGTCGATGCTGCTCTCCCTCCATCCTCACCTCCTCCTGCTGCAGAGACTTCACAGCTGGCCTGCCCAGCACACCAGAGGACCACTCCCTCATCTCCAACCCTTCCCCTGCCCCTTGGCACCGACGCCGCCCTGGGCCTGACGGTGGCCCCCGACCCCACCTCAGATGAAGCTCCAACTGTAGAGCCCCCTTTTCACCACACTACCACGTCACTTCCCACCCCAGCTGTGAGCTCCTGGGATCCAACAGGAAACACCCAGAAAAACACCCTTCCACTGCCCGAAGCCCTGCCACTATCCACTACAATGATGGAGCCTGGCACTGTTTCTGCCCTGACAGAAGAGTGTCTTCTTCAGCCTACCCCTACCTGCCTTGGCTGCTTCATTGAAACCCGCGATGCTACTGATTCTAGTCCCATTCAGAACCCGCCCCATGACCCTAACGCTACCCCTGAGGCAGAGACTGGGCTAAGTGTAAGGATAGGGGATGTGAGCCGAGAGGACTTCTCGGACATCAACAATATCAGCATTCAGTGCCTGAGCCATGCGGGGGAGGCAGTGAGTCACTATGGAGAACAGCTCCTCTCTGACCAGCTACTTAGCTTTCCTCTGCCGAAAGCCCCGAGTGAGGGCAAGAGAGTTGATGAAAACAAAACAACAGAGGACTGTGATGACCCGGAGGATGATGCAACAGCTAAGAACTTGTATGACGGACTGTTACTGGACAAAGTCAGCGGAGAAGAGGTTCTGCTGGCTAATGCCGGGCAGGACTGGGGTTACTTTGAGTCTTTCATCAGCGAGAGTAAAATGGAACTGCTGGACCTTTGTTCTAAGAATGAACTGTCAGTCAACCTTTTCTCTGAGGAAGATGTTGACAATTTATTTGACGATGAAGACGACGACTCAACATTAAGCAGTGACGTCTGTTCGCTGAAGATTCGTTATGAGTCTTTCCAGGACAACATGAGGGAAAAAACTAATGTGCTCCAGGAGGAGACACAGTTCAACTTCTTCCCCAGCGTCCTGGCCAACTGTGCCAAGAAAGAGGAAGGAGCAGCAGTCCTGAGGAGGAGTGCCGAGGAGCTACAGCCCAAAACGGACGAGCTCATCCTGGAGACAGCACAAGAAGGAAAGGCTGGGGATTGCAGTGGTCGGAGTCCACTTGACGGCTCCCAAGGCTCACCCATGTCCACTCCCAAAGTCAACTACCTAATGGACTTCAATTCCACAGAGGAGTCAGGAGAATTCAGCGATGACAGCTCCTGCACTGGCTCCTCCTCAGACACCCTGCAGGAGGGCAAGTTTAAAAAGGGTCACTCAAAGAGATTCCTCAGCCCCTCCAACCCTCTCAACTATGGCTTGCGCTCCAAGAGAAAGGTTCGATACAGTGACGATTACCTGTATGATGTCGACTCGCTTGAGAGTGAGAAAAATGCGGAGAAAAAAGAGAAAGCTCCCTCTGGTCAGAAAGAGGAGGAGGATGTAGACTGGTGCCCCAAAAAGCGACGGAAATCCTGTCGCAAAGAGCCACCCGTGGTCATCAAGTACATAATCATCAACAGGTTTAAAGGAGAGAGACTCATGTCGGTGAAGCTGGGGAAGCTGGACCCTGTGGATGCTACTGTGAGCTTAAATGCTGACACAGTAAGCAAATACAAGACACTGGCTCCTCTGAAGGATTTCTGGCAGGAGAAGCAAAGAGAGAGACAGGAACAGCTTAAGCTGGCTGCCAGAGATAAACAACACCGCGGTTTTCATCTAAACGGACGCCATCATCGTCCTTTTAATTCCAGTCATCCCAAAAGGAAATACAAGATTGCAAACAGGCTTAAGGTTCAGAGGATTCACACTGTGGAGCAATCAGCAACAGCACAGGGCTCCCCTCTCTCTGATCAGGGCCAGGGAGGTGTCACTAAAGAGGAGTCCACCCCCTCGGTAGGAGGAATAATAGCAGCCCCAGGCCTCCCAGTTACATTAGACACAAACTCCATCACGCACACGGTCACGGCAAAGAGCCGCTCCCAGGAGAGGGAGGAGAGAGAGGGGAGGAGATTGGGAGGAAATAAAACGGTCAGGATAAGGAAATTCAAAAGCGAAGCCAGGCTGAGGAGCAAGAAAATGAAAGAGGCAGAAGGAGAGGATGGGAAGAGCGTGACAAATGAAACGGATGCCTGTGTCACTGCGGCACAGATTGAGGACCCTACTGCTGGGTTAGAACAGGCAGGCATTAGTTCAACTACAGTCAAACCCCATTTCTCTGACAATACCACCACCGCTCACGCATCCGAGGAGAAATTTCCCTTTGTTTCATCCACCTGCTCTTCTGACAAAGCACCCTCCTCGGAGGGGGTGGAGACGGGTGTCCCTGTCATCCCAGGGGGCTACCTGCAGACCCTGTTAGATGCTACAGACTCCTCCAGTGGAGCAGCCATCTCTTATTTCCCCCAGCAGTCCTCTAGGCAGCAGTATCCTCTGGGGCTATCCCTGGAGGAGAAACAGTTTTCTTCTCTGCAGCTCGCGCAGAGCTGCGTCCTGTCTCCTCCCTCTGAGTCCGAACTCCAGCAGTCTCCCCAGAACTGCCCTAGCTTTCCCCAGATGTGGCACCCACAGCTCTGTGCAAGTCAGAGCTTTGGGCCTGAGACCCCTGAGACTCCCATCTTACCCAACAACTTCCCAGCTGCTGTGCCCCTGAATGACAGTCTGCCTGTGTCTAACTACAGCCAGCTGAGCCCTGAGGCTGACAGGTTGCTTTATGAGAAGAGCTACCTGACTGAGGCTGGGCTGCAGCCCGGGGCAGATCTGCAAGTATGTCAGTCTGCCTGTGTGGAGGGCCAGGTGCAATACCAGAGAGGGTCCCTGTGCACGGACAATGGCAGGCTCATCAGCTATGACTCAGTAGGCTCTCTGTCAGCCTCCTCCAGCAATTACAGCTCCCTCAGCCTCAAGTCTTGTGAGCGAGAGGGTGAGGAAGAGGGACGAGACAGCTTCTTAGCTCATTGCAGTCCTAAAGTGGTGATTCAGCAGAGTGTGGATGCCCTTACCCCACTCAGGGAGTCCTCAGACCTGCTGGATATCTCCAACTTCACCCCTGACAAGTTTAGACACTCATCACTGTCAGAGCTTTCCCCTCCCGAGACCCCTAACCTGTCCCCCCAGGTGGTGGGGCGTGAGATGAAGATTGCAGGGAATGTTGGAGAATTCCAGGATGTGAATGACATAAGTATAGACTGCAATAGGGAGGTAAAGTGGAACTGTGACGTTATACAGCAACAGGAGCACACAGCAAATGCATATCCAGTAGAGGACAGCCAGTTTCCGCTGCACAACTTCAATAGTCAGGATGTCCTAGGTCTAGATAAAAAGGAGCTGGGTGTTAACGAATTTGATGAACAGACTGGTGAGATGTTGGCTGGTGCCAAAAGCATTAAGTCAAAGAGGAAAGGCAATTGCAAACAGACGGCTGCAGGACAAAGCCCGAAGAAAGTCCGGGCTCCCAGAGCTCCCAAGTCAGAAAAGGTTAAGGCCCCCAAACAGAACTCGCGTTCCACCAAAAAGATAAAGGCCATGTTAGAGGGTAAGGCAGCAAAGAGCCAGGCAGGTGGCTGTGGCACGGGCCTGACTGACAGTAGCAGCACTGGGGACTGGCCTGGCACCGGCTGGTCAGAGAGTAACAGCCTGGTAGGGGACGACCAGAGAGAATTTGAGGAGCCCTCCAATATTCTGTCCAACATTGTCTCTGGCATGGCCGAGGTCCAGAGGTTCATGATGGCCTCAATTGAACCACTGTGGAATCCCATGTCTGAGGCCTGCATGCCCCCCGAGGCCAACAGCCTCAACCTAAAGACCCTCAAAATCTTGGCAGGAACGGAGGCTGACCTGAAGAAAAAGGGAGGTGCGCTAACGGGGGCCGGGAGAGGCAGAAAGGCCGGGGGGAAGGGAGGAAAGAACCAGGCCAAATTCAACCCCTCTCACCCCTTATTCCCTCAACTAGCTCTGGGCTGCAACATGTTTGATAAACCCAACTTTATTAACCCCGGGCCTGCACACAAAAAGCTGTACCGCCACAAGACCAGTGCAAAGTTCCCTCGGATTGAGACACTGAAGGGGAAGCGAGCTGAGAGAGACCCAAATAAGGACATAGCACTGATGACCTCATTTGAGAAACTGAGGTAATATTTTGTTATCAGCTGCTGTTGTTACCCCCCTCTCACTTTCCCCCACTACCTGCTCAGCCCTCCCTCCCAAACATACCTACACTGACGCTATGCCAGAGCTGCATGAGTACTACGTTTCCCCCTGACTACTCCCACTTCCTTTGATCCCCCTGAAGAGGAAATTAATATCTGCATGAAAAAAAAAAAACTTCTTGTACTTTGCAAACTACCTATTGAGTGATTGTGTCAAGCTTGATTGAGATTTGAAACGACCATGGCTGCATTTTTCTTGCTTTTGTTGTTTCTGCTTTGTTTGTTCTTCTTATAGTCGTTTTTTGTTTTATTTTTGTCTGAAAAAGAAAAAGAATAAGCCTTGAAAACAGTTCTGTCGCCTTTTTGAGGAACTTTGTTTTTGTATTTTCTCAGCAGAACTAGCTCCCCTGAATTATATATTTATTTCCCTTTTCCCTAAAGATGTAGCTATATACACAAATGCATTGAGTGACATCTACGCACCCCTCCTCCTCATCTGTTTTTGTATGCAGACTATGGATGTCCTGTTGTTGCTGTCCTTCATACACTGCCTGGCTCATTTCAAGAGGGAAACCTACAGTTAATGAGCCCTGTTTAAGCCCAAGACATCTTAAAAACACAAGATGGGACTATTTTGTATTGATGACATATCAGACGTTTTTTTTTTTTTTTTTTTCACCCCTCAAAGTTGGAATGACTCCCCATTTCCTTTTATCGAGCGTTTCTTTTTCTTCTGGAGTTTAGAGGAACTGGTTGTTTTAAATTTACATTTTTACGCCTTGCAAATTCATAAAAGCTCCACCCTCAGAGTATTTTTGTCAATGTTGTTGTACAGGGACCTGCAATATTTGCAAAAAAAAGATAATTATAATCTTAAAATCAATGTGCCAAAAGTAACAATGCTGTGTAAATGACCTCTTATATATGTGTGAATATTGGCTGTTCCTCTTTTCTATCCATTGGAATATTGGCTGCTTGGGTTGGAGACTCCTTACAGAGACTTGCAACTACAGGAATTCTTTATTTGAGACTTTTCTCTCTTCTCTGATGAAAGGCACCAACAGCTGGCAGTGGTACACCACCACTCACTAAACCAAATCAGAAAGACTCTGAATTCTCCTCGTTTCCCCCACTTTGTTTGCCAAATTCAATTTACCTCAACATCGCCTGGCACTGAGAAGCAACAAAAGAGAGGCAAAGGGGAGATCTGCTCTGAAGGCTACTGTAGAGGAAGGAGATGAAAAACAAAAACAAAAAACAAAAAAAGAGAGATGTTCAAACGAGCGTTCTCTGGACCAAGAAGAGTGGTAGTGCAGATGTCTGAGGGTAAGCAAGGGAATTATTTGTCATTCGGGGCTGTGCCTCACTGAACAGCTGTTTGTACTGGAAATTTAAGGCAGTTTATGGCTCACAGAGATTCTGATGCACGCATCAGTCGTGAATGGACATTTTTGCAGTTAGGTTTAATGTGAATGTGAAAGCGGTTTTCAGTACAAATGGAAACAGTAATCTTGTAAATGAAGGAAAGCATGTCTTTGCGTTCAGCTCCATACTTCTATCTTACCTGAACTGGTAATTTAAACAGTAACCTTTCTTGACATTCTCGTGTCATTTATTTCTTAACACTGCCATACTTTGTAAGTTTGGACCATTGGTGTGTGTTTGGTTCATTTTCACATATCGTCTACATTTAACTTCTTTCTGTTGAAGGTACCTTTTTTTATATATATGTCTTTTTTTTCAGTTTTGAATGGTTAATATTCTGGCAGAACATTCAGTGACCAGACATTCAAGGCCAACTAAGGGCGCAATTTGAAAATAAATAAACAAAAATACCTATATAATGTTTGGTACTATCTCATCCAGTGTATTTCAATTTCTATTAATCACTTTGGGCTCATTCACTACCTCACACCTCTGAAATAAACATCTACAATTCCACCTGAAAAAACGGACCACACAATCATGTTTTAATCATTATAAAATCTTTTGATTTTATACTCTAAAGGAATTTCAGGAGAAATGCAGAGCCAATCAAACGGTACCTTTTACAAATATGTACTCATGCAAGGCCTATACCTTCTTTCTCTTTGGAACAACAATATCATTTTTAGACATCGCAGTAATTACATGAGACTGCACGGAGATGTGCGGACAAATTGATTGATTGATTTCAAAACAGGCCTTGTCACACTGGATATGGCAATTCTGACGCACAGGTTATAGTAATTGATTCCTTGCATATGGCAGGAATCATAATCAATCTTTCTGTGTCTTTTTTTTCTCTCTCTCTCTCTCTCCTCTCTGCCATGATCCTTTGTTTCTTTTCTCCAGTGTATCAGGGTTAGGACCAAGACAAGCTGCTGATGGGAAGCTTCACATGGGCCGCGAGCCCATTTAGTCTGCCTTCTCTCATTTCTGCCTATTGTCAAATTGAATGTACTTCTCTGAGTTCATAGTTTTCCTTTTGATTTCTCTTGTTTTGGTTTCTAAAATGTGCCACTGTTGAGCTGCCTCATGTTAATGGTGCTAAGAAAGCTGACAATTGTTTATTTTACTTTCTTCTTTTCCGTTCGGTTTTAGTTTTTTTATTTGTTTTCCCAGAGTTAACAAAAAAGAAATGCAAAATAGATTAGGTACCTAACCCTCTTTATGAATGTATATTATAATGTTATGTTTGATGTATTCACTTCATGATTCTTTGACACTGATTGGAATTACTTTTGCTCTTTTCATTAAAAGATTACCGAGCTTTATATATACTGTCTAGAGTTGTTACCAGAAGGAATCTTAATGAACTCTTGACACTACAAAATCTTGTATATTTTTTGTGTGCCAATTTGTAACATATTTTGTAAGTGTATATTTTTCTTAGAAAGTGCTGTGAAGTATTTGTGTGTGTGAGTAACCTTTTATGCGCCTCTATGGGCAGTGGAAAGGATATACAACGACAAGTTTCTGGTTTTAAAAACCAAAATATGAAAGTATCAACAGAAAACTAGAAATATTTACATTTTGTTGGGAGTTTTGTAATAAGACCATGATCTTGTTGTGAGAGTGTTGTGTTACTGTGCAAAACACAAATAAGCAAAGAAAAAAAAATATGAAAACTTGGAAAAAAAAAATATAATTTGTGAACAATTTGCTGTTTTATAGATTTTCATGTAAATTATTTGAGTATTATTTTGTTTTTTTGTTTTTTTTGTTGTAACTGTTGCAAAGGTTTTAAATATTTGTGATCAAGCCTGTATGGTGATAATGTAATATTGGTAACTTGCTGAGTTTTGTAATAATGTTTATGGAGTAAATATACAAATTAAAATAAGATTTTGAATGCTGCTTTCTGAAGAGAGTTGGGTTGTGTTTTTTACCGCCCACCCGTTGCTCTAGCCAGGAACTATATTGCATGACAGTAAAAATAAAATGCCCACGCTGTTAACTCCACTGCGGCCCATTCAAAATAACAATTAGAAAAAGATAATGTGAGAAAAGTAATATTACAAATATTGTATTAAGATGTCAAGAGGGAAGAGTACGTAGCATATCTGTTGAGCACATATTCCTCCATACGATAGAAATAATAGTAACAGGGAAGAGTATAATCTGCTCTTGTCAGTGTTTGTTCATACCACAAAATGTGTCAGCGTAAAAACAACCTTAATATTTCCAATTAGTCTTTCCGTGTTTGTTATATTGGAAGATTCTTAGACGAAAGTAATTTTAATTCCTGTACAAGTCTGGCTGCGGCTCATGTTATTTTAATGTCATATCTAATTAGCACTCAGGGTCAGGCATTGCTAGAGTGACTGCTCATCCATAACTCCGAGCTGGGCTGCTGTGGTCCGCGCTGCAACTCATTCTGGCATGCTTAATTGGAGCTGGAGATACAGTCTCAGACCATAAACAGATCCTGTGATGTATTCCTCCGAAATTGTCAGCTGGTATTAGCATTGTTTTTGTTCTTTAGTCACCCGTGGCAGATAAGGAGCAAGCAAATTATAAGATGGAATGTGTAATGCAATGGATCGCGTACACCTGTGGTTATTAAATGAGATCCTAGTTGTTTTGTCAGTGCGTGCTCACACAGCGTAGACAGCCATAGGCAGCTTTGTTATTAGGGCAATTGTTCGTGGCTTTTACTTCACATCAGGAAAGTACAGAGTAACATTCTGATCTAATCCGCATGCCTAGATCTACATGTTTTCATATAGCTGAATGAAATCAGAATCCGAATATACATGCAGCACATTTCTATTTGGGTGACAGGTTTGCTGTAAAAGAAAGAATTTTCTTTTGAGCTTTTGCGGAGTAATCTTTTGTGTTAAATTCATTAAAATGGAATGCTGCTAGGTAATCCGTTTTTATGTGTTAGAACAACGGCTTAAGCCATTTCAGGTATTACAAGGTAACAATGAGGAATAGGACATTTTCCAAAATGTGCATCTGTACTCGAGCGCTTTTTTGTACATTGCTTTGAAAATGGCCTGTAAGCAGATGCCACCTTCTGCAAAACGGTCATCACTGGGTGTCTTCGGGCAAGCTGCTGCATCAATACAATCCCTCCTGCACCCACTTAAATGTCTAGGGCCTGCTACAAGCCTGTGCTGAATCTTCCTCTATATTATTCATTCATTCATCTTCTGTGACCGCTTGTGTAAAGGGTTGGGGAGGAGGAGGGGGGCTGGAGCCTATCCCAGCTGTCAACGGGCGAGAGAATGCAGCGGGGTACACCCTGGACAGATCGCCAGTCTATCGCAGGGCTAACGCAGAGAGACAGACAACCATTCACACTCACACCTACGGCCAATTTAGAATCACCAATTAACCTAATGAGCATGTCTTTGGACGGTGGGAGGAAGCCGGAGTACCCGGAGAGAACCCACGCAGACACAGAGAGAATATTGAAACACAGAAAGGCCCGAGTCGGCCTGGATTCAGAATATTGAACTCCTTAACTTTGACTTGCTGCAGTGCTATTTCTGAATTGTATTTGGATGTTTTGATGTTCAGGTGTCGGACCGATTTTTGTGTTCTGAACTGTAATAGCTTCAGGTAATTTAATTTAAAATGTTTTTAAAGACTGTTTCCCTAAATAGAGGAAAGAGACAATAAACTATTCATTAATACACAGTAATAAAACCGCGGATGTTGCAATAATGTGGTATTTCCCTCGACCACTGGGGCACTGCAAAGAAGCAAAAGATGACACCAAACTAGTAAAATAATACTTAACTAGCTTGGCAAATATAAAAATAATCACAAGAATTTTCTGGCAAAATATCTGAGGAAGTGTTCAGTTACTGTGCTGTTTTCACTAAACTATGATTTAAACTGTTTTATAATTATTTTATTTTAAAAGAGCTGGATTTTAGATGTTTTTTGTTTTTTTACACAAACTTTTGACAAACATTTTAATGTGTATTACACATGTGTATACACATACATTGTTCTTCATTCTTTTCTTTCAGTTTGATGTAGATAAATGTCTGCACGTTAACAGTTTGTTGTAAGCATTGCTAATTGTAGATGTGTGCCTGTATCTGCTTTGATGACAGAGCAGGAATAGCAGTCCTGCATACTGAAAAAGAAATGACAGTGTGTGAAAGTATCAGCGAGTGAACTTGCATGACAACAAAATATGTACTGTACCATGCATGTATACTCACTTGACAGTTCATTGGGTACGCTGGTGAAAACGACAGCACTCTAGTGTAACAGTCCTGCACTAAACCCCCTAGAGCGACTGCTATAACGTTCAGTTTATGTTGGAACGGCATCAGAAAGGTGATAATTCACCTGTATTATCAATTTCCAGTGCTCTTAAACTGTATTGTATTACACACTGTTATTTAGACAATTCAATAGTACTGCAAACCACAGCTTCCAAAATGAAAACACAGTTGAATCAACATGTCTTTCAGTTATTTTTAAGCAAATGCTGAATATCATAACCTTCATGAAGATGTCAATTGTGTGTCTAATGAACTGGCAAGTGACTGTAATGTGCAATACTATATTTTTTTTACACCACTAGTTGTGCAACACAGATGACTAATTAACTAAATGAGACACTGATACCTTAGTAGGTATAAAGTGTACTTGGTTCGATTGGTACTTTCAAATAGGCCATTTCGTCTTTTTTGGCCTTTTAAGCAGAGAGCTGTTTACAGATCTTTGTCTTCCAGTCTGCAGAAGGCAGGAGTATTTGCGTTTACGGCCGCACAGTGACGCTACAACAGACCAGAGGCAGCCTTGTTCAAAACAAACATCCTTCTGCTGATTCCCTTCTAGGCAGCTGGGCGGGGACTTTGTGCCCTCGGTTCGGTCTTCCAGGCAGCCTCGCCTGTCAGACAACGTACATCTCTGCCCGCGTCCTTCGCTACGATTGGACGACGTAAACGCAAGCGATTTCCTATGTGTTTCAGCGGCGCTCTGCATGCCTGTAAGGAATTACTCCGGGTAAATTGGCGTTTTTCTCAGTTTCCGGAAGATGATTGCAGCTTTCCTACAAGAAAGAAAATGGAATCCTGAAATCGCACTTAGCTCAACAGTCAATCGCTTTTCAGAGAATATTAAAAGATTAACTGGGCAGTACGGCTATATCGCTACTAACATCACCGATCAGGTAAAGCATAACTGAATTGTTACCAGACGATATATTCCTTCTGTAGAACTTTATTCTTATTAGCTAGCTAATTTAAGCTAGTTCGATCTGGTTATGTACTGCTATGGACGTCAGTGGTTGGCGTCGTTTGCTCAGTTAGCTTGCGGTGATGCTAACACTAGCCCAGTGTATTTTTTTAATGGAAACCGTTGTTTGTCCTGTAACAGTAAAGAAGACAAATATTCAGTTCACGCCAAGCTACGCAACACACACGTCGACATGTATTGTATGTTGGTGTAAAGGAGAACAGTGACACTAAGCTACTGTCTCAGTTAGGGTAAGCTAATGTTAAAGATCGTTAGTAGCTTATGTAGTTAGCCGCTTGGCTAGTTAACGTGGAAGCTAACTACCTTTAGCGCAACATAGCCGGGGTTGTTTGTTCATGTACTTCAACTGTTTTGAGCAGGTGATATAAACTATATCACACATACCGCTTAACCAAGCGCTCGCTATTTCATCTGTATACTACTACAAACACTGCGGCTCTTCCCTTTTAGGTAGTAGTGGTTGAAGTTGTCAGTGTTAGCAACCGTGTACAATGCTAAATGGTAGACGTAAGCTAAGCTAGGTGATGCCATTTTGTTTTTATCTCGACTTTGGCCAAAGAGTTATTCGCTTGGAGCAACATACGGCTTCGGCATAGGGTTTAAAATCACTCAAATCACCGTGTTATTCCCAGTAAATATTTAAAAGTCACATTTCGTAACGATATGTAAGTTGTCCATTGCGGTAAATGCAATTGCTCCGCTTGCCGGAGCTGCGTATAGTGATGCTAACATGTCAGTTTGCTTTGTAAACCGTGCTAGTATTAGCTACAAGGTTGATGTTTTACGTTTTGCCTTGTTGTTAGTAATATACTAAGAGTAATCATCTATAGGAATATTTAAGGTAACTATATAGGCCATTTTCATTGCTTTTGGTAGTGAGTCCTAGTCGATAATTGTTTGTAGTTGTCACATTAACTCTTCCAAGTACAAGTAGATGTAGAATTAGTAAATATGACATCTGTGTTTGATACCCTCTAATTGTTTGCCTCCTTGCTGCAGCATCTGGATCTAGCCAAAGATTGGAGAGCATATCTAGACATCCCCCCCCCCCCCCCCCCCCCTTCTGCATCAATGGAAGGGTCTGACAGTTCAGAGCAGAGTGGCAGTGACCAGCCCGAGTCTCAACGCAGAAGGCTGCTGGACCGCCTGGGCAGAGAGGAGGCCTTCTACCAGTTTGTCAACAATCTCAGTGATGAAGACTATCGGCTCATGAGAGACAACAATCTTTTGGGCACTCCAGGTAGGGAACTGTTAATCTAATTATGCTCATCTTTAGTCTTGTGGAGGAAATCTGTGACTGTATAAGTCTTTGTTGTCGTAACATCTGTTCACAATTTCCCATGTGATACACTGACTCCCACACCTCTCTTTATAAGTTTTTAACTATTTGCCTTATGAAAAGATTTCAATAGTGCCAATATAGATGCTGATAAACGATCATTGAAGAAATGTCTTTGTGGCTCACTCAGACCTTTTTAGATGTTGTGTAGGCCATAGTGTCTCTTTAATACAGTAGATATTCACACTCATACATAATAAGAAGTGATACATTAGCTATTATGTTGCTGTGGTATCACACAACCCACATTTCAATTTTGCCTTCTTCTCTATTAGTTAAAACATTTTTATTTACATTTTGGTGAAGAGGGCTATGAGATATAGAATGTTTGCTCTTACTTGACAACGCTGTAAGCTGCTCTGTGTAAATTTGTCTTATTGACTATTGTAAAACCACTGCCATATTGATCCATGTTTTAAATCCTAAATATCCAACATATTTGATATTAATCGTGACGGCCTGAATAATCTATGCATTGTCCAGGTGGTTAAGGAGCATAGCTGGAAATTCTTAAATTATAATGGGCTAAACCTTAGTACCCAGCAAGCTCCAGGCCAGATTACACCACTAAATGTCCAGGATTTACCCCTAGAATCTGGGGAGAAATCGTTTCCAAACTCTTTTAGTCCTACTCCACTGTTGTTGACAAGATCATTTTGTGACTTGTCAGTGAAATCTTTTTTTCCCTTCCTACTCATTTCCTGCTTGCTAAATAGGTTGACTGGTTGCAGTAAACATGCTTTGGCCTCTAGTTTTGACCAGGGTTTCTGTTAGCCAGCTGGTTCTGACTTTTTTTTTTTTTTTGTTTGTTTACTTTGTAAAAACAACAACAGGATAATTTACAACAAGCCAGTCACAAACATCTATGCCTTTTTGTATGTGTATTATTACCAAAGGCTATCCTTAGATGTAGCGGCAGTGATGATGATTCCCCAAAACTATTTTCCAGCAGCTTACGGCGCTTATGACCTCAGTAAGCTACACCTTAACTGAGCTACACTGATTAAAATGACCTGTGTTTTGTACCCCTTTGGGACAGAAGAGAGTGGCTTCTCTCTACAGAATGAAATTAAATGGCGGTGTGAGGTTTTCTGGATTATATGGACTGCCCACTGCAAAGACACATAAGACATGTTTCATTTCAAGTTGGCAGCAGAATACTTTGCTAAAATGAAGCAAAAGAAAATGTTACTGCCTCCAGGCTATATTTGCTTTTTTTTAAAAAAATTTTTTTATGTCTGATCAGATGTTATAGGTTGCAGATATTTAGTAGTAGCCTACATTTTATTGACAAATGTTGAGGTTTTCTTTTGTAGTTTATTGTTTTTACTGTTCATTAAATAGTCAAACTGATTTGACTTGTTTTCATTCTTCAGACAGCGGACATTGTAGTCTACATGATAACATATTGTAACATAGTTATTGAAACATGATTGGTATATTTTAGATTTAACCCAAGTTATTTTCGGACACCAGACTGCCAAGAAAAATTCCTAACGGAAACCCTGTTTTTGAATTTGCCACTATGATCAAAATGCAGCGGTGTATGGACTATTGAATACGTCCAATCCGTGTCTGTCCCAGGACAGTGGGGAGGTGAATGTAAGTTTGGAGCATCCTTTAATGGAGCACCCTGCAACGAGAGGGCATTGAAGGGACAGTGGCATGCCCTGGTAAGTCTGGAGGTTTTAAGTATTGTCCTGTTGCTGTGCTCATAGAAAACCAAACAGGAGTACAGAAACCGTTATTTTATATTCTTACAAATGTTGTTTTCATTGTGGGGAGTTCAGCTGTCACTTTCTTCTAGCCAACTTCAGTGTCTTTTTCCCAACATTTCTAGGTGGAATATGTGGATTACCAAAATTTTTATTTTTCGTTGTCAATAACCGAATGTTGTTTTGTAATGTCTCTTTTAGGAGAGGTGACAGAAGATGAGCTGTTCAGCAGACTTCAGCAAATCAAAGATGGTCCAGAACAGCAAAATAATACCCCAAGTACTGAGAGTGTAGAAGCTCCAGCTGGTATGTTTTCATTTCTTCAGTCCTTTTTATGTAGTTTACTGTCAGATTCAATTGTGATTTGTCACTTCTTAATTCTTACGAATTTCAGAACAACAAGAAAGCTCTGAGGATCCTGCAGGTGGTGATAGTCTCTTGGACTGGTTGAACACAGTGAGGCGCACCGGCAACACAACCAGAACCGGTCATCGTGGAAACCAGTCATGGCGGGCTGTAAGCCAGACCAACCCAAACAGCGGCGATTTTCGCTTCAGCCTGGAAATCAGTGTGAATCGCAACCTGGCTGAACAGCAGGCAGTTGCTGAAGGGGAGCAGCCTTCTTCAGTGCAGTCTTCGGAGCAGACCCCAGAGCAGACCCCAGAGCAGTCTTCAGGACCGACCCCGGAGCAATCTTCAGAGCTGACCCCAGAGCAGTCTTCAGGGTTGACCCCAGAGCAGTCTTCAGGGTTGACCCCAGAGCAATCTTCAGGGCTGACCCCGGAGCCATCTTCAGGGCTGACCCTGATGCAGTCTTCGGAGCAGACCCTGATGCAGTCTTCGGAGGAGACCCCAGAGCAGTCTTCAGAGCAGACCCCGGAGCAGTCTTCGGAGCAGACCCCGGAGCAGCCTTCGGAGCAGACCCCGGAGCAGTCTTCGGCGCAGACCCCAGAGCAGTCTTCGGTGCAGACCCCGGAGCAGTCTTCGGTGCAGACCCCGGAGCAGTCTTCGGTGCAGACCCCGGAGCAGTCTTCGGTGCAGACTCCAGAGCAGTCTTCGGTGCAGACCCCGGAGCAGTCTTTGATTCAGACCCCAGAGCAGTCTTTGATGCAGACCCCAGAGCAGTCTTTGATTCAGACCCCAGAACAGTCTTTGATGCAGACCCCAGAGCAGTCTTTGATGCAGACCCCAGAGCAGCCTTTGATGCAGACCCCAGAACAGTCTCCAGTGGTTGAAGAAGCAGTGATAAATGCAGATCCACAGGTTCCTATGGAGACAGAAGTGGTGGAGGAACCAGTTGTGGAGGAGCTGGCCGTCATAGTGGAACCAGAGCCTGAACTCGAAGAGGTTGTTTCACAAGAGGTTTTAGGAGAACCTCCCAGCTTGCCTGCTGGCCCGCCAATACAGCCAATACAGCCAACACAGCCAACACTTTGCACTTCTCCACGCAGAGGACAAAGGAGAGCCCGCAGTCGTAGTCCCGAACCACGCAGGACTAGGGCCCGGTTAGCCAGGAGCCGCTCCCCTCTCAACTTGGATCAGCTTGATGGTATACCTAACCCACGACATACATACAGTTCTCAGAGCCCAAGTTCTTCAACAAATTCTCCCCCTTTGCCTCAAGTAGAGGGCAGCTCTCGGACTCGACAACATGTACTTTCCAGACAAAGCACCTCAGATGTTGATGTTCAGCCATCTAGGGCTGGAGCTGAATCTGTCCCAGAGGCCCAAAATGTAGGCTCTCAGGAAGGAGATGCTGGTGGTGGGGAAGGGGGCACAGCAGGGCGCCGCCCCCCTACTATTATGCTTGATCTTCAGGTGCGTCGCGTGCGTCCAGGTGAATACCGGCAAAGAGACAGCATCGCCAGTCGCACTCGTTCACGCTCCCAGAACTCAAACAACACGTTTCTTTATGAGAGTGAGCGTGGCGGCTTTCGTAGGACTTTCTCTCGCTCTGAGCGTGCTGGTGTGAGGACCTACGTCAGCACTATTCGCATCCCTATCCGAAGAATCTCTGATGCAGGTTTGGGAGAGGCAACCTCAATGGCTCTCCAGTCTATGATACGGCAAATTATGACTGGGTTTGGTGAGCTCGGCTACCTCATGGATTCCGATTCTGATTCTTCGGATTCAAACCGTGGAGCCAACACACCTGCTGACGTGGAAGCTCTTAACAATCCAGATGCTGCTGCTGCTGCTGATGCCCCTGCTGCTGATGCTGATGAACAACCGGTTACTGCTGGAGTAAGGGGAAGAACAGTTGAGACCGATACGGATGAGGGTCTTGCCACTGGTCCGCCACCTTCTGGTGGCAGGGCTCGACCTAGACCACCTATCAGCCTAGAGGAGCCCAGCTCACTGCCCTTCTTGCGGCTCGCTCACTTCTTCCTCCTAAATGATGATGATGAGGACCAGCCACAGGGGCTGACCAAAGAACAGATTGATAACCTCTCAATGCGCAACTTTGGTGAGAGTGATGCCTTGAAGACTTGCAGTGTCTGTATTACAGAGTATGCAGAAGGAAACAAGCTACGCAAACTTCCCTGTTCACATGAGTACCATGTGCACTGCATAGATCGCTGGCTCTCTGAAAACTCAACGTGCCCCATCTGCCGCAGAGCTGTCCTGGTGTCGGCTAACCGAGAGAGTGTGGTGTAACTGCAGGCATTTGGTCTCAACCTAAGTAATCTAATATCCTGAGTCCATAAGAGGCTTTGAGGAAATGTGTCTCCAATGTTGAAATGTATTTCCTTTATCCCATTTGTGAGTTTCATCATAATGCAGTCACAACTTTGATTTGGGGTGCTCCATACGGTGACATTGGGACTTAAGACATTTATTATTGCAGTCCAAAGTTGGGCACAAGCAATGCATGCTGTTGATCACCCTGTATAAACCATGCGGTGTTGCACTGCATCAAGCGGCGCACACAAGCTATATCTTATAAAGAATCCTCTAATTATAAATGCTACACATCTGCAGGTAGGTGAGGCACTTCAAATCTGTTCCTTTGTATTAGCTCCTAAATGGCGCCTTATATACTATAAGTTGGATATAGGTACAATTCTTAGTAACACCAGTTCAAAGTATTAGCTGTAAATAAGCTTGTAAAAATAATTTTGAATCATACTTTGTATCAGTGAATTGGTTTTTGATTGTAAATTATCACATATGAAGATCTGGGTCATGTTGGCTGCAATTACTCGGAGCATCCATGAATTTGGTTTTAAACAAATGGGTAGTATCAGTGCACACAGCAGAATTATTTACAGATTGTGATGTCCAAAGGATGAAGGACAAAAATGGTTTGCAGTTTACAGTGTGACTTGTACTCTTTATCATTCACATGAAACAAACTATGATTTTGGAGTGGCATATACCATTAAAATTCTCAATGGAAAAAAACTGAGTGTTGTAGTGGTATAAAGGAAGAAAAAGTCTGAATACGTTACTTTAGCAGGCGCACATTTATTTGTCAGAAATTAGGGTTGTTTCCATATTGGCAATAGATAATGAGTCTATCAAGTTGGGAATTTTCTCACCTAAAACGTACTAACAAATGTGGTGTGAGAAATTGATTGAAATATAGTTACTTTTGTTTTATTTTCCTACATTTCATGCTTATTATTAATACATAATAGATTTTTTTAATAATTGGTGAATTAAGTTCTGGCATTGGCTGAGTGGAATAATCAAAAGATAAATGAACTGTAGGCTTTCCTCTTTAATTCAAGCCTGAATAGGCAGATTATCAAGTCTGGAAAAAAATTCACGTCACTGTACTTTAGTCCTAGCTTCAGTATAAGATCAAGACACTCGTCCACTGTGCCCTCCTTCTGACTCATGAGCAAGTGCTCCATATTGGTGTGCTGTACATGCTAAAGTTGGGAAATGCACACCATGATATAAATGAATGCTATTGTTAAAAAAAAAAAAAAAAAACCTGTTTATGGCTAAAATCTTAAATGAAGACTTATTACCTTTTATGTGTTGAAGTTCATTTTATTTAGAAGTTCTGTAGGTGTTAATAGCATTGTTGATGAACAGGAACACTGGCTAAAGGAAGAAAGAGGGCATCACTATTAATGCCATCCTGTCATGTGTCTTGTTTCATTGTGTGATGTCTTAGCCACAATTATTATTTCCCCGTGTGGGACATAAAGGTTTGAATGCAAGACGTTGTTGAATACCATAAACATGTAATTGAAATGTATGTTCCCTCTTAGGCCATACTTTAGTTTTGGCCTTGTTCTGTGACCCGCCCAGTGCAGTATGTTAACTGGGTGTTAAATGAAACTAACCGCTGAATTAAACAAGTTGTTATGCTATGAATTGCATTGCAAGTACACATTCTTTACGCATATATCGTGCTGTTACACTGCATGCATGTGAACACATTATGAGTTCTTTGTGCCTCTGCTTTGTATCACTAGTGCTTTTCTTACCACTTTGTTTTTGTTTTTTTTGTTTTTTTTAGATGTCCTTTATCACATGGCCCTCTAAAGCTGATCCCATCAACTTCCAGTGATGAGCTTTTGCAGAGTATTGAATCATACTCATTGTACACATGTGTGCAGTATATGTCAATACAATGAGCTTCACAGTGTTGACAATGAAATGTGCAAATTCAAAATAGCACTTTATTTAAATTTGCCCAAGACGATAGTAATCATGTGCAAATTAAATATGCACTGCCGTTCATAGGAGGTATCTTTGTAAGTGGCTGCTGTAACTCTGGTTATTGCAGTAGAGCTGAAGAAATCTCTGTGTAGTCTGACTGGTACACCAAGGTTGTGTATGGGTTGTATAGTGTTTGTTTCTCATTGTGTTGAGCAGCTTGTGCAACATCCATCCCTCCACAACCAACTCTAAAGGCTCCAGTGTTTATTACAGATGTCGGAGTTAAAAGCTGTCCCAGCTTTTTTTATTTATTTACTTTTTTATCCTTTGCATCTACACTGGTCAGCCACATTAAAACCACTAACTGGAGAAGTGATTAACACTGATGATCTCATTGCAGTGTAATGTTCTTGTGGGAAACCTAGGTCTTGGCATTAATGTGGATGTTGATTTGATATGTGCCACCACCAGAACACGGGTGCACACCCCCATGACAACAGCAAAGGGGTGTTTCTTGCGTCTTGGCGCACAGCCACTTTGCCACCCATATCATGTATAAGGGAAAAAAAAAGTGATTCATCAGACCAGGCCATCTTCTTCCAATGCACATGATGTTTGAGTGCCTTTTGTAGCCTTTTACTGGCAGTGGACAGGGGTCACCGTGGGCACCCTGACTGGCCTGTGGGTATGTAGCCTCATGCAAAACAAACTGTGATACACTGTGTGTTCATCTTTCTATCACAACCAGCATTTGCTTTTTCATCTACGACTTACAGCCGCTTGTCTGTTGGATCAGACCACACTGGCCAGCCTGCCTTCCCCACGCGCTCCAGTGAGCCCTAGCCGTGCACGACCCAGTGCCCGGTTCACCACTTTCCTTTCCTTGGACCACTTTTGATGAGTACTGACGACCGCAGACCAGGAACACCCCTGAAGAGAGTCATCAAAATTTGGTCCTTGTCAAAGTCACTTAAATCTTCCCACTCATTTTTCCTGCTTCAATCACATGAACCCAGAGAACAAAATGTTCACCTGCCGCCACAACTTTAAACCACTGACAGGAGAAGTAAATAACATTGACCATCTTGTGACAATACAATGTTATGCTGGGAAACCTTTGGACCTGGCATGTGTGTAGATGTTACGTAGACATGTAGCACCCACCTAGACCACACCAGGCACCCCTACCCCACAGCAATGACACTCCTTGATGGAAGCAGTCATCCCCAGCAGGATGCAGCCTGACACAAGCACACACACAAGAATGGTTTAGGAACAACTAAAAAAAACAAACAAACATGAAAAGCAGCACAAGGGCCTCCAAATTCATTAGATGCCAAACTGATCAAGTACCTGTGGAATGATCCACGGAGGCCCCTCTCCTCAACCCATAGGACCCTCCACTAACGTCATAGTGTTGCTAGACACCTCAGGACACCCTCAGAAGGCCCATGTCCATTCTCTGATGAGTCACAACTGTTTTGGAGGCACAAGGGAGACCTACACAATATTAGGAAGGTGGGTAAAATGTTATGCCCGATTGGGTGTACATCCCACCCACTGACGGGTGCCGTGAGGTGATCAGACTAGTCATAATGTTATGGCTGATTGATGTACTCACACTCTAAGCGGTACAACGGTAAGATAAGTACCAATAAAACAACATTATAGGCTTCAGGAGCGTAGATTTTAAACAGTTGTCCTGGGCTGCATTACTTTGATCAGGTGTTGAAGCTGTACCTGTGTAATACATTCACTCATACAGGTAGAACAAATAACCCACTCTGACACTGTTAATGAGAGAAATGTGGACTTTGATACTATCACACATTAATACAAAGGAGTGTGCTAATTATCCAACTGTCTACTAAAGCCAGAGGAGTGTTGCTTCTCGAGTAACCGCACAGAGGTGGGAAAAAAAAACAAGGAAGTACCGGGAGTGTCAGACTGAAACAAGAATGGCGCTTCTAGCAGCTGGGAGCCGTTTGTCGCGTTTTCCGAGGAGCTGTCTCCAGGTAAAATTACGTCTTATTATGCTACTTCGGCTAACCGCAAGCATTTATTGACACTAGTGTCCTCACCGACGCTGTGAGGACCGAGGTCCCCTTGAACGTAGCAGCGATTTAGACTTCCGTTTAAAGAAACCAGAGCCGCGGTGTAAAGCAGCAAAACTGGCTCATACGTGTTAAAAAGCCACTATTTACATGCGTCCATTGAGGGTATTAGCATGTGTTAGCTGGCCGTTGGCTATAGCTACGTCGACGTTTTGCTAATCTCCATAATTTCACCTTTCATACATTTAAAGGACTATAGCAGACTTTGGCCACGGGGCGGCGCTGTTTGCCCACGATTGAATTTTTAACCCCTCGTTTTCACGTCGTCCACACATCGATTTACTGTATTTATTTGATTGTTTCATTCTGTCCCCTACCTTTTTGTAGGTTGTCTCCGTCAAAACACTGGGAGCTGTCAGATTCAAAACAGCCTGTCCAGTTGAAGTGAGCCATCTTGATCATTTGGTGCTAACAGTGAAAAGTGTGCCAGACACTGTCAACTTTTATACATCCGTCCTTGGCATGGAGGTGGTCACTTTCAAGGTATATTGTTGTTATTTACTGCAAATTAATTATATTGACACACGCATTATTATTCATAAAATCCCCACTGTGGTCATTTGTACACAGGGACCAGAAAAGTGCAGTACTCTTGTGGTTTGAGATATACCCTCCACTAGGGGGCAGGCTTGGACTGTGATACAAGCTGATGGCATTCCTCCAGACTTTAAGAGCTTTGAGACACTTATCAGCATCTTCACGCTTTTGCGTCTGCATTTTTCAAGGGCAATCGTAAGGCTCTGAGTTTTGGGCAGCAGAAGTTTAACCTTCACCAGCTGGGCCAGGAGTTTGAACCTAAAGCCAAGCATCCAACCTCCGGCTCTGCAGACCTGTGCCTCATC
Source organism: Chelon labrosus (assembly GCF_963514085.1). Lineage (NCBI taxonomy): Eukaryota > Metazoa > Chordata > Actinopteri > Mugiliformes > Mugilidae > Chelon > Chelon labrosus. The sequence continues at coordinate 16,153,423 of NC_140358.1, forward strand.
ACCAAGACCCCCTTGGCTACCGTGGCTCAACATCTGAAGGTACTTAAATTTCCACAGACTGTTTCGACTCTGAACCAGCCGTCAGTTTCAGTTTGTGTCATCTTTTCTCCTCTGCAGGTTTGTGGAGTTGAGATTGAAGAGGGCCCAGTGGATAGAACTGGAGCTGTGGGGACCATCACTTCTCTTTACTTTAGAGACCCCGACCACAACCTCATTGAGGTGTCAAACTACGGCGAGTCAGCAGCAGAGGGCTCTTCTTGAGAATTTCCTTGGACTTGTTTGTGAGCATCCAGGAATACATCAAAACGCGTCACGAAGCCCAAGAACCTCCCTGAGGCAAACAGCAATTACTGTTTTTTTTTTTAGACCAAAATTGCTGTTATTTTAACAACCCTGAGCAGCTTGATTTAGACAGGGTGGATAACATCAGCTGGCTGCGGAGTTATGCTTAGGTTTTCATTTCAGCTGTGAGTACAAACTGGTCTTTTGGTTGCAATAAAAGATGAAAAAAATAACACTTAAACATGTTTAGGTACATGATCAAATGGATGCTTATGGAGATTTTATTTTAATAAAAAAAAAAATCCTGACTTCAGTTTTCTGGCATGTTTCTTAACCATTTACATAAATATATATATGTGTGTATATATATACACTATATTACCAAAAGTATTCGCTCACCCATTCAAATGATCAGAATCAGGTGTTCTAATCACTTGGCCTGGCCCCAGGTGTATAAATTCAAGCACTCAGGCATGCAGACTGTGAAACAAGACATTTGTGAAAGAATGGGCCGCTCTCAGGAGCTCAGTGAATTCCAGCGTGGAACTGTCATAGGATGCCACTTGTGCAACAAATCCAGTCGTGAAATTTCCTCGCTCCTAAATATTCCACAGTCAACTGTCAGCTCTATTATAACAAAATGGAAGCGTTTGGGAAAAACAGCAACTCAGCCACGAAGTGGTAGGCCACGTAAAGTGACGGAGAGGGGTCAGCGGATGCTGAAGCGCATAGTGCAAAGAGGTCGCCGACTTTCTGCACAGTCAATTGCTACAGAGCTACAAACTTCATGTGACCTTCAGATTAGCCCAAGTACAGTACGCAGAGAGCTTCATGGAATGGGTTTCCATGGCCGAGCAGCTGCAGCTGCAGCCACACATCACCAAGTGCAATGCAAGGCGTCGGATGCAATGGTGTAAAGCACGCCGCCACTGGCCTCTAGAGCAGTGAAGACGCGTTCTCTGGAGTGATGAATCACGCTTTTCCATCTGGCAATCTGATGGACGAGTCTGGGTTTGGAGGTTGCCAGGAGAACGGTACATTTCAGATTGCATTGTGCCAACTGTGAAATTTGGTGGAGGAGGAATTATGGTATGGGGTTGTTTTTCAGGAGCTGGGCTTGGCCCCTTAGTTCCAGTGAAAGGAACATTGAATGCTTCAGGATACCAAAACATTTTGGACAATTCCATGCTCCCAACCTTGTGGGAACAGTTTGGAGCGGGCCCCTTCCTCTTCCAACATGACTGTGCACCAGTGCACAAAGCAAGGTCCATAAAGACGTGGATGACAGAGTCTGGTGTGGATGAACTTGACTGGCCTGTACAGAGTCCTGACCTGAACCCGATAGAACACCTTTGGGATGAATTAGAGCGGAGACTGAGAGCCAGGCCTTCTCGACCAACATCAGTGTGTGACCTCACCAATGCGCTTTTGGAAGAATGGTCAAAAATTCCTATAAACACTCTCCTCAACCTTGTGGACAGTCTTCCCAGAAGAGTTGAAGCTGTAATAGCTGCAAAAGGTGGACCGACATCATATTGAATTCTATGAGTTAGGAATGGGATGGCACTTCAGTTCATAGAATGAGTAAAGGCAGGTGAGCGAATACTTTTGGTAATATAGTGTATATAATTACTTTCATTATTCATTGTCGCTCTCTAACAAATACAAATACTATTTTTCTAGTGGTTCCTGGTTTTCACTGTTGAAAAACCAAGGCTACAGCACACAGCAGATTAAACAGACAAGAAGATCAGTAGGTTAAATACACAAGAGACTTGATTTTCTTAAACTCTGTGTACATACAGTTATGTACAAATATTTAAACCCTTTTAATCTTTAGATCTTAAGATAAGGCACAATAGCTCTATCACACAAATCACACAAAGGAGGCATTTGATTCGTTCTGAAGCCTGGACGCAAACACGCAGCCTTGACAAGTACCTTGAACAACTGTGCACTGTGTGAGAATCTGTGTTTTAAGGGCAAACAAATGCCTCATAAAAATCCAATTATCTTCCTCACTGTACTTTTTATTTAAATAGTTAATGAGTTAATAAGCTTCTGACGCACAAACTTGAACACATCATCCGTGTCGTTTCCTGGAAGGTTTTGAGTCTTACAACACTCCCTTGTTCTAGTGACCCAGCCAAAACCTTTCGAGCATGCCTGTTTCTAAGTGGCGCTCTGTTGCCTCCACTGCTCCCCCCTCTTCATCCGGAGCCACCTAGATGCTTTCACTGCTGCCTGCACATTGCTGCTGATGACTCTTCTCCTACTTGTGCCGATTGTACCAAAAGTCCAGTAGGCTTGCATTGGGAGTGCATCAGGGAGTGACTGGCAAATCCCCAGATGCTCACCTCTGCTGGTCTTCACCCAACAGTCCTCCACCAGCTCTTGCCCTTTTCTCCTCAATTTTATTTTTAAAAACGTTCCCACTTTATATTAAATACCTACATACACTTGTTCTGCATACTGTATAAACAAATGCTCAGCTTTCCCTTACCACCACGCGTCCAAGTACGCCTTAGAAACCTGACCTAATTGAGTCTTTGTGTAGACATGTAAGGTTTCGGCCTTTGTACTTTGCATTCATTCATTGTTTTTGCAGCCCAAATGCGCAGACAAAAAGTGACATCTGCCTTCCATAGTTACCCTTTACTGGCAAAATGTCATTTCCTTTGATATCCTTCTAAAGCCCCTCTCTACTTTGTAGCTCCATTTTTAGATCCTCAGATGCTTAGTGGATCCCACAGGTCACACAGAGTCAGTCAGGGCTCAACAAATTAATCAAGTCGAAGGGTGTTCAACGTTTTACATCTGCCACAATGTGTATTTTTAGGTTTTAAGGAGCCAAATATTAAAGTTTTTGTAGAAAACATATGTCGGATAGGGGAAGAACCTTTATCTCTCTCTTTCCTGGCAGGAAACCTGGGTCTTCTTATCACCCATTAAAAGCAACCTGTTCAGCCATTATTGTATGGGAGCTACAAACTACTGTAGTTAAAGGTTAATGCTGGCTCAGGTTTTAAGACTACAAAAGTCCATATTGTGTATTGTCCTGTTCAGAGTGGGTGGAGACGGACTGGAAACCGTGCTTGAGAAATTCATGACCATGGCTTTGTGTTAAGCGTTTCCCCAAGCATATAAAGTTGTGCTTTTGTTACACATTAACTTTTAAGAAGATAATTTTACGTCCCTGGGGTCTTTTTTCCTTTATTTACAGTAATACTTCCTTATGCAAAGGTAAGGCCTACATGCAAGATGTATTAGTGTTTCCTGTGGGTGGACAGAGTTAGAAAAGTGCTCACGCTAGTCCAGAATTAAAGATATTTTCCTTCTATTGTACTATAACAGTTCACACCTGTTTACTGGCAAACCACATTCTCCTGTTTGAATTCCTAAACCACAGAACTTGGCTGTCTTTATCCTCTATTCCACATTCCTCCTTAGTCATTATTTCCCGTACCTATTACCGTATTTTCCGGACTATAAGTCGCTCCGGAGTATAAATCGCACCAGCTAAAAAATGCATAATGAAGAAGAAAAAAACATATATAAGTCGCACTGGACTATAAGTTGCATTTTTGGGGGAAATTTATTTGATAAAATCGGAGACCAAGAACACATTTCATCTTGAAAGGCAAGTTATAGTACTAACAATAGAACAACGGGCTGAATAGGTGTCTGGTATGTTAACAGCTATTCAGATAACTATAGCATAAACAACATAACATAACAAGTTTACCAAACTCTTGATCTCACTCCAAATCACTAAATCCATTGAATTCTTCATCCTCTGTGTCACTTCTAAGCAACTCCGCGAACTTCGGAGGTAGACGGCGCACCGCCGCTATTACGCAGGAGCAGGGCCGTTTCAATGAATTTAGGGGCCCCAAGCAAAATGGTCATGGAGCCCCCCCCCCACGCAAAGCCTACAGGAACCACAGCATAGCCATACAGTTTAAGTTCACCCACACTTTATATAAATAAAATAGTGAAAATACTGCTGTTGCATATTCTGTGCAAAACATTTGAACATTTGCAAAAAAACACCACAAAAAAGTGCACAATAACTAAATCCAACATACTTAAACACACACACACACACACACACACACACACATATATATATATACATTCATACTGTTTGTACTGTATCGTATTTAATGACTCATTAAATACGATAAACAGTGATTATGGAACAGATCTGCGTCTTCCTTATCCCGTTAATAAACATATTACAATATGTAACCATATTCCGTCCGTTCGAAAAAAAAAGTTACACTGACTGTTCTAGTTTGTTACAAGCAGCATTGGCCGTCAGGCAGGTAGCTAACATAACCATTTTTTTGCTAGCCTACAGTACCTGCTGCGAAATTACACCATTTGTACAAGACAAGTCGAGCTATTTTATCCAGTGTAATTTATCACTTACCACTATCTTGTTTTTTCTTATCCTCCTCTTCCTTTTTCTTCTTCCTCTTTTGGCTTCCTGACGGATAATTCCGCTTCATTGTGACTCCCGAGGTTTTATATTTTGCCGGCAGCAGAGATCACGAACCTGGCTGGCTGGCTGCTGTCAGCGACGACTGAGAGGGGCCCCTTTGAGGGGGATCCCGATAACAGTGTCATTGCACTTTACTGCATTAACTATCAAAGGGGCGCTCACACAGTTTGTCGTTGCATTTTATTCTTAACCAGTCGTTGTCTTGGGGCCCCAGGCCAGCTCGGGGCCCCAAGCAATTGCTTGGTTTGCTTGCCTTCTCGCGACGGCCCTGGTCGCAGGGCCAGCCAAACCATGAAAAAAAGTGCGACTTAAGCTTGATTTAGGGTTCTGCGCCGATTTGTCTGCGAAGCTTCGGCGAACATGATCGCCGTCACTTGGCATTTATGCTTGTGCGTCGGTTTCTTTGCAGTGCGTGGTAATTTACAGCCACAACGCTAGGGGGCGCTGAGTCGCGAAATCTCCTGAATTCGTGCGTGGAGTGTTTCATTTCCGGTTCCGGCTTTTTTCTATGGTTGCGGCAGAGTGAACAGCACAGTGAACAATGGCGACTGAGCGAGAGAGGACACTTTTGGAGCTGGAGCTGATCGATATTGAAGAACAAATGCTTCTCGTGGTCCATCTTGAACTCGAAGTGCAGCTCCAAGAATTTTAAAAATGGCGCCCTTGTATACAGAACGAACCGGAAAAGCTGAGAACCGGAAATGACGTAAAGCGGACCAATCACAGCCCTTGAGGTCTGCGTCGCATGTCCCTGCTGTCGGCGTCGTTTCGACGCGTAGTCAGGATTTTTTGGAGGTGCGCGTCAAGTGACGCAGACTCTCTGCGAAGGGGGTTCGCGGCGACGCAGACTCTCTGCGTACCGACGCAGACGATTTTTCGCACGAGCATAAATCAAGCATTATAGTCCGAAAAATACGGTAAATAATATTCTCTGAAGGTAAGGATCTTGAAACCAAAAACAACAAAAGCTGAGTGGGCTATTAGATTGTGCTTCACTTTTATTGCCGTTATAAATACCTCTGTCAATATATTTAATGGCTTTTATTAATATTTACTCACAATTTTAAGGTGCTTGATGACAAGTGAGCAACAGCTTTTTGAGAAGATGTTTCACCACTCATCCGAGTAGCTTCTTCAGTTCTAAGGGACTGGTAGGAAGTTTGAGGTTAAATAGGAAACTCTGTGGGTGACCCATCAGAAACCAGCTTCTTTGTGTAAACCACCAGAAAATGGTGCAGCTAAATGTTAGATACTTACCTGACATTGAGGGGGGGACTGTTTGTCCCTGTCCTCTTTCCCTATGAATGGCCTTTGTCAGTCAGAGGCTCCAGTCTCAAGGTGTGAATGGAGTTGAAACCTCATGGGGACAGACGTTAAAACTATATTGTAAATTGATGGCAGGTTAAACCTCAGCCCACCTCCTCTGTTTAGAGAAGGTTTTTCCAATCTGACATAGATGGCTCCCTTTACTCCTCTTTCAAACCATCGGCCTTCTCCGGCTAAGATTTGGACATTGTTATCTTCAAAGGATTGTCCTTTGTCCTTCAGGTGTAGGTGGACCATTAAATAATTTCCTGATGAGCTGGCTCTTTCGAGTTGGTACATGCGTTTATGGATGGGTTGTTAACAGTGGGACTTTGTGTCACCCGTCAAAAATAACAAGTTCACTGATATCTGGAAACTCCACATACGTCACTCTGCTTATGTCACAGTGATGAAAGCAGAGACCCTCAGGTCTTTATGCTACAAACTCCTCCTGGTGGCATGACTTGTTGACATCGAGTTAGTTATGTAAAGCTGCCTGAGATGTTTTGTTATGCAAGTAAAGCAGGTAAACACAGGAAGTCATTCATTCATTCATCTTCTGCAATCGATTGTCCTGTAAAGGGTCACGGGGGGGCTAGAGCCTATCCCAGCTGTCATCGGGCAAGAGGCAGGGGACACCCTGGACAGGTCACCAGTCTATCACAGGCCTAACACAGAGAGACAGACAACCATTCACACTCATATGCACACCTACGGCCAATTTATAATCACCAATGAAACTAACGAGCATGCGTTTGGACGGTGGGAGGAAGTTGGAGTACCCGGAGAGAACCCACGCAGACACGGGGAGAACATGCAAACTCCACACACACTGGATTCGAACCCGGAACCTTCTTGCTGTGAGGCATCAGTGCTAACCACCTCGCCTAAACACAGGAAGTGTTCACTGAAAATATTAGGTCTCACTACCCAAATAAAACGTAATCATTTCCTCCTTTGCATGTTATCTTAACCCCATTTTTGTACTGGTCCAGACCACATCAGTCATTTTGTAGGTCAGATCATCTGAAGGTGTTCCTTGATATCATTTCCTCTCCAGTATTTATGGCTGTATGTGTATCATAAATGCGCCTTCCTCTGAAATACTGACTCACCTTTGCGTGCATGCAGTACTTTGCATAATTTACCATAAACAAGTAGTGCTGTTTTGTTCTGTTTAAATTATTATGCATAATCAGTTTAGCTACTTCAAATTTTTTTTAACCAAGAATTGAAAGAACAATAAACCTGGAACTTCCTTCATGTTAAGTTTTTATTTATTTGTTGTTATTTTTGTCATTATTAACCCAACACACTTGTTTTCAGATTTCAAGGCAGAGTGAAGTCTGAACTCAAGGACCCGGCAGGAATGAGGAAAACAGCTCTCTTTTCCCAGAACTGCTGCTTTTGAAACAGACTACTGTGTTAGTTATGACACACTTTACTTTATGATAGTTTCACTCTTTCACTTGTTGACTTTTCATCCTCTGCAAATATCCTGTTAGATTCAGCTGGTGAGCAAAGGGCTGGTTTCAGTAGACTTATTGGTAGTGATTCATCTAATAACAGGTTTATGCTGTCCACACCTCACCCTCACCAGTCACTTTCAGATTACTTTATGTAGTAGTTTCTCTTACAAGTTATGTTGCTTTCATTTTTACATATACTTGTTTTAGTAGTACTTTAAGTACTCACAGGTTTTGTTGTGAAACTAGTTTCTGAGAAAAAGGACACAAGCAAATTTCTCACGTCTTATTCCTTTTGTTAAAATGACAACAAACAAACAGAAATGCTACACATGGAACAAAAATAGCACTTGTTTACAAGCATTAAAACAGTTGTGTGGGTTGTTTGGTTTCTCCAATGTACAAGTCTGTACAATCCTCACTGCAGTGAACAGCGTACGCCACATTACTCTGTTTCTGACTGAGTGTTTTGTCTTTAGGGTGGACCAGTTTTTGCCTTAGTGTGTTACTGGGTTTGAAATAAACTGGAATTTGGTGTTTTTTGAAAATTCCCTGAGTTTCTCCGATGCACCTGCCACCAGCCATCGTTAGAGCACTATGGTCATGAGTCCTGAGTTATGTTAAACTGCCTGAGATGTTTTGTTATAAAAGTAAGGTAAACACAGGAAGTCATTCATTCATTCATCTTCTGCAATCGTTTGTCCTGTCGCTGAGGGCATGTCTTTGGATGGTGGGAGGAAGCCGGAGTACCCGGAGAGAACCCACACGGACACGGGGAGAACATGTAAACTCCACACAGAAAGGGCCCAGTCGGCCTAGATTCAAACCTGGAACCTTCCTGCTCTGAGGCATCAGTGCTAACCACCTCGCCTAAACACGGGAAGTTTTCACTGAAAATATTCAAAATATTAAGACGACTAATAGAAGGTCTCACTACCCAAATAAAACCAAATTTCCTCCTTTGCATGTTTTCTTAACCCCTTTTTAGTACTGGTCCAAACCACATCACTCATGTTGTAGGTCAGATCATCTGAAGATGTTTCCTCAGGGTATTTTCCTTGATATCTTATTTTAAAGCCTCTCCTTATTCCTGAGTTTCGTTTAACTCAAACGTCAAACCCAGGGATTTTCCATTGCCCCATTGCCTTTGTACTTTTTGATAATGACCTGAAGGTGAAGATAATCAAATGAAAACCTCAGCAGTTTTTATTTCTTTATTTTTTTTTATTGTCTCCCCTCCAGTATTTATGGCTGTATGTGCATCATAGGTACGCTTTCATCTGAAATACTGCCTCACCTTTCTGTACAAACAATACTTTGTATAATAATTTACCATGAAAAAGTAGTTCTGTTTTGTTCTGTTTAAATTATTATGCATAATCAGTTTAGCTTTAAAATGATATTATTTTTAACTTATGCTGCAGGTTTTGAAAGTGTTTTAAGAACCTATATGTTCTGGATGTAGTCTGTGTTCATGTTTTTTTTTTTTTTTTTAACCAAGAATTGAAAGAACAATAAACTTGAAACTTCCTTCATCTTAAGTTTTTATTTATTTTTGTTATTTTTTTCTTTATTATCCCAACATACACTATATTGCTAAAAATATTCACTCACCCATCCAAATAACTGGATTCAGGTGTTCCAATCACTTCCACGCCCACATGTGTATAAAATCAAGCACCTAGGCATGCAGACTGCTTCTACAAACATTTATGAAAGAATGGGTCACTCTCAGGAGCTCAGTGAATTCCAGCGCTGTACTGTGATAGGATGCCACCTGTGCAACAAGTAAAGTCCTGAAATTTCCTCACTACTAAATATTCCACAGTCAACTGTCAGTGGTGTTATAACAAAGTGGAAGTGACTGGGAACGACAGCAACTCAGCCACGAAGTGGAAGGCCACGTAAAATGACAGAGCAGGGTCAGCGGATGCTGAGGCTCATAGTGTACAGAGGTCACCAGCTTTCTGCAGAGTCAATCACTACAGACCTCCAAACTTCATGTGGCCTTCAGATGAGTTTCTCTGATGCACCTGCCACCAGCCATCGTTAGAGCACCATGGTCCTGAGTTATGTTAAACTGCCTGAGATGTTTTGTTATAAAAGTAAGACAGGTAAACACAGGAAGTCATTCATTCATTCATTCATCTTCTGCAATCGTTTGTCCTGTCACTGGTGGCATGTCTTTGGATGGTGGGAGGAAGTCGGAGTAGCTGGAGAGAACCCACGCAGACACAGGGAGAACATGCAAACTCCACACAGAAAGGCCCAGTCGGCCTAGATTCAAACCTGGAACCTTCCTGCTCTGAGGCATCAGTGCTAATCACCTCGCCTAAACACAGGAAGTGTTCACTGAAAATATTCAAAATATTAAGACGACTAATAAAAGGTCTCACTACCCAAATAGAACTTTATCATTTCCTCCTTTGCATGTTTTCTTGACCCCTTTTTAGTACTGGTCCAAACCACATCAGTCATTTTGTAGGTCAGATCATCTGAAGGTGTTTCCTTAAGGTGTTTTCCTTGATATCTTAATGAACAATAGATTACAGCGTTTTAAAGCCTTTCCTTATTCCTGAGTTTCGTTTAACTCAAATGTCAAACCCAGGGATTTCTGTCATCTCTTCCATGTTTCCTTATTAGTACCCATTGCCTTCGTACTTCTTGATAATGACCTGAAGGTGAAGATAATAAAATGAAAACCTCAGCAGTTTTTATTTCTTTATTTTTTTTATTGTCCTTCCTCCAGTATTTATGGCTCTATGTGCATCATAGATACGCTTTCCTCTGAAATACTGCCTGAAATGTCGAAGGATGCTGAGGCTCATAGTGTGCAGAGGTCGCCAGCTTTCTGAAGAGTCAATCACTACAGACCTCCAAACTTCATGTGGCCTTCAGATTAGCTCAAGAACAGTGCATTGAGAGTTTCATGGAATGGGTTTCTATGGCCGAGCAGCTGCGTCCAAGTCATATATCACAGAGTACAATGCAAAGCGTTGGATGCAGTGGTGTAAGGCACGCCGCCACTGGACTTTAGAGCAGTGGAGACGTGTTCTCTCGCATGTTTTCTTAACCCCTTTTTAGTACTGATCCAAACCACATCACTCATGTTGTAGGTCAGATCATCTGAAGATGTTTCCTCAGGGTATTTTCCTTGATATCTTATTTTAAAGCCTCTCCTTATTCCTGAGTTTCGTTTAACTCAAACGTCAAACCCAGGGATTTTCCATTGCCCCATTGCCTTTGTACTTTTTGATAATGACCTGAAGGTGAAGATAATCAAATGAAAACCTCAGAAGTTTTTATTTCTTTATTTTTTTTTATTGTCTCCCCTCCAGTATTTATGGCTGTATGTGCATCATAGGTACGCTTTCATCTGAAATACTGCCTCACCTTTCTGTACAAACAATACTTTGTATAATAATTTACCATGAAAAAGTAGTTCTGTTTTGTTCTGTTTAAATTATTATGCATAATCAGTTTAGCTTTAAAATGATATTATTTTTAACTTATGCTGCAGGTTTTCAAAGTGTTTTTAGAACCTATATGTTCTGGATGTAGCCTGTGTTTTTTTTTTTATTTTTTTTTTTAAACCAAGAATTGAAAGAACAATAAACTTGAAACTTCCTTCATCTTAAGTTTTTGTTTATTTAGTTATTTTTGTTATTTTTTTCTTTATTATCCCAACATACACTATATTGCCAAAAGTATTAACTCAGCCATCCAAATAACTGGATTCAGGTGTTCCAATCACTTCCAATGACCACAGGTGTATAAAATCAAGCACCTAGGCATGCAGACTGCTTCTACAAACATTTATGAAAGAATGTGTCGCTCTCAGGAGCTCAGTGAATTCAAGTTTGGTGCTGTGATAGGATGCCACCTGTGCAACAAGTAAAGTCCTGAAATTTCCTCACTACTAAATATTCCACAGTCAACTGTCAGTGGTGTTATAACAAAGTGGAAGCGACTGGGAACGACAGCAACTCAGCCACGAAGTGGAAGGCCACGTAAAATGGCAGAGCAGGGTCAGCAGATGCTGAGGCTCATAGTGTGCATAGGTCACCAGCTTTCTGCAGAGTCAATCACTACAGACCTCCAAACTTCATGTGGCCTTCAGATAAGTTTCTCTGATGCACCTGCCACCAGCCATCGTTAGAGCACCATGGTCCTGAGTTATGTTAAACTGCCTGAGATGTTTTGCTATAAAAGTAAGACAGGTAAACACAGGAAGTCATTCATTCATTCATCTTCTGCAATCGTTTTTCCTGTCACTGGTGGCATGTCTTTGGATGGTGGGAGGAAGTCGGAGTACCCGGAGAGAACCCACGCAGACACGGGGAGAACATGCAAACTCCACACAGAAAGGCCCAGTCGGCCTAGATTCAAACCCGGAACCTTCCTGCTCTGAGGCATCAGTGCTAATCACCTTGCCTAAACACAGGAAGTGTTCACTGAATATATTCAAAATATTAAGACGACTAATAAAAGGTCTCACTACCCAAATAAAACTTTATCATTTCCTCCTTTGCATGTTTTCTTGACCCCTTTTTAGTACTGGTCCAAACCACATCAGTCATTTTGTAGGTCAGATCATCTGAAGGTGTTTCCTTAAGGTGTTTTCCTTGATATCTTAATGAACAATAGATTACAGTGTTTTAAAGCCTTTCCTTATTCCTGTGTTTCGTTTAACTCAAATGTTTCTGTCATCTCTTCCATGTTTCCTTATTAGTCCCCATTGCCTTTGCACTTTTGAAAAATGACCTGAATGTGAAGATAGTAAAATGTAAATCACAGCAGTTTTTTGTTTTTTTTTATTGTTTCCTCTCCAGTATTTATGGCTGCTTCCTCTGAAATACTGACTCACCTTTGCGTGCATGCAGTACTTTGCATAATTTACCATAAACAAGTAGTGTTGTTTTGTTCTGTTTAAATTATTATGCATAATTAGTTTAGCTTTAAAATGATATTATTTTTTAGTTATGCTGCATGTTATGTATGGGCTGGATGTAGTCTGTGTTTTTTTTTTTTTAAACAAAGAATTGAAAGAACAATAAACTTGAAACTTCCTTCATCTTTAGTTTTTATTTATTTATTCATTTTTGTTATCTTTTTCTTTATTATCCCAACATACACTATATTGGCAAAGGTATTAACTCAGCCATCCAAATAACTGGATTCAGGTGTTCCAATCACTTCCAATGACCACAGGTGAATAAAATCAAGCACCTATACATGCAGACTGCTTCTACAAACATTTGTGAAAGAGTGGGTCACTCTCAGGAGCTCAGTGAATTCCAGCGTGGTGCTGTGATAGGATGCCACCTGTGCAACAAGTCCAGTCGGGAAATTTCCTCACTACTAAATATTCCACAGTCAACTGTCAGTGGTGTTATAACAAAGTGGAAGTGACTGGGAACGACAGCAACTCAGCCACGAAGTGGAAGGCCACGTAAAATGACAGAGCAGGGTCAGCGGATGCTGAGGCTCATAGTGTACAGAGGTCACCAGCTTTCTGCAGAGTCAATCACTACAGACCTCCAAACTTCATGTGGCCTTCAGATGAGTTTCTCTGATGCACCTGCCACCAGCCATCGTTAGAGCACCATGGTCCTGAGTTATGTTAAACTGCCTGAGATGTTTTGTTATAAAAGTAAGACAGGTAAACACAGGAAGTCATTCATTCATTCATTCATCTTCTGCAATCGTTTGTCCTGTCACTGGTGGCATGTCTTTGGATGGTGGGAGGAAGTCGGAGTAGCTGGAGAGAACCCACGCAGACACAGGGAGAACATGCAAACTCCACACAGAAAGGCCCAGTCGGCCTAGATTCAAACCTGGAACCTTCCTGCTCTGAGGCATCAGTGCTAATCACCTCGCCTAAACACAGGAAGTGTTCACTGAAAATATTCAAAATATTAAGACGACTAATAAAAGGTCTCACTACCCAAATAGAACTTTATCATTTCCTCCTTTGCATGTTTTCTTGACCCCTTTTTAGTACTGGTCCAAACCACATCAGTCATTTTGTAGGTCAGATCATCTGAAGGTGTTTCCTTAAGGTGTTTTCCTTGATATCTTAATGAACAATAGATTACAGCGTTTTAAAGCCTTTCCTTATTCCTGAGTTTCGTTTAACTCAAATGTCAAACCCAGGGATTTCTGTCATCTCTTCCATGTTTCCTTATTAGTACCCATTGCCTTCGTACTTCTTGATAATGACCTGAAGGTGAAGATAATAAAATGAAAACCTCAGCAGTTTTTATTTCTTTATTTTTTTTATTGTCCTTCCTCCAGTATTTATGGCTGTATGTGCATCATAGATACGCTTTCCTCTGAAATACTGCCTGAAATGTCGAAGGATGCTGAGGCTCATAGTGTGCAGAGGTCGCCAGCTTTCTGAAGAGTCAATCACTACAGACCTCCAAACTTCATGTGGCCTTCAGATTAGCTCAAGAACAGTGCATTGAGAGTTTCATGGAATGGGTTTCTATGGCCGAGCAGCTGCGTCCAAGTCATATATCACAGAGTACAATGCAAAGCGTTGGATGCAGTGGTGTAAGGCACGCCGCCACTGGACTTTAGAGCAGTGGAGACGTGTTCTCTCGCATGTTTTCTTAACCCCTTTTTAGTACTGATCCAAACCACATCACTCATGTTGTAGGTCAGATCATCTGAAGATGTTTCCTCAGGGTATTTTCCTTGATATCTTATTTTAAAGCCTCTCCTTATTCCTGAGTTTCGTTTAACTCAAACGTCAAACCCAGGGATTTTCCATTGCCCCATTGCCTTTGTACTTTTTGATAATGACCTGAAGGTGAAGATAATCAAATGAAAACCTCAGAAGTTTTTATTTCTTTATTTTTTTTTATTGTCTCCCCTCCAGTATTTATGGCTGTATGTGCATCATAGGTACGCTTTCATCTGAAATACTGCCTCACCTTTCTGTACAAACAATACTTTGTATAATAATTTACCATGAAAAAGTAGTTCTGTTTTGTTCTGTTTAAATTATTATGCATAATCAGTTTAGCTTTAAAATGATATTATTTTTAACTTATGCTGCAGGTTTTCAAAGTGTTTTTAGAACCTATATGTTCTGGATGTAGCCTGTGTTTTTTTTTTTATTTTTTTTTTTAAACCAAGAATTGAAAGAACAATAAACTTGAAACTTCCTTCATCTTAAGTTTTTGTTTATTTAGTTATTTTTGTTATTTTTTTCTTTATTATCCCAACATACACTATATTGCCAAAAGTATTAACTCAGCCATCCAAATAACTGGATTCAGGTGTTCCAATCACTTCCAATGACCACAGGTGTATAAAATCAAGCACCTAGGCATGCAGACTGCTTCTACAAACATTTATGAAAGAATGTGTCGCTCTCAGGAGCTCAGTGAATTCAAGTTTGGTGCTGTGATAGGATGCCACCTGTGCAACAAGTAAAGTCCTGAAATTTCCTCACTACTAAATATTCCACAGTCAACTGTCAGTGGTGTTATAACAAAGTGGAAGCGACTGGGAACGACAGCAACTCAGCCACGAAGTGGAAGGCCACGTAAAATGGCAGAGCAGGGTCAGCAGATGCTGAGGCTCATAGTGTGCATAGGTCACCAGCTTTCTGCAGAGTCAATCACTACAGACCTCCAAACTTCATGTGGCCTTCAGATAAGTTTCTCTGATGCACCTGCCACCAGCCATCGTTAGAGCACCATGGTCCTGAGTTATGTTAAACTGCCTGAGATGTTTTGCTATAAAAGTAAGACAGGTAAACACAGGAAGTCATTCATTCATTCATCTTCTGCAATCGTTTTTCCTGTCACTGGTGGCATGTCTTTGGATGGTGGGAGGAAGTCGGAATACCCGGAGAGAACCCACGCAGACACGGGGAGAACATGCAAACTCCACACAGAAAGGCCCAGTCGGCCTAGATTCAAACCCGGAACCTTCCTGCTCTGAGGCATCAGTGCTAATCACCTTGCCTAAACACAGGAAGTGTTCACTGAATATATTCAAAATATTAAGACGACTAATAAAAGGTCTCACTACCCAAATAAAATTTTATCATTTCCTCCTTTGCATGTTTTCTTGACCCCTTTTTAGTACTGGTCCAAACCACATCAGTCATTTTGTAGGTCAGATCATCTGAAGGTGTTTCCTTAAGGTGTTTTCCTTGATATCTTAATGAACAATAGATTACAGTGTTTTAAAGCCTTTCCTTATTCCTGAGTTTTGTTTAACTCAAATGTCAAACCCAGGGATTTCTGTCATCTCTTCCATGTTTCCTTATTAGTACCCATTGCCTTTGTACACGTCTACGTCTACACGTCATTGCCTAATGACCTGAAGGTGAAGATAATCAAATGAAAACCACAGCGGTTTTTATTTCTTTATTTTTTTTATTGTTTCCTCTCCAGTATTTATGGCTGTATGTGCATCATAGGTACGCTTTCATCTGACTCACTTTTCTGTACAAACAATACTTTGTATAATAATTTACCATGAACAAGTAGTTCATGGTAAAGTAGTTTTATTGTTTTTAAATTATTATGCATAATCAGTTTAGCTTCACAATGATATTATTTTTAACTTATGCTGCAGGTTTTCAAAGTGTTTTGAGAACCTATATGTTCTGGATGTAGCCTGTGTTCATGTTTAGTATTTATTTATTTATTTATTTAAACCAAGAATTGAAAGAACAATAAACTTGAAACTTCCTTCATCTTTAGTTTTTATTTATTTTTGTTATGTTTTTTCTTTATTATCCCAACATACACTATATAGCCAAAAGTATTCACTCAGCCATCCAAATAACTGGATTCAGGTGTTCCAATCATAGGTACGCTTTCATCTGAAATACTGCCTCACCTTTCTGTACAAACAATACTTTGTATAATAATTTACCATGAAAAAGTAGTTCTGTTTTGTTCTGTTTAAATTATTATGCATAATCAGTTTAGCTTTAAAATGATATTATTTTTAACTTATGCTGCAGGTTTTGAAAGTGTTTTAAGAACCTATATGTTCTGGATGTAGTCTGTGTTCATGTTTTTTTTTTTTTTTTTAACCAAGAATTGCAAGAACAATAAACTTGAAACTTCCTTCATCTTAAGTTTTTATTTATTTTTGTTATTTTTTTCTTTATTATCCCAACATACACTATATTGCTAAAAATATTCACTCAGCCATCTAAATAACTGGATTCAGGTGTTCCAATCACTTCCAATGACCACAGGTGAATAGAATCAAGCACCTAGGCATGCAGACTGCTTCTACAAACATTTATGAAAGAATGAGTCACTCTCAGGAGCTCAGTGAATTCCAGCGTGGTGCTGTGATAGGATGCCACCTGTGCAACAAGTCCAGTCGGGAAATTTCCTCACTACTAAATATTCCACAGTCAACTGTCAGTGGTGTTATAACAAAGTGGAAGCGACTGGGAACGACAGCAACTCAGCCACGAAGTGGAAGGCCACGTAAAATGACAGAGCGGGATCAGCGGATGCTGAGGCTCATAGTGTACAGAGGTCACCAGCTTTCTGTAGAGTCAATCACTACAGACCTCCAAACTTCATGTGGCCTTCAGATTAACTCAGGAACAGTGCGTATAGGTCTCCATGGCCGAGTAGCTGCGTCCAAGCCAAACATCACCAAGTGCAATGCAAAGTGGTGTTAAGCACACCGGCACTGGACTCTAGAGCAGTGGAGACGTGTTCTCTGGAGTGATGAATCACCTGGCAATCTGATGGATGAATCTGGGTTTGGCGGTTTCCAGGAGAACAGTACTTGTCTGACTGCATTGTGCCAAGTGTGAAGTTTGGTGTAGGGGGGATTATGGTGTGGGGTTGTTTTTCAGGAGCTGGGCTTGGCCCCTTAGTTCCAGTGAAAGGAACTCTGAATGCTTCAGCATACCAAGAGATTTTGGACAATTCCATGCTCCCAACTTTGTGGGAACAGTTTGGGGATGACCCGTTCCTGTTCCAACATGACTGCGCACCAGTGCACAAAGCAAGGTCCATAAAGACATGGATGAGTGAGTTTGGGGGGGAAGAACTTGACTGGTCTGCACAGAGTCCTGACTTCAACCCGATAGAACACCTTTGGGATGAATTAGAGCTAAGACTGCAAGCCAGGCCTTCTAGTTCAACATCAATGTCTGACCTCACAAATGCGCTTCTGGAAGAATGGTCATAATTTCCCATTAACAGCTGAAGCTGTAAAGGGTGGGCTGACGTCATATTAAACCCTATGGATTAAGATGGAATGTCACTTAAGTTCATATGTGTGTAAAGGCAGATGAGAGAATACGTTTGACAATATAGAGTATTTGTTTTCAGATTTCAAGGCAGAGTGAAGTCTGAATTCAAGGACCCGACAGGAATGAGGAAAAAACTCTCTGCTGCTTTTTAAACAGACTACTGTGTTAGTACTGACAGACTTTACTTTATGATAGTTTCACTCTTTCACTTGTTGACTTTTCATCCTCTGCAAATATCCTGTTAGATTCAGCTGGTGAGCAAAGGGCTGTTTATTCTCTTGGTTTCAGTAAGACGTATTGGTAGTGATTCATCTAACAACATGTATTTATTTATGTAGTATTTTCTCTTACAAGTTATGTTGCTTTCATTTTTACATATACTTGTTTTAGTAGTACTTTAAGGACTCACAGGTATAGTTGTGAAAGAAGTTTCTGAGAAAAAGGACACAAGCAAATTTCTCACGTCTTATTCCTTTTATTAAAATGACAACAAACAAACAGAAATGCTACACATGGAACAAAAATAGTACTTATTTACAAGCATTAAAACAATAGTGCAACTAACCCTGATCCTGCGGCTTATAAACAAAATTTCTATCTGTAAGTTTCCAGCAGATAAACGCCTTGTTTCAACAGGAATTTCAATATTTTTGTAGTGTACAGAGCATTATCTTGAAGCTGTTTATAATTCCTTTACTCCTACAGAATGCACTGTTTTAAAATGTACAGCTAAAAGAAAATTTTCAGCAAACATTTGTATGAAGGTTTTATACATAGATGTGTATATATATAATATAATATATATGTTCAATAATGCTCATTGAAGGTTTGAGAGAAGGGCCGTGCAGTCTGCATGTCGGTCCAGCTCCTCCACCACCTCAATCAGCCGCTCCACCTTCTCTGAGGAGAGCACCACCTCTGCGTTGTTCCTGAACTTCTTCCTCAGGCTCTCGTTGGTCAGCGGATTGCGCCAGTGACCGTAGAAGGTGTTACAGCGTCCCTTCAGGATGTCCCCCCCCGCTAGTGTCACCTGGACCTCCCCATACATCAGGTTGAAATTAGCCGGGTTGTCATGGGGATGCTCCACGCGAACGCGGCCCAGCATGGCGAACAGCTCAGGGCGGCTCATGGCAGCAGGGGTGAAGGACTGCACAGTGACCTCGCCATCCAGGAGAGCGCTGCAAGCGTTGAACTGGAAGGAGTGGCGTGCCTCGTGCTCAGACTCAGGGAAAGGCCTGTTGATGTACTTAGACTGGGGGACTCTGAGCAGGATCTCTTGGACTTGAGCAGGGGAGACAGTACCAGAACCAACTCCCACAAGAAGCTTATGGACCGAGGATGCAGCATCTGCCACCCAGTGCATCCCCAGATGGGCGGGGAAGCGCTTGAAGCCCATGTCCTGTACCTCTAGCAGGAACAAATGGCCTTCATCGCTGGGAGATTCTAAAGCCTTCGGCACATAGTCTTCATAAAAAGCACTGAAGCCGGCCACCCCTGGAACAGCATCCAGGACCAGTGAACTGGCCTCTAGGCCCCTGGAGGCCAGCAGAGCAGCTTCCAGCCCCAAACGTGCAGCATTGCCTATGTGGAGGGGTTTAGACTGAGTGGCAGCATTAGCCATTGGAGCTCCTGCGAGAGAAGCAGCTATAGCCAGGGCATGACTGCTCTGGGAAGGATCCAGAGACAAGAGGCGAGCACAGGCGGCAGCACTTCCCATAGTCCCCACCACACTGGGAGGGTGAAACCTGAAGAGAAAGACATAGAGAGAGACTTTGGTCAGGGGGTTTGTCTCTATTTACTCTTTTTTTGTTTTTTAAATAGTTGCACTAAATAATTATGTTTATAGTTGAGCCTCCTAAAAAGGTTTTTGTTCAGACAGATGGACTTTTATGTGATTCTCCACATGCAGAGACAGTTTATTTTATGGGTGTTAAAGGAAGGAAATTTTCAGCCATTTGACAAACAAGCAAATAACGTGGTGGTTCATTTGACTGGGTGTAAACACCTGCCAAATGAGTCCTCTGTGATATTCTCCTCCACACGGCTAATTGTGCTAACACTACCCGCAGAGCCTCTGGCGTTCCTGAGATGAACATGATAACACACCTGTCACAGCTCATTGATGCCACTAACAGACTGCACATTACTCCTCAGCTGCCTCCTTGGAAACCACATTGCAGAGCTCAGCAGAGTCAAATATGACTTTTTAAAGTCAGTCATTATCCATGCTGATCACAAATACCTTTAACTAGGAACTGGATTTGTATCAGTGCTATGTTGGGGTGACCAAATGAAACAGAAAACATACTGTAAAGCTGCTACTTGCATATAAATTACAGTATTTTGTCCAACACTGTCTCTTGATGAAACACTCACCTCTTGGGGATGTTGTGGGCCTCATTAGAGAACCTCATTAGCCGGCCCTGGATCTCAATGCCGACATTGAAGGCCAGCAAGAAGTCCAGGCCGCTGGGTTTGCTGTTGGCTGGCATCATGTCACTGAGAGCTAACACAGCAGGAAGGACGGCTCCGGAGGGATGAGTGGCAGGGTGCCACGTGTCATCGAAGTCCATGGAGTGAGTCTGCAGAAAGAAGATCTGACACATCAAATACTTGCACACAATAGCACAGCGCTTGTTTAGTACTGACAGCAATTAGGTGGGTGTTGATACATTTCCTTGCTGCTAGCTAGAACATGAGCGTAATATTGCTTTTCCTGAAATAACACAGTAGCACATTATGATGTTTAAATAATACTGTTTGGCTTCTTTCTCAGTGAACATTCACTCTGGAGGAAAATACAGAAAATACAGACACCAGGCAAACAGATGAAATCATGGAAAATTCCTGAGGTCCATTCAGTTTCATCAAGCCCCACCGTTGTTTGCCGCACAGACTGTACCAGTAGTTGGGTATAAACCTTTATATGTATTTTTTGTTTGTGGTAATGGGTTAGTGCAGGTGAAACTGTCTGTGTCTTATTTCCACTCACCGCCACTCCGTTGACAAAAGCTGCCAGTGTCGGGGAAAGCCTGGTGCCCCTGCGTCCGTACACAGAGCTGATGTCATCAGGGGCGTACATGTGCTAGACACAAACAGGAAAACAAAAATGGTCAAAAACATATTCTTAACACAGCATTTTACAGCCTTTGCCACACAAAACAAGTGGCATTTAAATAGCTGAACTGTTTCACTATGCAACAATGTGTTTTAATAACCAGGGCGAATACTGTTTATTTAAGAATAGCTTTCACCTGTACAAAAGCTTGTTTTCATTCCTTTCTCTTTGTCTCACCTGGCAGTGCTGCAAGGCCAGTTCAAACACTTCTGTCGTGCTTCCAATCAGGCCAACCCCAATGCTGTCCAGCACCATCCGTTTACTGCGGTGGAGCACCACAGAAGACAAATGCCGGGGCTTAATTTCACTGATGAATTTTCCAAAACTGCCTGTGACCCTGTCGTCTGATGGTAGCGGCTTCAAGGCTGCAGACGGAAAGGAGCAAGGAATGCAGTTAGTGGAGCAGCAAGTCTGAATAACTGAAATCTTGCTTGTGACAAACAAACCAGAGAAAAAAGTTTTTTTTTTTCTTTCTAGGGTTTGAACAGAACTGTCAGTGTTACCTTCCACTGCAGACACATGCAGTCCTCTGACGGTGCACACTGGTCTGAGGGGTTTCTGCAGGACAAAGAACACAGTCTCTTCTTTAGTCTACTTTATTAACACATATAAATCACTGAGGGCACATTTCAATTACAGGCTGCTGACATGCAGTAATTTTCTTCTTGTCCTTTGAATATTGCCATTACGCTAATATTAATTACACAAAGAAAGAGCTATTGTCCTGAAGAGGTGACTCCATAACCGGTGTGTTATAGTGTAAACAATCTGCTGAACATTTACCAAGAGCTCTGTTAAAACCTCCCTTACAGTGTGCTCACAAAAAAAAAAAAGAAGTTTGGGATAGTCTAACACAAATAGGAATATAAAAATAGGTTTTTATCTTTACCAATAGCATGGAGAACATGACTTCAGGCTGGAGTTTCTGTCGAGTCAAACTTCTTTCTTCTCTCTCTTCGAAGCTGTGGATTTGCTGTCACCAGTTCTTGGAGGATGCTGATGCTTTTCTGAACGAACCACCTGCCTTATATAGTCCAGGGCTCACAAAGAACTCCAATATGAACCCGTGAGAAACAGGAAATACCGGAATATCCGCAACAAAATCTTATCTTATTAAGAGGAGGAATTTCAGAAGTGGTCATCACCGTCATTGTCTTAGCCAACGCCTCCATCCTACTGGGAAGAGGAGGAGGAGGAAAGAATCTTTCCATATTGTGTGAGGCATGACGCAGTGATGTCACCTCTCAGGTGACTGTAGGTGATGTGTGGGGGAATTTTTATCAGCTCCTCCTTCGCACAGGGAAGCCTTATTTATGACCAACCTTCAACCCTGCTTCAGCATATCACAGCAGATTCATCTGTTGAAGCATCTTCATCAGGTAAGACTTTGTTTTCATTTGAAAACTTTTTCAATTACCTGCCTGGAGCACTAATATGCTGATGATGTGACATTAGTTTTACACTAATGTATAATATTTACACTGGTTGAAACATGCTCTTTGGCAAAACAGAAAATCTACAATTTAAAGTTCAAGAAAATATCATGAAAATATCAGATTTACAGCTTAGAAAATAATCAAAACACATACCTGCTTTGGAGTGACTGTATATAAATATGTCATCGTAGGATAAAATTCTTATGTGGATACATGCTACTGTCCATTTGTTAGAGCAGAAAGTCCTCCGTGTCTCTTAGTATTGCCACACTGCAGTTTTGTGTCAACCTACGCTAAGACTGGGCAGGGCTGGACACTCAGGTTACTGTGCTCAGTGAGATAAGACAGGAAAGAGCCAGAGAGAGCAGAAAGTTTCAGTCTGACTCTAGCTTCAATATCAAGTCTTTTAGCAACATGCAATTTGTTGGACTTAACAATCTGTTATTTCTAGCAGTCTATGTTTATGAGTCGATGTCATGTTATGTTTAAGAGTATTTAAGAGTCATTTGGTGTTGTCAGTCTTTTCATGCAAACCCTCTGTGTGAAGTTGCTTTTTCAGACTATAAAAAGTGGCCTGTCTCTCCCTATATATGCCTTTTATTATGTATTTCTTTCATATTTAACAACACAACAATACCAATACATTGCTGCAGTAAATAGGTGAAGATTAGGATAATATATATTTTAATGATATCTACAAATGGAATTGCATTTTATACTTGATGAAACATATACAGGGTATATTCATGGTGGGTTGTCTGTGTCATTTGTTTAGTTGTTTTGATAGACCTGCAGATTCACAACAAAGACACCATGGCAACTCCAGACGGATTTCCTGCCAGTTTCTATGGGGAACCAGGAGTGTTAGGCATGTTATCCAATGGGATCAGTGCATTCCTTGTACTTCTACAGAACTTCAATGCAGCGCACACTGGCATTGCACCACAAGGAGTGGAAAACATCCTTGCAGGTAAAACCCGAAGTAAATGCACAAAAATAATATAAAGAAAAGTAATAAAATATCATGTAGAATTAAAGTAATTTAAATTTTATGCTTTTCGACAGGTGTTCATCTTATCCTGATTGGTGGTATATGTCAGCTGGTGGCCGGACTCCTCTCCTTTCGAAAATACGATCACCTGAGTGGCACTGCCTTTATTGGTTATGCCGCTCTGTGGGGTAGCTTTGGTGCCACCCGAATCTACTTTGGTGCCTTAACTGAAACGACAGCATCTATGTCAAATCAGATGAATTTGACTCTGTCCACAATGATGCCAATCAACATGTCACTGAATACCTCCACAGACAACCCAGTTTGCTATTTATGCCTGTCCACAAATGAGTCAGCAATCGCGGGCCTGATCCCTTTCATCATTTTGTCCTTTCTCCTTGCATTTTGCTCTGCCACAGTCAACTACATCATGCCCTTTGTTTTTGGGGCCATCACAGCCACTTTAATCTTTGAAGCAGCAGCTCTAGTAACAGGCTCCTGGGCTCTCGTGGTCTCTGGGGTCTTGGAGTTGCTCATTCTGCTCTTTGCCATCTATGGCTCAGCTGCACTGCTCATCAAAGGCCTGACTCAACGTCTCGCCCTCAAAGGCTTTGGGACCCCCCTCTTTAATGTTCTCCTGTTAGGAACCCCCAATTCATCAAGTGCCCAGAGCATTGGCCAAGAGAAGAAGAAAAACACAAAGTATGCTGAGCCCATGGCCTTGGGTTTCTTCTGTGACTCTGTTGCTCCTTTCATATTTGCTTTCTACGGCTTTGGGTACATGAAATCATTTGGTTTAGGAGCTGTATGGGTCTCAATCATTTCATTTGCCCAGCTGTTCTCTAGCTACTATGCCCATCTCCGCCAAGACTGCTACCACACTACAAAGTTTGGCATTCATGCGACGTATTGGCTGATCAAGGCTTGGGACGAGTTTGTGGTATCTACTCTGATTGTGGAGGACAGCAAAGTTGCTTCTGCAAGGGAGGCAATGGTGGGAAATTGGTTCTTTGTGATGGCAGGCTTGGTGCTCTGCATGGGAAGTCTGAACATGGAC
Source organism: Chelon labrosus (assembly GCF_963514085.1). Taxonomy (NCBI): domain Eukaryota; kingdom Metazoa; phylum Chordata; class Actinopteri; order Mugiliformes; family Mugilidae; genus Chelon; species Chelon labrosus. Next base: position 16,177,843 of record NC_140358.1, read on the forward strand.
GTCCTGGAATTGATTCACAACATGCTCTTTGTCCTGGTCACAGTATCAACAATCCCCCAGATCCCGCTCCAGGGTTATTACATCTTCTTTGGTGTAGCTTGCTCCCTGTTCACCGCAGTCTCCATCTATGGCACCTTCACACGTCTTATCAACTCAATAGCAGAAAAGTCTCTCATCCCAGTAGGACGACAGCCCATCTCCACCGAGAAGCTGAAGATGGTTTTGAGTTGCGGACGGTCTACACGTGGAGACCAGGAGAAACTGCCCCAAACTGACCAGGACTCAGATGCTCTGTTCTACTTTACAAATGGAGTCGCAGCTCTTTCAGCTCTTCATTCACAAGCTTCCAGTCTGAATCTCAGCTTCCTTCATCAGACTGTCCCTTGGGTCCTCATCTCTGGAGCAATCATCCAGATTTATGTCAGCAGGCTGCAAGTCACGGGGGGTGGCCGGTTTGGGTCAGTCATCTCATCCATCTATGTGGGCGTATGGGCAACATGGACCTGGTTTAGGTTTGCAGGTACGTTGTACAAACATGTGAGAAAACTTACATTTATCTTTGGGATTTGCACTAGATTCTGATTCACTTTACTCTTTTCTAGGTAACCTGCTTCAGCTCTCCACAGAGGCTACTTATGGTTTTACAGCAGGAGCCATTGCTCTCCTGGTCATTAATGGTTTTCTCATGTTGATCGGTAAGCTTAAGCACATTGCCTTTAACTGAAGTTATCTTTAATTAGTGTTTTATTAACCATTTAAAATCGTTTGTTGTTTTTGTCAGCTGCATATAGGAACCTGGTTCTCCTGTTTCTAACAACAGTCATGGAGGTTGCTCTGGTCTGCTTCCTGCTCTCCACCCTTCAGCGACTTCCATATCGTCTAGAAAGTACGTACAGACAAAACGTAATGTTTAAATGTGGAAATACTTCTTAATATCAATGAATCTGAATCTACCATCTCAATAAAACATTTTGACATCTTTTTCTTGTTTTTCTCAGTTGCCATGCTCTCACTGATTACAATCATATGTATATATGGAGTTCTTGCATCACTGGTCAACTGCATCTTCTCACAGAGATTGCTACCTATGGGTCCTCCTTTATTAAAGGTGAGCAGCTTAACAGTAAAGAGGCCATCTTTGTGTTTTTTTCTTCATTTCAACTGAAAAGCATACTGTATAATACTGTATAATCAATCCACTTTCTCTGTGTTCGGTTATAGGCCAAAAAGAAGCAGGAGACATTGTCAGAGCTTCCCTGTCCAGTGGCTAATTCCCGACTCACCAGTGGCCTCAAGAAGATCGCTGGTCTTCTGGAGGAAGGAGGAGTATGTGGTATTCCCACAGACACTGTGTATGCCCTGTCCGCCTCTTGCAAGAATCCTCAGGCCATCGAGAAAATCTATGGCATCAAAGTAAGAATAAAAAACTAGACAATTCCCCTGCGGGAAATCGCGAGAGTGATGCAGTGGCCGCAGCAGTCTGCGATACCATGCTATATTGCTGCGACAGTACGATGCTACGATGCTATGATGATGCTACTATGCCGAGATGCTACTACAATGCTATGATGCTAAGATACTAAGATGCTATGATACTAAGATGCTACAAAGCTAAGATACTATGTTGCTACGATGCTAAGATGCTACAATGCAATTATACTAAGATGCTATGATGCTTTAATGATCACCTGTTCATATAGTCATAATATAATCCTGGTGAAAATATTTGCGACTAACGTTGCAAATAATTTCATGTTTGACTACAAAAAGTAATGGTCAGGTCAAGACAGGTATGAAAGTATTCGCGACTTACGTCGCGAATGTCTTTACTAAGTAGCATGTCTTTACTACCATGAGCAGCAGCTATAACAAAAAGCACAACTCAAATAGTCATTTAAGGCCTGGTTCCTTCTGACTGGATGGGTGTGAGTTTGATGTCATGCAGGGTACAACAAACCAAACAGGATGAGGAGGATGCAGTAGGCCTGGCTGAGAGAGAGAGACACTGAGAAGGGTCGTCCTTTATGCTTCGCCTTCTACAAACTGAAGGGCAGGTACAGGCAGCAGAGCCCTCCCAGCTCCACCTGAAAGCCAGCATCAAATAAGGAAGAGAGTGGGAGGGATCTCACTAGGATCCCCAGACAAAGAACGAGCAAATCGTAACAATTGATCGTTAATCATAATAATTTTAACAATAAAACTCATTACTCCTACCTGAGCAATAGTTTAACAGTTTACGGCACAGTCTTACAGTTAGATAAACAATAATATTAAACTTAACACATCCAGGCTGTAACAAGGAATCAGCGATGAAGTGAAGACCTTCAAATTGTCCTGCGAGTCCAGCTCTTTGTCTCATGTTGGACGTCACTGCAGTCTGTCTGGATCAGCTGGAGGAAAACTATAGGCAGACAAATAGACATGTCAAATAATGTTATGTAACATACTTAATATAACTCTTATGAGTGTTCAACAGCTCATTATTTATTTAATTAAAAACATCATATTATATTAAATTACTCCAATTATATATATATACTGTCATTAATGTTGTTGCAAGCCATAAATGTTTCCTACTTTATGTGGTGGAATAATATATTTTTCAGTTTGACACAGTTTAATTTAAAAATATCTTCCCTTTAAATTGTAAAACTTCAACATTATTACTGTGATAAGCACCCGCTAGCAAGGCGGCGAATTAGCCGGCGGCTAACCCCACTAGCCTCCGCGTTAGCTCACGGCGAACTGCCGCGGCTAATTCGTGTTTAACTCCCGCGGGTCCGCGGTTAAATCCCGGTTAGCTAGCGGTTAGTTAGCGGTTAGCTCGAGGCTAACTCCGCGGTTGAGTCCGCGGCGTTAAGCTAGCGGCTAGCTAGCTCCGTTAGCTCCGCTAGCTTGCTAACATACATGAGCTATGCTGGAAGGCTAGTCGTCGGCTAAATCACTGGGCGGCTAGTCGTTAGCGTCTGTTAGCAGTTTAGCTTTTCACTGACCTAATAAGATGAAGGAAACGGGTCAGGGATGTTGTGTCAGGAGTTTCAGCAAAGCAGCCAGATATAATTTGTGTTTAAAATAAAGGAAAAGGTCATAATGTCAGGTTCTGGCCCCCTACAGTACTGCAGTAATGGTTTGGGGGGTTTTAATGTTTTGGCAGATCATGTTTTCCACTGAGAGCTCTTTTCCCGCCTCTCGTCCCCAGCAGCTGCGTGTGTGAACGTGTGTAAGCTGGTTGGGGTCTGGTTGTCATGGCTACCAGGGTCAACTGCTCCTGTTAGAATGTCAGTTGGAAGACGGGGAAAGAGAGAGAAAATGCTGAAAAATCGCCTCGAACAGGAAGGACTTGTGGCCAAACCGTATTTCCAATCATTGAACCGACTTAACTTTGGGCATCTTGAGGCTTTCCTGAACGTCTACATATGCAGTTTGTGGGTAAAATGACGAAATGTGACCTATTCTAAGCGATTCAAAGAAAGGTTACGTCTGCTTTCCTCCAGAAATTTCCCTGCCTTTTTAACATGGCAGTCTATGGAGCTGTGGGTGGGTGTTGCTGGCGCATCTTTGTGTCTGACGCCAAAACTATAAGACTTACAGCTTTAGCAGACGAATTTGAGTGAGAAGACAAATTTTCCTACGTTTCTATGTATAAATTATGTCTGTCGTGTGAAATTTGTGGCCACGGGAGCAGTTTCTGTGCAGTTTTTTGACTAACTTTCTTCTCCCCTCCTCACTCTAGCTGATGATGTCATCCACTCTAGCACAAACATTCCGCGCAATACACACCCATTATAAACCCTGAAATTTGAGTAAAAACCTACACAACTCTGAGGCTTCATAGTTTAAAAACGGTAAAAGTTGTCGATAAGTGAAGTGAATCTCTGAAGAGAAGGCAAGAGTACCTACGTTTTAAAGTTTAAATGAAGTCTCTCGGTTAAAGTATGCCAGAGCAGTTCATTGTTGAAAATGTCTGTTGAATTCTTTTTTTTTTCGGGCTTCTCCATTCATTTCAATTGGGAAATTTGTCGCAGTTTTTTCGCGACTATGTCGCGAAAAAATCTTGTTTGAAAGAACTGTATAGAAGCACACCGAGTCCGATCGAGACGCACGTTTTGATGTATTTTGTGTCTGTGTGCGACGAACGGTATTTGAGTTGAAAGGTTTCGAAAATGCGTAGGAAAAAGTTTAATAATAACTAGACAATTCCCCTGCGGGAAATCGCGAGAGTGATGCAGTGGCCGCAGCAGTCTGCGATACCATGCTATATTGCTGTGATAGTACGATGCTACGATGCTATGATGATGCTACTATGCCAAGATGCTACTACAATGCTATGATGCTAAGATACTAAGATGCTATGATACTAAGATGCTACAAAGCTAAGATACTATGTTGCTACGATGCTAAGATGCTACAATGCAATTATACCAAGATGCTATGATGCTTTAATGATCACCTGTTCATATAGTCATAATATAATCCTGGTGAAAATATTTGCGACTAACGTTGCAAATAATTTCATGTTTGACTACAAAAAGTAATGGTCAGGTCAAGACAGGTATGAAAGTATTCGCGACTTACGTCGCGAATGTCTTTACTAAGTAGCATGTCTTTACTACCATGAGCAGCAGCTATAACAAAAAGCACAACTCAAATAGTCATTTAAGGCCTGGTTCCTTCTGACTGGATGGGTGTGAGTTTGATGTCATGCAGGGTACAACAAACCAAACAGGATGAGGAGGATGCAGTAGGCCTGGCTGAGAGAGAGAGACACTGAGAAGGGTCGTCCTTTACGCCCTTCTACAAACTGAAGGGCAGGTACAGGCAGCAGACCCCTCCCAGCTCCACCTGAAAGCCAGCATCAAATAAGGAAGAGAGTGGGAGGGATCTCACTAGGATCCCCAGACAAAGAACGAGCAAATCGTAACAATTGATCGTTAATCATAATAATTTTAACAATAAAACTCATTACTCCTACCTGAGCAATAGTTTAACAGTTTACGGCACAGTCTTACAGTTAGATAAACAATAATATTAAACTTAACACATCCAGGCTGTAACAAGGAATCAGCGATGAAGTGAAGACCTTCAAATTGTCCTGCGAGTCCAGCTCTTTGTCTCATGTTGGACGTCACTGCAGTCTGTCTGGATCAGCTGGAGGAAAACTATAGGCAGACAAACAGACATGTCAAATAATGTTATGTAACATACTTAATATAACTCTTATGAGTGTTCAACAGCTCATTATTTATTTAATTAAAAACATCATATTATATTAAATTACTCCAATTATATATATACTGTCATTAATGTTGTTGCAAGCCATAAATGTTTCCTACTTTATGTGGTGGAATAATATATTTTTCAGTTTGACACAGTTTAATTTAAAAATATCTTCCCTTTAAATTGTAAAACTTCAACATTATTACTGTGATAAGCACCCGCTAGCAAGGCGGCGAATTAGCCGGCGGCTAACCCCACTAGCCTCCGCGTTAGCTCACGGCGAACTGCCGCGGCTAATTCGTGTTTAACTCCCGCGGGTCCGCGGTTAAATCCTGGTTAGCTAGCGGTTAAATCCCGGTTAGCTCGCGGTTAGCTCGAGGCTAGCTCGCGGTTAGCTCGAGGCTAACTCCGCGGTTGAGTCCGCGGCGGTTAGCTAGCGGCTAGCTAGCTCCGTTAGCTCCGCTAGCTTGCTAACATACATGAGCTATGCTGGAAGGCTAGTCGTCGGCTAAATCACTGGGCGGCTAGTAGTTAGCGTCTGTTACCAGTTGAGCTATTCACTGACCTAATAAGATGAAGGAAACGGGTCAGGGATGTTGTGTCAGGAGTTTCAGCAAAGCAGCCAGATATAATTTGTGTTTAAAATAAAGGAAAAGGTCATAATGTCAGGTTCTGGCCCCCTACAGTACTGCAGTAATGGTTTGGGGGGTTTTAATGTTTTGGCAGATACTGTTTTCCACTGAGAGCTCTTTTCCCGCCTCTCGTCCACTCCTGCTGCGTGTGTAAGCTGGTTGGGGTCTGGTTGTCATGGCTACCAGGGTCAACTGACGCTGAAGTCTCCTTCTCTCTCTCACCTCTGCCTGAGTCAGAGGGAAAGTGCAAACTAGGATTTGCCCTCCGAACAAATGCTCATAAATCAAAAACTACAAGTCCTATCGGGAAAACGAACACATCGTGAGCGTCAGCCGAGGGTTTTCTACAATTTAGTGTTGTTCCCACGCGCCTGCTGCGAAAATTGTGGCCGTAGTCGTTTTAGAAAAAAAGTATGCGACGTGAAAAATCGTCGAAAAATCGCTGTCGCTTTCCACATACACACACATGGGAAAAAATTCGAAAACTGGTCGGCGCACTCCTCGCTTGGAGGAGCCTGCAGCCCAAACCGTACGTCCCACACAAATAAAACCCACACCATCTGAAAGCCAACAAAAATCCCTACGTTTTTACATATTTTTTATCTCTGTACCTCAAAAACTGTGGCCACCACGTGAGATTGAACCTTTTTTTTTCAGAATATCACCGAAACTCTGAAGTTAGAGTGAGCGTTAGAGGGAGGGATTTTTAATTTTTTTCCCCAGATTTCACCAAACGTAAACTGCGACCCTGACCAAACCGTAAAAGGTATCGAAACGCCGTTTTCAGGAAGAGAAAGCTACACTTCCCGTGCCTCGTACAAACTTCCAAGCAAGTTTCTACTACAAAGCATGGCCGAGTAATCACTCGACAAAGCCAAGCTGTAAATTTTGGAATGTTGCCGCTTTTTTCGGGCTTCTCCATTCATTTCAATGGGAAATTGATCGCGGTTTTTTCGCGACTACGTCGCGAACAAATCTTGTTTGAAAGAACTGTATAGAAGCACACCGAGTCCGATCGAGACGCACGTTTTGATGTATTTTGTGTCTGTGTGCGACGAACGGTATTTGAGTTGAAAGGTTTCGAAAATCGGCCGTAGGAAAAAGTTTAATAATAATAAGAAGAAAAACGTAGTGAAGAACAATAGTTTGCAGTGCTTCGCACTGCAAACTATTGACTCCCATAGCTTTGCTATGAGGGTCAATAGTTTGCATTGCGTAGCACTGCATCACTAATAATAAGAAGAAAAAACGTAGTGAAGAACAATAGTTTGCAGTGCTTCGCACTGCAAACTATTGACTCCCATAGCTTTGCTATGAGGGTCAATAGTTTGCATTGCATAGCACTGCATCACTAATAAGCCATTGATGTGCAACATGGGGCTCGATCAATAAAAGTCTAAACTCTTAAACCTGTTTTCTATGACCTGTTACAGGACAGACCAGCGGAGAAGCCCATATGCATTTGCATCTCTAGTGTGGAGCAGCTGGTGGCAGCCAAGCCTCCTTTCAGTCCTCTGCTGTGGGAGTTTATGAGGAACGTGTATCCTGGCGGCATCAGCTGCATCGTCAGCAAAGGAGACTGGCTGCTCAGACTAGGTGAACACTTCATGGAGGCTTCCAGTGAACATTTTTAGCTTAGCATCAATACACGTAATCAGTATTCACCTCAACTTTTAATTGATTGTTTTTAGGTGTGGGTCCAGCTTACGACCGCGTTGGTACCAAGGACAGCATCATGATCCGCGTGCCTGACCACACGGTGACCGGACACTTATGTGACATGACTGGACCCCTGGCCATTACCTCAGCCAATCCCAGCGGAGAGCCAGACAGCACTCACCACAGCATGGTCATCAAGTAAGTGTGCCCTCAAACAACTGTAATGTGTACATGAAATGCAACTATTGTATTAAAGTGCAAACTGTTGGTACTTTAGCACAATGATCTGACCTTTGGTATCTGACCTTCTTTTCTCCACAGTCGTTTGGGACACAAGATCCAAGGAGTTCTTTGTGATGGCAACTCTAACGAAGTTGTCGCTTCCACTGTGGTCAACTGTCTACGGATTGATGAAGGTAAAAACGCACAAAAAAATCTTACAGTAGTATCTCTCTTTTTTTTGGTTATTTTAGCACTGTCTAACTCAAGTTGATTTCTACAGGAACCATCACCATCGTGAGGGAAGGCTGTGTCCCCGCAGTTAAAGTCAGACAGATATTTGACCGAGTGAAAACCTCTATGGTGTGATAGTTACTTATATAATTTATTTTCTTCTTGAGAGCATCTTGGTGGCTGGTTTCCTCCAAGTTCTGCTTCTTCAACTCCTAATCTTAGGGACAATTTAAATGTTGTTCTTAAACTTGTAACTCAGATATCTGGGGATTTATGTATAATAAGCTTACGATGGGTTGCTTGCAATGTCTGTGATGGAAACTTCTGAATTTACTTCACATGAAGAAACTTATCTGAGAATTGAAATAAACTGAACTTAAATGTCGATGTTACTTTAAGAATGCCAAAATATGTTTGTGCTGTTGTTGTTTCGTCGATGATGCTGTGAATATAAATTTAAACCGTGTACAGTGTGTTGACACATGGTGACTTTTGTGTTTGGATCAGGATATTAATCTTCTTCTCTGATGTACAGTATGTACTGGTATGCACTTGCACTGAATAATTCTATGAGAATAAAGAAAGTATTCACCTGATACTGTGTGATATGTGTTTCCTAAATGCAAAATACCAGTGTAGGCAATGATGTGAGTTTCAGTAGATTAATTTAAAAATATTTTTAGGGCATTTCCATCTGTTCAGGATATGACGATGAAAAGTTGACGCACACATATAGACAAATGCAAATCAGTGACAAAAGCAAAATGCAGGTTCCAGATTGTGTTCACCCAACCACCTGCATGTCTGTCCACAATCACCAACAATGAATAAAATCTCACTTCCTCTAACTGCGTATAAGGCGAGGCAGAAAACAGGCTGCACACTCCACAATCCCCAAACTAAAACACTGTCCCTATAATGTGTCAAAACCTTTGTTAACGTGCGTGTGTGTGTCCACAAGCACAAACAATGAACAAAATCTCAGTTGTTGCCTGCAAAATATGAGACGGGACAACAGAAACGAGCACACTCCACACAGCAGGAGCAGCAAAGACAAGGCCTCACTGAAACAGGTCAAGGCCTCCACTGAACGGACCAAGAGGAACAATAAAAAGTACGACTCAAAACATATCATGTCAGACATAACCCATGCTGTCATGTAGTGCTGCCTTATAATGTTCACAAGAAGAGTAAATCTCTTGTGGTATTCACGACCTCACAACTAAAAAGCATTGTGAAGACTTTTCTTTGTAGTTTTGTAAATCAGATTTGTAAAATACAGTCAACAATAATACAGATAGGCTTCAGCCCCTACGACCCTTCACAGGACAAGCGGTTACAGAAGATGAATGAATGAAAAATAAAATACTAATATACCCGACAGTCTTGTCTTTTCTTTATACCTTTACATCTCCTACTTTGAGTTACCAGGTTGTTAGCTTGCTAAACTGTTAGCATCGGCAGCTGGCAGCAGTGTTATCATCATACGGTTGTTATCATTTTAAATGCCGAGCATTTTGTGTACGTGGCGTCCCGTGTCGTGGCCACAAAGTCATTTAAAGGCAGCATTTCACAGCTTACGCCTGAACTTATTAGAGTAGGAAAAATAGTGGTGGGGGCGACATAGTTGCGAGGTGGTTAGCACTTGATGCCTCACAGCGAGAAGGTCCTGGGTTTGAATCCATGGTCCAACTATTTCTTTTCTGTGTGGAGTTTGCATGTTCTCCTTGTGTCTGCGTGGGTTCTCTCCAGGTACTCCGGCTTCCTCCCACCATCCAAAGACATGCCCCCAGCAACATGACAAACGATTGCAGAAGATGAATAAATGAATGACTTCCTGTGTTTACCTGTTTTACTTTCATGACAAAACACCTCAGGCAGCTACTTGTGCCAGAGCCACAAGTAGCTTGGCAAAAAAAGAAAATTCACAGACTCTTGATGTATGCTCTTTCATGTTAATACCCTGATGAGAGCTGACAGGTGTTTCAAATCAGTTTTTACTAATGCTTCATATCAGTTTGCTCCTACTGTAAGCTACACAACACTCAAAGAGAGAGCTCAAAGTCTAGGCTTGTATATGATGCATTAGTTTTAAGCGGTGTCATTGTGCTAATGTGACAATTCTACAAGGGGGACTTCTTTTGCACAGGTGCCACAGCTTTTAGTGCACTGCCGCCACAGATTCACTTCCGTGCATGACTTGTCCTCCTTTATTCGTCGAGTTGTGTGAGCTTCCATGGTGATTCCATTAAAAAGGCCAAAAAAATATATGCTCTGAAAATGACTAATCCTATGTGAGTTAATTAACATAAATTCCGAAGCCTGCTTCTTACAGCCGGACAAATTATATTCCTGAGTCTTCACTGTGAAAGAAGATATGCGTTATGATAAGGAAATCAATATTTTTTTTCTGAAAATAACTGAATGATAAGTATATCTTGTGTCAATAAGGAAGTGTGATTGGATTTTCCCTCGTGTGATGACGAATTATTTTTCCGCATCATCACTTGGAAAGAAATTGAAGAAAGATATGATTTGTAACAAGGAAACAATCAGTATTCCTTCTTGTTTTTATGAAATAATGATCCTGAAATATCTTCTGAAAGTACTTGGATGTCAAGGATATCTTGTATCAATACGGAAACATGATTGGATTTTCCTTCACGTTATGATTAAAGAGACATTTCCAAATAGAACGTGCCGCCTATCTATCGATTGCCTAACACACGCCAGACAGCATAATCTTTGGGGATTTCCCCTTGTTAAAGGTTAAAAATAAATACTAAGTTAAGTAACTGCTGTTACTTAGTAACCCATTACCAGGAAACATTTAGCGACAAAGAGTGCTTTGTTCTTTTAGATGTGCTTTAGATGTGACATACAGTGGTTTACAGTAACCTTTTTACAGCTTCATTAGGGTGCAAATGGCTAAAATGTGAATTGCCCTGAAATGAAAAACTTATATATATTAATATTTGACAGAAAGTATTTTTCTGAGACACTTCCTGAGACAGGGCGGCAGTGAGACACGTCCACGCACAGCCTGAAAACAGGAGAACTGGTGTGCAGGAAGGCCAAAATGCACCATGTTTGTACACGTACACAAAAATAGACAAAGTCTTACTAAATCACTGCTGTGAGGTTGTTAGTCGTTGTGGTTTGCAGGGTGCAGAAGCGACACTGTAATCTTAAGTCCAGACAGCCTGTTTACTCACTGACATAGGAAATTTTCAAGAAGACAAATTGCCCTACAGGCCTCCATGGTTCTTATCTACAGTTCACCCAAAAGTTGTGAGAACCGGTGAGTTTCAGTAAAGGTCGTGCAGAGTCAGGAAGTATTTTCAGAAAAACTGATTTGTTAGGCGCATTTACTGTCAAGCAATCAGGAAACAGTATCGTTTTCACCAGATTTCGGCGGAAGGAAAAAAGTCTTGGGTTTCAGTGTTTATGCTGCACCTTCTTGCACCTGTTAGAGTTAATTATCAGCCATTACATGACAAATCATGTAAACCATACCATCACTTTAAATGATTTCCCACCAGATTTTCTTGGAAGCCACACCTTTCCCACCTCCATAAAGCCAGTTTATGCACATTACAGGCATTGCTCGGCTATAATGAATGGGCTGCTATAAATGGATTATTTCAGGTCATGAGCTTATAGTGACTCACTGTTTTCCAAGTTGTCTACAAACAACAGTAAGAGAAGCATGGAGACGTTTTTTTCTTGCTGTAAACATTGCTCCTGTTTCAGAGTAAGTTAAGGGAAAATAATTTAATTTAGACAATATTCCAAATGTACCATCCTGTTTTTCCCTGGATAGATTTATTCACCTGGGCTTCAACAGATGGTAACAAAAACCATCAATTTTGTAGTAAAAGCAACAACTGAGCAAGTTTGCGAGACACTTGATTTCACTTCAGTGGGCTCAACTAAAAAAAGTGAGCAATGATATAATAAATTCACCTACAATTATGATAACTTGGCAAAGAATGACATTTTTTTCATACTGTGAGGCTGACCACAAGCCACACAATCTTACATGGGACAGCTAATTTATATCATTCCAAGTGCAGGGTCAGCTGTCTAATGATTATATCATTAGAAAGGTAACTTGCTGATACCTTATATAGTTTCATGAAATTAAATGTTGTTATTTTCTGCTATGCATGTTAAAGGTGACAGAGAATGAAAAAACGTTTTTACCTTGTCTTAGTTGAATAACGGTAGTCTGCCCGCATTCACGAACATACGAAAAGTGCTAGACATTCTAAACATCTCCGTTTCATAGAAATTCCTCCTTTAGAAATGTCAGCCAGAAAATGGCCCAATCTGAACAACGGATACATATTACGTAAAATGCATCTCACTGCCCCCCCACTCTCATTCAATTCCCTCCCCTTCAAAATAATTTGCATACATCCGCCCTCTCACCTCCAACGGGAAGTACATTGCAGCAGTGCTTGCGGAGTTCAAGGCGAAATGGCGAGTCGCGTTCCGAGGTGTGCTCTTCCAGGCTGTGCAAGCGGTGTGCAAACTTTCCATTACATTCCCACCGAAAGAAATGCACGAGATGCGTGGCTGCTGTTCATTTATAATCGGATTCCAACTACATTCAACCACAGACTGCTACTTCGTTTGTGAGCGGCAGTCTATGGCGAAAGATAAATTATTTTCTGGTCCCGATCGACTTGTGCCTTGGATTAGGATATACATGTTGTTTTTCAGAATAAAAAATGATTTTACATGTCAAGAATGTCACAGTTTGTCGCAAGATAGTTAAGTAAAACGCTATGGAAAATACGTAATTAAACGAACTACAAGTCCCGCATGCTGGCGCGTACAGAACCGACCAAAACTCCCTTCGGTAAGTAGAGGGGCGGGACTTCGGCTCTCTATAGCGAAGTTTACATTCTTTTGAGTGGCAGCAAATGCAGCCAATCAGTGTCAAGTGCTTGCATTTCATAATGAGGTTGCCAGTTAAGCCCGAAGGGGCGCCAAATAGGTGCAAAACCACGCGTTTAAAACCCCCCACCCTAATATAGCTTTCTGAGAGAGGTTTTTAGGAAGCTTCTAAGGCATTACAGACCCAACCAAAATTTTGTTGTCTGCATGTCACATCACAGATCAAGGATAAATACCCCGTTCAATCATTCTATGTCACCTTTAATGTCTCTGCACCATCATATACAGTTGATGTCTTAGATGATCTCAAGTTACTCTGATGTTGGGTGGAATTGCACTTGAAGTGATTGTGCGTGAGATCACCAAACTCTATGAACTATTAATGATGTAAACAGCGTAATTTGTCTGCCCACAAAACACTACAGGACAGCGAGGGACATGTCTTGGCTTGAGGCTTTCATTTAAAAAAAAAAAAAAAAACTGAATAAACTGAAATATCAAAAAGCCATACTGTATAAATAAAACCATCACCCGTAGGCATCATTTAATTTATTTTCAGAATATACAGTGCATAAATGTATTTAAAGTGCCAAGATTTCCAAACAAAGAGAAGGACAATATAAAACAAAATTGTATTCATAAAAAAAATATAAATTAAAGATATTATTCATATTGTACATGATTAAACGACATTAGTGTCTGCTTGGATACAACATATGCATCATGGAAACAGCTATTCACGTAAAAGGGATTTTAAGGTACAACTGGTGGGATATTTTAAGCTATGTGCAAATACTAAGAGCCATTTCTAAGGACTGGACTTGGTCCTGGTGAAACAGTGAATGGTGCTGAATTTCAACTTCCTGTTCCTGATTCTGATGTGCTGTCATCTCCTGAACTTGGCAGCCTTACTGAATACACATCAGGTTCAAACCCAGGATTTGTCTGTCCCTGCCTGTGACGCCTCTGGACCTCCTCAAAGATTTCAAGAACCTTGAAAGCACAAACAAAAAAGCAGGTATTAAATGAACTGGCTAATGTGAACATATACCCAATGAAACAACTTTCTACTAAGAATGAACAAAACAATATTTCCATTACCTTGGACTTGGGAATGAGACCCACTCTGAAGAAGCCAATGTGTCCAGTTTCAATCTTGGTGCAGTCAACCACAGTGGATGCAATGTTCTCTGGGGAGGGTCCATCACATAACACTCCATCCACCTAAGCAACCAATGAAGATACAGTTCACTTCATATTCATGTCCTTCATATTTTTAATTACACTGAATCATTGTCATTACCTTGTCTCCTAGCTTGGCGAACACTTGGTTATGGTGAGTCGTGTCTGCCTCTCCTGTGGGGTTGGCTGAGGTTACAGCAATGGGCCCTACCTGAAAACATAAGAAAACAGTTGCATTGAAGGGTCTGGTGATTGATCTTCAATAAATTTAAGACATTCAGATTAATATTCATGTTCCGTACCAGACTGATGAGATGCGTGGCTACAGCACAGTCTGGATTTCTGATGGCAATGCTTTGTGGAGTCCCTATGTGTTTGGCAGCATCTCCCAAACCAAAGGTGTCCATCCAGGGTCCTGCACGAGACAAGAAATACAGTATGGTGCTCATGAAAGCCTCAACAGGCATGACACATGCCCAGAGTCTTACACCCACCTCTGGGTATAACCATGCTAATGGATGATGGCCATGCAGCCTCCATGAAGTCCAGGAGCAGAGGGCTCAGCAGGTGTCGCACCGGCTCCAGCTGCTTTATGGAGGAGATCCACATGGACATGGGTCGGTCCTGTGCCTGTTTCTTCACCCTGAAGACAAACATAGCAGTGACAAAGATCAGAATATGAAAGCAATAAATGAATGCAGGAACGTGTGTGAGACATGAAACTCACTTGAAAGCTTTAACCACTGCGTCCGGCCGGCTGCAAGCGGCCACCAGCACATAGACGGTGTCAGTAGGCATTCCACAAATGCCGCCATTCTTCATGATTTCTGTTTGAAAACAGATTTAAAAAAAAAAAAAAAAAAAAAAAAACATTTTAAAATGTGCATAAATAAGTATTTATTTCAGAAATGAAAGTCACTGTCTTAAATCTCACCTGCAATCTGAAGGACTGATGTGACCTTGCGGGCTGGTAGATGTGGACAGACATCTGCCCCTCCCCCCACCCCACTCATCTTGACTACAGGTTTTCCTAATGGGATCTGGGGGGACTGGAACGTGCCGTTGAAAATGTGTGCCAAGAAACAATAAAAACTGACGAGGCCAAAGATTATGGTGACTCCTATGTCATAACCAAAAGGCAGTGCACCTAGTGCATCCAGCAGGAAGCTGATAAGTATGAGCTGGAAGGTGAAAGCATAGATAAACCAGGCCACATTCAGAAACAGCGCTGCAACAGTCACTAAAACATTGAACAGCATGAAGCTAATGATCCCAACAGCCAGTTGAAAGCTTCTGGTGTCACCGTACAGGCCGCCGTATCGTGTCAATCCCCACACTATCCACATCAACCCATACAGATAAAATACTGTGCTCTCAAAGGTTTTACCCCGAGCGAAAGCTACTGAACCACACAACAGCTGCAGGGCCCCACCAGCCATTACCACCCAGGGGAGAACCAACACGGACAGAGGATTTCTGGCACCAATTGTGGCCGTGACGGCAAACGCAGCGAGAACGTTGCAGGCGTGACCTAATGCCTCTGCGTCTGCATATTTTGAGTAGCCCAGGTGAGGAGTGTGAAGTTCTTTATCGTGTGCTCTGAGAGTAATTCTCTGCGTCCTGCTGAATAAAGCCTTGAAATAGCCCTGGCCTATGGGAATCATGGTACTGGAGACCATGTTGAACGTCATAACAAAAAGCATGATTGCAGAAATCACAAATATAGCTCCCTGTACACCCTGAGTGCCTCCTTGGAAGAAGCCTTGAGGCTGCGCTGCAATGGCAATGCAATAAGCTGTGAAGAATAACTGGTAGAACCCCTCCAGCAAGCCTTTCTGACAGCTGAACAGAGCCAGGACAAAGAAAAGCACAGAGAAGACAACAGGGAAGGGGACAGGGGAGTAAGGCTGAATGGAGTAAAATGATAATAAAGCTGTGTAACCCTCAGCAAATTTCAGCAGGGATGTGAAACCATAGAAAGTGGCAGCTAGTGTGTCCATATCTCTGTAAAATAGGATACACAAGCCTAGCTGGAAGACTCCAGCTGTCCACAGCCAAGGAACATGACCCACAAAGAGCTGAGGGACCACACCTAACAGAGGACAGACTATCACACAGGCCGATAACAAGTTCATCACCAAACCTACTGACACTAAATCATTGGACCCCTGTTTCTGATCTGTTGTCAGCTCCTCTTTTTTCTTCAGGACTGTCCCTGGAGGTTCCACTTTACCATGAGTGATCATGGACAGCAGACGTCCAAATCCAAAGTAAACACACACCAGACAGACAATAAAGTAGTTAGCAGCCGTGGCAGACTGACCAAAACCTGCAGCTGACAGACCAGCGATTTGATGGGCACAGGCAAGGGAAATGCCGATAGCTATAAGAAACAGAACTGCTTTCTTCGCCACCACTGCAGCACCAGCAATGATGAACAGGGCTAATGCGAATGCTGCCAGGCCAGGGACCAGAGCGGCTCTGAGCTCTGTAGGCTTCAGCACCCTCTGTCCCACCAGGATGTACACCAGACCAGAGCCACACCACAGAGCAGAGATCGTTAGGCACACAGTGGAAAACAGCCGGGTGTGGGACAGACTGTGAGAGACACCTAGAAGAGAAACAAGGCATGGTCAGGGAGATTACTCAGATCTGGATGCAAATACAAATACAGGATTACTTTTAAATAAACACAAACCAGCATATGCAACAAGGGCTGCAACGATGAGGAGCAGAATCCCCAGCGCACTTTGGGGGATGAATTCATTTTCAGGAGAGATGGGATAATTGTTCACCAAAAGCAGGAGGGAACCTACAAGTCGAAAGCAAAGTCAATATTCTGAGCTGCTGATAGCTGTTAAGCAAAACTAGGACAAGTATGTTACAAGATTTTCTTTCTCTTCCATGTTTTTCTTATGTATGCTTAAATGTAACTGATAACCAATTACATACATTATATTATCTATTATTAATTTGTTAGAAATAATATATATTTTTTAAAAAAGCCAATCAAACTATGTAAATAAAGTTTTTCAAATTTGAACACATATGTCACTGTAAATATCTCGTAATATAGTTATATATTTTTTATGACCGTTTGACTTCTCGGGTTAGTATTATATTTAAAAATCACTTATTTATGAAAGTTAAACGCTTGAAAAGTCAGCTTTTTGAAAATAAATCTCACCGGCAGAGATGCTCAGGATGCCGACGGACACATGCAGCGAACGGAGCTGAGCCATGATAAGCGGTGTTTCCTCCTGGCGACGCGAGGCTCCGCTTTTATATGTCTGCGGTGCGTGTGACGTCAACACGCAGGTGAAACCTGAGAGCTGGAAAGCTGCGCCTCACAAGGAAATATAACACATATAGATAACACAAATGCGAAACCGAGAGATAAAAGATGCTGCTGTAACAATCCTCCAAGTGCCTTTTGTGTCTTTTATATCAACTGGGAACTTCTGCATTATGAGGGTTTTTTATCAGAGCATCACGAGACATCATGCAGTATTAGGTTACTATAACTCCAACTATCAAACCAGTTTTTTTTTTTGTTTTTTTTTGTGATAGTCCACACAAATGCAAATATGTACAATTTATCTGTCAAACACAACAATCAATAATACAGATCTTTTCATCCGTTGCAGTTTCTCCAGCTAGGTTTTCTTCCTCCATCTGCAGGCTGCTTTCTAAAATGCAAATAAGGATGACTTTTATAT
This sequence comes from Chelon labrosus, assembly GCF_963514085.1. Taxonomy (NCBI): domain Eukaryota; kingdom Metazoa; phylum Chordata; class Actinopteri; order Mugiliformes; family Mugilidae; genus Chelon; species Chelon labrosus. The sequence continues at coordinate 16,195,610 of NC_140358.1, forward strand.
TTCTCACAATACATCTGTATATGTCCTATGCGATTACCTTATGCATACAAAAAAAAAAAAAAAAAAAAGCTTCGAGGAAGTAAATTAGATGGCACGCCTCTTTACACAAGAACAAATATCAAATGTTTTATTGCCACTTTATTGCTGTCACTGGGGGGAATGATTCAGCGTTTCGGTAATTCTAAACGGTGTTCCGGTTACCTATCAGGTGCATGATGTCAGCACTTTGGACGACAGGAGGGAAGGGGCGGTAGAGGCAGCCTGGGGCTATAAAGACTCGCCGCTTCAGAGCTAAACCGTCACACTTCAACCGAAGAGCTCGACTGCACGCTTCATTCAACCAGGACACCTGCACTACAACACCTGTTCAAGGTGAGCACATCTACTCTCATTGTCTCCACGTCTGCTAAATAAATGCAAGCTTTATCCGTATATTTCCGTGTTGAAACGTGTTGATGTTATACGCTGAAATGTAAAACAGTACAGTAAAATACTCGAGTGAAATCTTGTTTTATTAAATTACTGTTTGAGATAACGAGGACTACCGCGTTTATTCATAGGAGCTGAGTTTGACACAGCAGACTCAAACCTCTTCCTGTATCTTACTTACCTGTGTCACTATGGTTACCTGGCAACGGCTCTCCTGAGGCTTATCCTCACCTGCCTTTGTACATTTTTTTGTGTAAACACCGAGCACTGCTCTGCATATTCAGTTGCTTTGCATCTCATAGGGCAAAGCATCTGACGTGAAACAAACTAAAGAGATGAAATGTAATCTAGTAAAGGGGTCTTCAGCGTTTTTCAGACCAAGGACCACCAGACTGATAGAGATGGAGCAGGGTCCCCTTGACAATATATATATACTTTATAGAAATTATGTTTTATATTAAACTGGGCCTAATGCCACGTATACACCTACTCTGTTATTGCACATTCAGTACTAAACTATTGAAATAATACACGGGTTCATATAATCATGTTTTTCTTTTAAAGCCCTGTCATTTATAAACATACCTTGTCAACCGATACCAGTGCCAAAATCAGCATTTTCTTTCAGTGTCATGATAATCATGCATACAAGCTATTCGAACGTAAATATGGAAATGAAAATTAGTGATTGCTATTAGTGCCACTGCCATGCATATACGTGTTATCTTGCGGAGTAACAAAATGAGCAAAGTCCTCGTGCAGCTCAGCAAATGGCAGTTTGCATATGTGCAGTGTAGATGCGGAGGAGTGAATATCAACCTCCTGCAGTAACTCCGTGGACCACCCTGGCGTTGCAGACCCCCTATTGAAGACCTCTGATCCAGAGAGTTTTCATATATTTAGAGTATAGATAAGCAAATGGTGTGTGTGTGTGTTTTGCAGGAATCATGGCAAAGCGCGTTGCAGTCATTCTGTCAGGCTGTGGAGTTTATGATGGCACAGAGATCCATGAGGCCTCGGCCGTCCTTGTCCACCTGAGTCGCGCTGGAGCAAAAGTAAGAGCACCTAAAAGAAGAGAAGTGAACATGTTACAGTGCCTTCCATTTAATGGCAGCTCTTAAAAGATCCCTTAAAAACGGGAACTAATCTGATACTGATTAATCTGATACTGATTGTTGAACTAATGTCTGGTTCCAGGTGCAGATGTTTGCTCCAAACTCCGATCAGATGCATGTTGTGAACCACTGTGAGGGGAAACCTACGCAGGAGAAGAGAAACATCCTGCAGGAAAGTGCCCGCATCGCCAGGGGTGACGTGACTGATCTGGCCAAGTGCGATGTGTCAGCGTTTGATGCTGTCATCATCCCAGGTAAGTTTACCACAAGTAATCCCACCTATTAAACTCTGGGTGGTCCTCTTCTTTTCTGTGATCTTCTAAATGAATGCTGTTCATTCAGGGGGCTTCGGTGTGGCCAAGAACCTGTGTGACTGGGCTGTGAAGAATAAGGACTGCACGGTCAATCCACAGCTAGAGAAGCTCATCAAAGATTTCCACAAAGCTAAAAAGCCTCTGGGCATGTGCTGCATCTCCCCCGTCCTGGCTGCCAAGCTCCTGCCCGGCTGTGAGGTCACCGTGGGGCAGGACAAGCAGTGTGAAACGTGAGTGAAATAAATTACCATCTTCAGATGTGACTGAAGACTGAGTCAAATCAAATCAAAAGCTGAAACCTTCCTTTTTTCTTTTCGTCTTCAGGTGGCCGTATGCAGGTACAGCAGGTGTTATGAAGGAGATGGGCTGCAAGTATGTCAACAAAGACGTTACTGAAGCTCACGTTGATGTCAAAAACAAGCTGGTCACCACCTGTGCCTTCATGTGCAACGCTCCCGTTCACAAAGTGTTTGATGGAGTAGGCGTCATGGTTAAAGAGACTCTGAAACTGGCCTAATAAGAGTTTCATGTGTGTTTTTGTTTTGTTTTACTCTCATATTCTGTGGAAATTCTTGTGTTCAATAGTAATTTGTCTAATCTTTGTGTGAGCATACAACATATCTGATATTCTTTTGTCAATGAGTGTTGTTAAGCCTCTCAATAAAAGCTACTCAACAACCTACGGGTTTGCAATGATTTTGTCTTTAGAAAAACGACACCAAGGCAGGAAAAACAACCAATTTGTAGCTCAAATAATCCGTGACCATGTTCTCATACATACAAATACATCACTGATCACGTCATTGTTTGGGCCGCCTCACATAGAGGTGAAAGACTGGTTTATTGCACAAAGCAGATTGCCACCAGTGAATACTACCTGACGAGGACTGTGGGTCGCGCTGTAACTCTTCATCAAGCTGTCTTCCATTCATCAGCTGTGTGAATTTGCATATTAGCTAAATATTCACCGAGCACAAGTGTGTTTTACATTTAGATTTAAATGTGAGATTTAAACGATTATTTAACTTAAAACAGTCACCCCACTTCTCACTCGGAGCTTAAATGTTGGTGTTTTAAGTGCAGCATGAACCCCTTTACAATTGCTATCCCACCAAAAAATAAACACGCATTTGATTTAAATAAAAAAAAGTGTTTCTGTTCTATAGGGTAATGCATGAAGGAGGCAAATTAAAACATATTAACACATTTCACTCAAACATGATTAAAGGTAAAACGTTTAAAATCTACAGGCCTCAGCTGCTGTCTCTCAGGTGTGTATCAAACGTTCCAAAGTATCAGAACAAAACAGCAAAACACTTTAAATTCAATTCAACAAGACTTTTTATTACATTCTGCAAAAAAAAATAGTTATTAGTTATCTATGTACATACAGTATATAATTTGCTGAAGCCAGTTACTCAATGTGGTGTGAATCCCTCTGCTGCTGATTTAAGAAACTGCATGAATCAGGTCATTATTTCCCATCCTAATACAGATTGCAACCTCTCTGGATATTATGGTTCTAGAGCCAACTGATGGTTTTTGTTCAATATCTTATTTGATTTTAACTGTTTAAATGTTAGACAAACATTGATCTACAATATTTACTTTATTGACTTCTCTGAATGCAGTCACACACGTCTTTCTGTTTGGATCTTTATCTTAGTTGTTAGAAAGTTTGAATTGTATATTTTTGTTACTGGTCTTCTTAATACATTCTGCATACTTAAATAATATAAATTATAAAGGGTTATGTGAAACTTTAAGGCACTGTGAGTTAAATAACTATTCTTCCAGCAATGATACCAGAATTCATTCTTTTGATAATTTCATACAAAGTGTAGGACATGGAAACAGAAATTCTTATACTATGGTTGGATCTTTATCTGAGTCATAATAATAAACATATTGTTTTTTAACACCTAACCACAAATGTTATTTTTTGTTTGTTTGTTTGTTTGTTTTCCATAAATCACTGAAAAAAATGATAACTTTACACAACCAGATAGTTTAGATATTTGTTGTTTGTACACTTACAAAAACTTATAATTTGTACAATTCATTACTGTGGCTACTCATTCTTAGAAATGAGCACAACACAGAACTCTTAGTGATTGTGTTCAGTGCATTGCTGTCTCTGGGCCTGGAGTGAATATGTCGTATGAATTTGAAGATAGTTTTTTCTTTAATGAAATGTGGTTTGTGTTTTATGTTGCTGTTTGCCTAAATTTCATTGAAGGTTTGAGAGAAGGGCCGTGCAGTCTGCATGTCGGTCCAGCTCCTCCACCACCTCAATCAGCTGCTCCACCTTCTCTGAGGAGAGCACCACCTCTGCGTTGTTCCTGAACTTCTTCCTCAGGCTCTCGTTGGTCAGCGGATTGCGCCAGTGACCATAGAAGGTGTCACAGCGTCCCCTCAGGATGTCCCCCCCAGTTAGTGTCACCTCAACCTCCCCATACATCAGGTTGAAATTGGCCGGGTTGTCATGGGGATGCTCCACACGAACGCGGCCCAGCAGGGCGAGCAGCTCAGGGCGGCTCATAGCAGCAGGGGTGAAGGACTGGACAGTGACCTCGCCATCCAGGAGAGCGCTGCAAGCGTTGAACTGGAAGGAGTGGCGTGCCTCGTGCTCAGACTCAGGGAAAGCCCTGTTGATGTACTTAGACTGGGGGACTCTGAGCAGGATGTCCTGGACTTGAGCAGGGGAGACAGTACCAGAGCCAGCTCCCACAAGAAGCTTATGGACCGAGGCTGCAGCATCTGCCACCCAGTGCATCCCCAGATGGGCGGGGAAGCGCTTGAAGCCCATGTCCTGTACCTCTAGCAGGAACATATGGCCTTCATCGCTGGGAGACTCTAAAGCCTTCGGCACATAGTCTTCATAAAAAGCACTGAACCCAGCCACCCCTGGAACAGCATCCAGGACCAGAGAACTGGCCTCTAGGCCCCTGGAGGCCAGCAGAGCAGCTTCCAGACCCAAACGTGCAGCATTGCCTATGTGGAGGGGTTTAGACTGAGTGGCAGCATTAGCCATTGGAGCTCCTGCGAGAGAAGCAGCTATAGCCAAGGCATGACTGCTCTGGGAAGGATCCAGAGACAAGAGGTGGGCACAGGCGGCAGCACTTCCCATAGGCCCCACCACAGTGGGAGGGTGAAACCTGAAGAGAAAGTTCCAAAGTTAAGACAGACAGGCTTGGTCATTATTTAGTTTTGTGTATTTACCCTCCCAAATAAATGAAGCTGTAAGTGAATTTAAACTAATTCTAAAATAAAAAAAAGTGTTTTTCTCCCACAATAAACCCAAACTCAGTTGGTCTTTGTTGAGTTACTGCAGATGAACACCAAAGCTTTCATTCCATTTGGTCAGTGGAAATGTTTTTAATCTAGCTGTAGGCTACAAACCTAAATAGCCACAGTGGGGCTGCAGGCAAAAAGCTCCGACTGTTTGGAACTAACACACACCTTCAACACGTCATCAACGTACACAGCTATAACTTGATGTGCTATGTTGTGGAAAAATTTTGCAGCACAGCTGAAGCACCTGTGGCTTCTCACAGTTTGAGTATGTGCAACTATTTCCACAGGAAAATTCTGAACGTTACACTCCAGAAGACACTTTGAGCCGTACAGAGAGCAGCAGGGCAATTATAAGTCTGCTCAGACTCACAGCGGTGGTTGTCTTCCATGTGAAATACGAATAATAAATCATAATCAAGGACCTGCTTGAGTACAGTTACAGCATATAGACAACATACTGCAATTATTTTAACTAGGTTTACACTGCTAGACTATGTCTACTTTGACCCACGCTCTGAAACACTCACCTCTTGGGGATGTTGTGGGCCTCATTAGAGAACCTCATTAGCCGGCCCTGGATCTCAATGCCGACATTGAAGGCCAGCAAGAAGTCCAGGCCGCTGGGTTTGTTGTTGGCTGGCATCATGTCACTGAGAGCTAACACAGCAGGAAGGACGGCTCCGGAGGGATGAGTGGCAGGGTGCCACGTGTCATCAAAGTCCATGGAGTGAGTCTGCAGCAGGAAGACGTAAGCTGTAATTGCTTGTCAAACGCACTTATTTGATGGCAAGATTTGTATGTGTTCATTTTTCATGTTGAGCTATAACCACTTTCTGTTTCTGCTGACAGAGAAAAGTGAGTGAAATTTCTGAAGAAGCATAACTCGGGGTCAGTTCCACACTGAGGGGTTGGGTTATACCACTGCCGAGTATATAACAGCTAGTTGGTTCAGGTAATTTTTTTTTTTTTACTGCAGCATAAGTAGGATTGGCAAGATTGACAATGAAATAGGTAAAGTACGGCGTGCAGAAATGGCAACGAGGCGTTCAACTTTAGTCAATGGCAATGAGGCGTTCACCTTCAGTCAATGGCAATGAGGCGCTGACTGAAGTTGAACGCCTCATTGCCATTTCTGAACACTGTACTTTACCTATCTCATTGCCAATCTTGCACCCTATTATTTTGTATATAATGTTCAATCATTTGCTCATTACTCATCACCTGGTTTGTGTTTTTAATTTTTTTTTATATATATATGTATATATATATATATATATATTCCAATTGGTTTATTCTATGTTACTTATTTTAACTGAGCTTTTCTACTCCGTCTTATGTCATTGTTGCCTGCTCTGTGTGCCCTTAAGTGCCTCCTGGGGACAAATAAAGTTTTCTGAATCTGAATCTGGACACATCTATCTAACTTATTTCCACTCACCGCCACTCCGTTGACGAAAGCTGCCAGTGTCGGGGAAAGCCTGGTGCCCTTGCGTCCGTACACAGAGCTGATGTCATCGGGAGCGTACATGTGCTGAGAGAAAAAGGTGCAGGCAGGTAAACACAAGCAGCTGTCAGAGAGATGTTGTCTTACAAAAATAAAGTTACAGATTATTTACACTGACAGTCGCGTTTCAGGGGACATTTTATTGACTCACATTCATTCCTTAGGTTATTGATCTACACTAACTATACAATAGTTAACAATAACCACTACTGACATAAACATAACCACATTCCTACCCTAAAACAGCTCTCCATACGCAATTATGAGGACTTTTGTGCCCAAAAGGTAAATAGCATGTAACATTTAGCTCACTTTTGCTTTCTTTTTGTCTCACCTGGCAATGTTGCAGGGCCACGTCAAAGACAGCTGTTGTGCTGCCAATAAGACCAACTCCAATGTTGTCTAGCAACATTCTCTTACTCCGGCGGAGCACCGAATTAGACAAATGCTGGGGCTTAATGTCACTGATGAACTTCCCAAAGCTGGCTGTGACTGTGTCCTCACGAGCCGGTTGCTTCACGGCTGTGGGAGGAAACAGAGAGGTGTAGAGAAATTAGCTGTAGAGATTAAAGACAAGCAAGCTAATGGACATACAAAAGAAGGAGGCGTGATCCGATAGTAAACAAGGGTTTACCTTCAACGGCAGAATTATGCATAGCCCTTACGGCCAGCACTGGTCTGATGGTTTTCTGTGGAGCCAGAACAGAAGGTTTAATACTCCTCGTCAAACACATTTAAATCAGAATCTTGGTGGATGTTTAATAAAAGTCTCTCTTGAAAGGTATGTTGCTGTCAGTTTTCAGTTTCAATATGACTAACAACAATCCAAAAATAACATTTGTGCCATACGTCAAGCAAAGGCGATTTGAACATATGTATATCTTAAAGACGCGGAAAAAAAAAAAAAAAAAAAAAAAAAATCTGAATCTCTACCTGTAGTTTGGACATCATGGCTTCGGTGTGTTTTCGTCAGGTCTTCTTTCTGTAAATGGATTTCGGCTGCAGTCGTTCTTCCTTCTCTGTATCGATACTGCTGTCAAGAGCATCCTGTTTGAAACTGGGAGGATCCCTACCTTATATAGCCCTGGTCTGCCTACCTGTACTCACCTGTGAGGAAGGAGGAAGGATAGACGTAGGATGTCTGGGGAGGAAATTCCATTGTAGTCATCACTAGTACAATTAACATCACCATCCTTAGGACAATGACAAACACATGGAAAAATTTCTTAGAGGCAGTTCCACCCAGAGCTTAGTGTATTGTTTTATTATGAAACTCCTCCTTTAAGAATACTTCATCATGAGATGCTCCTTTTTCAGCCTCAGAACACCTTGGCACTTCATCCTTTAAGCATCGTGATCAAGTAAGGCTTCATTTTTACATCTATATATCTACAGGCACAACTTGAATATTTGTTATTTAACAATCTTCAGAATAATTTGTTGAATTCAGATGAATTTATATTTGCATGGTAATAATAACACAACAGTATTTACAGAGTGCTTTTCAAATTTTCTGCTTTTCGTACATTCTCTGGTGTAGATCAAGATAATTATTAACAATCAGCAACATCTTAAGACACTTGACAGAAGAGGAATACATGAATGCATAGATTAACAATAAAACAAGAGTGTAATTAATAAATGCTATCCTTGCTTTTGGGTTTGATGTAATTTTCAACACATTTTTTTATTTATTTATTTTTTGTGTGTGTTAAATTCATCTACCTTGAATTCACTTACTAACAGGGAATCATTCTTAAAATAGACTGGGCAGTGTCAGAGACTGTTAGACCTACAGACTGATACATTTCAGTGCTGGACTTCATCAAATAATATTTAACTTAGCATTTAAAATACATTTTTCCATATTTTTCATTTACACAAGTAGAAGTGAATCAACATAAAACATGAGGTTTACCTAATTAGCTGTTATGTTAGACATAATAAATAAAATGTACCTAAAAATATCAAATATTGCATCTGTATGTGTTTGTAAATGCATTGTATTATTCAGCCTTTCAGACATATTGATAATATCATAGATAGATACTTAACTGTGTGTTTTTACACAGTTTGATACAAAGAAAAAAAAAGACACCATGGCGGCACCAGATGGATTTCCTGCCAGTTTCTATGGGGAACCAGGAGTGTTAGGCATGTTATCCAATGGGATCAGTGCATTCCTTGTACTTCTACAGAACTTCAGTACAGCTCAAACTGGCATTGCACCACAAGGAGTGGAGAACATCCTTGCAGGTAAAACCTAAAGTAAATGGGTTTAAAAATGTATTTAGTAATAAGTAATATGAATACGGTGTTTGCTAATTTACAACACTTTCGACAGGTGTTCATCTTATCCTGATTGGTGGTATATGCCAGCTGGTGGCCGGACTCATCTCCTTTCGAAAATACGATCACCTGAGTGGCACCGCCTTTATTGGTTATGCCGCTCTGTGGGGTAGTTATGGTGCCACCCGAATCTACTTGGGTGCCATAGATACAAACCAAACCACAGCATTCCTTCCAATTGAGAACAATACATCTCTGTCCACCACCTTGATGAGCAACTCGTCCGTTTGCTATTTATGCCTGTCCACAAATGAGTCAGCAATCGCGGGCCTGATCCCTTTCATCATTTTGTCCTTTCTCCTTGCATTTTGCTCTGCCACAGTCAACTACATCATGCCCTTTGTTTTTGGGGCCATCACAGCCACTTTAGTCTTTGAAGCAGCAGCTCTAGTAACAGGCTCCTGGGCTCTCGTGGTCTCTGGGGTCTTGGAGTTGCTCATTCTGCTCTTTGCCATCTATGGCTCAGCTGCACTGCTCATCAAAGGCCTGACTCAACGTCTCGTCCTCAAAGGCTTTGGGACCCCCCTCTTTAATGTTCTCCTGTTAGGAACCCCCAGTTCATCAAGTGCCCAGAGCATTGGCCAAGAGAAGAAGAAAAACACAAAGTATGCTGAGCCCATGGCCTTGGGTTTCTTCTGTGACTCTGTTGCTCCTTTCATATTTGCTTTCTACGGCTTTGGGTACATGAAATCATTTGGTTTAGGAGCTGTATGGGTCTCAATCATTTCATTTGCCCAGCTGTTCTCTAGCTTCTATGCCCATCTGCGCCAAGACTGCTACCACACTACAAAGTTTGGCATTCATGCGACTTACTGGCTGATCAAGGCTTGGGATGAGTTTGTGGTATCTACTCTGATTGTGGAGGACAGCAAAGTTGCTTCTGCAAGGGAGGCAATGGTGGGAAATTGGTTCTTTGTGATGGCAGGCTTGGTGCTCTGCATGGGAAGTCTGAACATGGACATCCTGGAACTGATTCACAACATGCTCTTCGTCCTGGTCACAGTATCAACAATCCACCAGATCCCGCTCCAGAGTTATTACATCTTCTTTGGTGTAGCTTGCTCCCTGTTCACCGCAGTCTCCATCTATGGCACCTTCTCACGTCTTATCAACTCAATAGCAGAAAAGTCTCTCATCCCAGTAGGACAACAGCCCATCTCCACCGAGAAGCTTAAGATGGTTTTGAGTTGTGGACGGTCTACACGGGGAGACCAGGAGCAACTGCCCCAAACTGACCAGGACTCAGATGCTCTGTTCTACTTTACAAATGGAGTCGCAGCTCTTTCAGCTCTTCATTCACAAGCTTCCAGTCTGAATCTTGGCCACCTTCATCAGACTGTCCCTTGGGTCCTCATCTCTGGAGCAATCATCCAGATTTACGTCAGCAGGCTGCAAGTGACAGAAGGTGACCGGTTTGGGTCAGTCATCTCATCCATCTATGTAGGCGTATGGGCAACATGGACCTGGTTTAGGTTTGCAGGTACGTTGTACAAACATGCGAGAAAGCTGACATTTATCTTTGGGATTTACACAATACTGTTATCACAACATATTTTTTTTCTAGGTAACCTGCTACAGTTCCCTGCAGAAGAAATCTCTGCTTTTACAGCAGGAGCCATTGCTCTCCTGGTCATTAATGCTTTTCTCATGCTGACTGGTAAGCTCAACTACATTTTTTATGAAAGAGGCATTGTTTTTTCTGTTTGTGGACACTTTTTTTCATTACGGTTGTTGTTTTTGTCAGCTGCATATAGGAACCTGGTTCTCCTGTTTCTAACAACAGTCATGGAGGTTGCTCTGGTCTGCCTCCTGCTCTCCACCCTTCAGCTACTTCCATATGATCTAGAAAGTACGTACAGACAAAACGTAATTTTAAATAGTTAAACACATTTTCACAACTTTCTATATGGGTTTGGACATACATGGATGTGAACTGAGACTTGACCAGTTGACTGGTGTAAACAGCCTGGAGAAGGAAACTGTTCTTTTAGGTGTTTAACCTTCTTTATCAATTCTTTTTCTCAGTTGCCATGTTCTCACTGATTGCAATCATTTGTATATATGGAGTTCTGGCATCACTGGTCAACTGCATCTTCTCACAGAGATTGCTACCTATGGGTCCTCCCTTGATAAAGGTAAACAGGAAAGAGGCCAACTTTCTGTTCTTTCTTCATTTCAACTGAAAGACATAGTGTAATATATTTTGTAATCAATCCACTTTCTCTGTGTTCGGTTATAGCACAAAAAGAAGCAAGAGACACCAGAGCTGCCCTGTCCAGTGGCTAATTCCAGACTCACCAGTGGCCTCAAGAAGATCGCTGGTCTTCTGGAGGAAGGAGGAGTATGTGGTATTCCCACAGACACTGTGTATGCCCTGGCCGCCTCTTGTAAGAATCCTGAGGCCATTGAGAAAATCTACAGCATCAAAGTAGGAATGAAAAATAAACTACTGATGTGCAACATGGGGTAGACCAATAAAAGTGTAAGCTCTTAAACCTGTTTTCTGTGACTTGTTCCAGGACAGACCAGCGGAGAAGCCCATATGCATTTGCATCTCTAGTGTGGAGCAGCTGGTGGCAGCCAAGCCTCCTTTCAGTCCTCTGCTGTGGGAGTTTATGAGCAACGTGTATCCTGGCGGCATCAGCTGCATCGTCAGCAAAGGAGACTGGCTGCTCAGACTAGGTAAACACTTCATGGAGGCTTCCAGTGAACATTTTTAGCTTAGCATCAATACGTCTAATCAGTATTCACCTCAACTTTTAATTGATAATTTTTAGGTGTGGGTCCAGCTTACGACCGCGTTGGTACCAGGGACAGCATCATGATCCGCGTGCCTGACCACACGGTGACCGGACACTTATGTGACATGACTGGACCCCTGGCCATTACCTCAGCCAATCCCAGCGGAGAGGCAGACAGCACTCACCACAGCATGGTCATCAAGTAAGTGCCAAAGTTGGTTTAATGGTACATGCATGAGTAGATGAAAATGTTGATATTTTTATAAAAATGCAATGTCTGAAATATTATTGGTTTTCCCACAGTCGACTGGGACACAAGATCCAAGGAGTTCTTTGTGACGGGAACTCTAATGAACTTGTTGCTTCTACCGTGGTCAACTGTCTACGGATTGATGAAGGTAAAAACCAACCGACTTTTCATCTTTTCAAGTGGCAAACAGATACATTCTCACTCAAAACGTTCTTACTCTCTTCACAGGTGACATCACCATCTTGAGGGAAGGCTGCGTCCCTGCAGCAAAAGTCAGACAAATCTTTGACAGAGTGAAAAGCTCTATGGTGTGATTATCCCAAACTTCCACAAGGCTCATCAATAATGCCTTCTTACAAGTTCTGCTTCTTCAGCTTGTGCATTTCTGTGTATAAACACAGGACTACCTGGAGTGAAGTCTGTGTAGTGCTGTTATACCTTTCCTTACTGTCAATTGTTGCATTTCCTATTGCCTATATTTATATTACTTTATACTTAGTTAGCTAATTTTATTGTATTTTTATACTTTACCTTTGCTGTTTCTGCTTGGCTTGCACAGGGACCAGGGTAACTAATTTTGTTCCGCCTCATGTATCAACATGTGTGTAATGACAATAAAAACTCCTTGAATCCTTGAATTTTAAGAGCTACAAAACACAATATGCTACATTTTTTCATCCCATAAAGATTATTTATTGTCTGCCACAAATTATTTACTCAGTGTGAAGAATAAACCAATGTAATGTAAAACATAAAATGAAATAAATGAAATGAAATGAAATAAATTGTTGTTTTTCTTCTACATTTTTTTCTCAAACCATATAAGATGTAAGAAATTAGATAAAGCAGTGTTGAGTGAAAAATGCTCGGGGGAAAAAAATAATATCTACACAGTTTAAGCATTTTTCTTCTGAATTAGTGTACAAAGAAATAAAATGTGAAAAATCTGAACGATGGCCATGCTAAAAACAAAAAAGAAACACCGGATACAGTGAAACAGAAACATAACTCTGTTTCTATGCATTCAGAGTCACAAAATAAAGACACATGAATCAGAAACTACCAAACAGAACAAAAAGAAACCATCCCTGGAAAAGAACACTACAAGCATCCATGGCATTTTCCTTCTTGATGTAAGACAAATAAAGTTATGATTAGCAAAAACAACAGCATTGTTTAATCTATTTAATATACCAGTTTGAAGTGGTGGCACACCCAAGTTTCAGTACCGTAGGTGACTAAGTCAACAGAAGATTCTTATTAATCCGGGTTATGGTAATTCCAAAAATGCACTCCCTGGCCAAAACAAAATAAATAAATAAAAAAAGTCACCTTAAAAAATAAAAGGGCACACACTCTAATATTTCATTGGACCACCTTTAGCTTTGATTACAACACACATTCACTGTGGCATTGTTTCAATAAGCTTCTGCAATGTCACAAGATTTATTTCCATCCAGTGTTGCATTCATTTTCCACCAAGATCTTGTATTTATGATGGAAGAGACTGACCACTGTGTAAAGCCTTCTCCAGCACATCCCAAAGATTCTCAATGGGGTAAAGGTCTGGACTCTGTGGTGGCCAATCCATGTGTGAAAATGATCTCTCATGCTCCCTGAACCACTCTTTAACAATTTGAGCCCGATGAATCCTGGCATTGTCATCTTGGAATATGCCCGTGAACATCAGGGAAGAAAAAATCCATTGATGGAATAACCTGCTCATTCAGTATATTCAGGTAGTCAGCTGATTCTTTGGGCAACATAATGTTGCTGAACCCCACTGCAGCAACCCCAGATCATAGCACTGCCCCCACAGGCTTGTACAGTAGGCACTAGGCATGATGGGTGCATCACTTCATCTGCCTCTCTTCTTACCCTGATGCGCTGGTTCCCCACTATCCTTCCAGTTTTTAATAATGCGTTGGACAATTCTTAACCCAATTTTAATCTCCTTAGATGTTTCTTCTGCTTGATGCATGCCATTGATTTGACCCTTCTCAAACAGACTAACATCTTTTCCACGACCACCGGATGTGTCTTTCGACATGGTTGTTTAAGAAATGAGAAGCTACTCATTGCATCAGTTGGGGTTGTTCAGCTTGTTGCCAGCTGAAAGATAATTGCCCATGGAGTAATAGGAGACTCATACCTATTTGCTTAGTTAAATCCATGTGGCGACTTTTCTTTTGGTCAGGCAGTGTACTTAATAACCTTTCATGAAGGAATTTCACCTCTCATCCAAGTGGCTTCTTCCTTCTACATGCGTAGTGTCTGTTAAGGACCCAATATTCAACAGCAATTAGTGGATGTTGTTCGGATTAACCTTGATATTGTCCGTTTTTATGATTAGTGGAAAAACCTATTTAATAAGCGGTTGCAGAAGATGAATGCGTGAATGAGTGAAAGAACTATTTATGGCCAGAAACTCTCCAGACTGAACTTTGAATGCCTTCAGTTTATGAAGTGGCTTTGTTTATCCAACGTACACGTCATTGTATTCCTCTCTGCACTGCTTCTACCTCGTTATGTCTGACATAATGTTCACCACAATGTAGTTAATTCTGTTCAATGCAGTAAGTAATCCACTCACTGGGGAAAATGAAACAACCCTTACACAAATGCATGGCTCAACACAGGAGAGCCTGTTCTTCAGGTCAGGACTCAGCAGTCAATCCAAACCTGAAGGACAAGGAACACTGTTTGAAGACAATAATAATCCATCCAAAGTAAATGATCATTGTCCTCTGACAACACCCCGAAAGCAACAGATCAACCAACATGTGGTTGTTGAGTGTGTAGTGTAGATGTTACCTGATAGAGATTGAGGACTACAGATGGAAGTTAGCTTCTAGCTATATGACACCCAGGTTTACGTGAAAAACATCTTTTAAGTCCAGGCGAGCATTTTGTTGTAAACAGACTCTTGTCACATGTGAGCTTCAAGTCGGCACCACATACAGATATTCCAAATAAAAAACATTAACTCTACACAAGTCAGTCAGAGGACAGGGACAAATCGTCAAGACACTCAGTGACACATAAGTATCTAACCTTTAATGGAAATTAGCTGCATCAGTTTCTGGTGGTTTACACAAACAAGCTGGTTTCTGATGGGTCACCCACAGATGTTCCTATTTAAACCTAAAACTTCCCACCAGTCCCTTAGAACTGAAGAAGCTACTCGGATGAGTGGAGAAACGTCTTCAAGAAACTCTACAAGTCCAGTTGCTCTTGGTTTAGCTCAATTTTGCCTTTTAGATTTGCCATATAATCTAGATAGTAAGTTCTCACTGATTACAATCATTTGTATATATGGAGTTATGGCATCACTGGTCAACTGCATCTTCTCACAGAGACTGCTACCTATGGGTCCTCCCTTGATAAAGGTAAACAGGCCATCTTTCTGTTCTTTCTTCAATTGAACTGAAAGGCATACTGTATAATACTGTATAATCAATCCACTTTCTCTGTGTTCGGTTATAGCACAAAAAGAAGCAGGAGACACCAGAGCCTCCCTGTCCAGTGGTTAATGACTGGACCCCTGGCCATTACCTCAGCCAATCCCAGCGGAGAGTCAGACAGCACTCACCACAGCATGGTCATCAAGTAAGTGCCAAAGTTGGTTTTAGTGAACATGCACGAGTTGATGAAAATGCTGATGCAGAATACAATATGCTGAAATTTCCCATCTCACAAAGATTATTTAATGTCTGAAGAATAAACCAATGTAATGTAAAACCTTAAATGAAATAAAAATGAAATGAAATAAATTGTTGTTTTCCTTTAAAAAATAAAGGAACAAAATAATATCTACACAGTTTAAGCATTTTTCTTCTGAATTAATGTATAAAGAAATAAAATGTGAAAAATCTGAACGACGGCCGTGCTAAAAACAATAACAAAAAAACGCCAAATACAGTGAAACAGAAATAAAGCTCTGTTTCTATCACAAGGTACACTGTAACAAATTGTGAATTACAGTAAATTCCTGTGATTTTTTGATTTTACAGTATACTACTGGCAGAAGGGTTGACAGTAAATTAGTCTTTTAGTTTGTTGTAAAACTATTTTACAGAATATTACTGTTTTATATCCAAATTCATATTCATATTCATATTTTATACCCGGGACTTTCTTGCTGTGAGCCATCAGGGCTAACCACCGCGCCACTGTGCCGCCCATTGGTTTATATATTACAGAAAATGTTTACAACGATATTCTTCAACATTTGTATTAAATGATTAGGTTACTACAACACAGATAGATAAAATGCTTACAGATATTTATTTAAGATAAATCTTTTTTTTTAGGATTGTACAGGAAATGTTTCTTTTTTTTATGGAATTTAACAGGAGAACAACAATATGAGTATAGGACAAAGTTTTAACGCAAAAATGACGTGGGTGTAGTGATGATCTCACTGACCTATGAAAGGCCTTTTAAAGTCAATAAGTTTCTTCAGAAATGAGAAGATGTGGGAATTGACACTACAGGACTACTTCTGAACAACTTTGCTTGTCTTTTTTGGGATAATCCTAACCCCGGCTGGCCTTTGAATCTCTTTCTGGACTGATCCCCAAGAAGCACCTGAAAAGCACATAGAGCACAGACATAAATACAGTTACTTTGTGATGTGGTCATCATGTCATGACTGTTGATGGCAACAACACAACTCATACATTTGTATACACTTTCAACATTTAACTAAATAAGTTGCTGCTTCTTTTTAATAATACAGGTAATAATGCACAAAAGACAGGAGAAGACAACCTGCCAAACTGGTTAGCTCAGTAAGGCATCCAGCAGCAATTTAGCGAAACAAGCAAAAAAGAAAGCTAGTCAATGTGAAACAATCATAGGTGGTTTTAGAAAATAACAAGTGTTTTTACCTCGGTAGCTACTCTGAAAATGCTGTAATCTAGGTAGATATTTACTACTGAACAGACACAGTAAAAAAGATTACAATAAGAAAAAGATGACACCAAAGAAATATAAAATTGTTGGATCTTAATAGATGATTGCTGATAGAAAGACGGGTTGGGGCCTTCCAGTGTTGTTCCACATGTCTCCTCATGGAACACGGTAGAATTCTGTATTTGACGAACTGTTTTTATTACATTCATTCATTCATCTTTGCAGGGTCGCGGGGGTCTGCTTGAGCCTATCCCAACTGTCATCGGGCGAGAGGCGGGGTACACCCTGGACAGGTTGCCAGTCTATCGCAGGGCTAACATAGATAGACTACAACCATTCACACTCACGCGCACACCTACAGCCAATTTAGAATCACCAATTAACCTAATGACCATGTCTTTGGATGGTGGGAGGAAGCCGGAGTACCCAGAGAGAACCCACGCGGACACAGGGAGAACATGCAAACTCCACACAGAAAAGCCCAGTCGGCCCATGGATTTGAACCCGGGACCTTCTCGCTGTGAGGCATCAGTGCTAACCACCTCGCCACTGTGCCGCCCTGTAATTATGTTTTTTTTTTTATATAACATACGGTTTTATATTATTCATATTATTGTATGAATTAGTTTTTTTTGTTTGTTTGTTTTTTACAGCAATTTGTTAGAGTGTATGCATTCAGAGTCACAAAATAAAGACACGTGAATCCAAACAGAACAAAAGGAAACCATCCCTGGGAAAGAACACTAAAAGTATCCATGGCATTTTCCTTCTTCACGTAATACAAGTAAAGTTATGATGAGCAAAAACAAAACAAGAATTCCAACAACAGCATTGTTTAATCCGTTTAATATACCAGTTTAAAGTGGTGGCACACCCTAGTTTCAATACCGTAGGTGACTAACTCAACAGAAGATTCTTATTAATCTGGATTAATTCTAAAAATACTTACCAACCTTTCTTGAAGGAGTTTCATCACTCACCCAAGCGGCTTCTTTCGGCGGCACCTACTTGAAACTCACACATGTAGTGTCTGTTAATGTTTGCGTCATTTCTGCCTCATTATTTCTGACATAACGTTTAACACAAGTAGTTAATTCAGTTCAATGCAGTGAGTAATTCACTCATTGGGGAAAATAAAACAACACAGGCGAGCGAATTCTTTAGGTGAGGACTCAGCAGTCCATCTGAACCTGAAGGACAAGGGACACTATTACATGAATGCACACAATTTACATGATTTAGTCATTTTTTTTAAATTTATTTTTAAGATCAAGATACCTCATCGGCTTTGGGCGTTTTAATTCATCTTATATTCAGCCAACAACTACTACTACTCAGACATATAGAATAATATACAATATGTCTTCATATACATGAGTCTGAACAGACATAGATGTAAGTTGTAACCTGACTGGTTGGTGAATCTGCTTTGTCTTACTGAAGGAAGTAAAATGATGATTGTTCTCAGATATAATCCCAAAAGCAGCAGAAGGATAAAGCTTTAAAGAACAATAATTAAAACATCTTTTAATTCCAGGTGAGCATTTTGTTGTAAACAGACTCTTGTCACATGTGAGCTTTAAGTCGGCACCACATACAGATATTCCAAATAAAAAAAATTAACTCTACACAAGTCAGTCAGAGGACAGGGACAAATCGTCCCCATTCAGTGACACATAAGTATCTAACCTTTAATGGAAATTGGCTGCATCAGTTTCTGGTGGTTTACACAAACAAGCTGGTTTCTGATGGGTCACCCACAGATGTTCCTATTTAAACCTCAAACTTCCCACCAGTCCCTTACAACTGAAGAAGCTACTCGGATGAGTGGAGAAACGTCTTCAAGAAACTCTACAAGTCCAGTTGCCTTTTTTTAAACACTTTTTGGATCTAGTCAGTCAGAAGTGAAGAAGCCCTTTGGATGAGTGGTGAAACGTTTTTAAGAAACCTCAAACAAGTCCAGTTGCTCTTGCTTTAGCTCAATTTTGCTTTTTAGATTTGCCATATAATCTAGATAGTAAGTTCTCACTGATTACAATCATTTGTATATATGGAGTTCTGGCATCACTGGTCAACTGCATCTTCTCACAGAGACTGCTACCTATGGGTCCTCCCTTGATAAAGGTAAACAGGCCATCTTTCTGTTCTTTCTTCAATTGAACTGAAAGGCATACTGTATAATACTGTATAATCAATCCACTTTCTCTGTGTTCGGTCACAGCGCAAAAAGAAGCAGGAGACACCAGAGCCGCCCTGTCCAGTGGTTAATGACTGGACCCCTGGCCATTACCTCAGCCAATCCCAGCGGAGAGTCAGACAGCACTCACCACAGCATGGTCATCAAGTAAGTGCCAAAGTTGGTTTTAGTGAACATGCATGAGTAGATGAAAATGCTGATGCAGAATACAATATGCTGAAATTTCCCATCTCACAAAGATTATTTAATGTCTGAAGAATAAACCAATGTAATGTAAAACCTTGAATGAAATAAAAAATGAAATGAAATAAATTGTTGTTTTCCTTTAAAAAATAAAGGAACAAAATAATATCTACACAGTTTAAGCATTTTTCTTCTGAATTAATGTATAAAGAAATAAAATGTGAAAAATCTGAACGATGGCCGTGCTAAAAACAATAACAAAAAAACGCCAAATACAGTGAAACAGAAATAAAGCTCTGTTTCTATCACAAGGTACACTGTAACAAATTGTGAATTACAGTAAATTCCTGTGATTTTTTGATTTTACAGTATACTACTGGCAGAAGGGTTGACAGTAAATTCGTTTTTTAGTTTGTTGTAAAACTATTTTACAGAATATTACTGTTTTATATCCAAATTCATATTCATATTCATATTTTATACCCGGGACTTTCTTGCTGTGAGCCATCAGGGCTAACCACCGCGCCACTGTGCCACCCATTGGTTTATATATTACAGAAAATGTTTACAATGATATTCTTCAACATTTGTATTAAATAATTAGGTTACCACAACACAGATAGATAAGATGCTTACAGATATTTATTTAAGATAAATCTTTTTTTTTTTAGCATTTCACAGGAAATGTTTCTTTTTTTATGGAATTTAACAGGAGAACAACAATATGAGTATAGGACAAAGTTTTAACGCAAAAATGACGTGGTTGTAGTGATGATCTCACTGACCTATGAAAGGCCTTTTAAAGTCAATAAGTTTCTTCAGAAATGAGAAGATGTGGGAATTGACACTACAGGACTTCTGAACAACTTTGCTTGTCTTTTTCGGGATAATCCTAACCCCGGCTGGCCTTTGAATCTCTTTCTGGACTGATCCCCAAGAAGCACCTGAAAAGCACAACATAGAGCACAGACATAAATATAGTCTGTTACTTTGTGATGTGGTCTTCATGTCATGACTGTTGATGGCAACAACACAACCCATACATTTGTATACACTTTCAATATTTAACTAAATAAGTTGCTGCTTCTTTTTAATCATACAGGTAATAATGCACAAAAGACAGGAGAAGACAACCTGCCAAACTGGTTAGCTCAGTAAGGCATCCAGCAGCAATTTAGCGAAACAAGCAAAAAAGAAAATTAGTCAATGTGTCATAGGTGGTTTTAGAAAATAACAAGTGTTTTTACCTCAGTAGCTACTCTGAAAATGCTGTAATCTAGGTAGATATTTACTACTGAACAGACAGTAAAAAAGATTACAATAAGAAACACCAAAGAAATATAAAATTGTTGGATCTTAATAGATGATTGCTGATAGAAAGATGGGTTGGGGCCTTCCAGCGTTGTTCCACATGTCTCCTCATGGAACACGGTAGAATTCTGTATTTGACAAACTGTATTTGGAAACTGTAATTATTACATTTATTCATTCATTCATCTTTGCGGGGTCACCAACTGTCATCGGGCGAGAGGCGGGGTACACCCTGGACAGGTCGCCAGTCTATCGCAGGGCTAACATAGAGAGACAGACAACCATTCACACTCACGCGCACACCTACAGCCAATTTAGAATCACCAATTAACCTAACCAGCATGTCTTTGGACGGTGGGAGGAAGCCGGAGTACCCGGAGAGAACCCACGTGGACACAGGGAGAACATGCAAACTCCACACAGAAAGGCCCAGTCGGCCCATGGATTTGAACCCGGGACCTTCTCGCTGTGAGGCATCAGTGCTAACCACCTCGCCACTGTGCCGCCCTGTAATTATGTTTTTTTTTATATAACATACGGTTTTATATTATTCATATTATTGTATGAATTTGTTTTTTATTTTTTTTTGTTTTTTACAGCAATTTGTTAGAGTGTATGCATTCAGAGTCACAAAATAAGACACGTGAATCCAAACAGAACAAAAGGAAACCATCCCTGGGAAAGAACACTAAAAGTATCCATGGCATTTTCCTTCTTGACGTAATACAAGTAAAGTTATGATGAGCAAAAACAAAACAAGAATTCCAACAACAGCATTGTTTAATCCATTTAATATACCCGTTTAAAGTAGCGGCACACCCTTGTTTCAACACCGTGGGTGACTAACTCAACAGAAGATTCTTATTAATCTGGATTAATTCTAAAAATACTTACCAACCTTTCTTGAAGGAGTTTCATCACTCACCCAAGCGGCTTCTTTCGGCGGCACCCACTTGAAACTCACACGTGTCTGTTAATGTTCGCGTCATTTCTGCCTCATTATTTCTGAAATAACATTTAACACGAGTCGCTAATTCAGTTCAATGCAGTGAGTAATTCACTCATTGGGGAAAATAAAACAACACAGGTGAGTGAGTTCTTCAGGTGAGGACTCAGCAGTCCATCTGAACCTGAAGGACAAGGGACACTATTACATAATGCACACAACTTACATGATTTAGTCATTTTTTTTTAATTTATTTTTTAGATCAAGATACCTCATCGGCTTTGGGCGTTTTAATTCATCTTATATTCAGCCTACAACTACTACTACTCAGACATATAGAATAATATACAGTATGTCTTCATATACATGAGTCTGAACAGACATAGATGTAAATTGTAACCTGACTGGTTGGTGAATCTGCTTTGTCTTATTGAATGAATTAATGGCTCATCTTTTCCAAAGTGAATCATAATGAACTTAATAGAACTTCAGAAACAAAACCCCATCTCATGTAATTCAATCTTCCTTCTCTATGTCTGTCTCAGTCCTTAATCCCCCCCACCCATTTCTGTGCTTCCTCCTGCCTCTTTTGTCACAGCATCCAGAAATACAGGTAGCCAAAACTTCCTTGAGACATGCTGCCCACACGGTCTCGCATCTCCATGATTGACCGC
Source organism: Chelon labrosus (assembly GCF_963514085.1). Lineage (NCBI taxonomy): Eukaryota > Metazoa > Chordata > Actinopteri > Mugiliformes > Mugilidae > Chelon > Chelon labrosus. The sequence continues at coordinate 16,217,837 of NC_140358.1, forward strand.
TCGTTCCCTTGTCTCCCTTTCCTTAGTTTCTGTCACTTAAACTTGTTTGCATCAGTTAAGGCATAGTATTTGTTAGTGAAATTACTGAAGGAAGTAAAATGATGATTGTTCTCAGACATAACCCCAAAAGCAGCAGAAGGATAAAGCTTTAAAGAACAATAAGGAAATAACCAAATGGCAAATGTTAAGCACATTGTCCCAAGTATGTGAATGACACATTCAGGAAAAAACCTTTCTTAGTATTTTCCTTGTGAACGTAGTAAAGTTATGACAAATAAAAACATTAAGATGTGAGAGGAGACAGAAACTGGTCTCTACATATTTTTGATCAGGAAGAAAAGATTCAAACAGCGACAGCATTGTTAAATCCATTTGGGAAAAGTCTCTTCTGTGTTTCCTGTTAATTTTTTAAGTGTAATCATGAAACATCAAGTTTGAAAGCCGAACAGCGGCCCCAACATTTCACAGCCTGGCTCTTTAGAGGATGGTTGCTGTGGGCCTGCAAACTATTCTGCTTCTGCCATGTATCTTTTGGTATCCAAGGAAAACGGAGGACGAAATCAAAAGCACTGAAATATAAACTGGACTCCTGTCTACAAACTGAGTCAATCTCCACATCACACAATACTAAAAAGCCTCTCAAGTATTGGCTAGTATGAACAACCTTAAAACAAACCTTGAAAATATCAATAAACTCTCATGTTTTGAAAGAAACAACAAGAATCATCTGGAGCTCTTTTTTTGGAGGAGAGAACACAGTTGTATGTTGAATGTCATTGCATTGCACTGAGATTAAACAACTAATGTGTGTTGTTGTTTTTTTTAGATTTTGTTGTCATGTCTGTGTTACAATGACTAGAATCCAATTTGTCCAGTCCAAATAGAATCCAAAATACTGAAAATCCCCCCCAAAAATTATACATTTTTTAAGTTTCAATGCAGGCAAGCTATGTCCAGAGACATTGTGGAATCAGTATTTGGGAATCAGTATCTCAAAAACACCTTGAACGCTGAATGTCCTCAGGCATCACCTCGAAAGGAACAGAAAGAGAAAGAGTTTTGTAACAACACGGAAATACCAAACTGTGGTTCTTAATCTCTGTGGATATAATAACAACAGAAGTAAATAAACTTGCTTGACATTGTTCTCTTTACAGTTGCGGAAATAAATATACGGCATGTCAAAACAGGAACAACAATAAGGTGACATGGACATGTGTCATGCAATTTGTGACCAGAAAGAATGAGTTGAAAGAACAATAGCATTGTTTAATCCATTTTCATGGAAATTGAAATTTAAAAGCCTTTCTAGTAGAAAGAAAATCAGCTCTGTATATTCTGAGGTTGAAATTTTACTGAGCTGTGTGTTTCTGATCTTCAAGAGCAAGGCAGGAAACCGCTTGGCGCCCCAGGCCAGTATGGTGCCCCCGAGGGCTGACAATAGGAGGCCTCTGTAAGTTGGCCCCACTTGACACAAGTCTCCACTCTCAATCCTGTTGCATGTTGCGTGTGTGACTATCCCTCTTTCTATAAAAAAAAAAGAGGAAGAGCAGAATAAAAAGCCCAAACCATGGTGAATGAACTAAGTACAACTATTCAACTTTTGTTTATCCTTCTCTAGAGACAGAGAATATGACACAAATTAAATGGAAAGCTCAAAGTTTTTAAGGTCAGAGTGTGAAGAAAGAGTTAGGCCTGACAGCCTCAACTGTACTGCTGTGTACTTTATTTATTATCATTTGTTTATTGTCATTGTCCGGCGAAAAACATCAAAATACAGTTTGGCAGCTGTTTGGTTTGGGGGGGGGGGGGGAATAGAAAGTATAGCAGCATAAAGATATAAAAAACAGCTAAACACAATAAAATACAGTAGCCTGCAAATGAATGCTACTGTACACAACTAAAACTGTTTGTATGATGTTCACAAAGCAACCACTGGACATCATTAGCTTGTTTGATGTACAAGGTGGATGTGCCCCACCTCCCATGTCTGACTTTCTTAAAAAAAGGACTCACAGCAGTCTCATGACCAGGGCCTCCTCTTGAAGGGACTGTGAGGCCACAGAAAAACAGCCTTTGGATAAAAAATTCTCCTTCTGTAAAGGCCAGTAAGATCTGGAACAGTCTTCTACGTTCCATAAGGGAGTGTCCCACATTATAAACCTTCAAAACTCACCTCAAGCAGTGGTTGAAAGCAAACCAGTCTTATAACCACTGACTTTTATTTTCTTAGTAATGTACTGTCTTGTGATGTGCTCTTATTGTGATCTATTGTCCTGTCCTATGTCTTATCATGTTGTTGTGTTACCTGCCTAGGGACTGCGGATACAAATTGGCATTGTTGCTATAATCCAGCATATTTACGTCTATTGCTGTCTGAATAGATGTTCATTAATGAACTCCAATCTGGATTTGATTGGAGTTGACTTAAGTGTCGACTGAGGAACAGAAAACCGATCTAAATCTTAGAAATATCAATAAACTCCATAGAGTAACTTGACAAATCTGCCTTTTTACAGTCTTGTCCCTAGCAAAGTAAATGATGGTTAAAAGACCTCAATATTTTTTTCTCAGACACCACCACCCCAATAGCAACCGAAAGAGAAAGTGTATTAAGGAGGAAACACTTCAATGTTTTTCTTAAATGCCTCATACATTCTGACAAATGACACATTGACAAAAACCCTCATTGTCATTGTCCTGGTATGATAATGATGCCAAAGATAGGAAGATGGAAGAAATTACTTGACCAGGGATTAACAACCAAAACAACTATAGCATTGTTCTATCCATTTCATAGAAACTCCGAAGTAAAGTAGTGTCACGCTACTGCAGTTACGTAAAGTCAGGAGGACAACTGGTAGTGATTACCAGCTACAAGAATTCCTTCTTTGACTTCTTTGAGCTCAACATTTAGCGTTCTTACAGTTTGGTTTCCAGTGAACTGTGACACTTGAGCCATTAAAAAAGCTCCTGTTTCAAATCAAATCAAACATTTAGAGAGGGATTATGAGTGACTTGAAACACTCCTGATCACAGAATTCCCTTGCGGATACACAGAAAGAATCATGCTTCTTGTTCCTCCGTTCTGTTTTGTTGGTTTTGCTTTTGAAAAAATATTTGCACTTTTTGATGCTGTTAATGTGACATGTATTTCTGGACATGAAGCTCATTATCCATGGTTTAACAGTTTTTTTTCAATGCAGCCAAGAAGGATCGTAACCCTAAACACGATGAAGAGATGCGGGGTTGTATTATATAATAAGTAAATCCTCTGGTTCCTGTTTGCAGTACAGTTTCTGTTTCTTGGAAACATATGCCACTAACTAGGGGTGTAACAGTACACACGAGTCACGGTTCGGTTCGTACCTCGGTGTGGGGGTCACGGTTCGGTACGGGTTCGGTACAACGGGAAAAAAGCAACAAAAACTCACACATGTTTAGCTATTTTCATTTATTTTGAACAGACACCAATAGTCACCAAAACTAAAAAACACCTCCTGTTATAAAAGTAAAGTAAAAGTAAACATTTTCAATGGGTCTCAGGTAAATTGCCCAGTTGGGCCCCATTTAAGATCCAGTCTGATCCCTCTTCATACCTATATGGCCAAATATATGGGGCCTACATGGGTCCTGTGCAACTCACCAAGTTGGGCCAAACCTGAAACCCAGTCAGAACCCACTTGGAACCCACATGGGCAAACACAGGCGGGGCCACAGTGGAAACTGCGGACAAACATGGGGAGTATCGCACAGCAGTCTATAAAGGAGAGTTTGAAGGTGAGGGCTTGAGGGTAGAAGCTGTTTTTTAATCTATTGGTTCTGGATTTGATTGGAGTTGACTTACGTGTCGACTGAGGAACAGAAAACAGATCTTAATCTTAGAAATATCAATAAACTCTATAGAATAACTTGACAAATCTGCCTTTTTACAGCCCTAGCAAAGTAAATGATGGTTAAAAGACCTCAATTTTTTTTTTTCTCAGACACCACCACCCCAATAGCAACCGAAAGAGAAAGTGTATTAAGGAGGAAACACTTCAATGTTTTTCTTAAATGCCTCATACACTCTGACAGATGACACATTGACAAAAACCCTCATTGTCATTGTCCTGGTATGATAATGATGCCAATGATATGAAGATGGAAGAAGTGACTTGACCAGGGATTAACAACCAAAACAACTATAGCATTGTTCTATCCATTTCATAGAAACTCCGAAGTAACGTAGTGTCACACTACTGCAGTTACGTAAAGTCAGGAGGACAACCTCTTCAACTTTCCCGTAAAGAACAACTGTTTCAAATCAAATCAAACATTTAGAGAGGGATTATGAGTGACTTGAAACACTCCTGATCACAGAATTCCCTTGCGGATACACAGAAAGAAACAATAGACACTGTTAGCCCTCATGCTTCTTGTTCCTCCGTTCTGTTTTGTTGGTTTTGCGTTTGAAAAAATATTTGCACTTTTTGATGCTGTTAATGTGACATGTATTTGTGGACATGAAGCTCATTATCCATGGTTTAACAGTTTTTTTTATGCAGCCAAGAAGGGATCGTAACCCTAAACACAATGAAGAGATGCAAGGTTGTATTATATAATAAGTCAATCCTCTGGTTTGCAGTGCAGTTTCTGTTTCTTGTAAACGTATGACACTAAGGGTGTAGCTGTAACAGGACACACGAGTCACGGTTCGGTACGTACCTCAGTGTGGGGGTCACGGATCTATGGATATACACACGTGTATAGCTTTTTTCATTTATTTTGAACAGACACTAACAGACTGAAAAAATTAAAAATCACCTGTTGTTATATAAGTAAAAAATGGAATAAAACATAAAACAAATGCATTAGGGTTCTCATACCATTTATTAATTTTGTTCATAAAGAGGAAAAGAAAAAGCACAATTTCTTGTCGGGATAAACAGAGGTAGTGAGGTAGCAACTGGCAATTTTGTTAAGTTTGCCCAGTTGGGCCCCATTTAAGATCCAGTCTGATCCCTATTTATACCTATATGGGCAAATACACTATATTACCAAAAGTATTCGCTCACCCATTCAAATGATCAGAATCAGGTGTTCTAATCACTTGGCCTGGCCCCAGGTGTATAAATTCAAGCACTCAGGCATGCAGACTGTGAAACAAGACATTTGTGAAAGAATGGGCCGCTCTCAGGAGCTCAGTGAATTCCAGCGTGGAACTGTCATAGGATGCCACTTGTGCAACAAATCCAGTCGTGAAATTTCCTCGCTCCTAAATATTCCACAGTCAACTGTCAGCTCTATTATAACAAAATGGAAGCGTTTGGGAAAAACAGCAACTCAGCCACGAAGTGGTAGGCCACGTAAAGTGACGGAGAGGGGTCAGCGGATGCTGAAGCGCATAGTGCAAAGAGGTCGCCGACTTTCTGCACAGTCAATTGCTACAGAGCTACAAACTTCATGTGACCTTCAGATTAGCCCAAGTACAGTACGCAGAGAGCTTCATGGAATGGGTTTCCATGGCCGAGCAGCTGCAGCCAAGCCACACATCACCAAGTGCAATGCAAGGCGTCGGATGCAATGGTGTAAAGCACGCCGCCACTGGCCTCTAGAGCAGTGGAGACGCGTTCTCTGGAGTGATGAATCACGCTTTTCCATCTGGCAATCTGATGGACGAGTCTGGGTTTGGAGGTTGCCAGGAGAACGGTACATTTCAGATTGCATTGTGCCAACTGTGAAATTTGGTGGAGGAGGAATTATGGTATGGGGTTGTTTTTCAGGAGCTGGGCTTGGCCCCTTAGTTCCAGTGAAAGGAACATTGAATGCTTCAGGATACCAAAACATTTTGGACAATTCCATGCTCCCAACCTTGTGGGAACAGTTTGGAGCGGGCCCCTTCCTCTTCCAACATGACTGTGCACCAGTGCACAAAGCAAGGTCCATAAAGACGTGGATGACAGAGTCTGGTGTGGATGAACTTGACTGGCCTGCACAGAGTCCTGACCTGAACCCGATAGAACACCTTTGGGATGAATTAGAGCGGAGACTGAGAGCCAGGCCTTCTCGACCAACATCAGTGTGTGACCTCACCAATGCGCTTTTGGAAGAATGGTCAAAAATTCCTATAAACACTCTCCTCAACCTTGTGGACAGTCTTCCCAGAAGAGTTGAAGCTGTAATAGCTGCAAAAGGTGGACCGACATCATATTGAATTCTATGAGTTAGGAATGGGATGGCACTTCAGTTCATAGAATGAGTAAAGGCAGGTGAGCGAATACTTTTGGTAATATAGTGTATATGGGGCCTACATGGATCCTGTGCAACTCACCAAGTTGGGCCCCACCTGAAACCCTGTCAGAACCCACTTGGAATCCACATGGGCAAACACAGGGGGGGCCAGCGTGGAAACTGCGGACAAACCCACTTGGTACCCTTATCAGCAGCCCAAATATAGTCCACATGGGCCACAAATGGATATACTGGCTAAACAGTAAAATGTAAACAGTGAACATACTCTCACATGAGTAATTGTTTAACACATTTGAATAATATCAAACAAGTCAAACAAATATTTCAAATAGTACTGAAAATCTCTTGAAAATATTACAAAATAAATAATAAGTGTTTCAATTACTCCAGCCTAGGGCTAATGGGCTTCATCTGATTTTCTTCGTCTGTAGGCTAATGACTTTGCTGGCAGCTTTTAGGCTTATTACCGCCACTTGGATTGAAGTGAGGACTCGATTTGTTCTTTTTTTCAATAGGCTACTCACTCAGATGTGTTCGCCGTGTGACTGTGTACACCGAAAGCCCGTACCGTGACACCACAGGACAAATACAAATACTATTACACCCCGACCACTGACACTAAAGAAACAACCGTTCCTTGAATAACAACAGATACATTAATCCCATTTGCTCATACCAACATATTTATATGAAGTCATAGCAAGAGAACAAACCCTTCTTTGTTCTCCTGATCCCTGATGAGCCTGTAAGCGTAACCCTTGCTCACTGACGAGATTTAGGAACAAGATTCAGAACAAGTTTGGGAAGTGCACTGGAAAAAAAAAGTATGACAGAGGCATGATGACACCACCTGATTCAGTCAGTCTGTCTGTATGAAACAATTGCACCAAAATCTGGGTACTCAAGTTGTAAAGACTGCAGCTCAGAGACATAATGGCAAAGAAAAAAAAAAGCACATGTCCCATAACTGAACCTGTATCCCAGGTTGGTTACACCAAGGAGTCCTTAGCACAGCTATAACATCACACCAGAATAAGCAGAATGACGCTTGCACTTGATGAAGAGGTCTTCAGTGTCAGGTCCATCCTAAAATACACCTCATTCATTCATCTACTGTAACCACTTATTCCTGTTAAGGAGGCAGGGCCGCCAGTCCATCACAGGGCTAACACAGAGAGACAGACAACCATTCACACTCACATGCACATATGGTCAATTTAGAATCACCAATTAATCTAACCAGCATGTCTTTGGACGGTGGGAGGAAGATGGAGTACCCAGAGAGAACCCATGCAGACAGAACATGCAAACTCCGCACAGAAAGGACCCAGTCAGCCCATGGATTCGAAACCAGGACCTTCTCGCTGTGAGGCATCAGTGCTAACCACCTCTCCACTGTGCTGCCCCTAAAAAACACCTCGTTTTTATATAAAAAAAAACTTTACTTTTCTTATCAGTGTACTCAAAGCCTCCTCCAGATGAGTGGAATTGCTTTCAAGACACCTTTAGGTCTGCAAGGAATCAAACCAAAACTTTTGTCAGGTTACCAGCTATCTCAACAAACACCTCCAAGCTCTTTCTGGGCACAAGCACACGCGGCCTAGAAGCGGTACATGAATTTCCTCTATCCAGATTCTGCTCCAAGCCTCTCTCCGATGTCAGATTTGACTGCGTCTGGAAGTATGTGCCCCGGCAGAAAAGATTTAAGGCAAGGCAAGGCAAGTTTATTTGTATAGCACAATTCGTACACGAGGCAATTCAAAGTGCTTTACAGAAGCAGAAGATATAAAAGCAGATTTAAAAGCATAGAACATAGAATATAGAAAACACAAAAGGAAATAAAAACAAATTATTTTAAATAAAATAATTACAGTAATTGGAATCATAAAAGACTGATTTAAAATCAATAAAATAATAAAATGTGTCTAAGAAAAAGCTGCAGCAAATAACAATGTTTTCAAGCCTGATTTAAATGAATGAACAGTTGGTGCGGACCTCAAGTGTGCAGGGAGTGTGTTCCACAGGTGAGGAGCAGAATAACTGAAAGCTGCTTCACCTTGTTTGGTTCTAATTTTGGGAACACACAATAGACCTGTCCCTGACGACCTAAGGGGTCTGGATGCTTCATATGGAATTAGTAAGTCAACAATATATCTTGGTGCCAGACCATTTAGTGCTTTGTAGACCAGCAGTAAGATTTTAAACTCTATCCTTTGGCTCACAGGAAGCCAGTGCAGTGATCTGAGCACTGGTGTGATATGATCCATTTTCCTAGTGTTTGTTAGCACTCTTGCAGCAGCGTTCTGGATCAGCTGTAGTTGTCTAATGGATTTTTTGTTCAGACCAGTAAAGACACCATTGCAATAGTCCAATCTACTGAAAATAAATGCATGAACAAGTTTTTCCATGTCTTCTTTGGACAAAAATCCCTTAATTCTGGCTATGTTTTTCAGGTGGTAATACGCTGATCTGGTAATGAGCTTTAGATGGTCATTAAAATTCAAGTCAGAGTCAATAATTACACCAAGATTTCTGGCTTTATCAGTTGATGTCAATGACATGGAGTTAAGGTGAGCCCTGATCTTTGATCTTTCACTTTTGGGGCCAAAGACAATCACTTCAGTCTTATCTGCATTAAGCTGGAGAAAATTTTGGCACATCCACTCATTGATTTGATGAATGCACTTGCTCAGTGAAAGTAAGGGACCGTAATCATCTGATGACATCGAGATATAAAGTTGTGTGTCATCTGCATACGTATGATAAGAAATATTATGGTCCTCCATAGGGTTGCACATCTCTCTCTGATAAACGATTCGATATGCATCTAGATACACAAGTTACGATTCGATTCAAAAACGATATCCTTTTATTACAGACAGATTCGATTCGATTCGATTCGATTCGATTCCGAACGATACGATTCGATTTGACGGTTAATATTCAAGACTCCAAATCCCCAAGCATTGTGGCTTTATGGCACTGGCAAAAAAAACAGAACAACAAAATCACATGTCAATGTATTTATTTTTTAGACATGGACCAAAAAAAGTCTGGCTGAATTGTTGGATGGGAACTCCAGAGGTAAAAGTAGCACAGAATAGTAACAACAAAGTGCAATATTTCAGCCTGAGCATAGTTGGGCATACAACGCTGGCATGCACGTGTTGGTCATATGATTTCGGGACGGTATCTTATACCTGGGCTCTAAGGTATGAATCAAATCCTGAAATCCTTCCCACTCAACAATGTTGTAAGGACATAAACCCTTGGCGATAAAACGCGTAATTGACGCTGTGATTTCCTTAGCGCGTGCTGAATTGTGACCAAGTTGCCCGAATAAGTTAGGAATGCCTGGCTGTGTGCTACTGCTTGCTGCACACTCCTGCTCGTTGGTACGGGGTTTTAACTCACCGTACTCTTGGCCGTGTTTCCTCTTTGCATGCTGGTCGAGATTTGTAGTGCTGCCAGTGTACGTCAACGATGCTCGACACAATTTACAAATAGCATGGCTTCTGTCGAGCTTCCCTTCCTTCTTATAAAACCCAAAAACTTTCCACACTTTAGATTTCTGTCTCCCCGATGCATTGAAAATCTTTCTCGGTCCATTATCACCTTCGGTCAGACTGACGCTTTCGTTCTCCTCCTCCTCCATTTTCCGTGTTGTCCCTTGTTTATCACTCGTGCTAATACCAGCTAGGCAGCTACCGCGTTTAGCGGGTAGCTTCAGCTCTCGCGTTGTTTTAGAGACGCTGGCGCATGTTGTAATGCCGCAAACCGATTCAAAGTCTCGCGATAACCGATCCATGACTCTATAACCGATTCAGCTAGGAATTCATGGATTATTCGCATCGATTGAGGAGTCTGCTACCGATGCAGCCGAGTCGCTCACTTGTTGAATCGAATATCCGGTCGCATCGGTTTATCGTTCACAACCCTAGTCCTCCATAATCTGGGCAAGGGGCAGCATGTAGATATTGAAGAGAAGTGGTCCAAGAATGGAACCTTGCGGCACCCCACACATAATCTTTTTTCGTTCAGACACATGTTCACCAATTGACACAAAGTATTCCCTATCTTGTAGATATGATTTGAACCAGTGTAGTACAGTGCCAGTTAGTCCCACCCACTTCTCTAGTCTGTCAAGCAGTATATCATGATCAACTGTATCAAAGGCAGCACTAAGATCTAATAATACCAAGACTGAAGTCATAGAAGCATCATTATTCAGATGTATGTCATTTAGAACTTTGATAAGTACAGTCTCAGTGCTGTGGTGTGGACGAAAACCAGACTGAAATGCATTAAAGAGATTGTTCTGCGTCATGAAAGCATGAGTTTGCTGAAAAACAATCTTTTCAATGATTTTTCCCAGAAAGGGAAGATTTGATATTGGCCTGTAGTTACTTATTACTGAAGCATCCAGATTAGACTTTTTTAGGAGAGGTTTTATTACTGCAGTTTTCAGTGCTTGAGGAAACTGACCGGACTGAATAGAGTTATTTATTATCTGCAATACATCTGAAGCTATACTATTAAAAACATTTTTAAAAAAGCTTGTTGGCAGAATATCAAGGCAGCATGTTGTGGATTTTAGCTGCGATACAGCTTCCGTCAGAGCTCTGTGATCTAGAAGGTCAAAATGTGCCAGATTAACTGGAGAAAAAGAAGGCACAAGAGGAGTTACAATTTTGCCTGAGCTGGAGCTGCAAACTGTTTGTCTTATCCTTGAAATTTTATCTGTGAAAAAGGCTGCGAAATCATTACATGACTTGCTGGATAGCAGTTCCGGAGGGACTGATGTTTTGGGATTTGTCAGCCCATCCACAACAGAAAACAAAGTGCGGGAATTGTTACAGTTTCTGTTAATAATCTCGGAAAAGAATGCTTGTCTTGCCTTCTTCAGCTCATAGTTGTAGGTGTGGAGACTGTTTTTGTAAATCTCAAAATGAACCTGGAGTTTGGTTTTTCGCCACCTGCGTTCTGCCTGTCTGCAGACTCTTTTCTGGTCTTTGACCAGTGCTGTGTTCCTCCAAGAGGCCTTTTTCCTTCCTGTCAAAATTTTGGTCCTAATAGGGGCAATGGAGTCAATAATAGTTGTAACTTTGGAACTGAAACTATTGACAAGATCATCAATCGAAGCTGAGGGCAGTGTTGGTGATGGTGTAAAAGACTGAGCGAAGACTGCACAGGTGTTATCATTAATATAACGTTTTTTGATTACCTCTGTGACATTTTTGTTATGGATAGCAGGCGTAGTTATTTTAAATGACACACAGTAATGATCAGAAAGAGCAACGTCCGTCACCACAACCTCAGAGATATTAAGCCCTTTGGAAATGATCAAATCTAATATATGCCCTTTATTGTGTGTTGGACATGTTACATGCTGAGAAAGCCCAAAATTATCCAGAATGCCCAAAAGTTCAATAGCACATCTATCTTTGAGATTATCGACATGAATGTTGAAGTCACCCACTAAGACAACGCAGTCAAAATCAATGCAAACAATAGACAGTAGTTTGACAAACTCGTCTGGAAACTTTGCATTGTATTTTGGTTGTTTGTAGATGGTTACAAAGAGAGATCGACAGGGAGATTTTAATTGAATAGCAACATATTCAAACGAGTCAAACTGCCCATAAGAAGCTTTCTTGCCCTGAATGCTGTCATTAAACAACACGGCGACTCCACCTCCTTTCTTATGCCTTCTTACTTCACTCATGAAGCTGAAGTTTGGAGGGGCTGACTCATTAAGAACTGTTGAACTGTTGTCTTGTGTTAGCCAACTTTCAGTTAAGAACATAATATCAAGCTTGTGCTTGATTATAAAATCATTGATTAAGAATGATTTGCCTGCCAGAGACCTAACATTTAAAAGAGCTAAGTTAAATGCGCTAAAAAGTTGATCATTCCCATGTTTGGAAACAGACTGTGGCTGACATGGAATGCGAATTGACATTTTTCTAGAAAGATGAACCAATCTTCTCCTCCGACCTATAGATACATGAATCAATGCAGCTTCCGACACAATGGGCCCTGGATTTTCCTTGGAAAAGTCAGGCACTACATTTGCCTTAAAACCTGGACCCAGAGCACATCAATTCCCAACACAGGTAACAAGCTGTGTTGGGCTCGTATTGGGGGATTGGAGTAGCGTCAGCTTTGGAGGGGGTGGTGGTGATGCCCGTTGGCGGGGAGTGGGTGGTTGTGAGGGCCGAGGTGGAATTTGGGGGGACAGGATCTCAGATTTACTCAAGTAAGTAAGGAGACTCCGCTCTGTCTCACTCAGCTCTGTCACTGTGACAGCAAACTCCAGCTGTCTTACACAGCCGATCATCCCTGAAGGGAGAAAGCACATCCCCTCCAGCATCCTTGGTGGGTGCGCACATGTCACACAGCCATATGCTGAGATTAAAAGGGTCTTTGTCTTCCCCCTTTGTTTGAAGCACAGCACAGAGGTAGCCAGCCAACTAATCTGAGCGTTTTAATACAAAAAATAAGCAGAGCAGAGAGACAAACTGGTCTGAATGGCACTTAATCTTGTCGGAGTCAGACCAAATATGGAGAGAAATGGAATAGATACCCTTCTTCATTTTTTCTCATACATATTGGAAGTGCAGGTCTAACAACAGCTCTCTCTGCCTCTCGACCATGAGATTTCACTCCTAATACAGAAAAAAATAATAGACATGAGGGCGGCACAGTGGCGAGGTGATTAGCACTGATGCCTCACAGCAAGAAGGTCACCGGTTCGAATCCATGGGCCGGCTGGCCTTTCTGTGTGGAGTTTGCATGTTCTCCCTGTGTCTGCGTGGGTTCTCTCTGGGTACTCTGGCTTCCTCCCACCATCCAAAGACATGCTCATTAGGTTAATTGGTGATTCTAAATTGGCCGTAGGTGTGTGTGTGAGTGTGAATGGTTGTCTGTCTCTGTGTTGGCCCTGCGATGGACTGGCGACCTGTCCAGGGTGTACCCCTGCCTCTCGCCCGATGACAGCTGGGATAGGCTCCAGCAGACCCCCGTGACCCTTAACAGGACTAAACGGGTATAGAAGATGAATGAATGAATGAATGAATAATAGACATGAAATAGTCTATTTCAGTATTTTAAATGGTAAAAACTGTCAGGAGACTCACATTGTTGGCTCCATTGTGAGCTTTTCCAACACGATAGGAAAAGCTCTGAAGCATGATACACTGTGTGTGTGTGTGAATTTATTGATGCTTTGTATATAACTGCTATCAGAAGCAGTTATATCATTTGTGCATAAAATGAGACTCAGTAACATGTCTGAACAACTTATTTTAGCCAAAATGTCTAAGTAATATGGCAGAACTTCTCTTTTGCTTAGATATCATGAGTTAATATTTGAAAAAGGTTTATGAAACATTCATCAAACATGATGGCAATTGTCAAAAGGCAATAAAGAGCAAAAATTTTAAAACAGCAGCTGATCCAGGGCACAAGACATGCTTCACTGGATAATTTTAATTGGACATAACACATTTTCTTTGACACTGGTAGAAGTGTATATCAATGTAATGCCTTAAAACATACAAAGTGCCTTCATGTTATTTAATATAAATTAATAATACATTCTTTTTATTTTAGTTTATACAGTAAATTCAACTAATTCCATCTATAAAGATATAAAAACTAAATTATGTGCATGAGAACCGGCTTGTCAATCACACATAATACACAATGTACATTCAACTCATCAAGTAAACAAAGACTCTTGATAAACACATCAGTGTGTTTCAGATTTCATTCTTATATATAAGCTTCAGAAATACATTGATACTATGAGCCATTTCTAAGGACTGGACTGTGTCCTGGTGTAACAGTGGCTGGTGTTGAGTTTTCACTTCTTCTATCTGACTCTGATATTCCATCTTCTCCAGATATGCTGTCTTCTTCAGATATGCTTTCTTCTGGCTGCCTCTCTGAATGCATGTCAGGTTCAAACCCAGGATTTGTCTGTCCCTGCCTGTGACGCCTCTGGACCTCCTCAAAGATTTCAAGAACCTTGAAAGCACAAAGAAAAAAAAGCAGGGATTAAAAGAAGTGGCCAATGTGAACATATACCCAATGAAACAACTTTTTAATAAGAATGAACATAAAGAATACTTCCATTACCTTGGACTTGGGAATGAGACCCACTCTGAAGAAGCCAATGTGTCCAGTTTCAATCTTGGTGCAGTCAACCACAGTGGATGCAATGTTCTCTGGGGAGGGTCCATCACATAACACTCCATCCACCTAAGCAACCAATGAAGATACAGTTCACTTCATATTCATGTCCTTCATATTTTTAATTACACTGAATCATTGTCATTACCTTGTCTCCTAGCTTGGCGAACACTTGGTTATGGTGAGTTGTGTCTGCCTCTCCTGTGGGGTTGGCTGAGGTTACAGCAATGGGCCCCACCTGAAAACATAAGAAAACAGTTGCATTGAAGGGTCTGGTGATTGATCTTCAATAAATTTAAGACATTCAGATTAATATTCATGTTCCATACCAGACTGATGAGATGCGTGGCTACAGCACAGTCTGGATTTCTGATGGCAATGCTTTGTGGAGTCCCTATATGTATGGCAGCATCTCCCAAACCAAAGGTGTCCATCCAGGGTCCTGCATGACACAAGAAATACAGTATGATGCTCATGAAAGCCTCAACAGGCATCAGACACACCCACAGAGTCTTACACCCACCTCTGGGTATGACCATGCTAATGGATGACGGCCACGCAGCCTCCATGAAGTCCAGGAGCAGAGGGCTCAGCAGGTGTCGCACCGGCTCCAGCTGCTTGATGGAGGAGATCCACATGGACATGGGTCGGTCCTGTGCCTGTTTCTTCACCCTGGAAGAAACAGTGACAAAGGTCAGAATATGAAAGCAATAAATGAATGCAGGAACGTGTGTGAGACATGAAACTCACTTGAAAGCTTTAACCACTGCGTCCGGCCGGTTGCAAGCGGCCACCAGCACATAGACGGTGTCAGTAGGCATTCCGCAAATGCCGCCATTCTTCATGATGTCTGTTTGACAAAAAAAAGGGAAAAAGTTAACTTTTAAAAGGTAAATAAACAAGTATTTATTTCAGAAATCAAAGTCACTGTCTTGAATCTCACCTGCAATCTGAAGGACTGATGTGACCTTGCGGGCTGGTAGATGTGGACAGACATCTGCCCCTCCCCCCACCCCACTCATCTTGACTATCGGTTTTCCTAATGGGATCTGGGGGGACTGGAACGTGCCGTTGAAAATGTGTGCCAAGAAACAATAAAAACTGACAAGGCCAAAGATTATGGTGACTCCTATGTCATAACCAAAAGGCAGTGCACCTACTGCATCCAGCAGGAAGCTGATTAGTATGAGCTGGAAGGTGAATGCGTAGACAAACCAGGCCACATTCAGAAACAGAGCTGCAACAGTCACTAAAACGTTGAACAGCATGAAGCTAATGATCCCAACAGCCAGATGAAAGCCTCTGGTTTCACCGTACAGGCCGCCATATCGTGTCAATCCCCACACTATCCACATCACCCCGTACAGATAAAATACTGTGCTCTCAAAGGTTTTACCCCGAGCGAAAGCCACTGAACCACACAACAGCTGCAGGGTCCCACCAGCCATTACCACCCAGGGGAGAACCAACACGGACAGAGGATTTCTGGCACCAATTGTGGCCGTGACGGCAAATGCAGCCAGCACGTTGCAGGCGTGACCTAACGCCTCTGCGTCTGCATATCTCGAGTAGCCCAGGTGAGGAGTGTGAAGTTCTTTATTGTGTGCTCTGAGAGTAAATCTCTGCGTCCTGCTGAACAAAGCCTTGAAATATCCCTGGCCTATGGGAATCATGGTACTGGAGACCATGTTGAATGTCGTAACAAAGAGCATGATTGCAGAAATCACAAATATAGCTCCCTGTACACCCTGAGTGCCTCCTTGGAAGAAGCCTTGAGGATGAGCTGCAATGGCAATGCAATAAGCTGTGAAGAATAACTGGTAGAACCCCTCCAGCAAGCCTTTCTGACAGCTGAACAGAGCCAGGACAAAGAAAAGCACAGAGAAGACAACAGGGAAGGGGACTGGGGAGTAAGGCTGAATGGAGTAAAATGATAATAAAGCTGTGTAACCCTCAGCAAATTTCAACAGGGCTGTGAAACCATAGAAAGTGGCAGCTAGTGTGTCCATATGTCTGTAAAAGAGGATACACATGCCTAGCTGGAAGACTCCAGCTGTCCACAGCCAAGGAACATGACCCACAAAGAGTTGAGGGACCACGCCTAACAGAGGACAGACTATTACACAGGCCGATAACAAGTTCATCACCAAACCTACTGACACTAAATCATTGGACCCCTGTTTCTGCTCTGTTGTCAGCTCCTCTTTTTTCTTCAGGACTGTCCCTGGAGGTTCCACTTTACCATGAGTGATCATGGACAGCAGACGTCCAAATCCAAAGTAAACACACACCAGACAGACAAGTAAGTAGTTAGCAGCCGTGGCAGACTGACCAAAACCTGCAGCTGACAGACCAGCGATCTGATGGGCACAGGCAAAGGAAATGCCGATAGCTATAAGAAACAGAACTGCTTTCTTAGACACCACTGCAGCAACAGCGATGATGAACAGGGCTAATGCGAATGCTGCCAGGCCAGGGACCAGAGCGGCTCTGAGCTCTGTAGGCTTCAGCACCCTCTGTCCCACCAGGATGTACACCAGACCAGAGCCACACCACAGACCAGAGATCGTCAGGCACAGAGTGGAAAACAGCCGGGTGTTGGACAGGCTGTGAGAGACACCTAGAAGAGAAACAAGGCATGGTCAGGGAGATGACTCAGATCTAGGTGCAAATACAAATACAGGAATACTTTTAAATAAACACAAACCAGCATATGCCAGAATGGCTGCAGCGATGAGGAGCAGAATCCCCAGCGCAGTTTGGGGGATGAAGTCATTTTCAGGAGAGATGGGGTAATTGTTCACCAAAAGCAGGAGGGAACCTACAAGTCGAAACGAAAAGTCAATATCCTGGTCCAGGTCACAGGAATACCAAGCATTTAAAAGAAAGCAACTAGAGCTGTTTTAAATTACTTTTGAAACCAAAATAATCAATAATAAAAACGAAACAATAAAAAATAAAAATGTAAAAACTGAATAAAGAAAAAGAAGAGACACTTGGAATGTTTAAATTTTCTGGCGATCTTGTAGCCTACAGCTAATTATTTATTTTGTACGGATCATCTGAGCATGGGTATGAAATTAGAAATAAATCTGGGAAAATAAACATGGCAAACAATATTAAACTACGAGGCTGCGTCTCTTTATTTTCGTGACATGTAATTTTTAATCCGTACGGAGTTGCTTTCTGACACCAGTGATGACACCCTTTAAGTTTTTTAATTTACACAAAATACAGAAAAAATGTCACTTTATACGCCACTATGTTCACTTGATAAAATTCACGAGGATACGTGGTGATAAAATGAAGTAACAAAGGCGTATCTCCGGTAAAGAAGTGCGTCTTACCACCAGAGATGCTCAGGATGCCGACGGACACGTACAGCGATCGTTGCGGGGCCATCGTAGCTCTACCTCCGGACGGCGCGAGGCTGGGCCTTTTTAAAAGGCGCTGTGACGCCAGCACGCAGGTGAAACCTGATAGGTCAAGCTGCAACTTGCCTGGGAAACTCCTGGATACCTTTAAGCTCCATGATACGAGCAGGAGGGTGGAGACAGGAGGGTGGAGGCAGGAGAGGCAGACCGGGATATAAGCGCTCAGCTTCACCGCCTAACCGTCACACGTCCGCCGGAGAGCTCGACTTGACACTGTCTTCAACCGGGACGCCTGCACTACAATACCCTCTCAAGGTGAGCACATCTATTCCTATTGCCTCTACGAAAAAGAGAGAATAAGAAGTTTTTAACGAAATACAGATTCAATACGCAAGCTTTTTTTCAACCTACAAGTAAAGGCGCACAGTGGCGTACACACCTTCCGCTGTCTAAAAGCGAGCTTTTCCGCAATGTTAAGAACAAACGCACTGAGTTTAGGCAACACTTTTAAGCTGTGAGTAGTACAGTTAACGTTAGAAGGAATTGCTGTGTTATTAAACGGCTCTTATAACTTAAAGAGTAGTATTAATTACTTAGAGCTGAGTTTCTCACTGCAGACTCAACCCTGTCAAACCTGTATCGGTTTCCAGGTGTCAACTGTTACCTGGCAGCGGGTCTTACTAAGACCTTTCTCTCACCTGGCTTTATAAATGTTTAGTGTAAACGTGGAACAGGCCTGTGAGGATCAGTTCTTTTTTTTTGTTATTTTTTGCGTTTAATGTGAAACAAGTACGAGGAAAAAGCTGTATCTAATCTAGACTGTTTAACGGTTTGTAAAGTCTATATAAACAAGTGCTGTGTGTGTGTGTTTGTTTTGCAGGAATCATGGCAAAGCGCGTTGCAGTCATTCTGTCAGGCTGTGGAGTTTATGATGGCACAGAGATCCATGAGGCCTCGGCCGTCCTCGTCCACCTGAGTCGCGCTGGAGCAAAAGTAAGAGCACCTAAAAGAAGAGAAGTGAAAAACCAGGGATTTAATGGCAGGTCTCAACAGATCCCTTAAATGCTGAGGCTAATCTGATGCTGATTGTTGAACTAATGTCTGGTTTCAGGTGAAGATGTTTGCTCCAAACTCCGATCAGATGCATGTTGTGAACCACTGCGAGGGGAAACCTACGGAGGAGAAGAGAAACATCCTGCAGGAAAGTGCCCGCATCGCCAGGGGTGACGTGACTGATCTGGACGAGTTCGATGTGTCAGCGTTTGATGCTGTCATCATCCCAGGTAAGTTTACCATAAGTAATCCCACCTATTAAACTCTGGGTGGTTCTCTTCTTTTCTGTGATGTTCTAAATGAATGCTGTTCATTCAGGGGGCTTCGGTGTGGCCAAGAACCTGAGTGACTGGGCTGTGAAGAATAAGGACTGCACCGTCAATCCACAGCTAGAGAAGCTCATCAAAGATTTCCACAAAGCTGGAAAGCCTCTGGGCATGTGCTGCATCTCCCCCGTCCTGGCTGCCAAGCTCCTGCCCGGCTGTGAGGTCACCGTGGGGCAGGACAAGCAGTGTGAAATGTGAGTGAGATAAATTACCATCTTCAGATGTGACTGAAGACTGAGTAAAATCAAATCAAAAGCTGAAACCTTCCCTTTTCTTTTCGTCTTCAGGTGGCCGTATGCAGGTACAGCAGGCGTTATGAGGGAGATGGGCTGCAAGTATGTCAACAAAGACATTACTGAAGCTCACGTTGATGTCAAAAACAAGCTGGTCACCACCTGTGCCTTCATGTGCAACGCTCCCATTCATGAAGTGTTTGATGGAGTAGGTGTCATGGTTGAGGAGACTCTGAAATTGGCCTAATAAGAGTTTCATGTGTGTATTTATTGGAGTTTGATATACCTAATCTGTATTCAACACAATGTTGTTATCTCACTTTTTTCTGAGAGTTAATTTGGTAATGTATTGAGAAATAAATAAATTCTATCATACAAATTACAAATATGCATTTATTGTTTTCCTTTACACAAAATAGAAGGGCATTCAATAAGCCACAGATACATTATAATACAGACAATTAATAACATATTGTTTGGGTTTAACCTGAAAGAGACGGATTGTTTTACACAGAGAAGACAATAATAGAGTACAATCCATATTCAAAGTCCTTTTGTAACCACAAGACTTTCTTCTGCCTTGGTGATAAGTTTTTATTTTATTTTATTTTATTTTATTTTATTTTTATTAAGTAATGGGATATTTTGAACTGTTTTTAGCATATTTCACACACAGACTTTCACTGGACTTTCAGTCAGTGGTATCAGTGTTAGTTTCAACACTATCATCTCAGAATTTTTGAAATGTCCCACCTGTTTCCCATACATATATATTATTATATTCTCTGTATTTTAAAATGGGTGTGAGAGTCTTTTGTGCATTCGCAGGTAAAAACATGCCAGCCAATGATTTAAACAATTAATATTGGGTCCCAAAACAGGAAAATGTTTCACTGTAAGGTTCAAAGCGTACATTGCTCTACAGTTTTTTGTGTGAATCACATTTGTAATGGTAAATGCCTGACGTCAAGATATTCTTTGGCTAAGGAAAAACATAGTTATACCGTATAGAGTGAATTTATGGCGGTCTAGTGAACCATGAATTTAACAGACCAAGAAAAAGTCTTGAATCAGTCAAATTAATTTGTATTTTCACATTTATTTAAAGCTTTATACAACAGTCCAGTTCAATCTGTGTACGGCACAACAAAATGTTCCCATTAAAGCAACAATTTATTAAAACAGGACAATAAGTGCATTTTTAATAAATTCATTTCATAAGCAAAGAATAGGCATTTTCCCTCATTTCAAAGTGTAACATTGACTATTCCTGCGAGACTCCAGTCAGCATTCATGTGCTCTTGTTGGTGAAGTGATTGAACTGGTCCGTTCCACAAGCCAACATTGCTGCACGGAATTTCCTGGGACGATCAGGATCCTGAAACCATTAAAAACACGAGCTCAGTACACAATTCGGTTGTGACGCACTAACTGTATAACCCACACAGAAGAAGTGTTTATCTCACCTCTATGGGGTACGCACAGGTGGGAACATATCGGATCACTAACCCACAGCGCCTCTTCTGAGAGGTGTTGGCATCACTTGCATGGACGAGGAGTCCATCATGAATCTACATTCAAACAGTTTCATACGTTATTAAACCTTATATTATCATCTGAAGTGTTCATGAACATATGACTTAACCTAGAGATATACTCACAGACATCTGTCCAGCTAACAGAGGACAAAACACAGCTTGATCTGCCTGCACCAGCTCCTCTGGGATCTCCTGGTTGACTGACAGCATGTTTCCAGGGCGGTTGGCGTGGCGATGGGGCAGCATGCCAGAGCAGTGGCTTCCTACAGACACAAAGTTCAACTGTGTTGATTTCAGAAAGTACATTTTATATATGCAGTTTTATTCAGCTCAAATAACTTGTAGTTATAGGTGGAAGTCAATGGAAAATATAATTATTTTGAGCTGAGGCTGAAGTAGAACTGTAGTCTCGGCCATAATTTTGCATAAAAGGCGTAAAAGCAGCTTAGGTACCTGGGATGACCTGAAGGGCGCCGTTTTCTTTTTGTGAGTCATCTAAAGCGAGCCACACAGACAGAACAGGGCCGCCATCAATACCCCAGTACCTGAATGCAACAATTACATTTAGACAAAACAAAGAGAAACAAAACAACACAGCTGCCTTTACAGAGTTAGACCTACCTCAGATCCTGATGCCAGGCCACGTATGGAAGTCCACTTTCTCCAACATCCACGTCAGCTTTGGTTTGGTTCTCTTCCTTCTCCTGGATGTCGGCTGCTTTGAGTGCTGGATATTTACAGATGAAGCGGGAGTCCAGCAGGATGACGTCAGGGCCCAGGACGGCTTGGACCACTTGCAGGACACGAGGGTGTTTGGTCAGACCCATCACCCACGGATACTGGAGGTGAACATTGTGGAGGCTGTACTGAGTGTAGTCTTCACCTGGAGGTGCAAGGAAACACATAAGACACCTGTTGTAGTGCAACATTTAAACCACAGCAAGTATTTTTAATCCTCAGTTAGTCTGATGAGGAACAAAGTAAAAGATTGACACTCTGTTTTTAGGACTGGCATTAAATAAATGTACAGATAAAAATCCAAACTATTTTCATCAAGTTCCTCACAGGTCTCTGTCCTTTTATTTCCCTTCCCTCGTCCTCCTCACGTTCATCTGTGCTACTTACCAAACTCCTTCTCCAGCACAGAAAAGGCCTCTCTGGCCTCCCTCAGCTCCGTCTCATTCAGTACAGGCAGTGGTGAGAGGAAGCCCTGCTGGTTGTAGCTCTCCTGTAGTTTAGCTGCAGATGTAGTCATCTCTGTTAGTCTGGTTCTCTGCTGATTCCTCAGGCTCACTGCTTCTAAACAGAATAAGGAGACTGTTTGTGATGGAGGTTAAGGAGTAGAAAAGAAAGAGAAAGCAGAGTTTAAGTATGTCACAGCTCAGTGCTATGTGGTGATATTTATGTAAGTCAAACCCTGCCCACCGGATCTGATGGGAACAACGCGCTATGTTTAACTCTGAGTTACACCTTGTTCCTCCTGTATGTCAAGACCAGTATAATCTTAAAGGATTACCGGCATGAATCAACTTTATTGTCTATGTTAAATGAGTCCAACATCATACTTGTTATTGAAAAGACCTCTGAAAACAGTTGTGCACTCATCCTGCAGAGATGTAAAACGTTCTTAAAGCCTTTTTATTGTCTAAGTGGAAAAAAAAACAGTAAAAACAGTTACATTAAAACCTGTGAGTATAAATTATGACGATTTAAACTGTCTCCATACCAGACTGCAGTTATTCTCTACGAGTCTGGTCTCTGGATACTGACCAGCTCCTCTGTGGCAGACATTATATACTGCACTGACCTCCTTCTGGAAACTCCTCTCCCAACTTAAATTCGCAGCTTCAAAATTTTTCCACGTACTAAGAATTACATAAAAAATAAAAACCCATGACTTCATGACACTGGCTCCTTTTGTATTCTTGTGCAATCCAGGTGTGTTTGGTCATTTGAAGGAGTTTTCTTAGTCAGGAAACATGAAACCTGTTCTTTTCAGGGGGCCTCTGTCAGAACGAGGTTATCTCTATTTATAGGTCTCACGTCACACTTTACCATCAGGAAACATATTCTATGGTTTATCACAAGTGAAACTATTTTTTGGTGCAGCTGTTTGTTTTGAAATCAGTCCAGATAATCCAGTAGATTCCAACTCCTGTCAGCTCAACCTCACCGCCTCATATTGTTCTTTTCTTTCATAGAAACTCGGGGAGTGAAGGAATGAGGACTCGTCATAGGACAATGGCTTATTGTATGATGTGTGTGATGAGAGAGAGAGGACGGCTGAGTAAAGAATCAATAACAGGAGTCACTGACGGTCTCCTTTTATACTAATGGACAACATTTTAACTTTTAATCTTCTCTTTCTCATAACTGTTATTATAGGCTGTCTTCCAGTATCATTGCTTCTATTTTCTAATTCACTCTGTTTTCCATTTAAAAGAATATCATCATAGAAATCGGTTTGTTTCATTCTGCTTGGCAAATGAAACACTTCATTAAAAACCAGTCATAAAAGAGAGTACCACTGTATTTATTTGACTTACAAAGAGCAGTGGAGCGAGATGATGAGCTGTGTTCAAACAGGCTTCCTTTTCTGAAAACTGAGCGAGGTCTAAATTTGAGGATGACGGACGGTATCTGTGTGTGTTAGCAATCACTCTCCACATTAACTTGATGTTTCACAGATTTCTTCACTGGCAGTAGCAGTGAAGCTTACGGAAGTTACACCAGCACGTGCTGTTGATGTTTGACATGAAATAATTTAATTGAAAACAGATCGGGGAAATGAAATATTTGGGCACCCTTCTCAGGCTAGGCATTTCAATAAATGGAGCTTTGTAAAGCCTCAACTGAATCTAATGACTTGACAGGTATTTCAGGAAGGCTTACCTGTGGTGTTATTATAGATGTCAATGAGTGAAGTGAACAAATCAACATCACCTGAGAAGCAAGTGCCAAAATCATCGCCAACTCCTGGTTGCATGGTGGTGGAAATATTCTGATTTGTGCTGTGGAACAGGAGAAGAGACTCCACTAAATTATTATTATTCAATTCTGGGTCTATTGAATTGATTTGATATGAAGAGTGTACTGCATGAGTAATTGTGTAGCAATTTAAACATTGTATAGTGTGAGATATTTTAACTGCTCCACGTTGAAATAACTGACAAAAGAGTGAATCCACTCTGAGCGGCTCCCTAAATGCCTTTTTCCATAAATTGAATCTAATATATCCTTCTACTTTGTGTATTTGTGACATTGCTACAGCTCAAGGTTTATGAGTAAATTAAAGATATTTTCACTGATACACATCTCCAAATGATGTTGGCAAATTATGTGGGTGAATCCAATGAATGAGCTTGGAACTGGAAACTCGTTTGTCTGATTCTTTTATTTGTATTCAAATGTATTCATGGCCTCGCTCCTCAGTATCTGTCCGAACTGCTCCAGCCGTACACTCCCTCACGCTCTCTTAGGTCGGCAGATCAGTCACTGTTGGTTGTCCCAAAGACAAAAAGGAAAATGAGAGGTGACCGGGCCTTTGCAGTTGCTGGCCCCAAACTGTGGAACAACTTGCCATTGCACATTAGACAGGCCGACTGTCTTCCTCATTTTAAATCCTCCCTTAAAACACATTTTTTCTCTTTGGCTTTTAACTCAGCATGAGATGTTAGTTCTTATTGTTTACGTGGTTTGATTGGTTTTATGATTTAAATCCTGTTTTAATCTTTCTTTGTGTTTTTATATTCTCATGTCTGTGTACAGCACTTTGGCCAACCTCGTTGTTTTTAAAGTGCTTTATAAATAAAGATTGATTGATTGATTGATTGATTGATTCTGCTGTGTCTCGGTTTGCAGCTCAAGGTTTACGAGGATGACTTCAGGAGAGAGCGGTCAGACAAACAGATGCTGCAGCGTCTGCTGCTGCAGAAATCCCCTCAGAACAAGGACCCCGTGCTCATCCACCGCTGCAATAACGAGCATCGTCTGCTAGGGGGAGACAAGAGGACGCAGAGTGGAGAGAAAAGGAAACAGCACCACCCACTCTGCCCCAAGCACCCGAGCAGAGACAAAGAGTCGGACTGAGATTCAGAGGGAGAGGAAAAACATCAACAAGCCTGATGAAAATTAAGAGTTTCAGGTAAAAATAAAGATAATCCTGTATTTATGCCACAGTGGGATAAGCAGCAAAGCAGATGAAGTCAAATCAAACTCTATTTACAGTCTTCATTTGCAAACAGAAGCAACTTGCCAACATTAGTACATACTTATTTTTAATAATAATCCAATATGTTTCAAACCAGACTTTCTACATGTATTTTTAAATTTTTCTCAGTATTTCTCAATAAAAGTGTTTACTGTTTATACTTTTATTACACTGGTCAAACGTGACATCAGACAGTCAGATGAGGAAGTAGTGATGTGAGGTCATTCTAAAGAAATGCTGCCACATAGCAGTGAATCACCCATGTTTGCTGTTACTCTGAAAGAAGCTGAAAGGTTTACCACATCTGTTTTTTCTGTGATCCTGATCTGAACCAATGTTACTAGTGAAGTACAGGGACGATAAGAAACTCACATGCAGTGATTTGTAGTGACACTCATCTAGGAAATCAGCAAAGCAGAGGAAGTAAAAGGGATATTATACTACAGTATTTACTATATGGTTGAATAACTCCAACAGAAACATTCACCAACACTGATAGTTATATATATTTAATGAAGCTAACACATCGCTTAGGTTAGGTATTTGGTTTTATGCAGAACCAGCAAACCAACATTTGTTCCATGTTATTTTTTATAATTTTTTAGAGTCATTATTTCTCATTTATACTGTTCTTTGAATTCTATTTAATATTCAAGTGGCTTGGACCACTTGCAGGACACGAGGGTGTTTGGTCAGAAACAGTAAAAAAAAACAGTAAAAACAGTTACATTAAAACCTGTGAGTATAAATTATGACGATTTAAACTGTCTCCATACCAGACTGCAGTTCTTCTCTATGAGTCTGGTCTCTGGATACTGACCAGCTCTTCTGTGGCAGACATTATATACTGCACTGACCTCCTTCTGGAAACTCCTCTCCCAACTTAAATTCGCAGCTTCAAAATTTTTCCACGTATTAAGAATTAAATAAAAAATAAAAACCCATGACTTCATGACACTGGCTCCTTTTGTATTCTTGTGCAATGTTTCACTGTAACGTTCAAAGCGTACATTGCTCTACAGTTTTTTGTATGAATCACATTTGTAATGGTAAATGCCTGACGTCAAGATATTCTTTGGCTAAGGAAAAACATAGTTATACCGTATAGAGTGAATTTATGGCGGTCTAGTGAACCATGAATTTAATAGACCAAGAAAAAGTCTTGAATCAGTCAAATTAATTTGTATTTTCACATTTATTTAAAGCTTTATACAACAGTCCAGTTCAATCTGTGTACGGCACAACAAAATGTTCCCATTAAAGCAACAATTTATTAAAACAGGTCAATATTAGCCAATAAGTGCATTTTTAATAAATTCATTTCATAAGCAAAGAATAGGCATTTTCCCTCATTTCAAAGTGTAACATTGACTATTCCTGCGAGACTCCAGTCAGCATTCATGTGCTCTTGTTGGTGAAGTGATTGAACTGGTCCGTTCCACAAGCCAACATTGCTGCACGGAATTTCCTGGGACGATCAGGATCCTGAAACCATTAAAAACACGAGCTCAGTACACAATTCGGTTGTGACGCACTAACTGTATAACCCTCACAGAAGAAGTGTTTATCTCACCTCTATGGGGTACGCACAGGTGGGAACATATCGGATCACTAACCCACAGCGCCTCTTCTGAGAGGTGTTGGCATCACTTGCATGGACGAGGAGTCCATCATGAATCTACATTCAAACAGTTTCATACGTTATTAAACCTTATATTATCATCTGAAGTGTTCATAAACATATGACTTTAACCTAGAGGCAGACTCACAGACATCTGTCCAGCTAACAGAGGACAAAACACAGCTTGATCTGCCTGCACCAGCTCCTCTGGGATCTCCTGGTTGACTGACAGCATGTTTCCAGGGCGGCTGGCGTGGCGATGGGGCAGCATGCCAGAGCAGTGGCTTCCTACAGACACAAAGTTCAACTGTGCTGATTTCAGAAAGTACATTTTATATATGCAGTTTTATTCAACTCAAATAACTTGTAGTTATTGGTGGAAGTCAATGGAAAATATAATTATTTGAGCTGAGGCTGAAGCAGAACTGTAGTCTCGGACATAATTTTGCATAAAAGGCATAAAAGCAGCTTAGGTACCTGGGATGACCTGAAGGGCGCCGTTTTCTTTTTGTGAGTCATCTAAAGCGAGCCACACAGACAGAACAGGGCCGCCATCAATACCCCAGTACCTGAATGCAACAATTACATTTAGACAAAACAAAGAGAAACAAAACAACACAGCTGCCTTTACAGAGTTAGACCTACCTCAGATCCTGATGCCAGGCCACGTATGGAAGTCCACTTTCTCCAACATCCACCTCAGCTTTGGTTTGGTTCTCTTCCTTCTCCTGGATGTCGGCTGCTTTGAGTGCTGGATATTTACAGATGAAGCGGGAGTCCAGCAGGATGACGTCAGGGCCCAGGACGGCTTGGACCACTTGCAGGACACGAGGGTGTTTGGTCAGACCCATCACCCACGGATACTGGAGGTGAACATTGTGGAGGCTGTACTGAGTGTAGTCTTCACCTGGAGGTGCAAGGAAACACATAAGACACCTGTTGTAGTGCAACATTTAAACCACAGCAAGTATTTTTAATCCTCAGTTAGTCTGATGAGGAACAAAGTAAAAGATTGACACTCTGTTTTTAGGACTGGCATTAAATAAATGTACAGATAAAAATCCAAACTATTTTCATCAAGTTCCTCACAGGTCTCTGTCCTTTTATTTCCCTTCCCTCGTCCTCCTCGCGTTCATCTGTGCTACTTACCAAACTCCTTCTCCAGCACAGAAAAGGCCTCTCTGGCCTCCCTCAGCTCCGTCTCATTCAGTACAGGCAGTGGTGAGAGGAAGCCCTGCTGGTTGTAGCTCTCCTGTAGTTTAGCTGCAGATGTAGTCATCTCTATTAGTCTGGTTCTCTGCTGATTCCTCAGGCTCACTGCTTCTAAACAGAATAAGGAGACTGTTTGTGATGGAGGTTAAGGAGTAGAAAAGAAAGAGAAAGCAGAGTTTAAGTATGTCACAGCTCAGTGCTATGTGGTGATATTTATATAAGT
Organism: Chelon labrosus; assembly: GCF_963514085.1. Lineage (NCBI taxonomy): Eukaryota > Metazoa > Chordata > Actinopteri > Mugiliformes > Mugilidae > Chelon > Chelon labrosus. The sequence goes on from NC_140358.1 coordinate 16,246,057, forward strand.
CAAACCCTGCCCACCGGATCTGATGGGAACAACGCGCTATGTTTAACTCTGAGTTACACCTTGTTCCTCCTGTCCGTCAAGACCAGTATAATCTTAAAGGATTACCGGCATGAATCAACTTTATTGTCTATGTTAAATGAGTCCAACATCATACTTGTTATTGAAAAGACCTCTGAAAACAGTTGTGCACTCATCCTGCAGAGATGTAAAACGTTCTTAAAGCCTTTTTATTGTCTAAGTGGAAAAAAAAAACAGTAAAAACAGTTACATTAAAACCTGTGAGTATAAATTATGACGATTTAAACTGTCTCCATACCAGACTGCAGTTCTTCTCTACGAGTCTGGTCTCTGGATACTGACCAGCTCCTCTGTGGCAGACATTATATACTGCACTGACCTCCTTCTGGAAACTCCTCTCCCAACTTAAATTCGCAGCTTCAAAATTTTTCCACGTACTAAGAATTAAATAAAAAATAAAAACCCATGACTTCATGACACTGGCTCCTTTTGTATTCTTGTGCAATCCAGGTGTGTTTGGTCATTTGAAGGAGTTTTCTTAGTCAGGAAACATGAAACCTGTTCTTTTCAGGGGGCCTCTGTCAGAACGAGGTTATCTCTATTTATAGGTCTCACGTCACACTTTACCATCAGGAAACATATTCTATGGTTTATCACAAGTGAAACTATTTTTTGGTGCAGCTGTTTGTTTTGAAATCAGTCCAGATAATCCAGTAGATTCCAACTCCTGTCAGCTCAACCTCACCGCCTCATATTGTTCTTTTATTTCATAGAAACTCGGGGAGTGAAGGAATGAGGACTCGTCATAGGACAATGGCTTATTGTATGATGTGTGTGATGAGAGAGAGAGGACGGCTGAGTAAAGAATCAATAACAGGAGTCACTGACGGTCTCCTTTTATACTAATGGACAACATTTTAACTTTTAATCTTCTCTTTCTCATAACTGTTATTATAGGCTGTCTTCCAGTATCATTGCTTCTATTTTCTAATTCACTCTGTTTTCCATTTAAAAGAATATCATCATAGAAATCGGTTTGTTTCATTCTGCTTGGCAAATGAAACACTTCATTAAAAACCAGTCATAAAAGAGAGTACCACTGTATTTATTTGACTTACAAAGAGCAGTGGAGCGAGATGATGAGCTGTGTTCAAACAGGCTTCCTTTTCTGAAAACTGAGCGAGGTTTAAATTTGAGGATGACGGACGGTGTCTGTGTGTGTTAGCAATCACTCTCCACATTAACTTGATGTTTCACAGATTTCTTCACTGGCAGTAGCAGTGAAGCTTACGGAAGTTACACCAGCACGTGCTGTTGATGTTTGACATGAAATAATTTAATTGAAAACAGATCGGGGAAATGAAATATTTGGGCACCCTTCTCAGGCTAGGCATTTCAATAAATGGAGCTTTGTAAAGCCTCAACTGAATCTAACGACTTGACAGGTATTTCAGGAAGGCTTACCTGTGGTGTTATTATAGATGTCAATGAGTGAAGTGAACAAATCAACATCACCTGAGAAGCAAGTGCCAAAATCATCGCCAACTCCTGGTTGCATGGTGGTGGAAATATTCTGATTTGTGCTGTGGAACAGGAGAAGAGACTCCACTAAATTATTATTATTCAATTCTGGGTCTATTGAATTGATTTGATATGAAGAGTGTACTGCATGAATAATTGTGTAGCAATTTAAACATTGTATAGTGTGAGATATTTTAACTGCTCCACGTTGAAATAACTGACAAAAGAGTGAATCCACTCTGAGCGGCTCCCTAAATGCCTTTTTCCATAACTTGAATCTAATTTATCCTTCTACTTTGTGTATTTGTGACATTGCTACAGCTCAAGGTTTATGAGTAAATTAAAGATATTTTCACTGATACACATCTCCAAATGATGTTGGCAAATTATGTGGGTGAATCCAATGAATGAGCTTGGAACTGGAAACTCGTTTGTCTGATTCTTTTATTTGTATTCAAATGTATTCATGGCCTCGCTCCTCAGTATCTGTCCGAACTGCTCCAGCCGTACACTCCCTCACGCTCTCTTAGGTCGGCAGATCAGTCACTGTTGGTTGTCCCAAAGACAAAAAGGAAAATGAGAGGTGACCGGGCCTTTGCAGTTGCTGGCCCCAAACTGTGGAACAACTTGCCATTGCACATTAGACAGGCCGACTGTCTTCCTCATTTTAAATCCTCCCTTAAAACACATTTTTTCTCTTTGGCTTTTAACTCAGCATGAGATGTTAGTTCTTATTGTTTACGTGGTTTGATTGGTTTTATGATTTAAATCCTGTTTTAATCTTTCTTTGTGTTTTTATATTCTCATGTCTGTGTACAGCACTTTGGCCAACCTCGTTGTTTTTAAAGTGCTTTATAAATAAAGATTGATTGATTGATTGATTGATTGATTCTGCTGTGTCTCGGTTTGCAGGACCCCGTGCTCATCCACCGCTGCAATAACGAGCATCGTCTGCTAGGGGGAGACAAGAGGACGCAGAGTGGAGAGAAAAGGAAACAGCACCACCCACTCTGCCCCAAGCACCCGAGCAGAGACAAAGAGTCGGACTGAGATTCAGAGGGAGAGGAAAAACATCAACAAGCCTGATGAAAATTAAGAGTTTCAGGTAAAAATAAAGATAATCCTGTATTTATGCCACAGTGGGATAAGCAGCAAAGCAGATGAAGTCAAATCAAACTCTATTTACAGTCTTCATTTGCAAACAGAAGCAACTTGCCAACATTAGTACATACTTATTTTTAATAATAATCCAATATGTTTCAAACCAGACTTTCTACATGTATTTTTAAATTTTTCTCAGTATTTCTCAATAAAAGTGTTTACTGTTTATACTTTTATTACACTGGTCAAACGTGACATCAGACAGTCAGATGAGGAAGTAGTGATGTGAGGTCATTCTAAAGAAATGCTGCCACATAGCAGTGAATCACCCATGTTTGCTGTTACTCTGAAGGAAGCTGAAAGGTTTACCACATCTGTTTTTTCTGTGATCCTGATCTGAACCAATGTTACTAGTGAAGTACAGGGACGATAAGAAACTCACATGCAGTGATTTGTAGTGACACTCATCTAGGAAATCAGCAAAGCAGAGGAAGTAAAAGGGATATTATACTACAGTATTTACTATATGGTTGAATAACTCCAACAGAAACATTCACCAACACTGATAGTTATATATATTTAATAAAGCTAACACATCGCTTAGGTTAGGTATTTGGTTTTATGCAGAACCAGCAAACCAACATTTCTTCCATGTTATTTTTTATAATTTTTTAGAGTCATTATTTCTCATTTATACTGTTCTTTGAATTCTATTTAATATTCAAGTGGCTTGGACCACTTGCAGGACAAGAGGGTGTTTGGTCAGAAACAGTAAAAAAAAACAGTAAAAACAGTTACATTAAAACCTGTGAGTATAAATTATGACGATTTAAACTGTCTCCATACCAGACTGCAGTTCTTCTCTATGAGTCTGGTCTCTGGATACTGACCAGCTCTTCTGTGGCAGACATTATATACTGCACTGACCTCCTTCTGGAAACTCCTCTCCCAACTTAAATTCGCAGCTTCAAAATTTTTCCACGTATTAAGAATTAAATAAAAAATAAAAACCCATGACTTCATGACACTGGCTCCTTTTGTATTCTTGTGCAATGTTTCACTGTAACGTTCAAAGCGTACATTGCTCTACAGTTTTTTGTGTGAATCACATTTGTAATGGTAAATGCCTGACGTCAAGATATTCTTTGGCTAAGGAAAAACATAGTTATACCGTATAGAGTGAATTTATGGCGGTCTAGTGAACCATGAATTTAATAGACCAAGAAAAAGTCTTGAATCAGTCAAATTAATTTGTATTTTCACATTTATTTAAAGCTTTATACAACAGTCCAGTTCAATCTGTGTACGGCACAACAAAATGTTCCCATTAAAGCAACAATTTATTAAAACAGGTCAATATTAGCCAATAAGTGCATATTTAATAAATTCATTTCATAAGCAAAGAATAGGCATTTTCCCTCATTTCAAAGTGTAACATTGACTATTCCTGCGAGACTCCAGTCAGCATTCATGTGCTCTTGTTGGTGAAGTGATTGAACTGGTCCGTTCCACAAGCCAACATTGCTGCACGGAATTTCCTGGGACGATCAGGATCCTGAAACCATTAAAAACACGAGCTCAGTACACAATTCGGTTGTGACGCACTAACTGTATAACCCACACAGAAGAAGTGTTTATCTCACCTCTATGGGGTACGCACAGGTGGGAACATATCGGATCACTAACCCACAGCGCCTCTTCTGAGAGGTGTTGGCATCACTTGCATGGACGAGGAGTCCATCATGAATCTACATTCAAACAGTTTCATACGTTATTAAACCTTATATTATCATCTGAAGTGTTCATAAACATATGACTTTAACCTAGAGGCAGACTCACAGACATCTGTCCAGCTAACAGAGGACAAAACACAGCTTGATCTGCCTGCACCAGCTCCTCTGGGATCTCCTGGTTGACTGACAGCATGTTTCCAGGGCGGCTGGCGTGGCGATGGGGCAGCATGCCAGAGCAGTGGCTTCCTACAGACACAAAGTTCAACTGTGTTCATTTCAGAAAGTACATTTTATATATGCAGTTTTATTCAGCTCAAATAACTTGTAGTTATTGGTGGAAGTCAATGGAAAATATAATTATTTTGAGCTGAGGCTGAAGTAGAACTGTAGTCTCGGCCATAATTTTGCATAAAAGGCATAAAAGCAGCTTAGGTACCTGGGATGACCTGAAGGGCGCCGTTTTCTTTTTGTGAGTCATCTAAAGCGAGCCACACGGACAGAACAGGGCCGCCATCAATACCCCAGTACCTGAACACAACAATTACATTTAGACAAAACAAAGAGAAACAAAACAACACAGCTGCCTTTACAGATTTAGACCTACCTCAGATCCTGATGCCAGGCAACGTATGGAAGTCCACTTTCTCCAACATCCACGTCAGTTTTGGTTTGGTTCTCTTCCTTCTCCTGGATGTCGGCTGCTTTGAGTGCTGGATATTTACAGATGAAGCGGGAGTCCAGCAGGATGACGTCAGGGCCCAGGACGGCTTGGACCACTTGCAGGACACGAGGGTGTTTGGTCAGACCCATCACCCACGGATACTGGAGGTGAACATTGTGGAGGCTGTACTGAGTGTAGTCTTCACCTGGAGGTGCAAGGAAACACATAAGACACCTGTTGTAGTGCAACATTTAAACCACAGCAAGTATTTTTAATCCTCAGTTAGTCTGATGAGGAACAAAGTAAAAGATTGACACTCTGTTTTTAGGACTGGCATTAAATAAATGTACAGATAAAAATCCAAACTATTTTCATCAAGTTCCTCACAGGTCTCTGTCCTTTTATTCCCCTTACCCCGTCCTCCTCACGTTCATCTGTGCTACTTACCAAACTCCTTCTCCAGCACAGAAAAGGCCTCTCTGGCCTCCCTCAGCTCCGTCTCATTCAGTACAGGTAGTGGTGAGAGGAAGCCCTGCTGGTTGTAGCTCTCCTGTAGTTTAGCTGCAGATGTAGTCATCTCTATTAGTCTGGTTCTCTGCTGATTCCTCAGGCTCACTGCTTCTAAACAGAATAAGGAGACTGTTTGTGATGGAGGTTAAGGAGTAGAAAAGAAAGAGAAAGCAGAGTTTAAGTATGTCACAGCTCAGTGCTATGTGGTGATATTTATATAAGTCAAACCCTGCCCACCGGATCTGATGGGAACAACGCGCTATGTTTAACTCTGAGTTACACCTTGTTCCTCCTGTCCGTCAAGACCAGTATAATCTTAAAGGATTACCGGCATGAATCAACTTTATTGTCTATGTTAAATGAGTCCAACATCATACTTGTTATTGAAAAGACCTCTGAAAACAGTTGTGCACTCATCCTGCAGAGATGTAAAACGTTCTTAAAGCCTTTTTATTGTCTAAGTGGAAAAAAAAACAGTAAAAACAGTTACATTAAAACCTGTGAGTATAAATTATGACGATTTAAACTGTCTCCATACCAGACTGCAGTTCTTCTCTATGAGTCTGGTCTCTGGATACTGACCAGCTCTTCTGTGGCAGACATTATATACTGCACTGACCTCCTTCTGGAAACTCCTCTCCCAACTTAAATTCGCAGCTTCAAAATTTTTCCACGTACTAAGAATTAAATAAAAAATAAAAACCCATGACTTCATGACACTGGCTCCTTTTGTATTCTTGTGCAATCCAGGTGTGTTTGGTCATTTGAAGGAGTTTTCTTAGTCAGGAAACATGAAACCTGTTCTTTTCAGGGGGCCTCTGTCAGAACGAGGTTATCTCTATTTATAGGTCTCACGTCACACTTTACCATCAGGAAACATATTCTATGGTTTATCACAAGTGAAACTATTTTTTGGTGCAGCTGTTTGTTTTGAAATCAGTCCAGATAATCCAGTAGATTCCAACTCCTGTCAGCTCAACCTCACCGCCTAATATTGTTCTTTTCTTTCATAGAAACTCGGGGAGTGAAGGAATGAGGACTCGTCATAGGACAATGGCTTATTGTATGATGTGTGTGATGAGAGAGAGAGGACGGCTGAGTAAAGAATCAATAACAGGAGTCACTGACGGTCTCCTTTTATACTAATGGACAACATTTTAACTTTTAATCTTCTCTTTCTCATAACTGTTATTATAGGCTGTCTTCCAGTATCATTGCTTCTATTTTCTAATTCACTCTGTTTTCCATTTAAAAGAATATCATCATAGAAATCGGTTTGTTTCATTCTGCTTGGCAAATGAAACACTTCATTAAAAACCAGTCATAAAAGAGAGTACCACTGTATTTATTTGACTTACAAAGAGCAGTGGAGCGAGATGATGAGCTGTGTTCAAACAGGCTTCCTTTTCTGAAAACTGAGCGAGGTCTAAATTTGAGGATGACGGACGGTGTCTGTGTGTGTTAGCAATCACTCTCCACATTAACTTGATGTTTCACAGATTTCTTCACTGGCAGTAGCAGTGAAGCTTACGGAAGTTACACCAGCACGTGCTGTTGATGTTTGACATGAAATAATTTAATTGAAAACAGATCGGGGAAATGAAATATTTGGGCACCCTTCTCAGGCTAGGCATTTCAATAAATGGAGCTTTGTAAAGCCTCAACTGAATCTAATGACTTGACAGGTATTTCAGGAAGGCTTACCTGTGGTGTTATTATAGATGTCAATGAGTGAAGTGAACAAATCAACATCACCTGAGAAGCAAGTGCCAAAATCATCGCCAACTCCTGGTTGCATGGTGGTGGAAATATTCTGATTTGTGCTGTGGAACAGGAGAAGAGACTCCACTAAATTATTATTATTCAATTCTGGGTCTATTGAATTGATTTGATATGAAGAGTGTACTGCATGAATAATTGTGTAGCAATTTAAACATTGTATAGTGTGAGATATTTTAACTGCTCCACGTTGAAATAACTGACAAAAGAGTGAATCCACTCTGAGCAGCTCCCTAAATGCCTTTTTCCATAACTTGAATCTAATTTATCCTTCTACTTTGTGTATTTGTGACATTGCTACAGCTCAAGGTTTATGAGTAAATTAAAGATATTTTCACTGATACACATCTCCAAATGATGTTGGCAAATTATGTGGGTGAATCCAATGAATGAGCTTGGAACTGGAAACTCGTTTGTCTGATTCTTTTATTTGTATTCAAATGTATTCATGGCCTCGCTCCTCAGTATCTGTCCGAACTGCTCCAGCCGTACACTCCCTCACGCTCTCTTAGGTCGGCAGATCAGTCACTGTTGGTTGTCCCAAAGACAAAAAGGAAAATGAGAGGTGACCGGGCCTTTGCAGTTGCTGGCCCCAAACTGTGGAACAACTTGCCATTGCACATTAGACAGGCCGACTGTCTTCCTCATTTTAAATCCTCCCTTAAAACACATTTTTTCTCTTTGGCTTTTAACTCAGCATGAGATGTTAGTTCTTATTGTTTACGTGGTTTGATTGGTTTTATGATTTAAATCCTGTTTTAATCTTTCTTTGTGTTTTTATATTCTCATGTCTGTGTACAGCACTTTGGCCAACCTCGTTGTTTTTAAAGTGCTTTATAAATAAAGATTGATTGATTGATTGATTGATTGATTCTGCTGTGTCTCGGTTTGCAGCTCAAGGTTTACGAGGATGACTTCAGGAGAGAGCGGTCAGACAAACAGATGCTGCAGCGTCTGCTGCTGCAGAAATCCCCTCAGAACAAGGACCCCGTGCTCATCCACCGCTGCAATAACGAGCATCGTCTGCTAGGGGGAGACAAGAGGACGCAGAGTGGAGAGAAAAGGAAACGGCACCACCCACTCTGCCCCAAGCACCCGAGCAGAGACAAAGAGTCGGAGTGAGATTCAGAGGGAGAGGAAAAACATCAACAAGCCTGATGAAAATTAAGAGTTTCAGGTAAAAATAAAGATAATCCTGTATTTATGCCACAGTGGGATAAGCAGCAAAGCAGATGAAGTCAAATCAAACTCTATTTACAGTCTTCATTTGCAAACAGAAGCAACTTGCCAACATTAGTACATACTTATTTTTAATAATAATCCAATATGTTTCAAACCAGACTTTCTACATGTATTTTTAAATTTTTCTCAATATTTCTCAATAAAAGTGTTTACTGTTTATACTTTTATTACACTGGTCAAACGTGACATCAGACAGTCAGATGAGGAAGTAGTGATGTGAGGTCATTCTAAAGAAATGCTGCCACATAGCAGTGAATCACCCATGTTTGCTGTTACTCTGAAAGAAGCTGAAAGGTTTACCACATCTGTTTTTTCTGTGATCCTGATCTGAACCAATGTTACCAGTGAAGTACAGGGACGATAAGAAACTCACATGCAGTGATTTGTAGTGACACTCATCTAGGAAATCAGCAAAGCAGAGGAAGTAAAAGGGATATTATACTACAGTATTTACTATATGGTTGAATAACTCCAACAGAAACATTCACCAACACTGATAGTTATATATATTTAATAAAGCTAACACATCGCTTATGTTAGGTATTTGGTTTTATGCAGAACCAGCAAACCAACATTTGTTCCATGTTATTTTTTATAATTTTTTAGAGTCATTATTTCTCATTTATACTGTTCTTTGAATTCTATTTAATATTTTGGTTTCAACTCACCACGCATTCAACTGTACAACAAAATGTCTGATGTCAGATGCCATCTAACACTACCAGCCAGATGAGGAAGTAGTGGTAATGGTCATTCTCAAGAAATGTTTTGTTATGAAGCAGTTTGCTCCTCCTCCTAAGGAAGCTGAACTCTTTACCGCTACTGTTGGTTCCTGGTCACTGATCCTCACGGGTCATCAGTCAGCAGAGGCGACCACCGGCTGATCAGGGTTTTCCCTCTGTAAATGATTTTCTCTGACTTAACAGATCACCAAAGATTCCTGTCTTTATATTAAAGGTCTTGGGTCGAGTTGCCCTAGTAATGCTAATTTTCTGTGAATTTCAGTGAATAGTTTTCTAAGACTTCCTCTTCCTATTTATATTAAAACAGCTGACATAAAGGGTATGTTATAAATAAGTTTTTGAGATTGTTTTCATATTCGTTCGTTTAGTCATCGAGTTAATGGTTGGCGGAAATCCATATAATAAAAGGAGACTGTCAGTGACTTCTCTGATTGATTCTTTAATCAGCCGTCCTCTCCCTCTCATCACCCACATCATACAATAAGCCATTGTCCTGTGACGAGTCATCGTTCCATCACTCCCTGAGTTTCTATGAAAGAAAAGAACATGAGGTTGTGCTTACTGGGAAAATGAATCTAGTAAGTTATAAATTAAGAATAAGTTTCTGTGAACTGATAATCCATTGGATCATCTGGAGTAATTCCAAAACAAACGGCCGCGCCAAGATTAGTTGGTGACGAAGCATAGAACATAGATAGATAGATAGATAGTTTCTTTATTAATCCCAAACTGGGAAATTCCTCTGTTGCAGCAGCAATGTAGTCTTTCCTGATGGTAAAGTGTGACGTGATACCTATAAATAGAAATAACCTCGGTCTGACAGAGGCCCCCTGAAAAGAAAAGGTTTCCTATTTCCGAACTAAAAAAACTCCTTTAAATGACCAAACACACCTGGATTGCACAGCAATACAAAAGGAGAAATCAGACCAAAGGTCAGTGTCATGAAGTCATGGGTTTTCATTTTTTTATTTAGTTAAAGAGAAATAAGGTCACAGGTGAAATGCTTTTAGTACGTGGAAAAATATTTAGTCGCTGACGCAGGGAGAGGTGTTTCCAGAAGGTGGCCAGTGCAGTATATATTGTCTGCCACAGAGGAGCTGATCAGCATCCAGAGACCAGACTCATAGAGAAAACCTGCAGACAGGTATGGAGACAGTAGAGTAGTTAATGCTATACTCAGAAGTTGCTTTGCATTTGAAGATTTTACATCAACAAATACAAAAATTGCATTGGGATTTATTGGGATTTTTTTTTTTTACTGTCATTTTACACTTATTTAGTGACAAAATGACTCATAACATAGACAGTAAAGTTGATTCATACTGGTAATCAGGTGTGTCCTCATTACAAGATTATATTGGTCTTAAAGGGCAGGAGGAACAAGGTGTAACTCAGAGTTAAACACAGCGCGGCGTTTCCATCAGATCCGGTGGGCAGGGTTTCACTTCACATAAATATCACCACATAGCACAGAGCTGTGACACACTTAAACTCTGCTTTCTCTTCCTTTTCTACTCCTTAACCTCCACAACAAACACTCTCCATCTTCTTCTGTTCAGAAGCAGTGAGCCTGAGGAATCAGCGGAGAACCAGACTAATAGAGATGACTACATCTGCAGCTAAACTACAGGAGAGCTACAACCAGCAGGGCTTCCTCTCACCACTGCCTGTACTGAATGAGACGGAGCTGAGGGAGGCCAGAGAGGCTTTTTCTGTGCTGGAGAAGGAGTTTGGTAAGTAGCACAGATGAATGTGAGGAGGACGGGGTAAGGGGAATAAAAGGACAGAGACCTGTGAGGAACTTGATGAAAATAGTTTGGATTTTTATCTGTACATTTATTTAATGCCAGTCCTAAAAACAGAGTGTCAATCTTTTACTTTGTTCCTCATCAGACTAACTGAGGATTAAAAATACTTGCTGTGGTTTAAATGTTGCACTGTTTGTCAGAGAACAGGTGTGTATGTATTATGTATTTCCTTGCACCTCCAGGTGAAGACTACACTCAGTACAGCCTCCACAATGTTCACCTCCAGTATCCGTGGGTGATGGGTCTGACCAAACACCCTCGTGTCCTGCAAGTGGTCCAAGCCGTCCTGGGCCCTGATGTCATCCTGCTGGACTCCCGCTTCATCTGTAAATATCCAGCACTCAAAGCAGCCGACATCCAGGAGAAGGAAGAGAACCAAACCAAAGCTGACCAGAATGTTGGAGAAAGTGGACTTCCATACGTGGCCTGGCATCAGGATATGAGGTAGGTCTCTGTAAAGGCAGCTGTGTTGTTTTGTTTCTCTTTGTTTTGTCTAAATGTAATTGTTGTGTTCAGGTACTGGGGTATTGATGGCGGCCCTGTTCTGTCTGTGTGGCTCGCTTTAGATGACTCACAAAAAGAAAACGGCGCCCTTCAGGTCATCCCAGGTACCTAAGCTGCTTTTATGCTTTTTATGCAAAATTATGTCCGAGACTACAGTTCTACTTCAGCCTCAGCTCAAAATAATTATATTTTCCATTGACTTCCACCAATAACTACAAGTTATTTGAGCTGAATAAAACTGCATATATAAAATGTACTTTCTGAAATGAACACAGTTGAACTTTGTGTCTGTAGGAAGCCACTGCTCTGGCATGCTGCCCCATCGCCACGCCAGCCGCCCTGGAAACATGCTGTCAGTCAACCAGGAGATCCCAGAGGAGCTGGTGCAGGCAGATCAAACTGTGTTTTGTCCTCTGTTAGCTGGACAGATGTCTGTGAGTATATCTCTAGGTTAAAGTCATATGTTTATGAACAGTTCAGATGATAATATAAGGTTTAATAACGTATGAAACTGTTTGAATGTAGGTTCACGATGGACTCCTCGTCCATGCAAGTGATCCCAACACCTCTCAGAAGAGGCGCTGTGGGTTTGTGATCCGATATGTTCCCACCTGTGCGTACCCCATAGAGGTGAGATAAACACTTCTTCTGTGAGGGTTATACAGTTAGTGCGTCACAACTGAATTGTGTACTGAGCTCGTGTTTTTAATGGTTTCAGGATCCTGATCGTCCCAGGAAATTCCGTGCAGCAATGTTGGCTTGTGGAACGGACCAGTTCAATCACTTCACCAACAAGAGCACATGAATGCTGACTGGAGTCTTGCAGGAATAGTCAATGTTACACTTTGAAATGAAGGAAAATGCCTATTCTTTGCTTATGAAATTAATTTATTAAAAATACATTTATTGAAAAATATTGAACTGTTGTAATAAATTGTTGCTTTAATGGGAACATTTTGTTGTGGCATACACTGATTGAACTTGACTGTCGTATAAAGCTTTAAATAAATGTGAAAATACAACTTCATTTGACTGATTCAAGACTTTTTCTTGGTATATTAGATTCATGGTTCACGAGACCGCCATAAATTCACTCTGAGCTCTACTGAGAACTGTTCAAATGTTGCACAATATTCTGTGTGATATTCATAAAATGTTTAAACAGTCTAAAACTGAAACATTTTCCCCTTCAAGGTCTTAGTCACCCAGTGATTTTTGTACGGGGAAATTAGGTTTCTTCCAGCTAGACAGGCTAAGGATTCTTTTGTGTCTGTTGAGTCTCAGAATATCATTAACAGAGGGAAAACCCTGGTCACCTGGTGGTCGCCTCTGCTGTGTGATATGTGTCACTAGTTTCAGTTGAGATGAGGATCAATGGCAAGGAAACAAAAGATGCGGTAAACCCTTCAGATTCCTCCAGAGTAACGGCAAACGTGGGGCAATTCAATGCCACACAGCTTTAGAATGACCTCACATCATTACTTCCTCGTCTGACTGTCTGATGTCGCATTTGTTCAGTGTAATGAACGAATATACAGTAACCCCTTTTATTAGTAGATAACATAATTTATTATAGTTTACTGTGTGGTAGTTTGGGAACAAATGAACAAAATTCAAAGTACAACATAAATGAGAAATAATAATTGCACAATAAGAAATGTAAAAAATACATGTAGAAAGGCTGACATTGACATTTAACCACAAAAATATATTAGATACAGATATATTAGATATATTAAAAATATAGTACTAATGTTGGCAAATACTTCTGTTTGCAAATGAAGACTGTAAATAGAGTTTGATTTGACTTCATCTGCTTTGCTGCTTATTCCACTGTGGGATAAACACAGGATTATTTTACCTTTTCATTATTTTTACCTGAAACTCTTAATTTTCATCAGGCTTGATGATGTTTTTCTCTCCCTCTGAACCTCAGTCCGACTCTTTGTCTCTGCTTGGGTGCTTGGGGCAGAGTGGGTGGTGCTGTTTTCTTTTCTCTCCACTCTGTGTCCTCTTGTCTCCACCTAGCAGACGATGCTCGTTATTGCAGCGGTGGATGAGCACGGGGTCCTTGTTCTGAGGGGATTTCTGCAGCAGCAGACGCTGCAGCATCTGTTTGTCTGACCGCTCTCTCCTGAAGTCATCCTCGTAAACCTTGAGCTGCAAACCGAGACACAGCAGAATCAGACAAACGAGTTCCGAACTCATTCACTGGATTCACTCCCATAATTTGCCAACATCATTTGGAGATGTGTAGCAGTGAAAATATCTTTAATTTACTCATAAACCTTGGGCTGTGGCAATGTCACAACTACACAAAGTAGAATACATACATTAGATTCAAGTCACAAAGCTCTTGTCATAATCATTTATTTATATGTGTAGCAGTGAAAATATATCTTCTTTAATTTACATTAGGCTCAAATTCAGATTATTAGTTTCATACATCTACTGTATTACCCATGTGCTCTATGTAAAGTCTCTGGTTAGTCATTTAATTTACACTTTCTGTTGCACATGCACCTTTTGCTGGGTTCAGATCAAGGTTCAAGTATGAAACTGCGAGTGCTTTTGTGTGCGTATGTTGACAGGCAATTAAAACACTACCTGTTCTTGCAACAATGCCACCTGTTGGCGCATCTCCTCCCGCTTCTTCCTCAGCCTGCGGTTCTCCTGCAGCGTGTGCTTGTGGTCGTTGTGCTCCGTCTGATATTCCGCCTCATAAATCTCGGTCTGCCGACACAAGACATCAATATGGCAGTGAGCCAATATCAAAGCTATAGCTTGTGAATACGTCTCAGATATGATTGTGAGTTTCTTAGCAGGACGGAGCCGCCACTTGGTGGTGCAGTTCACCGTCTCATTGCAGCGTCTAAGCAGTAAGGCAATCTTTCCCTGGCAACAGTGAGTTTACATCAGATCTGTTCTCATCCTAGACCGATTGGACAAGGAATTTTTTTTTTTTTGATGCTGTACTGAAGAGATCAGCCCACCTGACATCTTAGTGCCTCCAGCTGCTCTTTTAATTCCTGGACGTCCTGCTGGGAGTCTCCCAGCGCTCCCAGTGTGTTACTGCTGCTCCGGCCTTTTCCCTGCCACTCTGCCTCTGAGCTGGGAGAAGCTGGGAAAAATGAGGATGATGATGATGAGGTGTTGTATCCAGACGCATGGCTGCGTGACAGGTCGGGACCTCCGGCAGGATTGCTGGGGGGGCCCAAACTAGGGCCGCGGATCACAGCACTAAAGCTGCCCTTTGGTGAAAACATAAGAACAAGCCATGAGCGACGTTCTCGTCACAGAGCAGAGATATTTAACAAAAAGAAAGTGTACAACGTGATCCACTGCACAGGCCCACTGGCAGGAGGAGTACCTGTTTGGCAGTTGTGAGGTCTCTCTCTGGATGGTGCATCCTGCTCTCCATCAACCTGATGTATTCTTGCAGCTCCTGATTCTTTTTTAGCTCATGCATCAACGCTTGCTCGTAATACTCCTTTGCACTCTGCAACGCCAAAAATCTGCATTTAAACCACCTCCAGTGTTTTCGGTTATTCGCTTTCCTACGTGCACTTTTCGGTGCACACACCAGTGCAGTAGACTTGTGGCTTGAAGTACTGTTGCGTGTTTACCTGTTGATGTTCCACTTTGAGGAGCAGTCTGCTGTTTAGCTGCTTTATGGTGTTGTTCTCCAGCTCCAAAGACTCCACTCTGTGCTGGAGACTCAGTGTGGCACTGCGGTACACCTGGTCCCAATCCTCATTCAGCTTCATCAACTGTGACACACCATCATCATCATCGTCACAAAGCGTTCAGTGCAGTAATCAATAGTATCACTCATTTCATATTACAACCATTTCCCACGTCATTGTGGGCATCTAGAAGTGAGGTGAGATACTCTTTTCTCTTTGAACCTCTACATTTCCTTCAGCTGAGAGAATAATTTTCCATCGTCTCCTTTTTATTTATCTGTTTATCGAATTAAAATCAGGAAGCAAGGATTGCATAGTTGTGAGAAATGTTAACTTAAATGATGGATCATTACAGCTTAGCAGCAGTTTTCACACAACGCCCACAGTCCTCTTCTGGTTTTCAGACAGAACTAAATCTAATTGCCAACATCAGCAATAAAATGTGAACCCGTAGAGAATCAGCAGTGGTTTAAGTGATGCTATACCTCTTTGTTGACTCTGCGGAGCTCTGTGTTCTTGTTGAGCAGCAGCAGTTTCTCCTGGTCATTGGAGGTGACCGTCAAACTCTCAGTGATCAGAGTGACCTGCTCCTCCGTGGACAGCAGTCTGTCACCCACAGGACTCACCTCCTCTGTCCTCCTGCACACACACACACCAACACACAAGTTATGCGTGCATGCATACAAGCGGATGTGTGCCAAAAATAAATTCATGATGAAGAACACTAGAGGAGGATTTCCATTAATAAGCAAACACATGTATGCACATAAGAACGTCAGGGTACTTTTGAACACCCACTCGCATAGAGTGCACTTACAGAGAATCGAATAGAAGCTATTATGCACACCCACGCACACGCACACACACACACACATATGTACAGTCACATTATGCACTCAAGACACTCAGACACACACACACACTGTGATGCATTTCTCTGCATCGGCTCGCGGCCAATCGCAGCATCTGTTTACTATCAGATGTATTTGCGTCCTGATAGCCTGCAGAAACAATGTGGGTGATGATCCCTGGAAAATGTTGATTTCTGTTAAATCTCTTGGAGAAAAGACAAAAAAAATATTTGCACGGATTAATTAGTCAGACTAGCTTCCTCTCCACTAACTCCGTTGCGAGGTCTGGGCTGCAAGAAACTGTCGACAGTGAGGCAGCAGAGAGAAGCCCTGGGGGAATCTTCTCACTCATGGAGGAGCACACATCTCTGCATGTAGCCCCCAGGGCTTCTTCACACAAACATACTGGTGGCCTGTTGTAACCCCACACATCTAAGCACCACAAAGACTCGCAACCCGCGATCACCTGTCATGGCCCTTAAGGTTTCACTCCTCCGCAAACACATTCTTTCATCAGCTTACCTGCAGTGTCCCACAATGTGAAAACCTTTGTAACACAACTTCAAAGAGCAGCATGGTAAAGGTACTAGAAAAATATGGACAAAGACTATTTTATACCAAAGTGGTATTAGTGAGAAGATTTCATGTGCATTTAACATAAATGTCATGCAAAAATCTGTCAAAAAATCGCACTTTTCTATAAGAACATGTGCTGTTTATGCCGTTTTGAAGGGTTCAGCAAAACAAAAAATATTAGAAATTCTTTGTCCTCTCAAGATTATAAGGATAGTTTGACATTTTGGATAAGGTGCTTATTTGTTTCTTGTCGAGAATGAGATAAAACATTTGATACGCTCTCATGTCTGAAGCTAAAGCTAGCAACAGCAGGTTAGCTTAGGTTAGCATAAACAACAACTCAATAAAAACTCTAGAGGTTTGTATTCATCCCTGCCAATAAACACGTGAGCCCCGACTGAACAGTGTCATTTCTGATGCTAGACTGGTTTTGATTTCCTGTCTTCCCAAGTTTAGACAAACAGGCTGAGGTTTTTGGTTGGTTGTGGTTACTTCTTTTAGACATGGTAGCTGTTTCCTGTATTCTACAGTCTTTGAGAGTGTTGAGAGGCTATTGTTTTTATGAAAACCTCCCAAAACCCCTGGACAGTTTGTAGTACTCTATATGCTGTTGACAAAACACAAGACAAAGGCATTTTCTGTGTTCCTTTGAAAGGTGACATTTTCAGAAAATACACTATCCTCGAGCATGTTCTCAAAACCCTGCGCTTTTTCAGAAGACACGGATGTGAAACTGTGTAACCTTATCTGATAATCAAATATGTTTATTATAGAAAGGTAAAATGCTTGTATCCAGAGTCTACTCTCTGTAGCGTCTGTCATCCCTATGGGTTCAACAAGCCTTTAGTGAAGGTTGTGTTTATGGCCAGTAATAGATGAATCAGCCATGGTGAAGTGCCAGCTCTGCAGCATGGGGAGTGTAGGATGGGCACCGAAGCTGAAATAGAACAAAATGAAATGAAACGGAGCCTAATTTTAGTGACCAGCAAGGCACAGCTTGCTAACCAGTGTCTGTGTGTATCCCACTGGAGCCACACCATGCTCTGTGTCTCCCTTCACCCGGGAGCGTTTTCTCTTTTGGCTTTTCTGAAAGCTGATCTTTGTGACCCACTTTCACAAAGTTTTCGTCTGAGAAGGACATGAAAACGCCTCTGCTGGTAATTCACTTTCATGCTGTATGATAAGCAAGGAGATAACAGCTTTGTATTCTTGCTGGTGGCAACCCCGACAAATATCACTCTAGATATGTCTCTGTGTGCAGCCAGTCACACAGATGGCCACAGCTGAATCCCCTACCACAGAACAGTTTCACTATTCAGTCATAGTTACTTTAAGGCAGACTAACCTTATGAGTAAGTGCGTGGTCACGGCATTTACCTAGAGTGCCCACATAAAAGACCCATGGCTATTAGCGCCTCAAATAAAGGCACCACAATGAAATACTACAATCATTTCAGGTAGATTGATTGAGATTATACAACAGACAGCGTTTTATTGGCCCTTTTCATTTTATTTTCTAAACACAACAACATGATCGAGTCAGTCTTGTGAAACAACAAACTGAAGACTTCATCTGTAATGACCTCACGGGAAACTCCGCAGTCGCTCTTTATTCCTCCTCTCACTGAGACTCCACTAAACTCTCCGATCACCTCTACAAACTTAAATGTATCTAAAAAAAACCACTTTCTAGAACCAGAGAAGTAAAATCTAATTAATTTAACGCTCAATGAGTATTAAACTGTATATTTTAGGACAAACATGGGGTAAACACATATTCCACAACAAAGGCTACAATATAAGTTATAAAGCAGAATTTACAACAATACGAAGAGTAAGACTGACTGGCTGATCATGTGAGATCACACTGCTACTATAGGTGTTCCTGTTTTTGTGTCGACCACATATATATAGAAAATGGCTCACACATACCATAAGTCTTCATTTGGATTGTGTTCCTGTTGGCTCTGAGAGAGGCTGTTGTCACTCTTAGGTGTAGTGTCATTCTGTGCTGCCGCCGGCGCTGCCGCTGATGAGGAGGATAACGACGAGGAAGATGACAAAGACAGCAGATCTCCATCCATGACTGGTCCGCTTTTTCAAAATGTTCATAAAGCCTTCAACGGAGCTGCTGCTTGCAAGGTCTTGCCTAAGCATGTGGTGGAAAGTAAATAGTGGCGTCGGTATTGGTACGTAGCAAAAAGAGGAAGTCGCCGAGGCCGAGAGACACATGACGCAAAGAATAGGAAGTGACACAGAGAAGCTGTTCCACCCCTGGGTTGAAGGGGGCCTGTCCCATTGTTAGTTACAGTATTTCACACTGTGCGATCAACCAGAACTCATAATCATTACTCAGATGACATACTGGTATTTTGTTTTACATAATTTGGAGAATCTGGGAAACTCCACTCAGTGTTACATGTGGGCGTGTGTGTGTGTGTTTCTTCTTGTGTTGGCCGATCTGATGTCTCGTGTTCTCAAATGAGAATTTGAGCTAAGAGCTGATTACATATGCATAATTTCTGAATGATTATATACTGCTTGACATGTAATTGATAATAATGGTAATGCATACATTTATTCATGACACATAATGATAGGATCGTGCTGACTGCATTCACCAGTCTGCTCATTACAGGGACAGAGGGAAGGGAAAGGGGCCGCAACAGGTTAATTAGTAAATCACACGTTCATCCCAGGGACGATCAACTCAATTAAAGGATTTTTGTTAATTATGTTCATCTTAGTCAGGCTAAGCTGTCTTTTATTAACACTAAGGAAATTAATTAGCAACCTCATTTGCTGCACGGTCTCCTTCGTCAACTGAGTCCAGGGGATTCGAGGCCTCTTGTGGCGAAGAATGTGGTGGGAAATAGGCGCCAAATGGCAAAGATGGTACAGTAGTTTCAAGAATACATCCCACCTCATGACAAAGTTTATGTCAAAAGGTCAAAGGTGTAGAGACAAATTTCATTAACCTTTAATTATCAGCGTGTCTAATCTACCCTTTACCTGGGAACATTTCAGATATTTAAGACATACTGCTGCTGGTATTTCCATCATTTTGGTCTAGAGTAAAATATTTCATCTATTTAATAGATTGCCTTAAATCATTTTACCAATTTCTCTTGACCTGACTGTATGGATTTCCATAATCATAATTATTTGCTTCCAGTAGGCTTATTCAGGGAGGATATTGGATTCATTGAAATGAATGTGGTGACCCTCTGACTGTTTGTCTAGTACCAAAATTAGCACAAAATTCCAGTCTGCAAAAGTACTGACATCCCCAGGGTTTTTTTTTTTAGTGTTAGTATGTAAATGTTAGCTAACTGGCTAAACTAGGCATACAGTATAAACCAGACAGCATGGTAGCCAATTATTATAGTCAAACTGGTCACAGATTTCTTTACATTTGGACAAAGACTGACTGACTATTTATGTGTGAGACAGATAAATTAGCTTGTTTCTTCCAAATGGCCAGGAATACAAGCAAAAGATCATTTTCAAAAAGGATGCTTTTTCTTTGTTCTGTGATTCAATTGGACAAAAATTGGGGAAATTTTGCCAAAATCTTGTACAATTCAGACAACAACATCACAGCAACCAACTTTATACACTCTACCCACTAAAGTTTTTAACTGTAGTGTTGCGTAGAGCAGGTTTGGTTGAAGCTGCTGTCACTTTACCGTCTGATGCACCGCCACGAGATAAAAGCAGGAGAGGCAACAAAATATTGTTGCTCTGACCTGCCCCAGCGATTCCATTCACATGTCTGTGCCATCTATCATGGACACCAGTCAGAGTATTGCTGTGCCAAGCAGAGGCTTTGCTGGGAGTAGCGATGCAGTGCCTTTATTGACCCAAGCTTCTGTCAAAGCCAAGGACAAATGGGCTGCTACTCCACAGTGGGATTGATTTTTAGTCTAACAAGAGATCGTGGAGAGGAATGGAGAGTGTCCCACGGAGTGAGGACGACTGAGAGGTGGATGGTTCTCCTGGGTTGCAGCTGCTCATGTAGGTGTGTGTGGACGGCACAGTGGCATGGTGGTTAGCACTGATGCCTCACAGCAAGAAGGTTCCAGGTTCGACCGGGCCTCTCTGTGTGGAGCTTGCATGTTCTCCCTGTGTCTGGGTTCTCTCCGGGTACTCCGATTTCCTCCCACTGTCCAAAGACATGCTCATTAGGTTCATTGGTGATTCTATGGCCTTAGGTGTGCACGTGAGTGTGAATGGTTGTCTGTCTCTCTGTGTTAGACCTGCGATAGACTGGCGACCTGTTCAGGGTGTACCCCACCTCTCGCCCGATGACAGCTAGGATAGGTCCCCCCTTCCACGACCCTTCACAGGACAAGCAGTTACAGAAGATGAATGAATGAACGAATGTAGGTGTGTGAAGTGAATTCTTCATTGCCTGAAAGGAAAATGCTTGGGTTTGAAAAGTGGACTGGGACAAATGAGGCTCTTTAGTAGACTCACTCTAACTTTATCAATAGTTTCACATGTTTAATCTCGGCAGCTCGAGTTGGTCAACCAGGGTCAATGACAGAGAACTCTCCAAATGAAACGAGCTCAGGCGTGTTTACCTGAGTTGCATGACTGTGGCTGAATGTGCGAGTCGAAGGTCCTGGAGAATTTCTGCCGAAATTTAACAACAAATTAACTTGTCCTCTCCTGCTTTTGCGACAAAGGGAAGTGACACATGAAGGCAGTTTGTATTCACTCACATACACAGACATGTACTCTAAGTACCACATTAGTGCTTAATGTATGAGCTACTGGGGTTATGGGACCACTACAGTGGAACTGCTCTGACTAGCATGTGAGGTGGAAAAATAATCCATGTAGAGCCACAAAGAGCAGCTCTATATAACAGAGTAGTTTCAAATGCATGGCACCATGGATTATATTTTGAACACATGAAGTGTAATAGCTGATTTGCGTGTTTCACATAAGACTGAAAGACAGAGATGAGGCATAAATCATTCTTCAACGAAGGAGAATGTGTCTGCATTCAGGCGGAAATGGTTTAAGGTCACAAACTTTCAGTAATATAAAAGGTTCTTTCATTAAGCATCTGATGGCATGCTCAGCCTTCCCCTGTTAGTAATATGAAAAGAAAGCTGATGTTTAAAAACACAAGGCTAATGCATGGTGCTTTTTCCAGCTTCAGAAAACCCTTGGGTCTCAGCGGATTTCAGAAAGGGAATTTATCAAGTGGACAGTCTTTCTAAATTGATTCTGATCTCACGATGCGGCCCTCTAGTCCGGAACATAACTAAAGTTACCACTCGACAACAAACAGACACTGGAAAATGATGCTTCAGAGAAGTCAGAGACAAATGAAATAAAATGTTTTTGTTAGGTATAAAGCTTGAACGAGCTCACGGTCAGTACATCTCTCTCTGTAAGCGAGGGATCGGCTATTGGTGCCATGTCAGAATCAATGAAGGGCTGAATTTATAAATTTGATAACTTCAACACTCACTATGATAAAAAAAAGATCAGGACCATAACAGCATTAACATCAAAATGCTTGTTCACTTTGTTCACATGACTTTTGTGGATGAAATCTGTAAATTTCCTCAAGAAATTTTACTTGAGTCAACAGGGATTCTGAAAGTAATACCAAAAAAAAAAAAAGTTTACGCCATTCAAAATAATTTAGGTTACCAGAGCTCTTTCTACTTAGCTCAGTATAGCACTCCTGTTCCTGTTGCCATCTATAATATGGATAATGTAGGCACCAGGTTTTACTAGGGAAGAAGCATATTGGAACAAAAGACACAACTGGTTTTGCTGCATCCCTTTCAACTTTTTTCAGTACCTCATCTTGTGAAGTGCTAAATCAGAGGAGTTTACATTAAACTTCTCATATATTTCTTATTGTCAATAAGCCCCACTGTAAAGAACAATCGATCCTCTAATCAGGTCTTCTCACTGTTTATTCCTCCTCTGTGCCACAGACCACCAACAATTTAAATGTTTTCATTCATTCAGCTCTTGGCAGCTCCTGACTCCTAACTCCCGGCCAATTCAAAAATGGATAGAGAGGTGGAGCATGAGTGCAGCTGAGGTGAGGAATTTTTGGTGGGGGGGGGGGGGATGCATTATAGGGCTTTTATAGATTGAGAAAAATAGGCCAAAAGTTCATCTGTGGGCCCCTTTCAAATTTCTATTTTTTTTCCCACGGGGGTCCCAGACACTTGCTTGGTTCGTCTATCTAGACCTGATACGGCAGATGACTAAAAGCAGCCCTTTAATTATGCATAACTTTAAGCCTCGATGCAGTTTAAATAATGGAGTTACATATAAATTCACCCCTGTACAATTGACATTAAGGGGAAAATAGTTTGTATAGTTCTAGTCTGTACCAGGCTGTAAATATATACAAATGATCATGTGTTATATCTGCAGTATAGTTGGGACTCATTTTTTGGGGCCAGGCTCAAGTGGTCGCTGAAGTAACTGCAGCTTTTGGCACTTGTAAAGTAACTCTCTGACTTTTGCTTTAGTTATGGATCATTTTCTCACTCTAAATATAGAATCCCTTCCTACTGCGTCTGAAAAGCAAAGAAATGCGGACACACTGAGTTCAGCAAAGTTTTAATGTGACATTTGCTATTAATTTGGCCAGTTAATCACAAATGCTCACTACTCTCCATTAACTACGCTTTTAATGCTCCCATTAAGAATTAATGCCACTCTACTTTGCACTTCAACATGGGTGAGCTCATTAGAGACAGTCTCTTAACATGGCTCTTTTCTGCCCGGCCATGACACGATACATCATAGCCATGGCTCATTGTGTAGATGATATTGTTGGGGAGTAAATCTAATCTCCAATACATTTACATCTGAAGACCAGTCAGGTCCATCTTTATCCCATTGTCTTATATCTTCATTTTAGTTTCTGTCTATATCCGTGCTCAATCCTTTTTGTCCTATCTCCCTTGTCTTGTTTCCTCTGACAGGACAGAAGGACAAGAGCCAGACACTTTGCATATCTGGCCTAGACCTCTGCCAGACAGTTATGCCCCCTATTTATCAACTGTAGAAACTATAACAGGTGACAGAAGCTGGGGAAGCACGGTGTCCTTAAGCTGCTTAAACTGTGAATCACAATCACGGTGTGATGGCGGAATTACAGTAAAATGCTGCCTGGCTCTTTTTCATTTAATTAGAAATGGTGTGGAGCTGAAGTAGCCATGCATATCGCACTGCTGACTTGTGGAGGGAGAGGAAGGGGGCACCCCGGTTACACAAAAAAACATCCATCAACACACAAACCTGCCGAGAGAGTGCGTGCGTGCGTATAATAAATAGTGAGGGCAAAACGGTGTGTGTGGGTGTGAGGGCAGCAGGAGTTTGCAGTATCACAGCAAAATATTTCATTTTCTGCTGCCTAATCTGTGTACCAGCTTAGAGCCGGAGAGTTAAATGAGGGGGAAGATGGAAAGGTTACAAGGAACATGCAAAGCATCACAGTACTTAGAGGAACTCAAGGGAAAAGAATCATCCAAAAATAGACCTTTGGCAGAACAGTGTTACTGCACCACACTCTCCACTCTTTACTTAGTCCAGAGTCCAATTACATTCTACCATATATGCACTATAGTCATAAAATCTGCCATCCCTACACAATATTATATGACTGTTTAGTATGTACTTCCCTGGCACTGATAGTTTCGACCTCACACCAGGTGACGATCACCCGTGTGTCACCCGTGTGCAGATCACTGGACCATAATGTGACCTGAAATGAACAACCGAGCCAAGTATTGATCCTCACACGCAGACTCCAAACTGGCCATGACAATATGAGCCCACTCATAACTCTACTGACGCTTCTGCAGAGCGAATCTCTCCGGCAACACTGCGAGGTTACCATGTGTCATATTTCCCGGCCAGCCCCTCACTGTATTACAATTGCTCAGCTATATGAATGAACACCCACAGCATCGCTTACTTGCTGAGACGACAGAATTTCCCATTATAGTCATTTCAGAGCAGTGTGTGGTCATTACGGGGTAGGAGTAAAGTAAATAAGAGCTCCACGACCTGTGAAATATGTATTTGTATGCTGTATATTGCTCCGGTGAAATGCTGTGTGTATGTGTGTGCTTTGGTTAAGGGAATATGAGGTGGGAATGTGTGCTGAAGGGGGTGTGGTTGCTCTGAGCGTGTAGGCTCTGGATCAGTCTGACAGAATCAATGGGGTCAATTAACATAGGGTCCCACTGAAAGCAAACACTATATCAAATCCATCTGTAATCCACTATGTGTTTCTTCGGCGCGCAAGGGCTTGGAAAGGCACACGTGATGCTGTGGGGATCAGCATAAAATGTGCAGAGAAGAAATGGAAAAAGGCAATTTACCTTCACTGGTGGATGAGCCGTCTGAGCCGGTTTAATGTAATAGAAAGAAAGAAAGAAAGAAAGAAAGAAAGAAAGAAGACAACCTCATACATGAAAAAAAATCGGATCTCAAAACGACATGTACGATTTGAAGGTGAAAGAAGGACAAAGACAACAAAGTCCACAGAGGATGGTGACATGAACCTTACATCAAACTTTTCACCCAGAAGGACATCTTACTACTCCCCCTTTGGATTATTACTTTCCTTTCCAGTCGTCATTTGGTCCTCTCTCCCTTGTCTTGTTTCCTCCGACAGGACAGAGGGACAAGAGCCAGACACTTTGCATATCTGGCCTAGACCTCTGCCAGACAGTTATGACCCCTATTTATCAACTGCAGGGATTATAACAGGTGGTTTAGGCAATTAAACTAGCCTACGTGCTGAGGCTTAGAAAAAGAACATGGTTTCAGTGAAAATAAACCCCCTGTCCAACATTTTCTTTTCTCATTTATTTGCTTTCCTGGCTAGCCGTGGCGTTTAGTCCTGCACCGACCAGGAGATTTTAAAAGGCTCTTATTTGCGGGATGCATGCCAGCATCAATACGATCTGTTTCAGTCTCCCAAACAACTGTGACAACTACAGTCATTTTTTTTTCCTCATGAGGTCAGACCCTAATGTCTGTTACGTAAAGAAAAGTAAAAATTTTTTGTGTTCAAATGAAATACAAATAAAGAAAAGAAGTGACTGCTGAACATTCAAGAATAATCAAAATCTGAGCTATAGAAATATCCTTTCATCTAGATTTATTCTTGACACAGGAGATGATGGAAGCGCTGTTGGAGGCGGCGTATACTTTGATTTACACGCGATCACGTGTTTTATTGACTGTGTGAAAAAGCAGATACATTGGAAAAGAAATACATTTGTTTATACTAGGGCTGGGCGATAAAATGATAACGATATATATCGCGATAGACACGTGATCGATATCAATAGAAAATACGTTCGATAGAATGTTCGATAATTTCACTTGAGCCGAGCCAGAACTGCAAGTCTTTCTGGGGGATGTAGGCAGAGGAAGGTGGGTTGGTGGCATCAACAACAACAAAAAAAAAAAGAAAAAAAAAAAAGAACGGCGTGGAGTGAAAGGAGAATATGAGTGCGACTGCGCGAGAGGAAATTGTTGGTAAAAAAGGAAAGGTCACGTCACCAGTTTGGCAGTATTTTGGTTATTTTAAGTCTCACAAGAGTCAGACCGATGTTGTCTGCTAACTTGGTGACGAGTGAGCATATTAACTGGCTCTTGTCTCTCTTGATTAGTAGCGTAAGAGTCGGTTAAGTTTCGTTTATCTGCGGGCCAAGTGAGTGGCTGCTGGTTAAGCAGGGATCCACGAGCAGCGGTTATGAGTCGGTTAAGTTTCGTTTCTCTGCGTATTGTGCGTAAGTGAGTGAGCGTCTGAGTACCTTAGTTCGCTAGTGGTCAAGTCGGTTAGCACGTTTTGTTTCTCTGCCGCGTGAGATGTAAGATATTTGAATGGTGCCGTTTATATCAATCAAACGTGGTAGGACTCAACTGAGCCGGTTAAATAGACTCTAGATTCATGATTCTTGAGTCGTCTTTGTTTTAAATTAATTAAATGCTATTGAATATGTCATTGTTATCATTTTAAAAAAAGTTTTTATGACACGGTCAGTCAAAATGACAGACAACGAAAAAGTCTAGCGCAACCTCTGATCAAGAGGTACACGGCAGCAGTGCCATACGACAAAACATCAAAGCGATATAAAGAAATAACGGATGCAGTTCAGCACAGTTGAGAAGTCTGGGTAGAATAGGTTAAAAAAACAAATCAATAATTATCGATATCGACTGATATGAAACACTTATATCGTGATACATTTTTCAGCCATATCACCCAGCCCTAGTTTATACTAAAGACTGACAATGATTGAGAACATTGTGATCGCGTTAATCAGAAAGCCACAGAAGTCGTGGCTTTGCTAGATGTGTGTTATTGAATGGGACATGATCATTGATCTTTATCTCCACTACTGTCGACTGTCACTGGAAACTCGTAGAAGAAAACTAGTCCTAGTTTTTACTGACATCTCTTCTGCAGCTGCTAAAGCCACAAAAAAGTAAATTTTTTGAGAATGTGGTTCGCTGTAAATTGTGAAAGCTCCAAAAACACTGACTCTCTGTGATCTCTGTGATCTCCCTGCAAAAGTCCCTCGTATATCAAAATCAAATTTGTGAACTTTTGTTATTTGCCTCCACACACCCAGAAGATATTAATTCTGTTAAATATGTGGGATGTCTGTTTAAATGAAACCTTCAAAAGTGGCACAAAGATTTTCGTGGTGAAAATACAGCAGTATTCAAATATTTTCTTTATTATAAACTGAGTATGTGGCGGTCATCAGGCTCTACAAAACAGTAATTTTGTCGTTTGTTTGACAAGTGATCGGTCTGAAATATTGCTGGAAACATCGGAAGAAGAAAGAGGAGCCACAGTGAGCCGCTACATGAAGAGCTGCAGGCAGTGCGGTCTCAAGTAACCAGCTCCTTTCGCTGTGCCCCAATGTAGGAAAAAAAGGACAATTATTGTTGAGCTCAGAATTGTTTTACATGCAGTATTAGATAGATAGATAGATAGATAGATAGATAGATAGATAGATAGTCTACCTCAGGGCCAGATATGAAAGATATTTAAGTTCTATAATAATATAAATATATAATGCTGTGTAGAAAATGTACAGTATTGGCAATGACCCAAGTCCAGTTGTCGTATGGCCTGAGGGACGAATGACCTCCTCAACCTGTCCGTGGAGCAGGACAGAGACAGCAGCCTGTCACTGAACAAGCTTGTCTTCCTGACTATGGTGTCGTGTAGAGGGTGGTGGACATTGTTCATAATGGACCGGATTTTGTTCAAGATCCTTGCCTCTACCAGCTCCAGCTGTACCCCTACCACAGAGCCCACCTTCTGTATCAGTTTGTTCAGCCATGAGGTGTCCTTCTTCTTAGTGCTGCCTCCCCAGCACACCACAATGTAGAAGAGGGTACTGGTAACGATAGTCTGGTAGAACATGTCCAGCAGCTTCCAGCAGATATTAAATGATCTTAGCCTGCTGAGGAAATAGAGACAGCTCTGACTTTTTTTGTATATTGAGTCTTTGTTAGCCGACCAGACCAGTTTGTGATCCAGCTGTTGACCCAGGTACTTATAGGTCTGAACCACCTCTACACATTCCCCGTTGGTGGTTATGGGCTGCAGGTGGGGCCTGGACCTCCAGAAACCCACCACCATCTCCTTGGTTTTAGCTGTACTGATCGCTCCGCACCATGAGACAAAGTTGTTCACCAGATTCTTATACTCCTGCTCTTGTCCGTCCCCGATACACCCCACAAATGCAGTGTCATCCGAGAACTTCTGCAGGTGACTGTTAACCACCAGTAATAACACGTGTCACCAAATTAACCGGGACCGACGCCATCCAGTTGGTCGCGTGTAAGGAAACGTGAACGCAGTTTCCACGGCCAGCAGCCACGGGTCTCGCCACACAGACAGTATTAAAAAACTCACTTCTTTTTAGGAGCGAGTCAGATAATGAGCCAGCGAGACAAATACCTGGCCCTGTTATAGTATATGCAGGCACTATTCCTCCTGGGTTCCAGACAGTTAGCTCTGCCTTCGCCTGCTTCTCATTTACTCAAAGCCAATATGACTTTTTATGCGGGGTGATGGGAAATGATAAATCACGGTGCGCTGCGTAATAAATATGAAATCCCTGGATCATTAGCTGGATTAGATTGGAGGGAAAAGTGCATAATCAGCCGGTGGAAGCACTGGAGTCAGGCAGGCATCGATAGCATCGCACCGGCTTACCCTCAGAGAGACAGAGATAGTTAGAGAGACAGTTAAAGGAAGGGGGGATGAGAGAGAGAGAGAAAGAGGGTAGTCTGAAAGGATTAATTCAGTAATAGACAGAGAGCAGGCTGAAGCAATTACACAGTATGACCTTCTATTTAGCATTCAAATGGGACGACCATGGATAGGGCCCTTGTTTAGTCTTGGACCTTAAAAGTGTTGCATGAATGTAAAGTGGGGAAGAATAAGGAGGTAAACAGATAAAAGTTTTGAATTAATAGCAGAAAGAAAAGAGGGTAAACAGTGGAGATAGAGATATGCTTGTCCATGTTGTCAAATGTATTGTGCTGACACCACCTTCCGTCCTTAGCCTCCAGCTAAGGCTCAGAGATGTTGGAGAAGTAGTGCCACAGAGTGCTGCAGCGGGCCATCCCTCCAGCCTGCTGACAGCCCAGTCGATGTGTTTAATCAACCAAAGACACGCTATAGGGAAACAGGCTCTGCATCAAAGAAGTGCTGACACACTGACTCACCTCACCTCGAGCCATAACATACTGTACGCGGGACGCGCACGCGCGCACATACAGTCGACATGGGCGGAAAGAGAGAGAGTGCGAGCCTGAAAGACGGGATATCGAGCAGGAAAAGGAGGATGTGTTGCGCTGGAAGATCAATATGTTGCTCAGGCATTGCTGTGTTCTCACATCACAACAGGGCGGAATTGAACCAGACCTCGTGGTCAATCGGACGGCCCCGAGATTTAAACCTTTAACCGCAGTCATTGTTTCATTTAAAAAAAAAGTTTCTCAAGCTGCAGTGCCGACTGCAAAGCCCCTCTCATCTGCTACCGCCCGTTTAAATTTGGAAGCTCTTCACCAAATAATAAAGATGAAGTGTGATGTCCTCGATACGCGGGCTCCGTCTCACTTCCACTGCATCCATGTCTTTCTCCAAGCAGCCTTCTTTGAGCGACTGAAGTATTAGGATGCACAGGCTTTACAAGACACTGCCCCCCACACACGCGCATATTCGCATTCATCATTTCACCATCTCATACTCTCACCATACGTCACTGCTCTGCTGTCTGAAAAAAAGGTTTATTTCTGGTGCAAATTTCAGTGTCGCTGTGGGGAAATGGGCTTTTCTATAATTTATTATCTCCCTTATCCTTTGACATGGGCTTTCTCGCGCTTGAATTTTTCACACAAGATAAACCGTGAATATTTGTCTCATATATATAACAGCAAACATAGATTTCTTTTAGGACATTTCATGTAAGATTACGTCTCTTTTTTTCTTTTTTTTTACCTACTTTCCGTCCTCCCACAAAAAGGGGCTGACGGAGGCTCTGCTGCAGCAACCCTCTAGGTTTCCTTATTCATCCCACTGCCCCTCGCCCCAGCTCGGCATCGTTAGCTCACTGCAGGCCTAATTGGGCTGTGTCTAATAACAGCAGTCCCCAGGGTGTGCTCTAATGAATAGAGAATATAATTAATGCCACGGTGACGGATATTGGCTCAAAGCCCTCAGGCAGAACCTGCTCAGTATTCGACTTCTTCACCAACTTATCTCCCTCTGCTCTCCATCCACCCTGCTTAGCCTACCTGAGCTTTGCTGGTATTACATATTCAGCCGGGTTACATGCAGTGGGTTCTGCTCACAGAGTGAATGCTGCAGGGGTGATCATTTACATTTGTGACAGCCGATCGAGCGGAGAAGCGATGTGAATCCTGTCGTAAACAATGCAGTGGCTGTCTGCCCGGCCCGCTTTGTGCTCTCGCTTCTTTTCTTTCTCCACTTGCAGGACCTGCGCTGAATTCTAAACATGTTTGTAAGCGTGTGTGCGATTAACTGAGGGTGGACGCGTGTGTGGGGTACCGGTGCTGTGTCAGCGTATGTGTCAATGGGGCATCCAGGTGAAGCCAACAAAAGACGGAGGAGTGAACAGCCAGCTGCTCTGCCACTCAGTGAGCACACCTACGGGCATCCATCTAGCTGTCCGCCGCTGTGTCACACCTCACAGGGAGACGCTGATGGATTCACCCTCCACCCTGCCCTTTCCTCTCTCTCACAATGCCTCCCTTCTCCGCCCTCCCACCTCCATCTGTCTACCATCTGCTCCATCCTTCTAACTCCTTCTCTCCCATGTTACCTCATGAACAGTCTGATTACGCTCTTCTCGCATAGTCGCTTCACTGACTTCGTCACGCGTGTTTGGGCGGCCTGGTTGTATTTGTGCCGTGATTTTCATCTCAGCAGTAATACAAGTACAATTGGGAGTACAGAAGTTGTTAGTAAAGACAAATACTTTATGGCACAATCCCGCCCCTTGCTGGTAGCACACTGCAACTACACCCCACATGCACGGTTTCTTCCTCCACTTTGACTGGCAGCCTCTCTCTGGCCCGGCTTTCATCCAGGGAAGCTCTTAATGAGCCTCGAGCAAGGACCAAAATGAGAGGGGGGGGGGGGGGGGGGAGAGGTGTAGAGGACAGGAAAGAGCTGGAAGAGAAAGGTGGAGGGAGAAAACAGCTGGCAGGATAGAGAGCTGTAGTGAGCGTGGGGGTGAAAAGAAAAGTTCTAACAAGGTGTTGCTCTTTTCCCTCAGTTGGCGTTAAACTAAGCTCGAATTCAAGGCTTTGGCAGAGTTGGAGAGACAACATCTGCACACTGAGAGACGCCACGCTAATGACCATTCTAGAGATGGATGGACAAACGACCGCACAGATGCCCCTCTCTGCTTGTCGCTACATCTGCGAGTGCGAACGTGTCTGCATAAGCGATTTCATCTCATTGTATGTGCGTGTTTAGGTCATGCTTGTTTGTCTGAGGCGCCGCTTCTCTTTGACTGACAGGTTATTAATGCACGTCGAGGCCCACGTACTTATCGGGCTGACAGAGTAAAGCCAAACCATTATGTTAAAACCATTAGAGGAGGCAGAAAGACATGCATGGCTTCCATGCCAGTTGACTGAAATAGCTTTAAATGGATTAAATTAAATATGCACACATCGAGACTGACAGAGGAGAAATGCTGTGTTCCATCTACGGTTTCGCAGACGGTTTTGGCCTCAGCAGTGCAATTCTGAGGGGTAATAATAATGGCTTTGTTTTATTAAATGAAGATTTCCTTTCCATTCTCCCGTGCGTGCACACTAGTGCGTACGTGACTGCGCGTATGAACTGAACAGAACGGAACAGAGATGACATAAAAGCATCCATTCAACGTCTTAACATCACAGTGCACTACACTGCATTGCGCTGACCTTGGCTATAATTGCAGAAGGACCTTTTCTTTTATGCATTGGTCACCAGGATAGAGAAATTAAATGTCAACCAAGCCTGAGGGAGGGAGAAGAAGCGGAGGTGTTGCACTGTATCGGATTGGAAGCCGTCCAAAATGTCCGGCTGTTCTATCTGCTCGCCCTCAGGAGAGAGCGCACACATGCACACACACTAAAAGACGTCAAAAAACAATAAAACTCCTCACTGAAATGGATACTGGTGGAATTCTGTGGGAGTCTGTTTAATTGCGGAGCACAGGCAAGCGAAGTATAAAAATACAGCACACATTCACACACACGCAAACACTTGTCACTAAGCGGTACAGACAGAGGGATTGAGAGTATTTACATTTGGAGGGGAAATAGAGCATGTGGTGACAGCAGAGTGGTGGGAGTGTCTGGAGGGAGTCTGTGGTGTGCAGCAGAGAGGAACAGCTTTCAGTCAAGGTTCCTCAGAGTCACAGGGGGTGGAACACAACACCGGGAGTTTTTACATTATGTTTTTTTTTCCAATTCAAAAAGTGTCCGAGTCCTGCTCTGGGTGTACACCACCGTTGCAGCACTGCATTCGAGTGTTCACAACACAGGACGCTGGAATAAAACTTTGTTGTCCAGGTCTTTGTTGTTAGTGTGTGTGTGTAGGTTTGTTTGATCTTACCATGCTCTTTGTTGCTTCTTGCCTTGTGACAGACACACACACACTGCTTCACACGGAGTTTTTCTGTTGTTAATGTGTCATGGCACATTTTCTTCCTCTTTCTACTCACTTTCATTTTTGTCAGCAGCAGCAAGACTAAAGGGCCTCAGGAGCTGTCTTAAAAAAAATGTTCCCCGTTGTTTTTTTTTTTGGAGCTTTGCAAAACTGTAAAAGACAGTGTTGTGGTGTAAGATGAACACAACTTCTCAAGCTCGGATTTGACAATGCAACTTTTAATTTTGTGCTGTTTTTAATATAATGCATAATTGTTTCCATCAATGATCACAAGACACTTGAACCAAAGAGCATGCATCGCCTTTGTTGTTTTTAAAAAACAACCCTCCTCCACTAATTTCATTTTCTGCAGGTCTACCTCAACCTTGCTTTAGCGTACTACTAGCTTTTAGTAGGTTCAATGCCAGTATGTTCTTATTCAGCCAAGGCTTTTTCTAGAAAGGTGGTTCCAACAAAGTTTTTTTTTTCTGTCCTTGTGATCTGATGGTGTGTAAAATCCCAGTGTTAAAAATGGTGGCTGCTCCACAGAAGGTCTGAGGCGAACTTTCCTCTACTAATGAGTAGACATTAAGGCTAGTATGGGGATACGTCTCACCCAGGGGAGGAGAAAAAAACACAAAGCACTTGCAGTTCCACTAATACCTCTAATAGATCACAGCACACAGCGGAAGTAAGAGAACAATTCTATGTAGCTCTTTTATTATTTGGAGTTTTTCCGTATTGAATGCAACCAAATGATCCTCGCTTGGTGAAATCTCAAAGAGAACTGTGAAATAATATAAAGTAAGTTAATTTGCTGTCGTCCAGTGAAAGATGATACACTTGTCTAGTTAGGGTGCTCCCTTTAAAGCATGTCAATCTCAACATCGTAGTATTATATGAGGAGTCATTGTACAAATAAAAAGTCTTCCATTGAACACTTTCTCCCACCTTATAAACCATTTCAGAGGGAACAAACATAAATAAAATGATCATATTGAATGGTTTGCAAACACATTTTACACATGCAAAACTTGAAATTGGATGTTTTCATTTACTTGAAGCCTGAGGTTTCTAGAAGAACTTACCTACACTGAAATTAAACTAATAAAATCAGCTTCACAGAATCTAATGTCTGAGCAAGCTGGACTCAAAACACTTCATATTCTTGAGATGCTTTAAAAGTGCAAATGTGTTGGGCAGTATGGGGAGGAACACAATCAGCTCTTTCTATACCACATTAGCTGAAGACAATATGCAATTTGCTACTTTGAAATGGAAATTAAATGTCTGGGAAAGCGTGTTTACTATACATGGGGATAAGCTTGAGTCGTGAATGATTTGTAATATATATTTTGAATATGTGCGTGTGCAGCTGTAATCTATGGAAGAGGATTAGGGCTACGGGAAAAAAACTTTATTTCAGAATAAGACGCTATTCTCAGAATAAAGTCAAAACTCAGAGAATAAAGTTGGAATTTAGCGAAAAAGGTCAGAATTCTTAGATAAAAGTCATAACCCAAATACATTTTCTTTACACTGCCGCTGATCCTCTTTCATAGTAATCTATTCTTTTTATTTGAAAAATATATATGTCTTTATGTTTGCCTCACAATGCACAACAATACATCCAGAATGTGGAAACAACCTTTATCTTATCATTCTCAGCATTGAGAGGTTTTTAAAAGGCAATACAGTATATGCATACACACACACAAAAACATAAACAGTAAATGATATATATCTGGACTGAAAATTAAACTATGAAATGTAAATGGCTGGAATTTATCTGCACTTTTGATAATACCACATTAATAGTTCAGCTCAGGACAATTTAACCTCCTCCTCATGTATGTATACTGTTATCCAATAGAGAACTTAAAAATAGCCCAAGATATGTGAGGTGAAAATGTCCTAACAAAGATCTATTGAAGGGTTTGGCTGTATTGTGTCATTATGTTCAGTCAGAACTATTCAATGAATCAACATTTTCCTATTAAAACATAATCAAACGACACCCTTTAACGTGAAAAAATAGAAAATAGATTTACTTTCGGCAGGTTGATCATAAAAATACAAGAAGAAAATTAAAAATAAAAATCAAACCTTTTTAAAAGGTGATTTTTTTCCACAAACATTCATCTTCATTTGTGAGACATTTTCATGTCAGGCCACATGCTGACAGCTAATAACTGTAGCTAATGTACTGAATCTCACTGTCATAGACAAAGGTTATGCAGCACTGGTTAAAAACATGGGAAACTAACAGCACATACAAAATACCCCTCATTTGCCAGATATGAGGGCAGTCACACTGAATTTAACGAATGCAAAGCAATAAATCATGAGGCAAACCCTCATATAGGAGGCCAGAAACTGGATTAAGCAGACCAAGTTAGATTTTTATTTTGTTTTATCTGGAATAAAAAAATCCCAATACAGTCTGCAGCCATCAGTTTACCACGCCGGCCAAGCCTAAATAGCAGCTGCTACCAGATTGCACACTTAATCTTTAAACAACAACAACAAGCACTTAACATTGTATTGATCAGAAAGCAGTGATAATACAGCCTGATAAAGTGTTTCACTTCCCCTTAAACCACCAATTAACATGCAGCGTTTAATGCTACAGCAATCGGCTGTGTTATTGAGCCAGTTCAGGGGCTTCATAACACAACAGATCACTTAAGCTATAAGCATTTATACAACTGTTTACTCTCAGCTGAAAGAGAAGTTTCCATCTTTGGGATACTGAATGTTCTTCATTCATCTCGATGGGTGGAAGATATTTGTCATGCTTAACGAGCTGGACTAAGGTTGGGTTCATAAAAGTCATAAAACACTGGGTAGCCTGCTTAAGTATGCTTGTATTCTACTCTAAATGACGTGCACCTTTGAGGGGATACCACTTGCGTTTTGTTTCTTTAACAATGCAGGATTTAAAATGCTTTCTGCAGCTGCAGTGCCTCCATTTAACATCCCACTAGAAACAAATAATGACGACCAGCAGGTAATTCATTTGTATCTTGATAAAATGTTATTTTATTTTTTCTCTGGCAGTGGTAACTGTTTATGTCCAGTGGGGATCATAAGTCATGCTATTTGTTTATGCAGGTCTTTTATAGATGCGAGCCAAGCCCTTGGAGGACAGGCAACTTTGGATTAAACAGAATAACCTCCGTGCATACACAGAGGGGAAATGTGGGCGGATTTAATGTAAATAAAATTAGTATTCCACATATGTTAGTGCCATTGTGCAAACTTTGATTGCGGGTACAGTCACCCTGATAGATCAGATTGCTGTGTTTACTTTGACTCCATTTTTTTTGCATTAACTGCATCACAGCCACACAGCCATCTAGATTTATATGTTTCTAAATATCACTGTGAATCAGGGGAGTTGGAAGACAGCTTTGGGGTAGGGTTGGAAAGAACTGAGACGTTGCGGAATAGTTTCGAGGAGATATGACAGAGACAGATATTGCCGCATAAATCAGGCCTGAGTTGACGCTGAGACACTGGAGAACCTCAGTCCTCAGAATAAGATTTAACACAAAATTAGCACATATTATCATAATCCTCTCTGTCTGGATCTTTTCCTATTTAGACTCCGTATTACACCAATCCAGTGTAATTGCGAGTCTTTCCTTCCACGGTGACAGAGCCGAAAGGTCACAACTCCAATTCCGCTACATTGCTGTATACCAGCCGATAACAGCCGCACAGCGATCTGACAGATAAAATACTGTATGTAATAAACCGTACACAAGATTTATTATAGGGGGTGAGGAATGAGGAATGTCAAGATTACAGGAGAGGGAGTGAGGCTGTCGCTCCGCTCTGAGGTGAGTCACAGGCACTTACCGAGCGACTGACAGTCCCAACTTGGGTACAAACTTCACTGATAAACTCTGAATAGCTGAAAACAAGACCGGATTACTGATGAGGGGGATCGAGTGTGGCCATGTGCATCCAGGTGTGATTTCTCAAGGCTTGGCTGCACATCACCAGAGTTTTTTCAGCACTAGTGCAAACCCCGTAACAAAACCAAAGCAATACTTCTTACTGATGTCTGCGGCGTGCTCTGCGTATGTTCAGGTTAATCCGTTGGTCGGTCTATCCATTGTCTGTACAGGAGGGTGAGCAACAGGTATTCAGTGGTTCCTTGTTGTGTTGCTTTGTTATCTGGTGAAGTTCTGACGTAAAATTCAGCTCTTTCTGGAAAACTCCTTTGTCATCCTTGAAAATATATCTTTTTTTTTTTTGTGCTCTGACTACTTATAAAGTGAGATTGCAAACTTTGTTTTGTAGCCGCTGGTTGTTTCTTCTCAGTAAGTAGTGCATGCTGAGCAGAAAGCGCAGTTTACAGCCCAGTGCATAAACAATTTTGGTCTATATGGCTAATTTAACAGTTCATCTCAACTGTACAGAGTTGTGTTTTTTTTTTTATGCAACCCCTTTTAAAGTGACAAAAGGGTGCACTCACCAGCTGGCATTTTAGCCACAAGCTCCCCGGGATCAAGTAGTGTCAGGCACTGCCAAGATGGCGACGACCAGTGCGGCCCACATTGAGCTTCAAAACTGGTCTTATGGGATCTTATGGGTAACAGCTTCATGTACAGTCGACTACACGTGGTGGGTTCAGAAAGGCATCAGGAAAAAGAGAACACTTATTTTTTATGTGATCAGGTCAAGGCATGATTCTGGTGATATCAGGTTACAGCTACAGCGACAGGAAATGAATGGAGGAGAGGTGCAGCTATGAATGTAACGGCTGTTACTTGTACTTCCCTGCTATGGATGTATGTCATTCAGCGCAAAAAAAAAGTGTTAAACACTGATCTGCCACAACATTAAAACCACTGACAACCAAGTGAATAACATTGACCATCTTGTGACAATTCAAAGTTCTGCTGGGAAACTTTTGGACCTGGCATTCATATGGAGGTTACTTAGACATGTACCACCCACCTAGACCAGACCAGACACCCCCCAACCCCATAGCAATGACACTTCTTGATGGCAGCAGCCATCCACAGCAGGATCAAAAAACAAAATCAGCACAATACTCAACTCACATTCTATAAGGGCTCATTCTCAGTATGTTTCACCACTCTTCTCACATTCTCTCCCTGAAATCAATATCCATTTCTGGAGTGCAGTGGGGAGATTAAGTGCTCATTAAAAGCAGATTTGCTGAAGGTCTCAGTCTGAACATTCAGAAATAAAATCACACACATACAGAGTCATAAACACTCATTTACACGTGTTTCGAGGTCCTGCTTTCCTCTGGCACAGAAGAGAACCTCTCCTGAACACCACAGCGCCATGTGTAGCGGGGGGGAGGTAGGACGGAGGTGGTAACAACGTCATGCTCCTGCTGCCTGGCAACGTCTCTTCACTGGAGGACGAAAAGTGCTTCATTGTTTTTCTGCCATTCACAGCAGCTGTCTCAAGGTCCCTGCCTCCAAGGGAGAAGAGGACACCTTTCCCTTTTTATTCTGTGCGCATTTGCGTTTGTGTGAATCTCTGTGCGAATGCGAGACAAGACGACATGTGCTGAATAAAACAAACACGGAGGACCCTCGGGCAAAGCAGCGTCCAAGGTCTCCGTTAAAGCAGGCTGTGCTTCTCCTGCTCACTTTTGTTTCTTGCCTCTCTTTTTAGAGATGTTCAGACGCTAGATATTCCGATCACTGAGAGAGAACGGGGCAGGGACAGAAAGAGGAAAAGGAACAGAGAGACCGACTGATACAATTTGGGAGGGGATGAAGAACCGGCCAGTTAAAGTCCATCACTGTCACAATTTAAGTGTCCAGTCACGTAATGCTGCCTCACTCATGTGCTGCTGTTTAGCCCCACTTTGGCTGCAGATCAATAAAATGTCACCAATGAGCAGACGCACGGTCTCTCATACAAACCCCGAAGACAGCACGCCAGGTCTTTAGCTCAACCTCAAATTTATCTCCCCCTCCCAAACATTCTTTCTCCCCGAAGGTCCAAGAGGTTTAAAAGCAATATACTCATTCTCTGATTACACTTCAGTGCTTTGCTGGAGAAAGTCTCCCAGTTGACCCAGTACTCCTACAGCAGTGACCGTCTTTTCAAATGAGAGAGAAGGCTATTCTGTCTGATAAACAATACCAAACAGCTTATCGCACATATGCCTTTATTATACACACACACACCAAAGAGCACAGACAAAATAGAGGCATGCGCGCACACACACACATACATAATCTAACAAAGGCAAAGCAGTGAAGTGAGGGCATGGACGCTTTTGCTCTTGAAACCAATTGCACCATCGGGATCAGAGCAGATAAAATGAAGTCCGGGTGAAAGAAATAAAAACGCCACTCCATTTTTAAACCTTTAATATAAGAGCCAGAGTCTCCCTTTGATTCTCAGGGCCTGTAAATTGGAGAGATGGCGAGAATGCACCTTATCTTCTGGCAGCACCCTGTCACTCTTTTGTGCTCGTTTCAGTTGGCCTCAGAAAGAAGCTGGTGCCTTTGATAATGGAGCTCAGTGTCAGACTCCTTCACCTCCATTTAAAGGAGCATTATTACTCATCCACAGCCGTTGGAGGAACAGAGGACAGTGCGGCATGAGGGTCGTACAGTTATCGCTCCACGTGAGTGTACAGTTGGCAATTAAACTTAATGTATGATCAAAACATTGTAGGACATTAAACTCTGATTAACATGTTTATGATGGATTTTGGGGTCAGTAAAGTAACTGTGCAAAGTCTGGATATCTTTTTTTTCTTTCAAAATGCCTTGTAAGATTTCTACTTACAGCTTATGGTATGAACGCTGTTTACTGATTTATGGGAAGGTGTGTTATCAGAGCTCAGCAGAACAACCAAAGAGAATTGCAGCCATGCATAAAGATCACAGAAATGAATGTTCTGCTCAAGTTTTACTAAACTGGATTATTGTTCAAAACATGAAAACATTTATACTGTTATTGCTCACTCTACCAGCTCCACCATCTCAGATGTTCTTTTTATGCCGAATAATTACTTACGGCAAACATGTGCTGATAAAATGACGGGATTTCATCTTCAAACCATGTAAATAAAAGCTGCGAGCGGACTTTCCGTGTGCATTACAAACATAAATGCAGGAAATAGTTTAAGCGCATTGTGAAATGATTAAAGGTCAGTGTTTTTGCTCTTGCAGTCTGAGTTAAGTAACTGAGGCTTTTCACCACAATAGCTTAATTTGTACTCAAGAAGCTAATTAGAAAAGGAAGAAAAAAAAAAGGCAAACAGGATAAAAGCAGTCAACAAAACACATAGCCGCCTTTTCTACCCCTAAATCTGATACCGTTTCAAGGGAAACGTGGAAACTGTGTGCTTCATTTGGCTAAACGGTTTCACTTAATGAAAGCGTGCCGCGATGATCTTGTTAAATCTACAATACCGTCAAAGTTGGGGAGCAATTTTAGCCTTAATAGACTCCGTGTGCTTGGATGATTAAGTTTAAACAAATAAGTGACGGCATGGTCCGCTGCCTTTGATGTATTCAAAATAGGCACATTTGCAGGAATCTCTCCACAGACGGATCCGCGGTCAAACTGTATTTTGTGTTTGGATGGAGAGGTAAGTATCAAAGGAGAATGAAACCCCAGGCAAAGAGTCAGAGGACCATTAAACCCTGCGGCTAAGACCGAGCTCTTATAATAAACTAAACATTCATTTTGGACTGCTTTACAAGAACGGCTTTATATTTGGGCTAAATGAAGCAGTTAGCGAGTGGAGCTAATTTAGCTGAAATCTGAGCACAGTGGGAGGGTTTTTATCCTGGATGGAAGCATTAGCACAATGAACTGTTGCCACACTGTATATAAGGAGAGAATACTCCTGTTTTCACTCAGTCACTGTGACAAACTAGCTGCTTGTTTGCATGTGGGCAGGCAGAGTGAACTTAAGTGAACCGCGAGCAGAAATTCATTAAATATTTAAAGAAAATGTATTGGCTAAACTTTTTTTTTTTGCAGTTTACCGTAATATTTTCATTATTCCCATTTAACACTTCTGAAAGGGAAAGCACTTTAGGCATTACTAGTTTGACAAAAGACCATCTAACTCTCTAAATATTCCTTTTTCTTAGCGAGCAGACCAGAGACAACAAGACTCAGACAAATGATGGATAATGCCTCCATCCCATAATGGAACATAAAAGCTTTTCACTGATTTATGGGAGTAGTTAAAGGCAAAAGCAAGTTTTTTTTTTTACGCTGCCATCAGAAAGTAATGTTCTGAATAATGATTTATGCTGCTGGCTTTGAGCACACGTTCGGCTACATCTGAATCAGATAAACTGAGAGTAAAATTACAAAAGACCATCACAGAGTTGGCGCATAGCTTTGCCTCGGGCCTGCAAGTTCATCACCACAGCTGGTTATTGAACGGTGTGCTGTTGTGTGGATCACTGGTGCGGCTTAAAATCGTACACTGGGTGAGTTCACACAAAATGAGCCTGTCCGGAATTTAAACACCGACAACAAAAAGTTGATCATCAGATTAATTCTGCCTCAGCTATTTGTAAAATTAGTTTTTTTTTGTTGAGAGTGTGGGGTTTTCTGCGATTCCTGGCCACAGTCAGATGAGTAGTGATAGTACACCAATCAGGCATAGCATTATGACCGCCTTCTTACATTGTGTAGGTCTCCCTTGTGACTCATCAGAGAATGGACATGGGTCTTCTGAGGGTGTCCTGTGGTGTCTGGCAACAGAATGTTGTTAGTGGGGGTCTTTGGGGGGAGGGGCCTCTGTGGATCATCCCACACATACTTGATCACTTTGGGATCTAGTGAATTTGGAGGCCAGGTCAACACCTTGTGCTGTTTTTTTTATGTTTTTTGAGTTGTTCCTAGACCATTTTTGTGTGTGTTTGTGCAAAACAGAGTTAGCATACCACCGAAGCACTTCAACCCGACGGTACCATCTAAATGCAAAGCATGTTGCACCGAGCACAGAAACCGCCAGAGCTGTTAGCGCTAGTCCCAGTCCGAGTACCATTTAAAGTCAATACTTTTCTGAAATGGCACTTTAACTTTAGGTCTGTTCAGTTTTGACCAGGGATATTTTCTATTTCATGTTTTGAATTGAAATTCAATTAAATGCATTTTTCCAGACATTAAAAGAGCTTGAGTTTACAATATTCATGTCGGTGTCTATTATTTGATTCACTAAAATCCATTTAAATGAAAATAAAAAACAAAATGTTGCGTTTGGGGTCAAATGTTGTTATGCGATTAAAATGCGATTAATCAAGATTAATTAAT
Source organism: Chelon labrosus (assembly GCF_963514085.1). Lineage (NCBI taxonomy): Eukaryota > Metazoa > Chordata > Actinopteri > Mugiliformes > Mugilidae > Chelon > Chelon labrosus. Next base: position 16,288,291 of record NC_140358.1, read on the forward strand.
TACAAAGCCTCTGATTAATTAGATTCATTTTCGAGTCCCATCCCTAGTTATTAATGTTATTAACGTTGTAGTGTGTAGTAGTAGTAGTTTTAATGTTGTGGCTGATCGGTGTATGCGGTAAGGACAAGAGGTTTCAAACATTCACAGTTTTGTAATTTATAAAGTTTTTTTGTATTTTCTTTTTATTCATTTTTTTTTTGTTTTTTCTTTGCATTACAAATTTTTTATACATTTAACTTCATTTGAATTTATTCAAGTTTTATTAGTTTGTCCATTTTTCGCCCATGACGTCCTGTCAGATAAGTTCCAGTAGCCCAACATCCGTCATGTCACAGATGTCCCCATTTGATTCAAGTTGAAACTACTTCAAATATTGTCACGATTCATTTGTTTGCAGTTGATCAGTCAGTGTTTAGGCCAGTCTTGACTTAGCATTCATACCATGTAGAGCCAGAACTTCGATGATTCAGGTATCGACCGCATTTAACTAAATATTTGACTATGTCTCTATTACCTGTAGATACCGAACTACATTATTTATCATTTTAGCTATTTAAGTTTTTTTCTTTTTTACCACCTATTGCTGTTAAATGCATTTTTCAGTTACTTGCAGCATCACAAAGAGCCTATCGACAAATGTTATTTTAACTTTTAACAAAAGCGATTGTAGCGTCTGTGGAGCCTGAGGCAAAAAATGTCCACACTAGATTTGGTGAGGGACAACACAGCTGGACACACCGCTCAGCCAGATAAGTTAACAACTGCAGAATCCCCACAGGGATACAATAGTTCGGAGTCACTATGTTAGTAAACACTTGAAGATGGACACTGGGAAATCTTTACACACTGAATTGCACATTTTGTGGAAACATTTGAGTCCACAACCATTAGTTCTCCAATGCTAACATCAGAATTAGGGTATTTTACTTAGAGTCTGACTGATGCAACAGCAAGGATAATATATCAAGATTATTTTAGATCATGACACTTATGCTGGTACTGACACATATATCAACCAGTAATTAAAAGAAATTGGAATACAGGCATGTCAGTGATGTATGTGATGGGCCTTACAGTGTCTTCATTGACTCGCATGATATTTATTTTTATTTTTTATTTTTTACCCTGGCTGTAAAAGGCCCGAATTGGCACAAATCTCTACCTCTAACTAAATTTAGGCTTGTAGCACTGTTGCCTTAGCTCTTGAACTACAGCTGGATGATAAATTGGCAGCATAATTAAATCATATGTGAAGATACACAAGAAGGACGAGGAGTAAAAAAAACAAAAAACCTAACAGCTTGGCACAGAGGCAAAAATCCTTCACACACACACACACACTTGATCTCACACACAGACACAGACACGCACCTAGCAAACACAGAAACATCTATCTTTCCATTTTTATACCTGCTTACCCTTTCAGGCATGCAGAAATAGCGTCGTAAAATCTGATTGCACTCATTAAGTCTCCATTAACAAAATATGCCCAATAAACAATAACACTCAACGTAGCCTTCTTTTGCTGTCATTTGGCGATAACACAATACTGATTTTATTACAGTCCAATTAAATAGGCCGTTTTGTTTCAGTGAAACTGAACAGCATTTAGAGTCAGTGTCACAGCAGATGCCTTTTTGGGTCTGACTGACAGCCAAGAAGAGTGCTTCCACAGCACAGCTTGTCACAGGTGTGGTGATGAGGGCCTTGGGTTACCATCCATCTTTGGAACTATCTCATTGGGGCAGGTGTTGAGTGTTTCAACAAGTGATGGGAAGTCATTCTTCTTTGTGACCTTTCACTTAAACTGCTGTACAAACAATGTCCTCTACAGTGATTGAAAAGCGGCGCTGTGTGTCTGTATTAAGGCTGAATTGGGAACTTAGGGGAAAATAGCACAAAAGAATGTATTTTTGAGAAAGCTGGCTGAAAGTGAACTATTCACCCTGTCTGTGAAGGTTCTCAGTCATCCAGGTCATGGTATATCTAAAAAAAAAGTTCAAAAAAGGCAACTGGACTTGTAGAGTTTTTTGAGAAGACGTTGAGAAGTGGTGAAACGTCTTCTCAAAAAACTCTACAAGTCCAGTTGCCTTTTTTGAACCCTTTTTGGATATTCACCCTGCTCCTCATCACGTGATGTTTGACTTTATATAACCGGGAGTCTCGTTACGAGTGGCAGTCTGTAATTACTTAGACATGTACCACCGACCTACACCAGACCAGGCACCCCCACCCCATAGCGATGATGGCAGCAGCCATCCCCAGCAGGATGCAGCCTGACACAGGCACACACACAAAAACGGTTTAGGAACAACTCAAAAAAACATGAAGAACAGCACAAGGTGTTGACCTGGCCTCCAAATTCACTAGATCCCAAACTGATCAAGTATCAGTGGGATGATCCACAGAGGCCCCTCCTTTCAACCCATAGGACCCAAAGGACCCCACTAACAACATTCTGTTGCCAGACACCACAGGACACCCTCAGAGGGCCCATGTCCATTCTCTGATGAGTCACAACTGTTTTGAAGGCACAAGGGAGACCTACACAATATTAGGAAGTTGGTCATAATGTTAAGCCTGATTGGTGTATACACTGCAAGATCGACTTGATGGTAGAGCACTGATTCAGAGTGCATTGAGATACATGCATCTGCTTTTGACATTTATCTGTGATTGTTATAATAGAATTAGACTCATTGTTTGCTCAGTAAAATCCCAAAATGATCGTATGCATGCTAAGGAGGAACTTAACGAGTGAAATCTGAACAGAGTTGTGCAATATTTAATGTTCCAAAACATCTGTGTAATTACCATCTTTAGACGGCTATTCCATCCAATCAGTGCTCATCACAGATTTTAGCATTTATTATTATAGGTTTGTATAAAAGTCGCTTACAAAATTGCCATGTGCTGTGTACCATACTGTGTAATAGCCTAAAACAATATATCTCCACAAAACATCAGTTCTCTGACAGTTTTAGTCTAAATTAAGGCTTAAACTGTGCAGTAGCAACAAGCTTCAAACTCAGTGTTTAGTATTGCTTTAAAAATTCCTCTTCTAATTGTCGTCTTTTTAATATAAACAGCCACTAAGGTGCTCTGATGCTGGAGAAGCAAGACAACACCAGTATGGCTTCAGGGTTTGTTGTCTACAAGATGTACACATAAAAAGGACAGTTTGTGCTGCGCTGCAATACAGCACGGCGTGTTCTCTGCACACTTGATGAATAGCATTGTAGATGGATTTGTGGCTGGATGCAGTACAACGTAAGTTAAAATGGGTGGATGTGAAGTCATTATTGCGTGTCCATGTCTGCATACACCGTACCCTCCGCACCAGAAATCGCTCGGGGCTCTGGGCGAGGAGATGACAGATGCTGAGAGAGCAGACGTAAAGATAGACTCTTCCTCCAGGTGTCTCCAGCGCTGAAATGAGACAAGAGTTTGAATGTTTGTTGTTTTTTTTCTTTTTATAACTGTCACTGAGTCACTCTCCATGCGGCAGACTTGGTGCCTGTGTTGAAGCTGTCTGAAAAATCTCTGCACTGCATTTTCTCCCGGACAAAGACGCCAGACAGAAGTGTGACTAAAGCGCGGGCAGAAGTGAAGGTGTCCTGTGTGGATTTTTAGGTGGTGCTCCAGTTAAATGGTAATGCAGTTCGACTGCCACTCATCCGCCGGCTGGTTAACCACATGGAGCACACAACTTAAAGTCATGCTCAGACTGACAACAGCCCAGTTCAATGAGGACTCTGCCTCATCAGCACTGCCAGCTTAGAACTTTTTCTTTTGGCTCAACTTTTGACTGGTTTCGGACCTCTGAGCAGCCGCGTTTGTTTCATCAGTGCAATGGTTTTACCTCAACTGTTAGAGACAAATGATCGATGCTCTGCCATATTAGCCATCAGCAGGTGCTCTAGGGAGTTCTTGTCTGAAACACACTTACCACAAAGTTTTAAATATAGCTTCTACCATTTATCCAGAACCATTTAACCACTTAAACTTTATCTCAGTGCACAAGTTAAGACTCATGCGGTGTAGACCTAACTGGAGACACACTTGTATTATTTATCTGCTAAAGGTTGCTAACAGCAACCATCATCATTTGAAATTCGCTTATATAGGTCTATATGGTCATATAGAGACATCTTACAATTATAGCCAATATAGTCATTAGAAAGATGTGTTCCACTGCTAGCCATTAGCTCCAAGGTATTCTCTGTTGAGATGCTTGCGAACAGCAGCTGGCCTTTTCAGTTTTACATAATAAGAGTGCACTTTATTCGGCCTCTGTTTAAAGAAGGTTTCTTTGTATTGTTTTGGGATATAGTCTCACTTTCAGCGTACCAGGCTGTGGGAGCCTCACTAATTAGGGTGCTCCACGCAAATCAGCATCATTTACGTAATCAAAGTAATCAGAGTAATCAGAGTAAATCTGAAACCATTTATAATCTGTCAAACAATCAGTGTGAATGGGACTTCAAATTGTCATATCGTAACACAAAATAAACCCTGCTTCAAACAAGAAAACAGCATTCTTGTCTGAATGAATGAAAAATAGCCGTCTTATTTCCTCTGAGCCCTTCAGCTAAGTGCCCCCAGCTCATGCACACACACACAAATCTGTAGTTCAGTGTTGCGCACAAAAGCAAAGAGACTGTCTTTTCATTGCAATCTGCTTGATTCAGCGTTTTGATGATTAAAAACTGTCACCAAATAGCTTCACGCCACAAATGAGGCAACACTACAGTCCTCACTATAGTTGCGCTGGTATGATTCCAGCCTGGGCCCCTTGCTGCGTGTTGTCCCATCTTTTTCAGCCCCATCAACACTCACTGCTTTGCTGCTTTATCAAGTTATGTGACAGAGTATAAAATGCTGTGTGGTGGATATCAAACTCGGCTTTGAGGACGACAGTATTCAGCTTTTTTTACTGATACCTGTAGCAACACGCAGGGCCTCTTGCCCCTTTCTAACACAGTGCTGTTTTTATTCTGAACACAGCCCAAAGGAAGATGAACCGAAGTCCCAACCAGCCAAGACTGAATAGTACATGTATTACTATTGACGGAATAGATCACTTCATGTTTTCTCGCTCCAGGCAGACCTGCATCACGTTTGAATTATTCATCTGATCATAAAAAATCATGACCCACTCCCTGAAGCCCAAGGTCAACAGGTCACTGCTAGTATGTGGTATAGCTGTGAACTGGAAAGCTTCTGCTGTAATCTTTCCTCTGTCAGTCAAATCTATCAGCCAATTTTCCATCCTCCCCATCCATCATAACTAATAATACGGCTAATTCCTGTGGGCACACGTTCATCTGTGCACATCGCATATTTTACTGATATTTAATTAAAAACTGTGGCCAGTGATGTCACAGCTGCTGGGATGTCTGTCATGATAGAGCATTGCATAAGGAATGGCCAGATTATTAACAGTCTTTTTATGTGTGCCGCCCACACGCTTTCAGCTTGTTCCTTACCCACTCAGCTGCAGTCGGTATATGTCTAAGTGGATTGACTGGTCACATTTATAAATACCTGAGACTGCTCTTGCACAGTCTGAATTGGTTTCCTCCCTGGCCTTCCATCCGCACGACTCCTGCAAATAAACACTAGTGAATGCATCCGTGCCTGCATGTCAGCAGAGAACAGAATGTATGGTTATTTATGGTTTTGGTCACAGTATGTCTGTGTCATCTGCCTGACTCTCCCTCTTCTGTGTCTCTGAGCCTCATTCTCTGATAAGCCAAGCGGTGATAATTATTTCACATAATTCTGTCACTTCAGTCTCGGCGCCGGTACTCAGGGCTCAGAGTCAGCCCTACATTTCTTCCCCCATATTCTCCAGTGTCACTGGAGGAAACGGCTCAAATACACCCTATGTAAGAGACACAGAAAAGTGTGTAGACATAGAAATTTTACAAAACCGATATTCATCATGGACGCAGAAACTGTCTCCTTTCAAGCAAAGACAGCTTTCATTCCTGGCCGAGGACTCTAGCTTATCCCGCCCACAAAGCTTCTTTCGTGATAACCCGGCGTGCAGCAAGCGTTATGTGGCATTTCCTTCCAGATTGTGAAAGACAGAGGGCAGGTTGAAGTGCACAATTAAAGCAGATCTTTTGGAAGAAATGTACAGCATGAATGAAAATAAATTGCATTAAAATGTCAGAGAGAGAGAGAGAGAGAGAGAGAGAGAGAGAGGGGGACTGCCTACTCACTGACTGAGAGAAAAGACCATCAATTCTCTCCATCCAATTAAGCAGGACTTTAAATCCATCAGCACACTTGAATAATCCAAGGTGCCTGTGAACATTTAAGCATTCCATTTAGGCATCAAAAGAAATCCAATTATAAAAATTAAAAATACAGGTGCAGCACATGTACAGAGATGTATACCAGTGCCGTGCGTGTCCCTGAAAGCCTGGAACCTCAGCTCCTCTGGGCAGTAAATGGAAAACACTTATTACGACAGCGACCGCATTGTGCAGAGCGTCGTCTGTGACATTTAGAGATCCATTTTTAGGGCATTTATCTGGGCATGTGAAACACCAAGAGTAAGCTTATTTGCATAATGAATTACTCTGCATTTGCAATTTGAAATGTAAACATTTAATTTAGACAATACACCCTGGAGATATCGATCATAAAATATACAGAGGCAATTTCTGAATGTATCTCTGTGTCCAGATTTCAAGGTCTTTCAGTATTCTGCACCACGATGGTGTGAAGCAATGAGAGGCTTTACTATTCAGCTATAAGCATATTAATGCCATTTAAATATTAGTACACAGTTCACCTCTTTGCCCCTCATGGTTCAAAGGACACGTTTGGGCACATGCACTCTTTACACCACGAGTGTTATCAGAGGAATACGGTGTAAATTACACCCCTGCATAGTAATGCAATGTAATTAGTCTGCCTGACTCCTCTTGGGATAAACAAACCAGAACAAGCTCTTCTTGTTCTGCTTGGTTAAATATTGATGTGCTCAGAGCTATCTCAGACCAGTCTGCCTGTAACGTGGCCATAGTCAGGGTTACGCCATTGCACGAGAGCTTTGTAAACAGGCTGCCCCTGGAGTGCCAGCAAACCTGAGCGGTGTCAGTCAGCCTAATCACACGGTGCAGCCTTTCTGCTCCACATAATGCCGAGCCAACAGCTGATGGAGCCCGTTGTTTGATTGCTGAGGGTTTAATGCACCTGTCCATCACAAATGTTGCAGGTGTGCACAAGTGAAAAGCCCAGCTGTCTGGTGTACGCTGCTCAGTTTAATCAGCCCTTAACCTGTGTCTAAAAAGATGTTTTTCATATTTCCGTGCACTGCACAGTTCCCTGCGTGCTAAACTGAGGCTATAATCCACTATTTCCTACGGCTGATCAAACCACTGCTTTACGGAAGCCAATCGCTCCAAAAGTGAGACCCATCTGGCAAACTACCCACAGAATTGTCTGCATTCAGTCATGTCATTCGTCGGAGAACCAGAAATGGAGGCTTCAACAATGATTGCCATTTTTAAGCCCTAATTTCCCAGTTTGATGTTTCCCGTCAAGACATTTTTGTCTAAGGGGAAGTTTTCCAAAAGTGGCTATTTTCTTAAGTTTCAATTGACGAAACATCTTTTCTACTATCACTCCAGCTGAGGCGAGCTGAAAAGAAACAGATTGTATAACTGTGGTGAACTTATTCAACTTTCCACTCAATAGCACTCAAGTAGTCGCAGTGAGTGGTCGATTTCCTGTGTGCTCGCAGTTTAAAAAACACGCACACAGCCTTCCCCCCAGTTTGGCCTTTTGTTCTGTACATTTTGACGGGAGCGAATAAAGCTTGTTCACGTTGAATGATGAGGTCATTAGCAGAGATAATAGGACTTTGGTGTAACGATCTTCAAACTGGGATAACACATCACATTTTAAAAAGCTGATCTGCGCAGCCATAAGTCAGAAGCCTCATTTTCCTGGTCAGATCTCCGCCATCACCTCTGTAATTTTCATGCAGGGACTAAATTTAACACTCCCACCACAACACCCATCTAAAATCGGTGGCAGGGTGAATAATCGCTGCTGCCTGACGGAACACCTGACAGTCAAATTATTTCTGCGCTGAGATAATGGCATGGTGGGTCATGCATACTGCAAGGTGTAATGTGTCAATGGAAATAGGGTTCTACTTTCTGCCCGTGTGAGTGTGCGTCTGTGTTGGGGTTTGGAAAAAGGTGCAGAGTGAAAAGTGCAGTGGTCTTGGTTTGAAAATATGAAAGGTGTGATTTTAGAGATCATCATGAAATGAGACAGATATGAAGGCGACAAGGTCGCTCTCTGAGAGAGACACACACCTTAAGTGAATAAATAAATAAACAGCTAAGAAAGCTGTTCAGTCATATGTAAAGGTGTGTGACAGGCCACAGACGTTATAATACACCAGGTCAGCCGCAGCATTAAAATCAGCTGCCTGAACTTATGTAGGTTTCTCTCACGCCGCCAAAGCTGCTCCGTCTGCTGAGGCATTGCCTCACATCAAAACACACTGGGAGCAGATCCTTTAAGTCCTGTAAGGTGTGAGGTCAGCCTCCGTGGATCAGACTTATTTTCCCAGCACATCGCACAGATGCTCAATCAGATCGGGGAGGTCAAATCAGTACCTTGAACTCATGCTTCACAGACCATTCCAGAGTGCAAGAGTGGATTATCTTGCTCAGTCCATTCAGTAGCAACAAGAAAGGTGCAGTAGTTTAAAACAACTGTTAGGTAGGTGGTTCATGAATGTACCAGGGTTTCGAAGCGGAGAATTGCCCAGAGCATTACATGTCATTCGTGTAATGTTCTCCTTCCCCAGGTAAAGGAGATTCACATACCCTGCTGCCCAAATGGTGTGAAAGTAAAGGTGATTCATCAGTACTCCACAGTCCATTGTAGGTAGGTGGTGTCATCAGTGGACCAGGGTCAGCATGAACACTCTCACTGGATCTGTGGAATTTCAATGAGCCCTCAATGACCCAATAAGCTTGCTTTTTTTTTTTCTAACTGGAGATGTATAATGTGTTACACAGTACCACCATTAGTCATCATCACAGGCCGGGCACTTGGTAGGTGACTGGATGAACAATCAGAGGTGATAAGGTAGCCTGAGGAGCTTAGACAGCTAGCAAGCAGTCAGTATAGTTAACTATGCTGTTAGCATGACAATTCTTGCCATCTTTATAAAGAAAAAGTGGCACAAAAAGCCCTCTTAGGATTACCCTAAACGCCGCTGCACACAGCTTAAAGCCTGACTGAAGGGGCTGTTGTGTGAATCTCACAAATCTTGAAAGGATCCAGCTGCCTCGCAAGGTGACATTTTTTCCCTGCTTATGAAAACATCAAACTTGTGCACTTGAAGTGTTCACTTCCTGCCTAATGTATCCCACCCCATGACAGGTGACATGGTAACGAGATAATCAATGTTATTCACTTCACCTGTCAGTGACTGTAACGTCCCGGCTGATAGTGGGTGTGCACCGTGGGTGAGAACAAATTCTGCAGAGATCAGAGACCATGTGGCTCATAAGTCATAAATGATTGTAGCCACAAATATCCAAAATCATTTTTTTCCCCCTTACGCAGAAACTTCTAACAGCAACACAGAAGTGGCTCTAAATAAATAAATAAATACATTACCAATCACATCTGGTATGTGTGGCCATGTTGATTGTTTCAGTTTTGAGATATCGGCGGTCGGTAGTGTTGTGTTTGTGCTCATAGAACTGTGCAGGGTCATCACGGGTTGCCTGGCAACCTGACTGTGACAACAGAAACACAAGGGACCTTTTTCATTAGGCTGGATGTTCAGACTCATATTACTGGATGATTGAAATTGGCAAGTTCAAGTTGGGACTCGTGTTTTTCCCTAAACACCAGTTTAGTTGGACTGTTTACATCCTTCATACAGCACCTTTGCTATACTAACTCAAAGGTCCACCGAAAGGTTTTCTTTGTATGGTATTTGCGTCATGATCTTGTGTTATTGGTACCTCTGTTGTAATCCTGTTTGGTTTATTTGTGTTTCCAGTTTTTATTTTTTAAAAAGCTTCTTCCTTGGTGTTTTTTTTATTTTTTTATTATTTTTTTGTCCCACCTTACTTCCTGTGTTTTCCCTCTTTGATTGTTTGATTGGCGACTTTGTTCTTGGTCATCCGTGGATTTTCTTCTGTGCTGTTATATTTCCCGCTGTGGCGTTTCCTCTGTGAATTCACCCCTGTGTATGTCCCCTTTTGTTCCTGGGCTCTTGTCTTGGTTTGGTTTTTGTACTACACCTGTTTTTTTGGATTCCTGCCGAGCCTTTAGTTCCTGTTTTTGTAAGTTGTCATTACAGTTTGTTGTTTTCAACTCTTTACTGTGAGTTAAAAACCATCACTCTATTTTTTTATTACTTACACAGGCCGCTAATCATTTTAAGTAAGACAGTTGTTTTTAGAGAAATGTCATATTCTTTCTCTATAAAGACTCAGAAGTCCACAGAAAAAGCAGTTATACAATGTCAACTGTCCAATAAATGTCTTCTTTACTTTGACACAACTACTGCAGCAGAAACAAACACCACCATTTCATCAAAACAATCATTTTGCGTTCATACTCAGTTAATACTCTAACAAACTCTCACATTTAAGGAGAATCATATGAGTTCGTCAGAGCTTCCCCAAAACACAAAACATATTAAGTACGAACATGCATAATAATAGGTTAAATCCAAATTATGTCTGACTTTTCACCTGCAGTCATCCTGTTATCCCTGGACATACACTGACACTAATGCTAACATAGTATCCATCATGCTACGTGCAGGACTGTGATGAAGGAAAAACAGAAACTGTCATCCAATCTTCTAAAAATAAACACTTCCATAATATTTCCACAATTACAGACACAGACATATTACTGACCACACCACCACTCGACAATCTTTCCCTTCTTTTTCTCTTCTGTTCAATAACATCGAGTGCTCATGGTCTGAAGTATAAAAGGAAGACCTGCTGTTTTTATGCTGAGCACAGATCCATCCCTTAGTAGATGAGATGGGATTTCCGACTGCCAATTACTTCAGACTGTTGGAGGGTCAAACCCAGCGACCAGGACCCTCCAGCTCATCCGGCTCTGTGAGGATCACCGCTGAGAACGATGCTACCGCAAACCAAGGAGGGATGGTCTGAACTAGCGGACTACAGCTTTAGTATGGCCTTGGTAATGATCACACTGGGTCAAAGTTACCCAGGACCTCACGTTTATCCTGAATTTGAACCAAAACATTCGTTCAAATCATTGGATCAGATCTATTATTAATAATTTTCTCTGCAGCCTCCGTAGAGATTGTTGTGTTTGGTAAAAAGAATTGCCTCAAATGTACTTTTTACTTCTTTGGGTTACACATGGTTAAAATACCAATTTGCAACAAATTGCAGTAGATCTGCAGTAATAGCAGTCAAATGGGATTAGGCTACTTGAAAGCATTTTTATAGTCTGATGACGAGCAGTGCAATTCTGAGCAGTGTATTTCTCCACGGATTGTATAACATACAAGCTATTCTATGCAGATCAACAGGTGTGTCATTTATGAAAAATAAAGATAAGGTCTTTATGGCACATTGCTCATAAATCTTCTCTTTTCTATGGCTGTGCCTGAAAGAATGACCTTCTCAATGATATTCTTACTTAAAGGCCCTTGCACTGTGTCCAGATGAATATATATCAATGCGCAAACCGACATTACAAGCAACCACTATTAAATTAATGTGAGGGTAGGGTAGCTTTCCAATAACCACAGAATAAACATGGAAAGACAGTTAAGAAGCAAAAATCTGGTAACTGAAGGTTGTCTGTGAACAACAAACACTAAACCTTACTAAAAACTACAGAATATGAAACAAAGGGGAACATTTTAAACCTATAAAAAGGCACTCATTGGCTAGCAGGGTTGAATATTACAGTGCTGACTTTCACTGAGTGAGAAGGTCAGCTCACCACTGGAGACCATGAGGGAAAGGGGTCCGGATGATGACCAGGTTAGGACTGGGAAGCTGAAAGCCAAGTGCCCCAAAAAAACCAATGCACAGCCTTTCAGAAAGGGCAGAGTATGCCCTTGAGGTATGTGGACTCAGCTCTACATGTAATATGTTGGCTTTGTGACTGCACTGCGCTTTCTTGTAGTGCCCTGTGGGCAACTTCACACCAGTCGTGGTCTGCAGCAGATCAGTCGCAGCAAGGAGCATTTTTTATCTAGTTTATGTTGACAAGAGAGAACGACACCATTTAAACTTGAGCACAAAAAATAAACATCTGCCTAAAAATATGGTAATGGTTCTTTATCCAAGCAAAGAAGTGACAACTGAATCTGAGTAGGACTTAGATTAGATATTACCCTATTAGATATTAAAGGATAGCCCTTCTCATCTATTTTGTCTGTATTCACAGCCAACAAAAAATATAAAAAGCACAACAAATTATTTTTTGGAGCTTAAGTGACAAAACCTACGGAGCCAACAACACTAGTGGATTGTTTGGGGGGGTTAAAATGACCAATGACTTCTTTTGGTTACCACTATGGAAGTTAAAAAAACGGAGGAGATGTTCTTGTTTGTTTGTTTTTTTTTTTGCTTTTTACCCAACCCATGATCTTTGGTTTAGTAGTTTGGGTCTAAATGTGACCAAACAATGACTGAAAATGATGATAATAATGATAATAAAATCAAGGAAACATCAAGAATAGATCAACTATGATTAAAAAAACTGTATAATACTGGGCTATATCCACTTGAAAATACAACGGCCCAACAGGAAACACAAATGAGACACAAAGTCTCCTGGGATCAAAGTCTTGGGTATGATTTATGCTATCACCTTTCCCTCCACCTTTGTATGTGAACTGTGATGCACTTTACACTGGCTTGCCTTCTTCCAAATTTGCAAACACATGTACACGTTGTTTTCGGAGAACTTGTTACCAACAGAGCCTAATTTTTGGGGTTGTTGAACGAGCCAGAGACGAAGTGCAGTGGCTTTACCAATAATAAAATATTAAGCAGGTATACCAACAGGCCAGCAGACCAGGTTTATCAGGCCCATTTGTCTTGTCCTTGCTATTGGTCATCCCGGACTGTATGATCGATGGTGTGACTGAGACACAACAGGACTTACATTCTACCATTAATCACCAGGCTGGTATTTACACACCAGGAGAGCTGATAGCAAAGATGGAGGAGGGGCAGCGCTGGGCTCCGTAACAACAGCATTTCGGGGGAACTATTCCGCTTCCGAACATGGCTTTCATGCGTATGTTGATGGATGTTAATTTGTAATTATTGAATATTGAAGAGCGTGGAGAGGCGCACCTGTTCTATTCTGTGAGAAACATACAACCACACGTGCACACGCGCACAATCACATGCGCACACCATCTGGCTCTGACACTTGTGAAATCCCACTAACAGACCACAGGGCCACAGGGAAATAAAGATCTGAAAGGGCTGGAAAGTCTTGCTATTCGCTCTAAAAAGAGCACCAGCATGAACCGCAGAGGTCCTTGTAACACTCATAAAGTTGTCACTTCACCGTAAGCACCGATCCGTATAAATAAGACTTCTGTTTGACACAGATAGCTCTTCAATAACTGGACATCTATTATGTTTTGTTATATTTTGTAGACCATGGCCATATCATAAGTATGTGAATCTCATTTGTCTTGTCGGAGCAATTTTACTTTTGTAAGTAAATGATAGCTGTCATTTGAGGTTTCTTTCTTCGTTCCAAATATTCTCAGTGACCCTGAGGCCAAATTTACTAAATGTCAGTGAATAAATGTCATTGTGCATGTTTCTCTATCTGTGTGCCCGTCCGTCTGTCTGTGTGTGAGGCCTGTCCCAGTCTAGCTCAGCGGAACAATGTCAATATACATTTATATATATATATACAGTACCCCCCTCTCCAGATGTTTGAAATCATATGCATCCCTCAGTACTATCAAGGCAACTGAAATTTATTCTGCAGTGTGACAGTAATCCCAAACATACAGCCAGAGGCCTCAAGAAGTGCCTCCAGAGGGAAGAAGAACAAGGAGTGCTCCAACAGATGGTATGGCCCCCACAGAGCCCTGATCTTAGCATCCATGAGTAAGTCTGGGATTACATGAAGAAACTGAAGACGCTGAGACAGCTTAGCCACAGAAAAATACTGTGACAAATTCTCTGCGAAGTAGCCTGAAAGAACTGGTGCTGTTTGGAAGGGGAAAAGTTGTTCACACCAAAAACTGATTTGATTTTGTTCAGTTCTGTTTTGCGTGGCATTTATTAATGAATGACAAATGCTTCCAGTATGAGAGGGGTCGGGCATTGTTGTGCACCAGGAAGGAACCCAGGATCCAGTGTGCACTGATAGTACCATTGTCTGGCCTGTAGAGGTCTGCGCGTCCCTCCATGGATATGCCTCCCCAGTCCATCACTGACCCACCACCAAACCGGTCATGCTGGACGATGTTACAGGCAGCATAATGTTTACCACAGCTTCTCCAGACCCCTTCACGTCTGTCACATCAGGGTGAAGCTCCACTCATCTGTGAAAAGCACAGGGCACCAGTGGCCGACCTGACAATTCTGGTCTTCTATCACAAATGCAAATTTAGCTCCACGGTGTCAGGCAGTGAGCACAGGGGCAATAGAGGATGGCGGGCCCTCAGGCCACCAACCTGAAGTCTGTTTCTGATTGTTTGGCCGGAGACACTGACACCAGTGGCCTGCTGGAGGTAAGTTGGAGGGCTCTGGCAGTGCTCCTCCTTGCACAAAGCAGCAGATACCGGTCCTGCTGATGGACTGAGGACCTTCTGTGGCCCTGTCCAGCTCTCCTAGAGTAACTGCCTGTCTCCGGGAATCTCCTCCATGCTCTTGAGACTGTGCTGGGAGACACAGCAAAGCTTCAGACAGTGGTACGTATTGATATCCTGGAGGAGTTGGACTGCCTGTGCAACATCTGTAGGGTCCAGGTACGGACTCATGTTACCAGGAGTGACACTGACCCTAGTCAAATGCAAAACTAGTGAAAAACAGTCAGAAAAGGTGAGGAGGGAAAAAATATCAGTGGCCTCCACCTGTAAAACCATTCCTGTTTGGGGCGTTGTCTCATTGTTGCCCCTGTAGTGCACCTGTTGTTAATTTCATTAACACCAAAGCAACTGAAACTGATTAACAACCCCCTCTGCTACTGAACTGACCAGAGCAACATCCCAGAAGTTTAATCAACTTGAGGCTATGCTGTATAGTTACAGCTATATAAGTATACAATACTACTATGACTGTTTTTATTTTTCCTTTATTCAGCCACTTCAGAGAACAAAAGAAAATGTGTGAGAGAGAGAGTATGACATGCAACAGAAATCTTTTGGCAGGCAGCAGAAGTTGAAGTTATGTGATATGTGCCTTACATAATTGATCACCCCGGCACTTTTTTACGAGGTCAAACTGGAATCACTGAGTAGCAGCATTGTGCAATCTGAACTCTGTGTTACCGACAATTTCAGCTGAGTAATAGTCTGTAGTCATTCCCTTCACATCAATTTCAGAAATCACATTCTCTCAGTTTAAATTTTCATGCATATTATATCAATAATGTAAGCTTACCAACCTATGTAGGATATGGCGGGAGAATGGATGAGAATGGGATATGCTGATGGCCTCGACAACGGAAACACCAGAAAGTGTATGAAGCTGACAACGATGAGTTGTTATGTCATTACTTCTTCTACTTATTGTTTCTTTTACAATACGACTTTTATTTTTACTTTTGCTTTGACATGTTTTAAAATGTTGTTAATATCAATATTACTATTATTATATAATTCCCATAAAGGTTGTTATCAGAGCTGGAGCACGTGATTTTGGGCACTTCAACAGCTATTAAGCCCAGTGAACCACTGATGATAAAACATTTTATCATCTAGTTAAAATCAGTGCACCTGTGACTGATTTTACAGTGAACAGACGTAGGCACAGTTAAAGAGAATCTTTATTTTAAAGAGCGCTACGTCCATTGTCCACAGAATGACGGTTTTCTGCATGAATGGACTTGAAGACAGGTAAGCAGTGCGGTTGGTGCATCAGTGTTAAAGCACCTTATGATTCCAAATTTTCCTCTTAGTACAATCTGATTTTTTTCATTACTCTGTTTTCTTAGTTAAATGTGGATGCGGGCATTACGGGTGTGTTTTTTTTTAAGCTAAATGTTTGTGGAACTTAAAACCAGAGAGAAATGTCTTTTAGCCTTACACATGGGCTCTGGTGTCTTGGTGAAATAGGATGCTGTAACAAACTGGTTTGTGAGGCTGCAGCACAAACCAGTCAAGTCTCATGAGTTAATCATACTGAGAGAACCATCTGGTCTTCCTCCTGGACAGCAGGTTAGGAAGCAAGTCCGGTCACCAAATAACTCATTCCCAACCTGAAGGCTAATTAAAGAAGGTGACATTCAACAAACAATACGGAGGGCAAATAAATGCAGCAGAGGAACATTATTCTTCCATTAGCTGCGCTCCTGGTGAACAGCTGAGAGTTGGGCTTGGTAATGACTCGTCATCCACACATAACTGTTTTGACATATTGCTGTGTTGTTCTGTCTCTCAGTTTAATTGTTTCATTATTATTCAGGAGAAGACTGAATAAACATGTTTTGGAACTTAGTCATGATGAATATTAAATGAACACTGAAGTACAGGCAATCTGAATGGTGCCGCATATAGGTGGGAGATGTCACCACACAAGCTGTGCAAAAATATAAATGTAGGTTAATCTCAACATCCATACTTGACTGTTTTAAATTAATCTAGGTGCAGAGTATAGTAATTGACATTTGTGGAGCAGGGAATCTGCCAAAATTAGGCTACTAAGGACCTGGAGGCCCTGCTGTCTATGTTGAAGCCAGCAAATGATTTAGCTACCAATAGGTCAGCAGTAGTAAATGAGAGGTCAATGAAATTGTCTATTGTGCCATTTGAGCTGTTGCTTTCTGGCTTTTTTTCCTTTGCCTGCTCCAGTTTGCCTTTATTGAGTGTTTTGTCTACCTGGTATCAACCCTTGTCTAACCAATTTGCCATCTGTACCTTCAGTGCTTGAACATTTAACTAATGATTTATGTGGCCGATTCCTTCCTTTGAGCCTTGAAATACGACTGTTCACACTGTGCAATTTCAGGTTCATTTACATTGCATCAAAAACTATTCTTGTTTAACAGGTACAGGCATGAAAAATGAAAGCAAAACTCAGTGGGAACAAGCCCTTTCTGGAAGTAAGGCTTGTGGGTGTGAAACTGGACCCGTGAGCGACGGGTTAAAGGGGAATTACCGTTTTTTACAACCTGGACCTTTTTTCTGGCATAAAATACGATATAACTTCGGTGTCATTTGGACAATATTTAGATCCGTGTATATCTATATAGTAGGAGTGACTGGGGCACCGAAACGCAGCCCCTAAATAACGCATTACCTGCCGCGAAACTCGTTCATTTCACCAATATTTTGTTATGATACACTAGTGCTGTTCCCTGTTGAGTCCGGAGTTACCTGTTATCTATTCGCGGACGTGCAGCGGTTTGTTGTTCTTTGGCCAGCTGTTCCCCTCTCTGCCTCCGCATCTTCCTTTCAATGAGCTCCTCATCCGTATACTCTGGCTCAAAATGGTAAGGACCTCCATCATAAACAAAGTCATCGTCCACAACCTCAGAATCGGAAAAATATTCAGCCATGTTGCAAAAAACTAGCAGTAACAAATTACAGGTAAACAAGCTGTGCGGGGTGCACACGACACTGCGTTTCGGTGCCCCATTTACTCCCACTATATGGATATACGCAGATCTAAATATCGTCCAACGACTCCAAATGACACCAAAGTTATATGGGTGAGTAAACGATCGTATTTTATGCCAGAAATAAGGTCCTGGTTGTAAAAAATGGTAATTCCCCTTTAAGATGTCGATAGGACCATGAATGACTATACTAAATTTAGCCCCAATCTTCCAGTTCACATTTCAGTCAGGACCAAACTCCAGGATCAACCACCCAACTGACACAGCCATGCCCAGAGCCAGGACATTGGCACAGACAACAAAACAAACTACTGAAGACAGTCTGCAAAACCAGCCGTGTCTCCTACAAACTATATTTGTATAGAACTGTTTTTTTGCATTACATTAGTGTAGCTGGCTGGACTACGTTGCCGAAGTCTGGAGAGTTGCTTAGCCCTACATTTTACCACAACCAGAGCATGTGTTGTTGTTGTTGTTGTTTTGGATTTCACCATCTGTGCTTCTGGCTTCATGTTCTCCACCACAGCTTTCCAATGCCACTCAATAGCATGAAGTACCAGACCTCCACAGTGACTTTTTCCACGGCTCACTGTCTCTTATTACAGAGTTTTGACTAATGTGTCTGTAGATAACTGGTGAGACAGGCTCAAAGCAGAAGACAGAGCACATCCGAGCACTGCTGTCATCGAACGACTATGTCAGGCTCAGAGAGCACTAGCACACCATAAAATGCCATACTTGTCTGTCACAATTAAATCAAGTGTTTATTCACAAGCACACACGTCTACCCACTAGACCTATAGCACATATATTCAGGACACAGTCTGACTTTGATTTCTATAATTTAAGAGAAAACCTGTCATTCTTCGAGCACTCTCAATTCTTGCCCATGCTTCTGTTGTTGAATTCACTGAATGGCTTTGCCGTGAAAGCGACTCAACACTTGTCTCTCCACATCAGTCACTGCCACAGCAGACAGGACGTGGTCGACACCAAAGATGAAGGGTCGCATCAGACACGTTTGCGTTCCCGAAGGCCAGAGACACACTGTATGAACTACGCTGCGTTCCGCAAACTTCTGTCAAACTTGTCGGCACGTCTGACAAAAGAAGTTCTGCCTGTTCGTTCGCATGACGTTTTCCAATTACCCATGTGAGGCAACAACCTTACTGGTGCGCTCTGTTTGTCTTAATCTGTCTCTCTGCCGTCTCTATATCTCTCTACTTCTCTCTCTCTCTTTCTTCCTTTCTGTCTTTGCTGGAAAATCTATAATTTCTAATAGATTCAGGACATGATTGAGTAGAGGCGTCAGCTTTCCACAGGCTGCAGGAGAAGCGTATTAATCACTGAAAATGTCTTTTTATTATTTTGCACTATAGAGCCCCGTTGTGAGCCTCCGCCACAGGGTGGAGTGTGTGTGTGTGTGTTTGTTCATCAGTCTTAATACAAAGTCAGATGTTCATCAAGACTGGTGAAATATTAAAGACATTGCCACAGTGAATACACGTTTTTATTTGTGAGATCAATATTACTTTATGTAAGATTTCATGCCTTTAAATAGGGGTTCAAGATAACTTTAGGCCTACGCTTTAGCCTTGTTCCCTAAGTGGACAATCACTTGGGTTTGTGTGGCAGTCTTTTCCTCTCCATTTCCCACCAGTGTTACACTCCGGCATAGAGAACACATTGAAAAACACTTTCTAGAAACACTGTTCTGTGTGACAGCTTGTTTGTGAAGGTTCTCAGTCATCCGGGTCATGGTGTATGCAAAAAATGCTGAAGAAGGACAACTGGATTTGTAGGATTTCTTGAAGATGTTCTAAAAGACTGGTGGGTTGAGGCACATTAAATAGGCACATACGTAGGTGTTACCCATAAGAAACCTGCAGGACTACTGTCCATTAACCACCAGATACTTACCTGTAGTTGAAGGAGACAGTTTGATCATGCCCTCTTTCTCCAGTGAATGGTAGGGCCTGTTCAAACCTTGCGTTAAGATCCGATCTGAGCTATCCAGTTCTAAGTATGTGTGTTCAGGCTTGGCATTACCATACATCGCCCAAATGCGTCCCAAGATCCGATCTCAGTTTTGCACGCTGCATGGAAACAAACCCCAACATCATCTGGGGTGCAGTAGAATATTTTAACAGCTACCGTCTCTGATGGATCTCTACCGCAGCACCAGAACCGAGAACAATACTGTTTTATGTGTGTGTCATGACTCTGGCACACACGTTAGGTTTAGGTTTAAAATTATTTATTGATATCCACCCTGACGTCAGTTAGACCTGCACAAAACCCTGGAAGTTTCCAGGAAGAGAATAGACAGTCTATAATGCGACCAAGGACACACTACCAACGGAATGCGGTCACATGCAAGCCAGACCACCTCCAAATGTGGTCAGTGATTGGATCTCTCCAACCTCAGTGTGACCTGGGGGTGTTCACACCTGTCTTTTACGTGATCAGATCGCCCAGATCGGATCTTGATGCAAGATCTGAACGGGCCCGTAGTCAAACAACCCATTATCAGTCAGAGGCTCCAGTCTCAAGGTGTGAATGGGGGTGAAACTTCTTGGGGACAGATGTTACGATTATATTGTAGATTGATGGCAGATTATACCAGAAACAAATTACTGGAATCAATATTATAAAATCAGAAAGAATTTCAATATCCCTGTGTAGACAACAGAATGAAAAACAACCAATGCAGATACGTCCAGTTGGGGATTCAGCTAACAGCCCCACTGAATGGTAAGAAGGCATCACTACAACACTAAATGGGAGAATTTATTTTGTGAAAATACTAATCACCTCTCCAGCAGTCCACTGAATCTGTTCTGAAGGCCTGCAGTGACTCATCCTCTTACTGGAGACATTTTATGCTGTCATTCCTCTGATTTCTCCATCTCACATACTGTATGTCTGCACGAAAGAACTGTCACTTCTATTATTATACGTAAAATAAATCAAATGAATTAAGACAAGTGCAGCACGTCTAAAACGAAATCAAAGGAAGCAGTGCAATTTAAACTTTAGCAGCGCACAAAGCAATGCTGGCTTTTCCCATTTATGTCAACACTGAGGAAACAGCCATCTCATTATTGGAATGGCTGCAGAACAAAGCGACCGGGGACATGGTATATACGCTCAGTGATCTCCGCATTGTTGACCAGCTGATTGACCCGTATTGTGTGAGGAGAGATGTTGCAGGCTTGTGTCGGTGCAGGAAGGTTGATTAAAACGTGTAACGTGCATTGTATACGTTTAATGAAATTCGTACAGTGTCTTCCCAGCTTCCAAGGTTAATCCTGCTGGCATGATTTAGTGTGATCTTGCGAGTTTGGAGCCAGAGTCTGTGCAGCATGGTCCAAGAGTGGAGCCATGCGGAGTGGAATATACACTGTGGTTATTTTTTTATTTTTATTTTTTTTACAACTCTCACAGCATGGCAACAGGTAGTTGCCATTATGTCACATCCTGTTCTATAGCGTCAAATAACTAAGTAAAACTACTAAGATTACACTTGAACATGCATAAACATTATATTAACTACCTGAAATGACAGAAACCAACCTTGAAATATATTATTTGTCGTGTATTTTAGTGTTTGGCCCAAGTCCCATCCACTAACATGGAGGAGGTGAGGCTTATGACCTATACTGCAGCCAGCCACCAGGGGGAGCTCTACTTGCTTTGGCTTCACTTTTGAGGAGCTGTTCCGCCGTCTATCTTTATATTGTCTATGGTCCAGACCAAACAGAAGAAATCTCATCTCAAACTGAATGTTGCTTACTCTTGGGGGCAGTTGCATGTACTGTCAAACCCTTAAAACAATATGATCATATCAAACTTATTTACTGAGATCTAGCCACTGCTGTTATAGAACTGTGTTATAAAACCCTCCCCATGCTTCTGTTGTGCCTCTCTCAGCCAACCTTTATTGCACAAGGCATTTCAATCACAAGACAGATATTTCTGCCCTTTAAGTAACCCGCTGCACGCAGCAAGAACAGAAATTGTCATTTTGAAGGGAAATTTTCTCAACACTGTTACCAGGGATCTCATTTTCAAACCAGTCAGCCGCGGAAACCAAAAAGTCACCCAGATACTTTCCCCCGCGGGGATTAGGGTTTCAGCGTCTCACTCAAGCACCCGACAGCAGCTTGAGCTCGGGCCCTTTGATTAAACAACTATCTGTCGCTGCTCCTGTTGCTGCTGCTGCTGCTGCTCAGAAAAGGTGCAGCGTGATCCTGTAAAGACTGCAACAAGGCTAAGGCAAAAGGGGGAAATGAATGGCGAGATCAACGCACGCGTGCATGCTGACTTTTAATGTGTGAAAATAGATGTGGAAGTGTGAATTAAATCAGTCAGAAGGTGCACCCGACCGCCTCCCCAGAAGCTGGCATCACGCTTGGCCAGAACACATGACAGATGCGAAGTCAGAGGATACTAACTGGCTCCTGCCAACAGAGCCCATTATCTGCTGGGCATGCATGCAGGGCACAAGGTTAAACTAACAGGCCTGCTTGTTCCATATCAAGCCTTGCTGACTAAACACACTCACGGACACAGATTAATAGATGACGTTGCGTTACAGCACGCTGTTTATGTACATGTCCATTACGACAGCTTGTTTTTTTCATGTATTCTACTGTGGGAAGATGTTGCGCTGGTGACAATCAATATCAAAGCAATGACAGGAAACCATGTAAATGTCATGCATGTATGCTCTGGATTGGTGTGTGAGAAGAAGAGAATGACAGAGAGAGAGAGAGAGAGTTGCTGTTTGCATGTAAACAACTCTATTAGCAAGCTGTCCTTGGATGATTGAGACAGCCATGGCCTCCACATGGTACGTCGTTCTCCAGCGTTGTGCCTAACCACCTTCCTTCTTTCTTTCACTCATCGTTCAGGAATCAAAAGACACAGCACACAACAGAATACTTAACTGACTGTGAGAGGCTATATTGTTTTCCCTGTCATTTCTCACGCATCCGCATCTCACTGCACAGCCCAGACCAGACTTCTAGTGCTGATAAAAATGCTGCTGGCTGTCCGTTCAGATGTCCATTTAACATTTCCCCTTCCTTATTTTAATGCTCAATCCCGCACCTCATAATCTCATTACTGTCAAAAGCCTTCTTTGTGTCCCTCAGTCTCTCATCATCTAATTTTTTCCCTCTGACAATGAGCTGGCTTCATTTCAGGGTTAAGGAGGGAAGGGTGAAGATAAATTGCAGAGTGGACAGGATGATCGACATGGGCAGGGCAAAGAAGAAGAAAGGAGGAGTAACAAAAACAGGAAAGCAGAGGTTCGAGAAATTGGATGAAAACAGACGAATAAGAAGAGACGGGCAGGAGAGGTTCTGGTGTTTTTAGTGAAGAATATATGGCTTTGCTCATTCATTATCCTGTTTTCTCGTTCTACAAAGCCATTCATCTCTCTTCAGCCAATTGGGAAGCTTTATAGGCGCTCGTTTGTGCCAGCTCTCCGTAGTCCTCCAAGCATATTGTCAGCTCCAAGCTCCACCTTCATGTACTCTGCAGTCTATTAGCTCACATAAGACCTCCTCTAATCTCCCACTCCCCTGCAGCTTGCACACATGTTCAGCACCACCTCATAATCATCCAAAGGGCTACATTGAAAAAGACAAGATAGGAAATCTTCTCTTTTCATCATCATAACTGGGATGGGGGGCAGAGCACGCAGGAATGCAAATGTTTAACCTTGGAGATGTCTTTGGTTAACATATTGCACCATTACCTCCTCACGCTGCGATACAGTAAAAGACAAACCTTTCATACTAGACTTGTTTACAGACTCTTTAACACAGGACGTTATCTGTAGCATTTCCGCCGGGACGCCGCCTATTACCGCACATCCAAATAACATAAGCAGAGCATACACACGCAGCTGTTCAGATGCACAGCCTTAGGCAAAGGCAGGGGAACAGACAGAAGCATGCTCTCATGAGAAACAACCTATGTTATCTCCGTTATCTTCCTCCCCAGCTGGGGCCGGCAAGACACAATAACGTTGTCGCAACGATCGATGCATTTCCACAATTCACAGAGCTGATGGAGTAGGTGTCAAACTCTGTAACTTACTTTTTACATCCTCAGTCTACGCACACACAAACCCCTGCACACACATCCCTAGGACTATCCAATCAAAAGTCATAACCAGAGTTATGAGGAAGGTCAAAAACATCAAAGGTCAAGGCAGCTACTGGATGTGCTGGGAGGAAACTTTATTATGTCATAATGATGCTTGGCAGGTTTTATTTGGCAGTGATGAAGCTGGTGTTGCATCACAAAAAAATTGTCTCACCCTGGGAGGAAGAATGATGGCAGAAGTGCTTAAGGCGCCTCTTGCATACCAAGCGTCTCAGATACTGTACTCTGGAGGAATTTTCAAAAGTTTCTGAGTACAGTTGAAGCAAATTGTTCAACAACTCATTAGTCAATGCACAAATAAAATGGTAATTAGTTATTATTAGAACAAAAAAAGTAGCTTGTCAGTTGCATTTACTTACTGTTTGACCAACAAAACAAGCTCATTTTTTCCTGAAAATAATATATTTCACATATTTAATGATTAATTGGGAAAATAATCAAGAACCTCTGACATTGCTATGATAAGATGATCTTGGTAGCAGCCATACAACATAGTCAACAACAGCCATGCTTCCATATAATTCTTAAGCAATTTTGAAGCAGACATTTGAAATATCTAAACAAAAACAGAAAAGAAAATTAAGAAATTGTGTGTTTTGTTTTTCTGTAATAAGCATGCACATTAGACTTCCTTTGAATGGTGCTGTGCAGTATTCCCATATTTCCTAAAGTGGGACAAACACCTGTAATCATCGTTTAACAATTAGATTCGGTGTGCTTAGTGCTTAGTGGTATTCTTTCATACCAGCTTTTTCTGGCCATGTTTCATGCTGTCAGAGATGAAAAAGAAAAAGCCTCTGGTGGCAATAGCCAGCGTTCAGGGGCTTCCGCTGTAGCAGACAGATATCGGGATGACATAAAACAGATATTTGACCCCGCTTCGGGTTCTGGATGCTGCTTATTCTTCACAGTCTGACAAGCAAACTTGGACGTTAAAGACAGTGTATATGGCCAGCTAACAGCTGAAAAAAAACCCACTACAACTGCTTTGTTTAAGGTGTCTGCCTGACAAATGCGATGTGTTAGGTTGCTTGTTGACAGGGTATGACCGGCCGTTCACCTCTTTTCCTCTCCGCTGTTTACCTGCATGCAGTGAAAGAGTGCTCAGATGTGATCGGTTGATAATGCTCAAACCACAAATGGAAACTGCAAAGCTTCTTGTACCTTCTTGTTCCTTGCCTACAGATTCTTCTGTTCTCAGACGACATTGCAGTTGTGGGGTGTATCAGGGAAGGACAGGAGCAGGAGTACAAGAATCTGGTGAACAGCCTTCACCTCGTGGTGCGGAACCATCTTCTCACCAATACAGCTAAAACCAAAGAGATGGTAGTGGATTTCCGGAGGTCCAGGCCCCATCTGTAGCCTGTAAAGACGCCTATATAATACTGCGGGACGTAGATGCAATAACCTATGCACAAAGCCAACACCGTGTGAGTTATTTGTACTTGTGCCCTCGTCAGTTTGGCTCGCTCTGTAACCACGCCACCCAAACGCTAGTCAGTTTTAGACAATTTTTGTTTCTACTTCCTGCTTCACTTTCAACAATGGCGACCGAAAGGGTCATACAAATATCTGTATCTCCGAACCTCCTCAGTTAACCTTACCAATTCTTTATTGATCCACAACAATCAAATCGAAAATTCTGGCAATGGAGAAGCAGCCGGAAATACCAATCACGGCTCTTGCGGTCTGCGTCACCGTGGCTCATAGTTACATATTTGGTGAGGTGCACGTCAGCTATGGTCCTAGGTTCTGAGAAAGGCTCTATGTAGGTGTCTGTGTTGTCACCGTAACCTCTGCATCAACTTAACAGAGAAGTCTGAACTGAAGTCTAACAATCAACGGGGAGTGTCCAGAGAGGGGTTCAGACCTATAGGTACCCAGGTCTACAGCTGGATCACAAACTGGACTGGTCTGCTAACAAAGACTCAATATACAAAAAAAGTCAGCGCCGTCTCTATGTCCTCAGGAGACTAAGATTGTCTAATATCTGCCGGAAGCTGCTGTACATGTTCTACCAGACTATCGTTACCAGTGCCCTCTTCTACGCTGTGGTGTTCTGGGGAGGCAGGACTAAGAAGAAGGGCACCTGGACAAACTGATACAGAAGGTGGGCTCTGTAGTAGGGGCAGAGCTGGAGTCCCTGACATCGTTGGCAGAGGCAAGGACCTTGAACAAATTCCGGTCCATTATGAACAATGTCCACCACCCTCTACATGACACCATAGTCAGGAAGAGAAGCTCGTTCAGTGACAGGCTGCTGTCTCTGTCCTGCTCCATATGCAGATATCTCTTTATACAAGGACCATATGACAACAGTGGGTAACAGTACAATAAGATTATGATTACCTCTATTTCCACAAATTCTGTTATTACATTTCTGCTCATTCATGTCTAGTGCTCTTTTAATAAAATGAATTAATATTGCATCACCTGCTTGTTATAAGTGTACCATGTCATAATATCTGCTTGTAATTATTGTCACTGTGTTGTTTTAATGCTGGCTAATAGCAGATGCCTTTATTGACATTAACTAATCTGTTGGGTCTGCGCTGGTTTCACTTCTTTAGGGATTCAAGAAGTTCCTCTGCAAGTGCGTAGGCATAAGTCTGTGTGTATATGAGTGTATGTATGTAGTTTTTCTGGTATAGCTTATTTCGTGGTTTGCCTAATGTCATGCACAACAGTGGAACACATCATTGCAATGAACATCCATTTAATTTTAAGAATTAATACATTACATCAATCCACTGAAATGGTCCGGTCCACATTGGACTACATGACCCAGCATGTTTTTCTTTCTCCTCAGACGCTCCCGTGTGATTTCACATCTTAAAACCTCAGCCCAGACAAACACGGTGTTGTAATGACAAAAAGAAAAACCTGAGAGATTCTCCGTGACAGGTGGTGTCAGGTTTGGTTTGCAGGTTTCAGTGTGCATGTGTGTGTGTGTGCGCGCCTCTGTGCGTCGTGTTTATTCCACGTGTTTGTATATCTGTACTGTGCAGTATGGACATATATTGACGCGTGTGTGTGCGCGCGTGTGTGTTTGTGTGTGCGCTGGATCCTAACTCAATATTATTGAAGCCTGGGACTGTGCGGTTTCCTCAATTTATGAGTTTCACGATTAAAAGCCTGTGGCAGTGAAGACTCTTTTAATCTCTGTCTCCGTCTGTTTGGATCACGATGCTTTTCTCTAGAGCTTCCTCTCTCGCTCGTCCAACATGAGCCTGGACAAAAGCCTCTTTCATTTCGACAAATTTGGAATCCTGCTCCCTCCCAAAAGGCGGTGCATTTTAAACTCCCATCTGCAAGACAAACACTATAAGAAATATAATATTATGAATTAGTAAAATCCTTTTAATTTGGTAAATATTATGCTAGGATTGAACTGTTCAAGGGTGGAAAGTGGAGGATATGGAGAGATACCTTGTTGCAGGGGAAAGGAGAAACAAACTGAACCAAGGCCAGTCATGTGTGTTTGTATTCTAAGAACGGTATCTTCCACTTAGGTAATTGAATTTCCCAGAAACTCTCTTTATCCCCGGTGGAGAAATAAAACTGAACCCTGTGATTAAGTTGAAGGTGAGTGTGGATTAATAGAAAGTAAATTCTGTAATAAGCACGCACATTAGACTTCTTTTGAATGGTGCTGTGCAGTATTCCCATGTTTCCTAAAGCGGGGCTGTGGGTTAATTTAGACAAACACCTGCAATCATTGCCTTGGAAGCATCTGAACTGAAAGGAAGGAGCCCCCGTTTAACGAGTAGATTCGGTGTGCTTATGATAATTGGTAAATACAGAGAACAAACTATTGAGCAGAGTGCAAGGATCATGACACTGCAGCTGAATGTATCCAAACAAGACAATGAGGCACAGTTATCTCTTAGCTGATGATTAGGGTTTCACTGGAAAAAAAAAAAAAAGTCTGAGACAGAATCTGTTGTTCAGAGCACTGAGAACTGTCTGGGCTTATTGTCTTATACTCTTCTTCTTACACTCAGTCAGTCAGTCATAGAGGGATTCAACACAATATGCAATGTATCTACAATTTCACACCTGCCTCATTTTCTTATTTTTGGCCATAATTTGCATGGCCTTTATTACTTTAAGTGTTGTTATAATATATAGATCCATGTATTTTCATGTTGCCAGTTTGTGTATGAAATACAATCTACATGCAAAATCCACACACCGCATACTTTATCAACAACAATCATCTGTCACCTCTGCCTAGCAACCTGACAACCTGATTCAAGCGGTGTGTGCACAGCTGCTCTCTGTTTAGGCAGGCCAGCTGAATGCTGATGTGTACTAGCTATTTTACTGTCAGGGCAGGACGACGCACTGCTTACAAAACTCCAAAACAGATTTGGACTGAACATATCTACCAGCTATTAGGAGTTGAACGGCTTCCGATTTTTTAAAGTTGAATAATATGTGGTGAAAGTCGAGTCGACATCGATGATGTCACACATAAAAACACAATAGAAAGTGATGCTTTGCAACAATGAAATCTATATTCTTGACCTGAATGCATATTGTAGCGTCTCATACAAAAGAAGCTACGGAGGCTTTTAGGCCACATCAACACCATAAACACCACCAGCCTGATACTTAATATGCGACTTTGCTTGGCAAAAAAAAACAAACACTACACTACTACAACCACAGCAGCAATGTCAACTAATAGAACATAACACTGAACATAAACACATGAGCTTATCAATACTGTGTGCTGCATGTTTAGCCTATATAAATCAACACCATCAATAGCATTTAATAGTACTTCACAGGAAGAAGCGTGTTGCAAGATAGGATAATGTAGGAGGCGTAAAAAAAGGCGGTGTGTAAGGTCTAATCACTTTAGACAATGAAGTTCACCAGCATTAGCAGATGCCTTTTCAGATGAGTATGTAATGTAGTAATACATTTGTTGTATTTCAGGATTGACTTATATATTCTGCATGTCACAGTAGAATGGGCTTCATCTTTACTGAAGTATTTCCACACACGTGATGAACCGTTGCTAGTTTGCTGCAATGACCCACTGGGCTCCTCATCTGTCTTCTCGGAGGCGTCCATGTTGTTATTGTCACGTGATCGACGACTAGTCCACTTCCTGCTTAAACAGCGCAGCAGTAAAGTCGACTAGTTGGTACAACCCCTACCAGTTACTAGGACCATGGTCACGCCTTTTGAAAAGTCTGTAGGGTAAGACTTTAAAATACACCAGGGCACATCAGCCAACATATCTGTTTTTTGGAAACCTACATGTTGCCAAGTATGCAGTTTAGAGTCAGCAAGCAGCCTCACCTGCATGCTTTTGAACTTTGTGAGGAAACCGGGTCACTGCTGACCACTGCACCATCACGACATCCTGTTCAAAACAGGAATTAGTCTGTTTCTTTTAAAACAAGCAGTGGTGCTGCGCCATATGGCAATGGCCACGTACTTAATGAGATGATGATTTGTTAACTCGATAAATAAAGAAAGAAGATGCTTTAGGATTTGTTTTACTCGATTGGTAGCAATTGCACAAAACATTAAAATGTCCTTGGATTTGGAAATAAACATCCTGTGAAAGCCTGTGAAACATCTCACCCCCCCAGAGTTTGTAATAAGTTGCATTAATTTAAGAGCCACGACACACCAAGCCAACGGTCATCTGTTATCTGGTGTCGGGCCATCTGTGGCCCTACTTTTGTGGTGTGCCTCGCCCCGTCGCCACTAGTTGGGCTGCTCCTGCCAGCTTTTCGGCCGACTCAGCGTGTTGAATCTGCAGCTGCAAAAGTCGATGAGAGAAACCTCTCTGACTGGCTGTTCAGCTTAGAGAACCAGTGCACGAGAGGAGATTAAACGGATGTTCAAAGTGCACACAGAAAGCTTTTCTCTATTTGCTGAACATCTTCATCTATTTTGAACATTCAGTTTCAGAATAACACGGTCATCTTGAATAAATCAAATGTAGACTAATTGATCAGCATGATTCATCCTAGCCTTAGAGTTTTTTGTTGATTTTGTAGCTTTGTTTTCTTTGACGCAGGTCCAGGATGTACGTGCCAGCTGACCGTTGGCTGTCATCTTAGCGGTGTGTTCAAGTGCAACTTCTTGGCCCAATGCGTCGTGAGCTGACGTCAGTCGGCCTTTGTTGCCGGTAGCTCTTTGATGTCAGTGTGGTGTATCCCTACCTTAAAGTTTATATTGAACAGCTACCTTGATAGCTGCAAAGAGACAAGACACAAACAACATTTTTCCAAGTCAAAGCCTCGAGCTTTGTTGATCCAATAATCACCCACTGATCCACACCAACCTACTCCCCACAAGGGACCTTGAGCTCCATAACAAAACAGAGGCTTTTTCCACCCAGTCTAAAGAGGTTCTCTGTCAGATAGATGTTAAGAAAGGTTATTTTTCTGTATATATTGCAAGGGCTGTTGTAGACGAACAAACACTGACATAGATGCCTTTCCTCTGAGTCATAAACTTTAGGTTATTTTCATTTCTTCAAGGCTGAGACAACAGGTAAGGAGAAGGCTGCACTGTCTGTTCCCGCCTGCACTTTTCTAAACCCACTACGGACTTTCTGTCTTTGATTAAACTGCCAAGTCGCTGAAAGCAAAGCTATTGGGTAGTGCCTGCGGGAAGAACACAGGAGAGACAACGTGATAGATCACGGTCTCTGAGGTGTTCAGGCTTCTCTGTGTTTTTTTTTTTTTTTTTTTTTTTTAGACAGCTCTATGTCTCAAAACTGAAAGTAAGTGTTTCTATCTTATCCTCATTATAATATGGCCACATTCTACCTTGGAAAGTTTTTTTCCTTTTCTATTTTGTTGGAAATATGTCACAGTGCGCTGCTGATAGGCGTAGTACGATCCAATTATCAGCACAGCAATGTAAACAGCCACGTTGGCAGGAAAGAAAAAAAACAGCTGTCACAAAGCCTCTCTCTGTTTGAGCACACAAACTGAGACAGGCACAAATACACATACAAACACTACGCCGCACGGCAACACGGAAAAACACTAGAAAAATCTGTACTTTGTTTACTCGTGTAATGAATCTCAGTGAGTTCTGACACCTGCTGTTTTCTTGTTTTATTCTAAATTGCCAGCTTCACTCTATTAGTTACAACGTTGGACCTGCCTGGTGGCGTTCACCGCAGTAACTCTAAGAAAAATACATTTTGCACACTTATGCGATATGCATTTAAGGTCTCTGATTTTCTATCACAGTAAAAAAATTTCTGCGGAAACAAACAAAATGAGACTATGGCGTAAAACAAAATAAAAAACTAAATGAAGCGTAGCATCAGTTTTCAGTCTGCTTCATTGCTCTTGTATTGACTCTGTCTCATATGCCGGTGTTTATTTGCAGAACATCACAAATGTGAATCAAGGCTGCATCTGTGGAACAAACTATGTTTTAACAGAAGAGGCTCTAATGAGCGCCTGCAGCGGATAGTGACCTACCATTTTCTACACAAGAGGCTGCCTTCGCCTGCACACTGGACAGAGCTGCTCCGTTTTATACTCCGAGGTCGGTGAGAGCAGAAGTGACTGTGAACATGAACAACAATCAGAAAAAATACTGATTATTTTGTGTATATATTAACTAAACTCAGAGTTGATCAGATTACATTCCCATTTGGGTTTTGTGTTTGCTTGGAAGTCTGTTAAACATCATCATTAAAATGAATTGTCCTTATAAGACCCAGTCTTTATTTTTAGACTTCCAGCTCAGATTTATATATATATATATATTTTTTTTATCAAGTCTTTGTCAGACAATTACAATTTGAATCCATCGGCCGACTGGGCCTTTCTGTGTGGAGTTTGCATGTTCTCCCTCTGTCTGCCTGGGTTCTCTCTGGGTACTCCGTCTTCCTCCCACCGTCCAAAGACATGCTCGTCAGGTTCATTGGTCGTAGGTGTGAGTGTGAATGGTTGTCTGTCTCTCTGTATTAGCCCTGTGTTAGACTGGCGACCTGTCCAGGGTGTACCCTGCCTCTCACCCAGTGACAGCTGCGATAGGCTAGGATAATGAAGGAAAATGAGCCAAAATGGCAAATGAACAATTGTAAGATTTGTAAGATAATTTTGTCATATGCTAGAACTTTAGTAAGGCTAAAGAAAATACCCTAATGTACCCTAAAACTGCACTGGTTAGACAACAGTAGTGTCCTGTAAAAGTTGCCTCCACCTCCTGAGGAGACTGAGGTCTTGTGTGGTGTGCGAGGCACTACTCAAAATGATTTATGACAACATGGTTGCATCAGCCACCTTCTATTCAGCTATGGTCTGCTGGATTGGTGAAACCATATGAAGAGACAAGCAAAATCTGGAAAAACTGACAAAGAAGACCAAACTCCATCCTGGACTGTCTTCGAAATGAGACTGTTGGGACCTTATGTTCCTCTTTGAGTCAAAGACTGCTACACCCACAGTAAAAGAAGAAGTGCTAGTGGAGGTCCTTTGTCCCTGCAACGATCAGACTCTAACATCTTTAGAATTTGTTAGCACTGCTGCTGAGTTTCCTCCACAATGAAGGGACACAGAAGTCCTCTGGACAATATATCTGTCTATGTCTCAGGAAATTTATCTGTCATTTTATCATTTCATTCTGAGCAATATTTGTTTTTAAGAGCAATACTCCTATTGAAAATTGTCATTATTCATGATATACATGAATGTCCATATGTTTATTCGGCCTCCACCACTGCTTTGGTTGGTTACTCACCAAGCTAATGTAGCTAATTAGGTATCTAAGCTTGAGACAACGACTGTAAATATTTTCTTTCATTCATTCATTCATGTATTCATTATCTGTAACCGCTTGTCCTTAGAGAGTTGCTGAGTATCTAATTAGCGTAGCTACCTTTTGAATCTCCTGAGAATTTAGCTGCATTATGAGATAACAGATTTTCAGATACACACGTGCATCTGTTCAACTGGACACCATCTCCCCTACGGCTTAGTAGGGTTTAGTATGCCTGCTCGTAGCGGGGCAGTTTTTTCCTTTTCTCATCTTTCCGTAATGTCAGCAATGTTTAGGCAAGATGCTAACAAATACTGAAAAGTGTGTTTATTTCCACTAAGTCGTTCAAGGTATCTGAAGCTACGGCATAATAGTCTTTACACTTTCTTTTCGAACTGACACAAAAAATCATCTCTGAGAGATAAAGGAAAGTGACACTAAAATGTAGATGGTGTAAATCCACATTATAGCCGGAGCAGGGAATGGCTTGCGCTGCCTTTCCTGAAATACTGATGATCTCTAGAATGGACACCTTCTGCAGTGTTGCCATAAAAATGCTCCTTAGCAGGCAGAAAATGTTTGTCTGACTTGGCAGAATATAAACAGGGACAGGCAGCGGACTATTTTCACAGATGAGCCTCTGACTTAACTGTCATTTTGGTTTTTTCTCCGCTCCATTCACATAAATGAGCTGCCAGCTGGCACCTCTGCAGGCTGCCAGGGATGAGTATATATGACACACATATTTGCTGTATTGTAATTCTCTATTTGAATCATGTATGCTGCTTTCCCTGTAGGCCTATATATATATATATATATGCGTGTGTGTGTGCGTGTGTAAATATTTCTTTTCACCACTGCTGACTTTGCAAAGTATACGACCGGCACACATACCCAACATAATCTACTACCTGTTATCCCTCATTCAGCCCGTCCTATTCATCCTATTATAGGCATTCTATCCTTCCTAAGAGGCACTCAGGTGGCAGTGAGAATATGAAACTCTCCAAGAGGAGAATTGGATTAGCAACAGCTAGTGAAATATTAAAGTGAAACACTAGCTAAAAAGAAACATCAAACAACTGTGAGCCGGCTGGCAGACCGCGGCTCCTCTTTGGATTGTTAAGAGCATTAGTTTCAGTGATTGCGTTCCATTAGTGAGCGATTAGATAAAGATGGCATGTTTTCAAGAAAACATCAGTCTAGCAAAGACACGGGGAATATAACGCTAGAAGTTGAAAAAGAAAATTAAAAAGGTTTAATAATACGAAACTCAGAACAAACGTTGATTAAACACTCCTATTTGCTTTACATTTCACATGCGCTCAGACAAAGCCATATGTGCTGAGGAGCCTCGGAGGGCTAGCGCTGAGGAGAATCGGTGAGGAGAGACTCATAAATGAATAAATAAACATTTTGACACTGCTGACTTATTCATGCTGAGCTTTCAGATGCAGAAATACGCGATACGGTTCTCACATGCCAACCGAGAATCCTTAAAAGCCAAATGTGCAAATCAAATAGCTCCATGAAAAATGAATTCCCGTCTGTTTCTCCAAGAATAACGCTGAGGCCAAGGCCACCGTCTGATTAGGGAACATGCACATTACACCCAGCTTCATCTTTAACTTGTCTTTGGAACTAAAAGCAGGTCATTAAAGTTATTTATTAGAATAAATCAGCTGGCCTCAAATGTCTGTATCTATTATGGTAGACTGTACACAGTGCCTTTTCCCTGGAGCGTGCTCCAGCTAATTTAACGATCGCAGAACCAACCAAGACTTTTCAGACTCAATATGGTCTCGCTACAGACAACTAAAACAGGCATTGTTTATAATGTCATGCATTACACTTCAGTGGCTGAGAAAAAAATAAATTAGCCACATTAACATTAGCCTGAAGCATTCACATGCTAGTCCTGTTCTTTTTTTTTTTTTTTTTATGCGGGCTTAATCACAGTTGAACGATAACATTCTTATCGATAAGAACACGGAGAAGTAATGTTCATTCATTCATCTTGTGTAACCGCTTGTCCTGTGAAGGGTTGCCCTTGCTGCACGTTGCTGACTCCACATCTGGAGTTTCATCACAGAGATGGTCAGTTCAAGGACAGGCTAAAAAAAAATATCCAAACACTACAGTAATTTCATCATTATGTTATTGGGAGAACAACACGAAAACACAATAAACGGCTACAATTACAGGGGGAGAAGGGAGACAGAGAGAGACAGAGCCACAAAAGAGTGACGTGAGTGAAGCTGGAAGTCGGGGAAACGCTGTTCCACAAAGCAGCTGGTTCGCCTTAAAAACAAACAGACGTGCACAATGATGAAAACAATCGGAAAATAATTAAAAAACAAAAAACTCAGACTAAATTCCCATCTAGAAAAATGTTCGACGGGCAGTCAGCTCTAAAGGATTTGCTTTTAATTGCTGATGAAGAGGATACAGGTTCATGCAATGTTTTTGTCAGGCATGAACTGGGATTCTACATAGCATAGCATAGCTTAGCAAGAAATCAGACTATATATACTAAAATCTGTCACATACAACAGCCAGCAGCCATTTTTTCCCCCACTCAGACCCAGAAAGAAAGCACTAAATTTTACCAACACTGACGACTAGTTAAAAAGAGCCCATCATGAAAAAGTCCAGCAGTCAGCATTGTCCGATAATCAGAAGAGCGTGTTGCCGCTAATGTAAATGTTAAAGAAAGCCTTACAAAGCATTGTAGCGCTGGTTTAGGTTGGTTGCGGAAGGATAATTAATGGCGGGGCAAACAGGAGCAGCTCAGTGCTGGCCCTCTCGTTCTGCTCCATTAGAGGGAGAGAGCATCATTGGCCTAATGCGCCCAGGACCAGCTGCAGAAGAAGAAAGAGATGTCTGGAGTCCAAGTGGACGCACTAATGAGCTGCTTTTAAAGGCACAGCCCTGATACCGGCCAACAGGCTGAGACTCGAGGGAATAGCACACACGTAAACAGGCACACACACACACACACACACACACAAAAATGGCCAGCTTCTTACCCTACACTAAGGCTGTCTCCTCCGCTAATGAGAGGAGAAGAGGGAACAGAATGTGAGGAGACGGGAGGATAATTGAGTGAGTGGAGGGAAAAAAATACTTTGAGAAACAAAAAGCAAGAAAAATAAAAAGAGGGTAATGGCTGCTGGATGAGAACATGTGACAATGCTCTTCTTCCCACCTCCTCACCTCCCTGAAAAACATGACAGCGTGAAGGCACAGGGGGCTACATGACACCGCGATAGCCTGCACATTTGTCTCACCCTCCCCTGAGACTGACTGACTTATTATGCTGCCTCTGCTGCTGCTGATGGTGATGGTGATGATGGTGATGATGGGAGCATAAGACTGTTAGAAAAACCAAGGACACAAACACAACCTCCGACATGCGCTGACATACACAACCAACTGCACATTCAGGGGCAAAGCGTGCCATTGCACATAACATAGCGGTGACCTCCACGCTCTCAGTAATCCCTTTAAGCTGCTCTCGGTGGAAAACCCCAAATTTCTGCAGAGTTATAAAACGGGTCATTTGCCTTTTTTTTTCTGCAACTTTTCTGTATTAGTCTATATATTATTAAATGTGCTTTAGGTACAAAGCTTGTCCATGTAGCAGCGCTGTTCTTTGCGTCCACCGCTGATACCAGGCCAGGTATTATGTTAGCTCATTCTTTAGTTAACAGATCAAAGTGTGAACAAGTAGAGAGTTAAAAGCGTGCTAGAGTGCTGTGCTCGCTGGCTTCACATGTCTGTTCATTCCTGAATTAGTGGCTGATGGCACCGGCAGGTTTAACAGTAGCTAGCTCCACTGCCTCCTGCATCCATCTGTGGTTTCTTCTATTTTATTTAGTTTTCAACATTTCAGTTCTTCTGTATAAAAGAATGTACGGTGGCCAAGAGCTCATTGCACTCCATTTGACAGGTGCACTGCAAAAACTCACAACACCAGCAAACAAAAAAAAATGCCCTGCAAGATGTGCAAAGGGCACCAGAATTGTTCCCAGGACCCTATGAAGTGATGAACAGCCTGGGACTAGATGCACTTGTTGTTCAAAGATTTAAGACTTTTGGAGTGGGGTCGCAGGGGGGCTGAAGCCTATCCCGGCTGTCACTGGGCGAGAGGCGGGGTACACGCTGGACAGGTCTCCAGTCTATCGCAGGGCTAACACAGAAAGACAGAAAACTATTCACACTCACATGCACACCTACGGTCAATTTAGAATCACCAATTAACCTAATGAGCATGTCTTTGGACGGTGGGAGGAAGCCGGAGTACCCGGAGAGAACCCACGCAGACACAGGGAGAACATGCAAACTCCTCTGCTTATTATTATTATTATTTTAACAACTAATTTTGCAAAGGTATGCGAACATTTTGTTAGTTGTCTATCACATTAATAGTTAATATCAGACCTAAGAGATAAGCAAGTTTTGCTGACATGACTACTTATCACTTCGGTCAGACAAATCAGGTTTTACTTTGATTCTTATATTCATTCATTTCCAGGTAGAGGGAAGGAACGCTAGTCAGACGAAGCCGTCTATAACATTATGAAGGATTTGTGGCACAGAGATTAGAGAAAATAGCAGTGAAAATGGATCAATTATTCACTTCAATTCTACTCTATTCAAACTGACAAAAGCCTACGTGTATGATCTAATCATGAATTATTCCCAGTTTCGCCTATGCAGCCATTATATAAATTGAATATGAGCAACAGTAGCACTTTGTGGTGAAAATATGGGGCTCACGTTAGGCTTTATCAATATAAAATATTGTGTATCATAGTGAGATAACAAAACAAAATTCATGTCTGCAGTGTCTTATTTATCCACCTGAAATATGGAGCAGTGGATGGTAGCTCCTTCAGACACTGTCGTGGTTTCCTGGACACAAACCCACTGGACCATATTTCCATTCTTCTCTTTGCTGTAGTTTGCTGTAGTGGGCTGTGTTCGCTAGGCTACAACATGCATTTGCCCCAAATCCAGTCGCAGATACAACCAAATCGCTCAGAAACGAACTCGCCACATTACATAGAACAATAGTTTTTTTGTTTTTCAACTTGGGTTGCAATGCCACTGGTAACCACTAGATGGCAATGTAAGAAATATCTGACCCTTGGTGGTGGTGTCATTCAACTGCATCAAGGAACAAAGTGCACAAGCCAAAATCTGTATTCTTGTTTAGCTGCAGCAGCAAAGGAGATGATGGTGGACCATGCTTCTGACTCTGGAAAGATGGGCATGGTATTTGAAATACTGGAACTGCACACTGCTCATCCTGTTCTCCTGGTGTATATTCTGGTCAGGCGTTAAAAGCACCTGGAGATGTGTGGAAATGCATTGGAAAACGGAAAATTGTCGTGGTAATGTTTGTGGTCGTGAAATAGCAGTGTATAATATTCACTGACAAAACCAACTCTGAGATGATGGTGTGATAAATTATAATTCTGGACTTAAACATTGATATTGCATGGGAACACTTTAACAAAACAGTCTGTGTTTTCATGTGTCCACTTTATCACACCAAAACAAAAATCTGCTCATTAAAAAGCAGCACAGTACGGCTTTAGACAGCCACAACTAATTAGATCGTAATTATTTTCTTACAACACAAAGCACTCATAAAAATCTACCAATTGAAACTTGCAATTTTCCTTACGCTAAAGAACACGCTCGTCTCAATTAAAGCAAATCCCTGACGTGTCTGTCATTTCTCAGCGCGTTGATGCCACCTTCACTCATTCTCGCTGCTGTTATGACAGGCTGCCTTCTGTCTTGTCACAGTGATTTATTCATAGATGACTAGAGTCGTACCTCGGGACAGTTCAGTGACCTCGGATTTATGCCGTCATAGTTAGTGCAACACTGACCTAAGGGTAAATTCCACAGGAGTGCTAACTAATGCAAGGACTGGAACACAGTAATAAAGGTCAAGCGACATCGCTGTTGTGATGCGAGAGGAACAAAGAGCAGAGCCCTGAGGTAAACAGCCATGGTCTCAGTAGATGGCCCAGGCAGATGGCTCAAGTCAGAGGGGCTTAGATCGACTCAGGGTGTTGGAGGCTGACAAACTGTGACAGACCAGTGTCGGCGTCTTACCACAAGCTTGTTACGTTAGCTGCAACACCACGGATAAACATGAACGCTAAGAATTTAGTTCCCAGTTTAAGCAGGTAGGGTAATACTGTGCAGCAGCAAAAATGGCCTTATAGTGTCAGCTTTAACTGTGGCAACAACAGCAAATAAACTGTGAAGAACTGACTGACAAGTGTTTCTTCTAATAGTCTGACACTTCGCTTCTTTAGTTTGCTCCTGGCATGTTGAATTATCTCTAATTACACCATACTTGAACGCTGATCACATCATTAACTACAATAGCGTGGAGGAAACTAATGTTTAATTTTGTTTTTAGAAAATCACTGTCTTTTTAGATAAAGCAGCTTGTTCACTGAAACAACAGT
Organism: Chelon labrosus; assembly: GCF_963514085.1. Classification (NCBI taxonomy): domain Eukaryota; kingdom Metazoa; phylum Chordata; class Actinopteri; order Mugiliformes; family Mugilidae; genus Chelon; species Chelon labrosus. The sequence continues at coordinate 16,327,548 of NC_140358.1, forward strand.
GACTGAACAAGCATGAAGCCCCCAGCAGAGCCAGAGCTGTCACTTCTCATGGATAATATTTCGTCAGACAGCAAGTGGGAAACTTTGTAGGGCGTACGCCGTTACTGGTTCGATTTATTTTACTCCTGTTATCATCGCAACCTTCCTCCGCAACGGCTCCACGGGGAGTTTAACCGTAACAAACAAATTAAACTGAACACTGTACTGCGGCTGCCCTTGAGACTAATTAGAGTTAGATTAACTAACAGATCTAAATGTTCTAACCAGCTTGAAGATTTCTTATTTTTCAACTGAAAATACAGATAAGAGCATACCACTTCAGGCACATTTCTTGTGTCATGTCAACCAATTGTTAATGTCACGTGATCGGTGACTAGTCGATTTGTCAGTACAACCGATCACGTGACATTAACAATATGGACAAGAAGACACTGGGTCATTGCAGCAAACTAGCAGTGGTTCTTCAAGTGTGTAGAAATACTTCACTAAAGATTAAGCCCATTCTTCCGTGACATGCAGAATATGTAAGTTAGTCCTGAAATACACTGCCTGGACAAAAAAAAACAAAAACAACCTGGAATTTAACTAAGCAAATAGATACGAGCCTTCTATTGGATAATTACTGCATGGGTGATTATCTTTCAGCTGGCAACAAGTTATTTAACCCCAACTGATGCAATGAGTAGCTTCTCATTTCTTAAACAACCATGTCTAAAGACACATCCCGTGGTCGTGGAAAAGATGTTAGTCTGTTTAAGAAGGGTCATATCATTGACATGCATCAAGCAGAGAAAACAAGGAGATTGAAGAAACTACTAAAACTGGGTTAAGAACTGTCCAACGCATTATTAAAAACTGGAAGGATAGTGGGGAACCAGCGCATCAGGGTAAGAAGAGAGGCAGATGAAGTGATGCAACCATCATGCCTAGTGTCTACTGTACAAGCCTGTGGGGGCAGTGCTATGATCTTTGGTTGCTGCAGTTGCTCAGGTCTAGGTTCAGCAACATTATGTTGCCCAAAGAATGAGGTCAGCTGACTACCTGAATATACTGAATGAGCAGGTTATTCCATCAATGGATTTTTTTCTTCCCTGATGGCACGGGCATATTCCAAGATGACAGTGCCAGGATTCATGGGGCTCAAATTGTTAAAGAGTGGTTCAGGGAGCATGAGACATCATTTTCACACATGGATTGGCCACCACAGAGTCCAGACCTAGCTGAAAAATTAAATCAGTTTGGAAAAATGTCCAACTTTACAGCAAAAATTAACAGCCTTCTATAAACATGAGTTTGGGATTCTATGGCTAATTTCCTCATTCCTCGCAACTGTATGGGGGTAAACTAATAAATAACTCACCTGTTTAATTCTATTAAGGGATCCAACCTAAAGAGTGTGGCCAATCTGAGAGATGCATGGGTGCTATCACAAGCTTTATTTGTCACAGTCGGCCTGAAAAGAGTCCACCCATCTTTATATACAGTCAGTCATTAAAACAAGCTGGACAGCAGCAACAGTGGTGAAAACGTAATTGTAACTTCAGCGCTTTATTGATGTAAAATCAAACAGTGAAGACCGTTTGTGATCTGTCTATTTCCATTTTAATCCATCTGCAGCAGACTCCACTAACAGGTCGGCTGCACTCATTTTTCTCGAAGGTAACAGCAATTAGACGACTGAAGCTGTGACCTTGAAAAACCATTAATTTCTTCTATCTTGAGATAACAAGATAATTAAGCCAGGATCTCGAGATTAGAGGAGTAAAAAGGCGTGAGGAACAATGAAGTGCCGAGGTCACAGATACAGTATTTGGCTGAAACGAGGCTTGACTGTCTGCCGTTGTTGCTGCTACGGGCTTAATGATCAACTTTTCTCAAGAAACATCTTGGAAGGGAAAGAGCTGGATCATCAGTGTGTTATCTCACTGCTCATTTACCTAATTTAAGTCACAGTTCTGAAAAGTACTAATTTGTGATCTTAATGAGATACTAAAATGGTGATAACAAGAAAAAGTTTCACAACAGACAATAGACTTCGCTCTTTGGTCACTCTGATTTGTCGCTTTAGGGGGCTATGTTCTCAATAAAGGCCACTTGTGGAAGTACATTAGTTCATTTTCTCGCACTGTGGTGTTGCACGAGCTTTGTCAGACACCTACTGCCCGTTCGTCCCCTGACAGGAGTAATAACCTGACCGCCTGTTATTCTCACGAAACAGACGGGGTGCAAGAATGTTTTGTGTCGGTTCAAAAAGACCCTGAAATTGATCAGGGACCCAAGATCTCAGGAGCTCAGCGTTCTGTACTAACATGCCTGTGTTGTGCCCGTCTGTATAATATGCCGGCTGGAGACCCTGAGGCTATTTTTAGACTCATTCCCATGTCAATAGCACTCAAGTCCTTGATGTGCTTAGACAAAAGCGTATTCAAAGAACAACCCTGTATTGTCTGTCAGTGTGGACAGAATGGACTGAATCTTTCTTTCAAAAGGACGGTGCTTTAATCGCTCTAGTGCAGCACAACTGCTTCAACCTAAAGCAGACACAACGCCGCGTGATTGTTCCTCCCGGCTCGATTGGATTCGGCGAATAGCTGAAACCTAGTGGGAGACGCCGTGCTTCAACACAACACAAATGATTTTATGTCTCTTTAAAGGCTGTTTTTATGCCTTTAACACATACAATAAAGACTGGGCGTGGCGACAATACCCTGTAGGATTACAGGTGTCGACCATTCACAAGCAAAATCCCATAGAGGTATGCAGAGAGAGGGAAACAAATAACATTCAGTTTGTGGCGTGAAACTGTCCAGATAGCGGAACGTGTCCAGACGGAAACACATTGTAGTAACTTTTTAGCTTCCAGTGCGTGTTGTTGTTGTGACAAATTCCAAGTCTGTGAACCAAATTTCCCTCGCTCAGTTACACGGAATAATGAGGAGTGTAACTGAACACAACTGATTTGAATTGAAACGACGACAAACAAGAACATAAGTCGCAAAAAAGTGCTCTTTGTTATTTAGGACACGAACAAACTTTCTGTGCAGAGTTGTGCCCCTATGCCAGAAAGAAGGAAATACCTCTATTCATCCAGTGCAAATGTAATGTGGTAGAGTTATGCATGAACAATTTAACACTGAATATGAACTGGTGGTTGATGTAAGCCCATATTAAAAGTCCCACAGAATGAGATCTCCGCCTTGTCATTTAATAACATAAGGGCAAAATTTCCTTTGGAAGAGAGAGGAAAATATAAAATGGCTCTTTAAGGCACAGCATTATTTCAAATAAAAAAGAAGTAAAGACCAGCAAACCCTTAACGGTTAATATTTCTTACGCAGATGTTCTCCTATGCCTCAAGAGTGGAAAAAATGACTGTGTACGTCAGGCCTCAAATGATCAAAACAGTCAGTCAATATGTCATTAGCCAGTTCAGCTGGGTGTCATGTCAGTTCAGCCTGAGGTCAATGAGGATATTAACAGTCTTATTTCTCGCTCCGTTTTCATTGTTCAGCCACTCGTGAACCGTGAACCGCCGACACCGCACTGTGCAACACGCAGCCCTGAAACTGATGAGGAGGATGAGGTGGATCGACGCCCGTGTCCATAAATCTGAAGTGCAAATTTGAGCCATGATGGAGCCATTATCTTGCAGTGGGGCATCTGTCTGTGCATGCGTGCGCGCTGTATGCACTGTATATGTGTAAGCTGCAGCGCACTGTAAACCACAGGGATCAGAAGAGATCAAGGGGTTAATTGACTGTTAAGCCTCCATGCTGTTCGGATCAAAGTCTTTTAAGTCCCACGATCACAATCAGCATCTTCTCCACGCGAGCCGCTGCTGGATCCTCTCAGGCAAGGTCACCGCTGCCAGAAGTCGGGATTTGTTTGGATTTCTTGTGTCTTTCTTTTGTATGTACCTGTGTGACTCGCATTGTCGCTGCGTACGAAACAAAACTGCCATTGTGTGGTGCTTGAGTGCAGAGCAGCTCAGTCACAGCCGAGGCCGTGCTTTTTTTAATCCCAGGTTGTCATGGTGAAGCCCCGTGTAAATGTGAACAACATTTACTGGAAGACAAACATCCAAAATGTCTATGTCTGTGCATTCCTTTTAATGCATGCTCCACATTACTGGCAGGAAATTACAGCGCCGCTATTATGTTGTACACATATTGTAATTTTAATTATTTATTTATCATAATCCAAAAAGCGATGCTGAACTTAATTTAAAAAGTGCAAGCCGGTGCATGCTCTGACTGCGATGTTTAACTACTCTCAGCTCCGTCTGCGGCACATGCAGGAGAGTACGAATGAAAGCTAAGCAGACCGTGGTGCTGAGGCAAGCGGTGTCTTCGTGGTAAGTTGCTGACTAGTTTGTGAAATACATCGCTGCAAAGTAAGAAACCAATTGCTGTCTTTCCATATAACTGTCAGCAGAAGTTGAAGTAAAACTTTGAAATGGTCTTCAGTGCACCTCAGCCACGGTAGAGACCGTCCTTTTTTCTTTTTTTTTTTATCCTGGGTTGTCATGGTGAAGTAAATGTGAAAAATAAATAAATAAAATGAATGCGTGTTTCAGTGAAATGGTTTGGAGGAAATAAATCAGGCTGCATAATGTCAGGAAAAAAATAAAAAAAACATTAAAGTAAAGCTCGAGAATCCTCAAAGATAAAAGCAGAAGAATCCACAGCAGTCACCTTAGCAACCTACCAGAGAATAACACGTAACTAGTAATTATTCTTTCAAGTCAGCTTTCATGCTGCCCAAAGACAAAAACGAAAAAAATGCACTTACTGTAATGCATGCACCAATGGCCATCCAACAGTGATGGGTTCCTCTCACCTTCCTCTTCTACTTCTTCTTTCCACGAAGCTGAAACAGCTGATCATTTGTGCGAGTTAAATCTCAGAAATCTCTTTCTTTGCTGTTTTCAAATAACCCGGAAGGCCAGCCAGACACCCCAAAACGATACCTTGTTGTGGAAAGTTGGTCTAGAGGTGGTGATCACCATGTCTGGGCTTCAAACTCGCTCTTCAGAATCCAATGGGTGAAGTCATGGATGGTGCGTCCATCTCTTGGGAACTGATTATGTCAATCAATTCATTTGGCCGGGCTTTATGTGTCGACGGACAGAAAAGCAACAGCGACGTGGTCATAAACGTCTTCTGATCATGTGGATCTATATTAGATTACAACAAAATGTCTCTAAAATGTTGAAGGGGTATCGAAATTGCATGCAGAGGTCTTCTCCTCTGTATCAGTGGAAACACGGTCCGTAATGAAACCCAAATGGCATGTTATCAGACTCAGATTCTGATAAGAACTGGCCTCTTCTCAAATGAGCCTCAAAGAATAGAAGGAGGGTATGTTGATATCCTTCTGCCCTAAATATCCAGTGCCAGCTGGGTCCAGTTACAAAACAAACAGAAATAAATCACATTATTAATTCATTTTAATATAATTATATGCACTTAATTGTGTGTGCTTTTATTCGGACGCACTCAGCTTCAGCTCAGTGCCGCAGGTTTTCAAGCAAACATTCCCTCTACTCACTGTTTCCGTGTCTGAATGTGATATATTTAGTTTTCTCTTTTAATGAACTGTGGCAATACACTAGTGGGTCTAATTATACTTGACTAAATAACAGTATATATTACAATCGCTCTTCCAAATACTGACTGTAATTGAAGTCGGTGGAATGAATGAACAGGGGAGCTATTTATTTTACAGCCAACATACCTGCAAACTACAGTAAACAGGGGAATTCTGTATTTAACAGCCTTGCACTGTAAGAAGGAGCTTTATTGCACATTTTATGTGACTGTGTGCTGAACATCATAACCATCATGAAGCAAATATAACGATCTTCGTCCAAAATATCTTTTGGTTTTAAAATAATGCATGAACTTTCTTATACACCGATCAGCCACAACAACAGCGTACTGACAAGTGAAGTAAATATCACTGACCATCTTATGACAATTCAATGTTCTGCAGGGAAACTTTTGGACCCTTCATGTGGATGTTACTTAGACATGTACCACCACACTAGACCAGACCAGGCGCCCCCACACCATAGCAATGACACTCCTTGATGGCAGCAGCCAAAAACGATTTAGGAACAACTCTAAAAACATGAAAAACAGCACAAGGTGTTGATCTGGCCTCCAAATTCTCTAGATCCCAAACTGATCAAGTATCTGTGGGATGATCCAGAGAGGCCCCTCCCCTCAACCCATAGTACCCAAAAGCCCCCACTAACAACATCCTGTTGCCAGACACCACAGGACACCCTCAGAAGGTCCATGTCCATTCTCTGATGAGTCACAACTGTTTTGGAGGCACAAGGGAGACCTACATAATATTAGGAGGTCATAATGTTATGCCTGATCGGTATATGTTCCTCTCCAACACCAGTGTTCATCACCAACTGGATCTTACGTTCCTTACTGAACATTTTTGTAATTTTTTTACCTGTTTTGCATTGTTTCAGTATTCCAGGTTCAGTTCAGCAAATCATCTTACTAACATCTTTCAACTTGATGAAACTTGAGAGAACAGGTCATCGTTCTGCTTCATTTTCCGAGCAAACTTCACTTTTATAAGGAACCCAAAGTCAAGAGAAGTCCGCAGAGGCGACCTTGCCCTGCTGTTGGAAACCGTTCGACCAAAGCTGAACAAATTTAGCAGAGTCAGAAATGGTGTTAGTGGAAAAATGAGGAAACATCACAGCAGCTGTCAACACCGTGTCATCACAGAGCCGTACTGTGACAGAACTTACGAAAGCATAAATGATGAATGAAATGAAATCACAAAAGCAACTAAAAATGTCCTGAAATGTAATGACAATCAGCAGAAACACCCAAGGGCTCATGTTGGAAAAGAATTACTAAGAAACTACAGTTTTACTTTAATTCCCACGGTGTATGTCTCTACACCATGTTGAACATCCATACATGGATCTGGGCTAAAATCAGATAATTGGATAATGTCTGTTTCATTTTCTATTGTGTTTTAAGATCCTCATCCCCACGGACAATATTACACTTCAGTGGCTATGCACAGACTAACAGATGAGACACACACAAAACCTACTTGATGAGATTTATGAAAAAATCATAGTTTTAATTTAAAATGGACCATGTGTTGCCTGAAAGGAGAGACCGTCATGAGAGCAGCACAGTGCATTTGGCTACAGTCTCATGGCGTCTAATACTGCAATGCTAGGTCAACACTGAAATCAATTTATATCACGCCACTGATAAAAAAAAAAAAAAAAAGGAACCGTATGTATCTCTGCAACACAAGCAGTTTGATAAAACAGCAGTTCTTGACTCCGTGGGAATGAGAGCAAGCTCAAGATGTAGACTAGCTGGAGTGTTAGAGGCCATCTTCTTGTCCCCGAAGGTTGCCCCGGTATCCAGTAACATCTGTCGGTGATACCGACAGCAGCTGCAGATCATGCTGCTGGAAGTAATCCTGACTTTGCACTGAAGTCTTGTAGTTGTGCAGAGATGTGATGACTTAATCTCTCAGCTCCTATACCTGGCTCTGACTGCTAGATCAAACTTCAGCTTTACTTTCTTAACAAAGTTCATGTTGTCCTGCAGAGGTTTCAGGGATCTCTGGATGCTCCTCGTCGTGATCCTGTGCGGGCTTCATTTGGTCTGGATGGTCTGGATCTGTAGTCAGTCAGTGAATCTCTGCAGATGTGGCACGCTGACTACTGATTGTTCCGAACAGAAGAAGTTTCTCAGTGTGAAGACTGCAGCTCTCTGATCTCTATCCTGTAGCAAGGCCTCACGCAGAAGGTTTAATCCCAGGTTTGAAGGTGGTTCTCACTTTGGAAAGTTTCTCTTGCAAGTGGTCACTCAGGTGTTTGTTTTTCCCTACATCAGCTCTCCAGATAGTCTTCACAAGGGCTTTGGCTGCATGACAGGACAGGATTGTCAAAGACTTTACAAAAGACAGAAAAGCAGAGAGTTTTCACTGATAGAAAAGCCATTTCCTTTTTTTCGGTGAAGCTCAACACACAGCAAAGCAGTCAGTTATGGCTTCACTCACTTCTCTATTCACCCATGTGCAGAGCTGTAGTTTTCCCATTCTTTCTTCTGTAGCTATACTCACTCTGAGGGAGTTGTGAGTTTGGTCTGCAATAAAGCAATCCCAATTTCCTCGCTTGGCCCTGCACCCCTGTTTTGTGCACGGCCACGTAGTGTATAGTGTCCCATTATTTGGGCGAATGAGACTCAGAGATTTCAGACTCCCAGAATGCCATGAAAGCTGAGGCGGTGTAACATAGCACAGCTGGTCAAGAAGCTGATCAATGGAAATATCTTTACGAATATTCATGCAACCGAATAAAATAAAAATATCATCTTAGATTGATGTAGATTCATGAGTGACAGTATAATAATTTCCATGTTCCAACTGTGAAGCTTGAAAATATATGCAACTGCAAAACTGTCTGGTCTTTCCCCCTCATCTGATGTTCATGCAAATGTGCTCTTTTCAATAGACAGATTTCTCTTGTTCTTTCCTGCAAATGTGATTATGTCATTTAACTTCTGTGCTCGTCAGTCTGGCCCGCTCTGTAAAAACGCCACCCAAACGCTAGTTGCTGCTGTGTCTTTTTTGCTAGTCGGGTTAATTTTTGTTTCTACTTCCTGCTTCCACTTTCATCCAAGTCACACAAATGTTTCTTTATTGATCCAAAACAATTAATTTGAAAATTACAGAGGTTTGAGAAGCAGATGGAAATACTAAAGCGGAAACACGCTACTACCAAGCGGACCAGTCACAGCTCTTGCGGTCTGCGTCGCCGTAACACGTGGTCTCTGGGGAGGTGCAGGTCAGGCTATGGTGTTAGGGTCTTTGTATGGTCTGGGCTGACGCGTAGCTACGGCGCCAAATTGACACAGAAGTATAAACTGCACATTAAGGTCTGTCACGATTGGTCTTGATCACTTAAGTGCATGCGGATAAACTTATATGCAGGAGACCAGTATGCATTTGGAAAAAAAAAACAAAAAAAACAACACACCTGATATACACATCTTCAAACAGTGCTTTAAAGCCTTTAAAGCCGTATTCTGGGTTAAGTGCATCCCATAATTGCCCAGTGCCGCACACCAGTCTTGGACCTGTTGTACTGTTTTACAACAACCATTAGTCAAGAAGAAATTGAAGGTTATGACATGGCCAAACACTACATAGTTATATCAGAACCTCCTCAGATGGTAATCGCATGATATTGGGGAGGAGGTCTGATGGACATGATCACAATTTATCAAAGATTTAGAAAAATGTTACATTTCATTGTACATTATTTCCATTGTATCACTCCTCTCAGTGACTGAGTTCAGTTTCTTACTGGCATCTGTAAGAAGTGTGTTCCAGTGGGCTCTGATTCCATGTGCTTGTGATCTCAACATGCATCAGGGCACTGTGGCATTTCCCTGAAATAAGTAACACAACAGGCGCTTGGCTGGTCACAAATGCCTTGAAAGTGGGAACTGGGACAGACTTTGATTCTTCGTGTGTCTCAGGTGAGCCAGTTCTTGTCGGATCTGCTCTGCTAAATCATGTCCATTCACGTGTCAAATGGGGGCACAGGGGTGTGTTCTATTCAATAGCGGCTGTCATGCTCACAATAAAATGGGAAATGGATGGACTGATGTTACGGAGCCATTATATCCATCTAATTAGACCCACAGTGTATGATTCCATCTATCTGAAGCGTTTTAGTCATGACTCCGCTGTATCTCGTGCCTTAAATGATCACATCATATCATAATGGATGAGAATGAAACACCAATTTGGTTAAAAAGAAAGCCTGAAACAAGGCAACGGCGCACAGGATTGATGAGCTCTTTTAATCTTACATCGCCCGCAGGAACAGCCAGAGCACTGAGTTATAGCCCACCACTGTGAGGTGTGTAGAGTAGTGTATTGTTATTTTCTGGCTGCCTGGTGTCATTTGCCTGTGACTTCATCAAGGTAAACGCAGTGTGTAATTACGGTGTGCTGTGATGTGGTACTTCTCAGCAGATTTATCAATATATTTGACCTGACACCTTCAGATGGTCACAGAGGTTTAATGGAGTTGAATGAGGTTTTCATTAAACATAAAGCAGGTGTGGATGACAGAAATGATATTAATGACCTACTCTGAGTTATTGATCAGTTTTCTCTTATTGCCACAAGTGCTGTATGTAGTTCATGTGGATGATCAGAACTGCAATTTGTGGGTTAAAAGGACCTGACACGCCAAACAGACACCAAAGAACTACCAGCAACGAAGACTGGCTGTATTGACTGGGTCAAAAAGGTGCTCCTGAACACACCGCGAAGACCACAGCCAGTGACCAGCTGTCTGGTCCAGTCCTGTGTCTGTGTGAGAGGAAATAACTCTTCATAACAGAAGATGGCAGTAGTTTGTATTCAAAAGGGGAAATCGAGAGAGCAAGGTGGGTAGAAAAACTACAAACAGTTGTACACACTTCTCAGGAATAACTTTGATCCACTGATCTACAGGTTGCCCGCTCTGAATTCTCGATCATGTTGTAGTAAAAGTATTTGCATTCTTAAATGTTCAGATGATATGGTGAAGATGCTTCTATGTGTCGCCTCTTTGTTCTTTACCTACTTTTGCTGCTTCCTTTTCTCTTCTTGTGCAGTGGTCAGCTAAGTTAAACCATAAACTGTATAAAGATGAACGGCAGAACCGCTCCTCAGAAGTGAATCCAAAGCAAGTAGAGCGCCCCCTGGTGGCTGACTGCAGTATAGGTCATAAGCTCCACCCCCTCCATGTTAGTGGATGGGACATGGGCCAAACTAAAACACTAAAATAAACGACAAATAACTTTTTTTTTCAAGGATGGCCAAGGATTTTTAGGTAGTTAATATGCTGTTGATGCATGTTCAAGTGTCAATTTTTTTGATAAGTTTCGTTTTTGTTATTTGACACTATAACAAGAGCGTAATTCGTTCATTTTCTGTAACTGCTTGTCCTCTGGAGGGTCGCTCGGGGGTTGGAGCCTGTCCCAGCTGTCATTGGGCGAGAGGCGGGGTACATCCTGGACAGGTCACTAGTCTATCACAGGGCTAACACAGGTAGACAGACAACCATTCACACTCACATGCACACCTACGGCCAATTTAGAATCATCAATGAACCTAACGAGCATGTCTTTGGATTGTGGGAGGAAGCCGGAGCACCTGGAGAGAACCCATGCAGGCACAGGGAGCACATGCAAACTTCACACGGAAAGGCCCCAAATGGACTCGAACCCAGAACCACCTTTCCACCTCACCACTGTGCCGCCCACCCCCAATTCAACATCAACTAAAAAGCCATCATCAGAGGTCTGACTAGCGGCAGTGGAGTAGGACACACTTCCAAAACCAGGGTCACCGACCATGAATGACCAACTCCAGCACACTGATCACTGATTAGACTTATAACTTTATTAATGTCTCTATTATAAGTGAAACCACATAACTCATGCCATACCAAAAGGCTTGTAGATTGTATGACAATGGGTGTATATGGATGGAAAACCTTAACCTGAACTTCTGTTTCTGCAGTAGCACATCTGTATGTGTTACAGACAGTACGATGTGCATGTGAGTGCAAGATACCGGCACATTAGTAATCCAAAGGTCTGCCAGGAGTGAAGGACTGAGAGGGAATTACCATCTGTTAGTCCTCTGCCAACATCCAATGCAGTACTAACCGTCTTCCTCATGCATAATTACCCCCACACACACTCCATGAGGCCGATTCTTCTCCACGAGATTGCCTCAGTCGCTGCCTCAGCTCACTCCTAAAGCTCGATTTAGCAGCAGATTACAGAGCTACATTAACTCAGCCAAATGTCAGGAATTGCTTTCAAAATCAGACCCCAGGTCAGTGCAGAACTATTTCCCCTGCAGGATCCGCTCTGGATTTCCTTAAGGCTACACTAAGCTGTGCTGTGGGATGAATTACAATGGGCATATTGTGGGCAAATTTTAAACTGTCCTTAATCAGTTTCTTCACACCGATGACTTCTCTTTCATGTATTAAGTCTTTCTCCTCAATTGAATTTGCTGTAGTAAATACAAAATGTGCTCTAATGGGTTGTGATTTCTTGTGTACTTAAATCTGGGGAAATCAGCAGTCCTTTTCCATAACACAGGAGGTTACAGAAAGGTAAGACAGAAAGTTGATATCGAGAGTTGCGGTGCACACCCTGCTTAGACTGCCCTTTCATTCCAGTCACATAATGCTGCAAGCATGGCTGTCTGCAGGCTGAACATCCAACAGAACCACAATCTTGTGAAATAAAAATAAGCACATCCCATGGAAATTGCTGACTTTTCAGCACATAAAAAAAAAACAAAAAAAAACATGCAAATACTTGATCCTAATTGAAACAGTGCCCACAGATACAGGCGATATCCTCAAATGACATAAAACTGACATCTTGTTGTTACTCTTGGATGAGGTGCCAGAACCATGTCATCGAATCTGTCATATTTGATTGACATCTGGGATCTGCTGCTCTGTTTGCTATTGACCTGAGCGGTGTCATCTTGCCAACATCTGAAGAGCGCTCTGAGAAAGGGGTTTTGAATGCCGATGAGTCGGGTAAGGATTTTAAAGAGATCTGCAGCTTATTTGGACTAAACCATCAGAAGATCGCTTGATGCAAAAAGAAGTCTTTCAGAAGCCCAAGATTTCACCACAGGAGCTGTAGGTAAACCGGGCAATATCCAAAAAGCGTTTAAAAAAGGCAACTGGACTTATAGAGTTTTTGAGAAGACGTTTCACCACTCATCCGAGTAGCTTCTTCAGTTCTAGGGGACTGGTGGGAAGTTTAGGAAACTCTGTGGGTAACTAGTTTCCAATGGGTTTCTGATTGGAAACTCTGTGGGTAACCCATCAGAAACAGAGTTTCCTATTTAAACCCCAAACTTCCCACCAGTCCCATAGAACTGAAGAAGCTACTCGAATGAGTGGTGAAATGTCTTCTCAAAAACAAGTCCAGTTACCTTTTTCAAATGGTTTTTGGATATACCATGACCTGGATGACTGAGAACCTTCACAGACGTAAACCTGGCAACTGGTGTTGAAATGCATAAGCCTATAGTCAGAACAAGATGGTGCAAATATGATCTGAATGGGTGCTGTGTCTTAAAAAGAAAAATTACTGTTTGACATTGGATATAAAGACAACACCAAGACTTTAGCTACTGATCAGAAGCGGTTCAGAGTAGATGTCATTGGCTAGTTGGCAATTGTGCAAAGTGCCTACAAGATGTTATACGTGACATACATGCATCTGGCTGCATGGACATTTTTAGTCTGCAGAGATGCTGCTGCTGATGATGTTTTTCAATAAAGTATTTTCTGTACACCACTGCTTTTATCTACCGTTTCTATAAGAATCCAATTTCAGGCTCAATGGTACTTAACAGAGCCATACAAAGAGAGAGAAAGTGAAGAATTCTGCTGAAGATGAATGCGTAACTAAAGAGGATGCAAAGATACAGCAAGTTTTATCCGAGAGAGGAAGATGAAAAGATTAAGAGGTGGTTTAGTATGCACTTCCTGGGATGTATAAATGTCCCTGTTATTTATCGGAAGGTATGATGTCTTACTGTCTGCATTTTCTCGCTTCTTCTCTCACCATTTCTCCGTCCTTCAATTTCAAACGCCTTTCCTCCTATCTGCAGATCTTCATCCTTCATTTTATCCCTCACTGCCTCTAGCTTTAATTTTTGAGGCAGCCTAAGCATAAAAGACGGCATGCTCAGAGAACAAAACACAGCGCACTGTCAGAAAAAGTGAGCCTCAACATTTCACCTCTTGTCTGTCTCATTTACTTTTATTTCCCCTCCAGTTTCTCTCTCTAATCAAATGGCCCACCTGATTTTCGGGTCTTTTTTTGGAGGGGTGTCACACTGCAGGAGCTTTCATATTAACTAATTTCTTTTATCACTCGTCTCTCCTCTCCTCCTCTCCCCTCTCCAGAGTGTTGGGGTGTGATATATCATTCCCTGGGGAATTCAAGGAGGCAGTTTCCCTGTTAAGGCTGTAGATTCTCAAAGCGGTTGATATACTGACAGCCTGAGGAGATCCTCGGCTGCTATTTAGGAGTTCCTTTTTTGAGTGTCTGCTTGGACGTGTGGGTACATGCATTCAGAAAAACTGGTTATAAATGTCACACTTTCCATAACACAGGACTTCCAAAAATGAATTTGCACAGTAAAATGTCATGCACACATACATAACATGCTTATTGTGTTTGCTTTCTTCGTTGCTTTCTGTTTTTTCCTTGTTTTTGTGTCTCACACACACAGACATATGCAGGTATGAATAACTCATTAACTCAGCCATGCATCCCTGATTGATTGATACCAATAGATGGAGCACGAGGGAAAACAACCTTTCCTATATTCTCCGTTGCCAGTATCCCTCCCCTGCACGCACATGTCTCAATCTCGTTCTCTCTCTCAATCTTTCTCTCTCTCTCTTCCTCTCTCACACTGCCTCAGCATCTCGGAGCCACCGGCAGCATTAACGGTGAGGGAAGAGACTCTCTTTTCACACACAGCACAGAGAGGAGCCAGCACTGACTAGAAACACACACACACAAAAAACATACACACCCACACACATGCACTGGGAGAAAACGGGGGTTGGACTGAGACTCCAGCTGTAGCATGACCACTGGCTGCAGTCAGACATGTAGGAGGAGGAGGTGCTCTGCTCGCCGTTCCATGTCCGTTTCAGTCCTCTAAGCACCTCCCATCCCCCCCGAACGCTCGCTCCCTGGCTCTGCGGTTGCTGAGGGGCTGGCAGGAATGACCCGGGAGAGCGGGAGACACAAGGAGATGCGCTAGATGGGGCTGCCGGCTGGGAGGACTCTCTGATCCTTGATCCCTCCTCTTCTCCATGCTGACAGATAGACAGCAGAACTCTGATTTGCCCCACAGATGCGTGCCCATATAGGAGGGCATGGCTGTGTAGACCGAGGGTCTTCAACAAACACAGCTTGAGAGGAGGACCACCACGCAGGTAAGAGACAGAACAGCTGGTGATGCTCTGCTGGATTTCAATCTACACTGATTTGCGCAGATGTGAAGGAATCGGCTATGTGTTGTGCGAAATATAGATTACTTAATTTATATGACTCTCATCTGTGATTAACTACTGGTTTGATTATCTGCAGGCTCTCCTGCTTGTGTCTTGTTTGTGTGTGCCTGCTGTGCTGCCGTGCTGCATGGTCATTGATTAGAAGGGAGATGGGTCTGTGGATGAGCGCTGTGGCAGCATAATAATGGAATATGTCTCCTGGAGGACATGGTCTGATATCCATCAGACGTCTGGGGAATGTCAGTGGGAATGAATAGGGCACAGCAGGGAAAGAGGAAAAAAGAGAAGCGAGTCAGGAGAGTGACTGAAAGTCTATGGCATTTCATATAATTTATGTGAGTGCCATGTCCTGTGGGCTTGTGCTGTTTTGCAGGGGATGACCATTTGGCTTTGTTTTTCCTCACAGCTTCATTTGTAATTCATATATTCACCCCACATTTGGCCAGTTTTTCAATTAAAGTCTAAAGGCTGTATCTCACAGTGTGGCAAGGGAATCTGAAAATGCTTATACTGAAGAAACGTTGCAAAAATACCACGGACGACTTTGAAGAAATTCTGGAGTTGGAGAGCAGAAGCAGCCCACGAGTGTTAATATGGTGATCCACCAAGCCAAGAACGGGACAGGTTTGGGTAGGAGCCTGGGGACACGGTGGAAAAACATGATTTAGGCTACTGCACAATTAGACTGAATAGCTGTAGACTGGGAGCACACACGCTGGAGCTATGAGAGGTTCATAAAGAGGATGCAAATAAAAATGAACATTAGCAATCACGTTGCTCTGGATGAAATGTTTGTGTTGCCCCTGTAGTCAAGGAATAGGTTTACAACCCTACAATGGAGAACTTCTTCTCTCAAACCATCACTACTGCTCATTACAGGACTTTAAAACCGTTACAGTGCATTTCTTTTTTCGTGGATGTCAATGAACGGGGCAACAGCAGCAGCAGCGGCAGCAGCCCCAAAGTGTATTTCAGAGATTGGCTTTGGGTGAATGTGCTTATGCAGAGGTGCCTGTGGCTGAGAGAGAGATGAGCTGTCCAGGGCCGTTGCATGAAGCATACATCACTGAATGCAGGGCCGTGGACCCAGGAGGAATCAACAGAAAGAAATCCATTACTTAGATGACCAGGCTTCTCTGATCTCATCATGTGGCTGTGCAAGTTATGGAGGCTGGACAGAGGCGAATGGAGACAATGAGCGCGCTGAGGCAGGCCAGCAGTCAGACGAGAAGAGAGAGAGAGAGAGAGAGAGAGAGAGAGAGAGAGAGCACTCTCTTCAATGCCACGATTAATTCTAGAGGCAACATATGCCAGCAAAATATCAATATTTTCCATTATGCAGGGTGTTTTCAGAATACATGGTAGCTGATTTAAAAGCTGATTTTGAAAAGCTATGTTGCAACATCTATCTCGATGTCACCAAGCTTGTTGCTGGTTAGCCTGGTGGATGTTTTCAGGTTGGGTATGTGTTCTGTTGCAGACGGCGAGTGTGTAGGTTTATTCGTGCGAGTTCTTACGGTACCGAACACATGTAAAGAAGGATCGACGTTAAACGCTCCTGTATGCATACAGCCCATTACAACCCTGAAGTCATTTCTGCGATTTTGTGGTACGCTGTGCCTCCAGACGCCGCTGCTATTTTATCTTTTCTGTCAACTTTTGCTTAGTCATTAGAGAACAGAACAGCCCCAAGGTTGTGGGGTAGAATAAATTCACGCAACTTGTGCTGCAGCCTTTCCTTAAATGCAAAAAAATCACCGGCGTCTCATAGTATGACCCACTGAGAAGTCCTGTGCAACGGGGCTGCCGCTGACGAATACCCGGGCTGACACGCTTTCAATCAGTGTCAAACTGGCGAGGTCTGATGCACGTGTGAGAAGAACCAGTTGGCGCAGGCTGGCAGCAGAGGTACACAAAAGCACAGTATAAAAACACACAAAACCTGCAGGCCTATTATACAGTAGAGGGCATTTAAATAAGGGGAAACAACACGCGTTATTCCAGTCTCACTAACGCTTTACTCTGGTGGTTAAGCACAAGTGGCTAGCCCTGTTGCAAGACACGTGAGCACTCCCAGAGCTGCACATGAACAGGCACACTCACACCAACTGCTTTCCCCTGATGGAGTTGCTTTTGCACTGATTTCTCTATCCTTAGCTTGGCAAAAAGGTATTTTCAGCTTCCAGAGCTCTAGCAAGATCTAAAACACACAATGTGGAGTGAAAAGCTAGGACTGCTGATATTTTACTCTGATATTATTATCATCAAACTAACAGTGAACTGATCTTGCAAATAAGTACTGTCTGTGCAACTTAGGCTGGGTGTAGCTTATGTGCCTCTGTGCCACTGAACTCTATTTTTTTTATGTTTACTTGAATTACATGTTGCACGTCCAGTACAGTTCAGTTCTTCCAGAGTATAAACACTGAATCGCATATCTGTGCACACCAAGTGTCATTCCACCGAGAGCAAGGCTGCCGTCACGGAGTCATGTCTGTGTTCATGATCACGACGGATTTCACTGACACGGAGCAGCATGCTGTGGCTACACAGACAACAGCTGCCAGTAGAATTAGAACTGGCTGAATGCGTATCAGTCTCTTCAGAGTAGAACTATAACAATATGTTTGTATACTGCTGAATGAGCCTGCTCAGTGGCCACTTTATAACATATGTGTAATTTTATGCAATTTAACACAACAGCTCTGACATAAGTTCCATACCTTTAGAAAATCATGTTGAGATTTTGTTGACTATATCCGTAGAGGAACCCTTAGAAGTGCTCAGTGTGTTTCCACCATATGAGACAGGGTCTGAATTAAGGTGGTGGCGTCATGTACTTTCGTTTTGTTTTTCTTTGTGGCCTCTGCGGCAATAAGTGGTAATTGCGTTACCTGATATGGCGACACTCAACAGACATTTATTAAAATTAATAATCGTAAAGATTGCCAGTTTAATTTCTAGGGAAATTAAAAAAAAAGGTGGTTGTTGCATCGTCTTCTATATTAGCAATTTTTCTTGTGTCAGCAGACACTTCTCTTCCTGGGCCACAGACAAACAACAGAACCAGTTAAGAGCTGTTTCTGTTTTTTTGTCCACGCGGTTAAACTTTGAAATTATATACAGCGGTTGATCATGCCTTATAATAGAAGCTGAAATGTGTTTGTTACAGAGAGGATGGTTTGTTGTTTTTCAAACCTGACAGCTAAAGGCTGAATGCTAACACTGATCCAACAATCATATTTAGTTCCCATGGAAACCTTTAGTATTTCAAAAGGAAAGACAAAATAAGTAGCCGTCAGATAGATAGATAGATAGATAGATAGATAGATAGATAGATAGATAAATGCTCGCTCACTCGCTTTCTCTCTTGTTGTCACCCCTGACAACCAGCTGTTCCTGATGCTGTGTTCAAGGGGCAAGCTGAGGGCCGGTACTCGCATGCACACGAGACAGACAAAAAACAATAACCACGGTAAACTGGCGGCGTTGCTGGGGCAATAAATATGTGAGTAACAACATGCATATTAATCGGTCTTTTGTGCCAGCGCATTTCTGAGAATCAATCTAGTGCCGTGCTGAGGAGCAGTGCAGAGTGTAGCCGTTACTTAACTTGGCCAGGATCCCAAATTATCAACTGAGAAAAAGAAGACAGAAACGCTTGCAGCAAAATGAAAAAAAATAAAAAATCCCCACAGGATTGTATCATACAGTATGTGTCATCAGTGAGTGAGACGGTGTAGCTAGAATCTTTTCTACACAAGATTGTACGTTGACTTCAGCTGGAATTGACTCCTAGTCTACTAACAGCCTCTGACCATGACTCTAGACTTCCTAAGTGTGAAGTCTTAACAAAAGCTAAGCCCACAGCATCTTTACAACTCTGCAGACTTATTGGTTATTACTTGCAATCATTTTATTTTTTTGGTACAACATTTGCAAGATAAATGGTAGAGCAAAAGTGCCTGTACTGCTCAAAGTCTGTGACTTTCATTGTATAACTTGTATTTCAGCGAGGGAACACAATCTTCATTTTAAGATTTTCTAAGCAGGTATTAATTTTTATGGGTGTTCTCGGACACTAATTCTAATCCAGTGATCAAGTGTGTTTTATATATCTTTATACATCTTTAATGTTAGGAGACCTATTGAGTGATATTAGAAATAAACTGATAAATCCCAATGTTTTGTTGATACGTCCATCCACCCCAAGCTCCCCACTGCACTTGACATCAGTTTGTTTTCACTTTGCTCCCCGTAATTACTAAAACTGTTTCGTCTCTTGAACATACAGTAGCCCATATCATTTTGTGACACCATTTAAACGCCGGATGTCGCTCAACTGACAAGTTCAGTCTCCTGAAGCTGGTCTAAGTCTTGTTCTTTACCACTGACATCTCCCTGCTGTACTGATGTTGGAGCGATCATCTATATATTGTAGCGTTCCCCTTAAAATGTTCACATATAAAGTGGGAATTGACTGAATTAACATAAAAATTCAAGGAACAAAATCTCCCTAAGTGCAAAAGCCCTCAGGCCACTAAACACCCGTAGTAAAGGCACAGACATTTGCAGAAAACGCTCAGGGTCACGAATCATGTGGAGGCTGGGGGACATGTTTGGCGTGAATATTTGCATTCTCACACATAATAATTATATAAAGCACACTTTGCTCACAAACACACACATACACAAAATAAAAGCAAAGTCATTACCGCTAGGATCATATTGATGACTTTTGTTTTTTTTTTGTTTCACAGGGTACAAACATAGCCGAGGGCCATAAAGCTAATTACTTTATTAACTGTGGTTTTATGTCCCCTTCTCTTGTTACAATGATGCTCAAAAGACTGTTTCAAATATCTATTGCATTTCATGGCGGGTTATCACAAAACTCCCATCTAGTCGCACAGAAGTCTTTCTGCAGACGATGAAAACAAACGACTGCGGTGTTTTCCACAGGTTCGGGCTCTTTTTGTTTGTCGACAGCAAAAAAAACAAAAAAAAAACAAGGATTTTAAATGTGCTATAGCTTTGTCTGCTGTGAAACACTCACATACTGCAGGTGAGGACAGTTTTAGAAAAATAACATGGAGGCTGGCTGCACGCGGAGGGAAAAGTGGTGGGTAGAGATCAGGGAGATAAACTAAACTGAAGAGCCATCAGGAGATTTTATTGTGGCCCACACTCCCTGTCCACATGTACGCAGACCCAGAATGAACTAAATCTTTCAGTGCTGTAGGTCTCTCACCAAAGAAACAAGAGCCATATTTGAAAACAGATAGATATATTTACTTAATATTTCAACAGAATTTAATGGATTTCTCTTACTCACCCGCTCTCTTTCACTCTCCACCAACCTGATCTCCCACCTCTCTCTGTCTCTGGTCCTGGGGTGTTTTTTTCTTCCTCTTCGTGAAATCGGATTCATGTGACCTACAAATAAAGTAGAAATAGCTTAGGGACATGGCCAAACAAAATTAATTTCGTAAACCTTAAAATGGTTAGAGTTTTACCTTGAAGACTTGAATGGAAATGGGCTATAAGCCAAACGTTGAACCTTAACACAAAAGCTCCTTTAGAAATCAACAGCACGATGAAGATATTATCTAAGCCTTGAGGGCCCGGGCACACCAGACCAACATCAAGGAACTAGCGACAATCCAGGGCCAACTGTGGTGTTGCCTCACTTTCCTTTTGTCCTGGTGAAAAAGTTGAACACAAAGCAAGGAGTCTACAGCCAACAGGCCATCTGGCACGTATGTTCTGAGCCTGCATGAGTCGAAATAACTAATATTTCATTGGACCGCCTTTAGCTTTGATTACAGCACGCATTTGCTGTGGCATTGTTTCCATAAGCTTCTGCAACGTCACAAGATTTATTTCCATCCAGTGTTGCATTCATTTTTCACCAAGATCTTGTATTGATGATGGGAGAGTCTGACCACTGACCAAAGCCTTCTCCAGCACATCCCAAAGATTCTCAATGGGGTAAAGGTCTGGACTCTGTGGTGGCCAATCCATGCGTGAAAATGACTCTTTCACAATTTCAGCCCGATGAATCTTGGCATAATGTTGCTGAACCTAGACCTGACCAACTGCAGCAACCCCAGATCATAGCACTGCCCCCACAGGCTTGTACAGTAGGCACTAGGCATGATGGTTGCATCACTTCATCTGCCTCTCTTCTTACACTGATGCGATGGTTCTCCACTATCCTTACAGTTTTTAATAATGCGTTGGACAGTTCTTAACACAATTTTAGTAGTTTCTTCAATCTCCTTAGATGTTTTCTCTGCTTGATGAATGCCAATGATTTGACCCTTCTCAAACTGACCTCAGTGTCTTTAGACATGGTTGTTTAAGGAATGAGAAGCTACTCATTGCATCAGTTGGGGTTAAATAACTTGTTGTCAGCTGAAAGATAATCACCCATGCAGTAATTATCAAATAGGAGGCTTGTACCTATTTGCTTAGTTAAATCCAGGTGGTGACTTTTTTTTTGGCCAGGCAGTGTATTTGTCATTCAAAAGGAGAAACCAAAAGAGCTGCAATTAGAAGCGGAAGCTAAGAAAAGCTGTTGCCAGGGCTCATCGCTCCATGTTTTTGAAAGTATCTGGGATGTCCAGGTGGGACGAAGATGAAAAACAAAAAGAACCTAGTGTGTGCCCACTTGACGTCACCTCCTTTTATTTCCTCTGCACTGTGTTGCTAAGTTGAACGGCCTATCAGAGAGCTCTCTCTCACCAACGGGTCCCGCTGCAGATCCAACACGCTCAATCGAGCAAAAAGGCGCTGAGAGGGGCCAAACTGTGCCGTAGCACACTGCAAAATCCAAGGCCACAGATGCTCACCGACGCTGGCCAGCACAGCGGCTTTATGTCACTGCCCCGATATTGACGACTGACACTGGGATCCTTTCAAACTTTTGTCTGTTACTATTTCCATCTCCTTCATTATCCAAATACTCACATACATTTAGTGCAATCAAGATAAAGGGGCCAGCATCTGTCTTCGTTAAGTTGAAAGTGAATATGAAAATGAACGGTTCGATCAAACATTTTGTCTTAAGCAAGTCAGAGTAACAGACGGAGAAGGCAGTCAAGATGTGCGTGAGGATGTGGTGTTAAATATGATGGATGATCTTTATTTCTTTCCCCTGCAGAGGAGAAAACAGTCTCGCAGAAATATTGTAAAGTAGACTGTGACTGTGCATTTCAAGTATTTTGAGACAAGATTTAGAAACTAGCATGAATGCGTGAATAGCTTTGCGCAGTCGTCCAGCATTCACATTCTAGCCTCACTTCGGGCGCGGCTCAAGGCTTAAGGAGCCTCTTCTGGCATTTTAATTGTCTCACAGGTGGAAGCTGTGAGGACGCAGTTACTAATAATGATCATCACCGAATGTGGGGCATTTGCTAACAAGCTGTCAGAGACAAAACTGCATCACTCTTAAAGCAGATATGGCTCTGTGAAGTGCAACCACCACATCAGCAGAGAGTGCAGCTCTTTCGAGCTGCTCCAGATCACAGCCTCGCTGCTCGACTCACATTCGCCTCTTCTTGTACGTTTTTGCAAGTTTGGAACAAAACTTGGTTCGTAAGATGCAGATCTGTGTTCAGGAGATCAAACAGATACAGTGTCTGTTATATAAACAACAACAAGCACGAGGAGAGGAGTCTCACAGCTGATAGTTCTATTTTTGACACTGCAACCCCTCGCTTATAGACGACAGTGTACCATTTAGCGTATGTAAATTAAACGCTTGACACTGTGTACAGACAGCAGTCAGTCTCAGGTTTTGAATATTTTTTTTCCCATCCCCAGACGGCTTTTCATTGATTTTAGAGCAGAACTATTGAGCAAGGTGTCACATCACTTTATATCGTTGTCCGAAAATGGATGATACGGTAACTGTGCAGGCATGTGAAAGGAAAGGGCCCACGGAGGATAGTACCGTTTTTCTTTGCTATGCAATTGTGAGGTAGCAACTTGGACTGTGCAGCTTCGAAACCTTTTTGGCTTTTGATGTCTTAAAAAAATGCAGTCTGTAGTCTGTGTGTGATTTTTTTATCTGGTTTCACAGAAAAAACTGTAAACTACTCAATGGTAACGTGCTACTTGCAACACTGACGCTTCAGTATTAATAATTTTTATGAACTTGCATGAACTCATTAGGGAAACTTGTGGAAATTAATACATCTGCTTTATCAGTTCTGCACTAAATCTTAGCTTTTTTTTTTTTTTTTAATGTTCAGAGGTAATTCAACTGTATGATCATTTTAGAGGATGTAGTTTGTGGTGCTCTTAAACCGGATTGAATTAAACACTGAAGTGTTTCTCTTTTTCAGCCCACTCAGTAAAATGGGGTTGTCAAAATAATAGAAACGTGCGTCGGTACCGCGCAATACAATTCAATAGCACTACAAACCATGGCCTCCAAAATGAAAACACAGTTGAATCCTTGAGCTCTCCCAGTTGTTTTTAACAAATACTGAACACTATAACCTTCATGAAACGATGAAGATTTAGTGCAGGACTGTTATAATGGGATGCATATGTTTTTTAGGATAGGATTTTTTCTCTCAGGATGTTTACAAGTATTTTTACATTGTTGCATTGGTACTTAAGTACATTAATGTATCTGAATAATAATAATAATAAAAAAAAAAACATAAAAAAGGTAAACAGACAGAAAAAGAAACCGAACTATCCGCTCACAACTCGGCTTCCCACTGGAGACAATGAGAAAATTTCAAAAGAAAAAATATGTTTTCCATTTTCCAAATCAAAGAAGTTAAGTTAGCACATGATTCTGCATCACACTGCAAAACTGCACTTGATTAATGGGAGCCTGGGCTTAAAGTATTACTGCTGCATATTTGAGTACAACCCAACAGGACTGCAGCCAGACCTACACGATTCTTGTTTGAAGATGAATTGCTTTCAATTGTGTTTCTTGTTTTGTTTTGTTACAGTAAATGTTTTACACTGCTTTGTAAGGCATTTGACCCCAACTGTGCTGAGATTATATTCCGACACTGAACTGTTCTTTGCACAGAAATAAGCTGATAAAAACAGTCTGGGGTGCATTAATAGATAGAGGAGGGTGATGTAGAGTCAAAGCACTAATGTTAACCCCTGTTTTAGGTTATAGATCTCTGTTTCACTGTCCCCACACTCACACTGGCACTTTCATAAAAAGTAATTAAAATAAAACTAACTGAGACAGCATCGATGATAATTAGATTTACATCCGGTATTGCTGTAATTAGTTCCAAATGAAATGATTAGAATTGGCTTCATTCGATACCTGGCTCACTGTGTCCTCTCTACATTTTTCTAACCGACGAAACAATTATATTCATTACGCTCGCACAATAAGACAAAACCAGCATCGTTTAAATAGTGCCAACATTTCCACTACGCTGTAGTCTCAAAAGAAAGCGGCTAATGAGTAGTCTCTCATGGTACATGTGATTTGTTGGAGTAAATCAGTCGGAGGATTCATCTCAATCTTCGGTTAGCGTCTCTCTGTTGAGATTTGGGAGGTTCTTTGATGTGCGTGCTACTCCCTCTCTGAAGCAGCGCAAACCAAAGATAAAATCTTTCCTCATAATACGGGGCTTCACTTCAAAGATGTGAAAATGAAACGCTTCGACTTGCCGTCAGTGCGTGCAAAGGTGCGTGTTTGTGGGTGTCCTGTTGAGTTTTGCGTGTGGAAATTACGCGATTACACTTGAAGGAACGCGTCCGATTAAAAGACAAAACTATAATGTGTTTTTACTGTGACCTCTTTAGTAGAGTGTGAGGACACTTGACAGCCTATGATGCTGTTTATGGGTTTACAGGTACTGTGTACATATACGAGTCAACCAAAATCCATTCCTGCCAACAAAACCCGAAGATGCTGTGTGAGCTTATAGACTATGTTGACGATCAAACTGTGTGAATGCACAATTGACAGACACTGTAAACCTGTAGTAAACACAGTGTCACACCATCGCTTGCTAAACGGTTTGCATGCCAATTCAGGTCAAGGAGCGAAAAAGAAAAACTGCTTGGCAAGTCGATCCGATCTCCGATTCTGGTCATTATTTGTCTTCATTTGTCTTGGGTACAAGTGGCTCTCCCTCGCTTGAGAAAAAGGACCAACACAACATTAGGAAGGTGGTCATAATGTTATGCTATAATCAATACAAATACCATATTACCAATATATTATCCAGTCAGGTTGTGGTGAAAAAGTAGTTTAGTTTTAAATGGATGAATTGCTACATAAACAAACTGCACCAAAGTCACTAGGAGGTGGTCGGGGTCGATAGTGGGTATATCAAGCACACAGCCGTGACAACAAATACTTGGCTTTAATGTCGGTAAACACACACTGTGCCTCAAGTCACTATGAATATTTTGTTCATAAACCCACACTATAATCCTTTCCTTACATTGCCAGTGACTACAAAAACTTGTAGCTAGAAGAGGATATTGTAATAAAGAATTGCATATTTTGATAGAAAAACAGATCCGGATTTTAACATTTCACAGATGCCTGCAGTATCAACTTTTTTGCAGCTTTGGTAAATACATAAATGCAAAATTTTCTTTATTATTTTAAAAGAAACCGTGATCCAACTGTTCCAAATTGGTTGTAAAAAGATACTCTAGGAATTCCTGGAACCTATTATCTAAAAAAGTGCCTCCATCAGTTGTTGAAAAAGACAAAGTACTTTCTTTACATTCATATGCATTAATACGTTGTACATTAAGGTGCAGTAAATGTGAAGATGTGGATTTAATATTCTTTCTAACTCAGTCAAGGCAGATGGTATGATTCCCCTGCAGATTAGAATGCTTCCTTGCATAAAGCCCTGCTAGATTCTGCTGTAAACACAATGCATCTATGTACAAACAAGCTACGCCTCGGACAAAAAGCTCAGATTTGTAGTCGGAAGCCACTGTGTCAGACTGCGTTTGAATGAGACTGATTTTTGGTGCAAATGAATTGTTCTGAAACAACACACAGGCGGGGTTTATTTTCATCCGCAGACAGTTTTCGGGGGTTGTAGCTTTCAGCCCACGGGTCTGTTAGCATGCGCGCTGCAGCACGTAGTATGGTGCTGTGTGTGCGCGTGCACCTGTGCACGAGTACACACGGCTAGAGCAGCCCATAAGGAGTTATTACTGTAAGAGAGACTCTTCCCAATCCCCCTCGTGCACGTACAGATACGCACACGCACTCAGACTCGCACAAAAGCCTCGCCGACACCGTGATTGTGTGGGGGTACATTCATTCTCTTCAGAGAAGACTAATTTAAATTGTTAATGGACTCAGACTCTTTGAGGAAAATAGAGATGTGGCTTTACTGAATGCTTATAAGCGTCCATGCCTCCCACATCTAAATCTGTACAACCCCCGGGGGAGGAACGCAGCCCAATATGAACATTTAATGTAATTAGACATACTAAATGTGGTATTTATGCAGAACATGTCCTCAGATAAATAGCACTCTGTCATGCATGAGTGACTGATGTAAGGTGAAACATCTAACTGTCTAGCTATATACCGTTTATGCGTCACAGAATTGATGCTGGACTATATGAATAAAAATCTTCTCTTTTGCGTTTTCTGTAAATTAACTACTATTATATTGCAAAGCAGAGAAAGAAGCTGCAGAAAAGCAAATTATTATAAGCACATGCACTAAGCAATACAACATCAATGGTGAGCATTAAGCCAGAGAAACTTCTTTGTATGTATTAACATGCTAACGTTGTATCAAAACCGTAATAGCTTTTCACATCCAGCAATCTATACATGCATGCATTTTCTATTCTGTATTCATAAATATAGTTTCCTTCATCCCAGAAAGCTCAAAGATCTTCTGAGGCCTTTTAATATGCTAATAAACTTATATTTACATTCAGTGTTCGCGCCAAGACGTCTTGTGTATATCCTTGAAGTCTGGCAGTCGTGTTGTATCCCTGCGTCTCCTCGTGAAACTGTTGCAAAGCTGAAGGTTTTGACATCTACATTGCCGAAGGAGCGCTTTACATTTTACTTCAAGTCAAGTCTTACAACAGCGGCCCGGGTAACAAATGAACACCGAGACATGTTATGCTAGCAGTTCACTTGCTGTTTATGTAGGCCATTAAAATAAACATTTGCTTATGTCCTTCCAGTGTGAGTGATGACGCACAAAATCCACTGCCACTGAATCCACCTCATTAAATGCAAGAATATTTTCTGAAGTTAGGACTCTGTTATAGTCCGATAAAGAGTCAGTTTTGTGAGTGCCTTCCACAAAGTTTTCTTCACAGAAGTTTCTTACACTAAAATCTGTTTGTAAAATAACTTCTTCATCAGACTACTAAGTGTACCAGCCCTGTATTAAAGCTACAGTGTGTAGCAATGGTCTCCCCCTTCTGGCAGTGAGAGTAATTACACAAACACTGGTAAGACCTACCTATGACGCAAAATATACCTACAGTCTGCAGTCCTTTGGTCCCACTTCTTCTATGAGCGCTCTCAAACAAGTAAAGCTTGCCCACTTTTGTTGATGCTTTGTTTCTTAGCCTGTATTCCTTCCTCTGAACACAAGTTTTGTTTTTATTTTTCTCATCTCATCTCTTTTTCTCTTTTTTTTCTTGGTTACCTTCTAGGTTCCATTTCATATTTCCTCACGTCAACGGACGGCGAATTCCCAGGACATTCATAACATTCGTACCTTGTTTTCTTTGCCATAGGCTCTTCCACACTCCCAGTTCCTTTAAGTCTATTCTGTCTCTTTCAGTACGGTTGCTACCCCCGTTCAGCTCCGGGTAACTGTTCATTGCTGGTAGGCGTAAAAATGCATTCCTTTCTCCAAATTGCACTGCCGGTGTGCCAGCATGGAAGTGTTGCAGCAGACACGAGATTTAAAACATGGGTGTACTGAAAAAGACATTGAAATTTACCAGTCGCTGATTAGTTTAATCAGCATTGTGTGAACACACTGATTACTTGGCGAGGACTTGAATGTAACAGACATTCATTTATATGTAAGAGTCTTGCACTAGTGCTTTAACTTACATAAACATCTATTATGGCGCAAGAAGAAGACAGTGGATTTTAATGGCCTGTATTAGCAGAAGGAATTAAACACCAAAAAGGAGGCATCAGTGCTAACCACCTCGCTACTGTGCCGCCGTTACGGTGGCCTTTTTTAAAAGAATATATTTCAGTCAGTAGGTAGATATTAGGCCTCAAATAGAGGTATTTTTTGGGGGTGGTTCTGGCTGGAGTGGTGAACAAACCGTTCTTGGGTTCTCAGACAGATCCAGCCCATCTGCTAGTACTTCTCAACCAAATATGGTCCCTTTTGGCGTCAGAAAAGCCACGATGTCAACATCCAGATGGTTAATTATCCAGAACAGTAGCCCAAAAACCAATGGATGACGTCACCGTGTTTCACTGCCACTGCAGCTATATCAGTCTTTTATATACAATCTAAACCCAAGCCACAATAATAACTAACAAATCATCACTCTGTACTATTTGTGAGGACATTTGGCATCAAACATTGCACAGTAAATAAACCTGAAACACGCACACACACTATGGCTCTGAGTGAGTCATGCAAGAATCAGGATCATTCTCCACTGATAGCTTCTACCTCCTGACATTAGCCGATGGTGACTGCCTGGCTGGACATCGTTTATGTTGATTAATACAAACAGAATCCCCATCGATCCCGTCCAGAAATGTTGCAGTCTCTAACTGGTCGCGGTTTGAGCGGCTGTGGGGCCACTGCCGAGATGAAGCTCTCGTCTGGTTAATTAATGGTCTGCAGGTAAAATGTGGGCGGCCCTGACTTCAGCCGAGCAGTAGAGTACATTCTCTGCCTGTAATGAAGGGCACTCAGACCACCAGCCAGATGACTACAGCCATGATTAAAAGTCTAAAAGAGTTTCCTCTAACTAAAGCAGATTCATCACAGATTTGTTACTGAAACGTCGTGCAGCAGCAGCAGCAGCAGACTCCTCCACCGCTCGACTTGCTTTCTGCGCATCTGTATTCGGAGAGCAAACGGAGGAAACAACAAAACGTAAAGTAAAGGCCACGTTTGCTTATGATCTCAGCGTTGATGATAAAGTATCTTTCTGTGAGGGGTGCAGCATTGATGAATTATGCCTTGCCCAGCATATTTTCCTTCAGTAACTCCAAGGTGAAAAGTCTGGGTTTAGACAAATCCTTTGCTAATGGCCTGTCATTCCTCGTGGGAAAACAGTAAAGATGGGCTCCGTGAAATTATAATTCACCATGCATGTGCTCCAAACAAACGAATACGCTGACAACACACAGCACAACAAATATAGAAGATGAGTAATGCATTTACTAATGAAAGGGAAAAGTCAAAGTAAGACAATATTCATGTGGTCGTCTGTTGGGATGTATGCATATCGAGCCTCGATTTGAATGAGTAAACCGTAATCAGTTTTTAGAGTTTACTGAAGCAGTACACAGGCGGATGTTGCATCTAATTTTGCCGGTTTCATCCAGCAGTGTTGCACAATCACAACCGCTGATCTGTAAGTCTTTTTCCAGGCAACAAAATGGGAACAATTATGCAGTCTGAAAGGAAATGAAGACAGAAGGAGTGGCAGCAACGTAAAATCGTGTCATTTTTTAAACAATTACTAATGAATACGCCTTCAGTCGAGACTAGACTGCATCTCAAGGCGATAACTGCCTTTGGTCCCATATTTCTAACTGTAAGTTTCCCCATTTTGCGGTGTGATGAATATAGTACGTCTCGCTGTCACATAAAGCTTTGCGTCAGCTTGGCAGTAGTTTGTCATTTTTGTCACGGCCTTTGCTTCAATCAGCATCTGATTATATAGTTTTCATAGGCTTTTGTTTCTGCCAGCCAGCTTAGAAAGTGAATATGTTAATTTCACCCCAGTTTGTCTCAGAGTTTTGCCGTCTCTCTCTCTCCCTCTGTTGGCAGCGTTTGGTTGAATTTGGCTGGGGCATCCTTTTCTAACATAAGCATGAATGCAACTAAAGACATACAGTCTGTGAAATCCATAAACTAACCTAATGGTCGTCTTGGTCTGGAAATTCTGCCAACAAACCGTTTACTAAATGATATCAACAGTCTGGCTGAATTGATGGCATTAATTTTACCGTGCAAAGAATAAACAAATAAAAATGACCAAATTCTTCTGTAGTTTAGCAATAATTAATAATACTATTTCACCACAAGACACATCTTCTGCAGCAGATAGTCAATACCTGTCATCAGTGACTCTCATTCTCCTTGTTTTCTGACCATTTTAAAGATTTTATGTCCATGTTGGTTTAAAAGCTGACATTTATAATGCTTTGAAAGTTCGACTCCCTGCAGCGATCTCACCGCAAGGTCTATTTAGTAGCTGTGCTACAGCTTTCAGTACGCATCAGCGACAGCTCAGTGACGTCTGGAAGAATTCGTCTGATGAAGATCATGTGATACGATCTGACTGAGATACTTAAAAGTGCGTGTGTTCTGCTATACACCTGGCTGCGAGACATAATAAATGTCACCTTGGAGCCAGCCAACGTTCAAGCTGAAGTTGTAGATAACACTCGTGTGACTCATCGCTGTGCCCCGTTAGAGGAAATGTGGAACTGGAAAAAATAATTTCCAATTTAGAGAAAGCAACCACAACATTAGACAGGAAACATCTTGTAATGGTGGGAGGACAACGCTGAGAAAGGTCTAAATATAACCCTGCTGTCCATCTGGTGTTGTGATAGAATTTCAACAGGCACATTTAACTTCACGTCTCAGATCATGGAACAAGCGAACAAACGTAACAAGCTCGTAGTGGCGCAAGAAACAACATATTGATCTGGAATGACGTGGCACTGTTGCACCTTAATAATTGCACATTGTTGTCAGTTTTTAAATGCAATCTACTGAATGTCATTTATTATGCAGCATTTACGTCAATTTGTTCACGTTCTGTATTTAATATGCGGTAATCGGATGTAAAAACTATCCAGAATTTGTGGACAACTTTATATACATCCCTGGCAATTTGAGGATTTGAGGATTTGAACATGTGGCCCGTCTCCCTCTCTCTTGCCAAATGTCTCACCGTGCAAAGGTGCTGCTCCCAGCTAAAAGCTGTAATCTCTCTCACACCTGGCCAGCGTGGCCGGGGCCAATAACTGCGTGACTCTCAGTCATCAGTCTGGAAGACAGTAAATCAGTCTGGGCCCCTGCAGGAGCCCCGGAGCAGTGCTACACGTCACATTGGGCGCTTTATTGCCGATACGTTCCTGCAGGCTTTTGAGAGATATGCTTGCCTTGTGAAGTGCATCCATAAGGACTGGATGTATTCTCAAGTCCAAAACATAATTGTGATCATTTATGATGCAGGAACAGATAACAAGGATACCTTCCATCCAGAGAGACGCTTTCAGTTTTTCTGAAAAGGCTGCGTGATTACTTTGAATGCCGCGCCTCTGGTAGTCTTTTGTCAGAGCATGAGGGAGAAACTGACACACAGCCCTTGTGTTTCTATCGGTGCTGGATCCTGGTGCGTATTTGTTATCTGTTGGTGCCAATGCTAGGGTGTGTGTGTGTGTGCATGCGTTAAGTGGATTTCTTACTGAGCCGGATGCTGGAGCCGGTATGACAAAAGCTTATGGGTTCAGACAGACAGATGTTCCTCTTCAGATAATGATCTCAGCATAGAACATGGCTGCGAGAACAAAGCTGCCTCCTGTGATTATGCTCCCTCTACTGCCTGAACCTGGGGAATACTTTGTGCACCGTACAGTCGAGACCCCAGCTGATTGGAATCGTACAGAGTTAAATGATTAATGCATTTATGACAGTTTCTATTTTTATATCTACCACAGTTTCTGTTTGAAGCTGATGGAAAAAAAAAATCTGCGCGCACTCACCAAGATATTTGCCTTGATTTTGCGAGTTTCAAAGCCCACTGAGATAAGAGAGTGGGGAATCTGGCAGCTGGAAGAGTGGAGGCTGTCTTTGAAAAGGAGAAACTTCACAGGCACATTTAATCTCCACCTTCTTAGCTAAATCGTCCCAAGCAGCTGGGAGAGGAGGACCCAAGCAGGTGATTACCAAAAAGCAGGGGCGATGATGCGACTGAGTCACACAAAGGAGACAAAGCTCGGCTGTCCTGAAATGTGACAGAAGTGACATCAGTTTGGAAAGGCACATTCGCACAAACGAACGCCACAAAGTGACACCGAGTGTTTAGCATTCATCACGCTTTGACTGACAGCTTCGGGGCCTGTTTAAGTGAGGGCTCCTTTTCTGATAACCGGAGGGGGGGGGAAAGGTGAGGGTTTAAAAAAAAATCTTTTCAGGCTTCAGCTGACAAGCCGGCCACCACGGAGTGATGCATGGAGGAGGCAGACTTAATGTGACTAACTGCCTTAGGTTTGGGCTCTCAGAAGAGCCTGCGAAGCTAAGCTGTGATGGGAATGTAGTGAGAACGGAAAATCTCATTGTGGGGAGAAAATCTGTTTATTGAGAATAGCCTGTATACCCCTAAACTCAGCCATTCTACCTCCCCAAAAATACAATGGATATCCTATAAAACTATAACAAAGGCTGGATGCCACGCTGTAACGGTGATGAAGATTTTTTAAAAATAGCAAAAACCTTCAGAAAATGGATATTACTTACTAGATTTTTTTTTCATTTTTAGCAAAACTATTGAACTTACTTGTAGAAGAGGAGGAAAGTAACTGAATAAAGCACTGTGTTGTTTTGTATCTGCAAGAACATTTTCACTTTGTGCTACTTAATAGTCCTGCACAAGTGTAATTTTGAGAGAAATGTCTAAGCTACGATTAAAAGTGTCCCCGTTCATAATAGACACTGACGAGCAATTGGTTTCATCTCATCTTCTTTCCCTTATCTCAACACTTCTTGGGTTTGTCTTGATCCTTTGGAGGGTAACCCTATGCAGAGAGGGAGTCGTCTTTAGAAACAGTTTGGAAAAAGGCGGGCACTTTCAAAAGAATAAAATGCTTGCCAGGTGATCAAATGAATCACAATCTATTCATGGGCTAAACTCAACAAGACACAATCTGAAGAGATTGCACAGCTAGCGAGCACTCAGTGAAGCGACTTATGTAGGTAACACGTTGGCGGATTGTACCGTGTTCAGTAGTGTTGAGTAGTAATAGCTGCCAGTATTTCTTTACATGATGCTGATTAGTTTGCGCCACTATGGCTCAACCACAAGTGCATAGCTAGAAGCATGGCAAGATGGATAGTTGTGTGACTTTAGCCCTATTCGCACGGGACTAGTTTTACCTGGGGACGTCATGTCATTCAGAAACGACCCCCCTACGTCTGTGTGGCGCATTCACACAGGATAAGCAAACTCCGTGTTTTACTCTAATTTACTATGCACATTTATGTCTCTGCTACTTTCCGCTTCATTCCACTGCATGTCAGAGGACATTTTACACTTTTTGACAGCTTTAGTTAAAAAAATATATTTTTAAAAATAAAACATGATGAGACTATTGATCTATTGAATTACGAACGACCTGTCAGCATTTAAATCAGCCCCACCTTTGTCGGTGAACACATACATGCTTGATTTAATGATTTCATCCGTCTAAATGGGTGAATGGGTCAGTGACATCTCGACGTTGTGCCCTAACATCCGTCCACACTTTGATTTACAGCACATCCTTCATCACTCTTAAGTGACGAGAGGCAGAAAAAAACTGCGACTCAAACAAAGACCCTAACCCTAGAAAAAGTAAAAACACGCCCCAAAATCACAGAGATGCCGATTCGCACTGGATCACAGGACCTCTGTGTTACGAGAAATAGGGTAGGTTAAAATTACAGACATGGCCGATTCGCACAGGATTAAGATCACAGACGAACTCCGCTAATATTACAAATTACCAGAGGTCCCCAGGTAAAACGAGTCCAGTGTGAATAGGGCTTTATTGACCTTGTGAATCCCATGAGAATCCAGATGTGCCGTAACACGGTTTAAAAAGGATCCAAAGCCCAGGTGGGGAAAACAACAGAACAAGCTGTAAAGAACATACTTAAACGTTGTTGCCCCCTACCCTTTCAACTTCTTACACGCTGATAGATTACATTTTTAAGCAGGAATTGTACTTGTAATGGATTGGCCAGAACATTAAAACCACTGACAGGAGAAGCAATGCACTGGAACAAGCCTGATCCACAGAGGCCCCTCCCCTCAACCCATAGGACTCAAAAGCCCCCACTAACAACATTCTGTTTCTTGACATCACAGGACACCCTCAGAAGGACCATGTCCATTCTCTGATGAGTCTCAAGTGTTTTAGAAGGGAGACCTACACAATGTTAGGAAGGTGGTCATAATTTTATGCCTGATCAATGTATATTGATTACGTCACATCACATTATGGAGATCGCAGTTGTTTTGAACGCATACAGCTCTGAGACAAACAAGATGGAGAGAGGAGACATTTTGAGATGAGGCTTGGTATTACTGCTACAATGGAACGACATCATTGTTTCCCTTCCGTGTTACAGTATGATATAACAATAACAGTATGACGTTATTGTTATATCATACCATGCTACATATGGAAATAGTTTTACTATACTAATATTACTTCACACGTTGTGATATCACAACATGTCCACAGTATGTGTCATGTAATCTTATTTTCAAGTCAAGTATTTCAGCCCCGAAAATGTACTCAGGCCTGACAGGCACAACTGGGACTGTACAGAGGAAAAGGGCAACTCTGACGTATTGATGCAGAGCGGGGGCATGACCTGCTCGGCTGCCACTAATCAATGCTCACCTCAGCCTTCAGCCTTCAGCACTTCAGCAACCCATTCGATCGGGCTCCTTCTCCACTGTGCCCGACCAGATACCCGAAATTTGTGTCTTTGCGTACTTCTGTTCAAACAAGAGGTAAGCTTTAGTGCTCCGGCGCAGGAGCTTTTAATGATCTCGGTTTTATGGGGCTTCATAAAGCATGACGTTAAAGATGCATGACAAGACTGCTGAGGAGGCAAACGGATGCGGCGCACAGCTTCAGCCAGCGCCACCTCGTTTCCTAATCACGGGCCTGTGAGCGCCTCCCAGTTCTTCGCTGCAAATTTATGGCTTCGGCGGAATGAAGGCTGAGTCATTTTTGCATATTACCCATCAGCCCCTGTGGACAGCTCTATAGATCATAGAGTTGTTCAGTGGGTTGTAACTGGGTGAACTATGCAGGTATAAATAAAAAGAAGACGACGGAAGTTTCAAAGTTTTCTTTCGCTGTTTCTCCGCCTGTCTCGAATTCCGGACAGAATTTGAATATAATGGAACTGGCAGTCATCTGTGAAGTTGATTGTCACATTGCAAATTGCTTTAGTTGACGTTACAAGGCTCGAGCAAAATGTAACTTTGTGTTTTACCAGCATGAAACGGATCTGCTATTCCACTGACAAAACCTTAATCCAGCTTTCCAACTGCACATTTTCTGTTGTCATGATCATACACGTGTGTAACTTGCTAATGAGGAACATGGTAAAAGCCAATCATCAAGCAGAAACAATCAGAGCTAATCACGTAATTAAATCGCTGCTACATTGCCTGACTTTCTGACCTTCCCCCCACAAACAAAGTGAGGATTACAAGTTACCCTGGAGCTTTGAAGACGGGCTCCTTTCTTCACTAATCATAATGGGTGGGCTCTCTCAGCGCAAACCGTTTCATTTTAGATGGAGAGCGCCACTCTTTGAGTCATTAAGTCCTCTGAGTGCGTCAGCATATGAAGATCTCTTCAGAGTTATCCGAGAGGATGCATCATCTGTTGGAACTGAGAACACTTTCCTGACACGGAAAAGCAAAAGCACACTGCTGCGACAGTCCAAGCACCGCACCTCGATTAGACAACCCTGTCTATATCTGCGTTGCTCTGCTATGTTACCATTTCTCTGTTTTACATTTTGTTATTTTGACTCCAATGTGCTGACTTTCAAATCCTGCTGCTGTCGCAATAAAGAAGATCACAACATCTATTCCTCCAGAAGGCCTGCCTTTTTTTTTTTGTTTTGTAGATTTTCAGCGCATCCGGCTTTTAAAAAGGTCTTCAGACTGCTTCTGTGACCCTCTCTGTGTAACAGCCTGCTCTGGATGAGTAGTAGTCTAGATGGCCTGCAGCTCTCCGGCGGGCCAAACCTGTTATGATGCAATGCTTTTACCACTTTCCCTTGAGACTTGACTTTTAAAGAGATCAAGGCAGTGGCCTTTGAAGTATAAAGTATTAAGTTCTAGTTTGTGTTACAGGGTTATAATTGGCTACTCAAGATTACACCGTACAGTATGTCAGTGGACTCATGGTCCCCCTGGGATGCGGGCCAGCTAAAGGTTTCTAGATTTCAAATACATAATTTAGTTTAATTTAGTGGTGCAGTCACGCGGAGCAGATAACCAGATGAATAACTACCAAATGGAGCATTGCACTATGTCCAGACTCTAGCTGATCCATGACTGAGAGGAATCACAATCACTGCAACAAAAAAAAAAATGTTGTAAATAAACTCTCACTCCCACATATTGTACACACAGCGTTGGTGCCGTTGCTTGACTTGTGAAGTTTATCTCATCCTACTCAGCCTCAGCAACCTTGTGTTCCGCCGTAATCTGATGTCACAAGTGGCTGACTGATTGAACTTCTGGACATTACGAATCTGAAACGTCTCCGTTTCTTTCTGGCTGTTTCGTGCGTGTCAGTAAAGCTTGAATAGAATAGTTCAGTTACAACTTATCGACAGCGAGCCTAAAGCGGACACAAAATGTTCTGAATATGTGAGACTATCTCTGCTACTTTATTTCGCCTGTATTGCAGATATATTATTTAACGCGCCATCTGGCCAGGATGATATCATTTGTCAGTGTCTTCCAGAACTGTTACATATCAGTGTTAAAAACGATGTAGGCAATGGTTAACATTTTGTAATGTTAAGGCTCAGATTTAGGGAAAAGCCAAAGTTTAGGCAGGGTTAATAAATAAATGAAAAGCAACGACTGGTAGCTGGATATAGGAAACATCTGAATAGAAATATATGTGCTACGAGGTAGCTGATGTTGTTCTTCTTGGCAGGATAGTATCTATCTGAACTGAAATCTGGATAATGTAAAACTCCCATAACCAAAGCTATCAGTGTTTGACCATGATCCATATTTAGATGCATCACCTGGATGATGACGTACGATCCATGTGTCTTTGCATTTGCACTTTAAATCTCAATCGTGCCTGCTATTTGATATGCAGAACGCATTTCCTAGGAGCGTGACTTGTCAACAGACACCTTGTGCCAGGTCAAATGAAGCATTTCTGCATGTATTTACGCCTCGCATTAACATGCGTTTTCGCTGATCTAAATAAATTACCTGTGTCCAGTTAGGTTATCTGGATAATTAACATACGTTATCTGGATACAGACTGCATGTTAATAGCAGGTGTAAATGCAGTAAAAGAGAAACAGGAGAGTTACTAAAAGAATATAATATATACTGACTGTTCACAATCTCCACAGAATCACTATCAATCAAAAACTGAACTGAACTGAACTTTGTTGTTGGCAAAACTCAGTGTAAGCTAATGAGTGAATAACTACTCTGAAAACAAGATAAAAGTTAAGCTGATTGTAATCAAAAGTGGGTTTTTTCATTCCCTGAAATTATAATTGCAAATTACCAGCAGCTGAATGCTTCCGCCATCTATATAGAAATGCTTTGTAGTACACCACAGCCAAGTACAGCATGAATAATAGTCATTTTCTCAGCACAGAGTATCTAAGTGGTGGAGGTGCGGGGGCGTATTTTGGGCACTGTTTGACATTAAAAGAGAAAAGGGTAGAGTGCAGCGAAAGACATGATTAGTCACAGGTGTTCTGGCTGCTGACGTAAACTCCTTGTGCCGGGCACAGGGTACGTTCATGTAATGAAGGACAGATTCCAGAGCTGAAATGAGTGGGCTGTAAAAGACACGGTGAGGTAGGAGTGTATTAAAAAGCACCGGCAGTCACGTCTAGATTGAATATTTTACAGACGGCGTCTTCGTAGATTGTAGGCACACACAAAGAATGCCTTCCTCTTTTTCTTCTCTATTTAACTACTTTCACTATTTGCTCTGCACAAAACAACGCCTGAATGTAACAGAACTGAAAAAATACACAGCAATTAAAAGCAGTGTTGTAATCCAAAATAAATAAGTCACTCAATAAACTTATATGCCATTAAATGAACATTAAACTTAAATGTAGGGTGTAACTGTCCATGTACAGTACATGAAGATTATATGTACACATGTAGAGTATATTGACATTGTTTATGTCTTTAAGCGACAACTTGTTTATTCACAGTTTTGCTTTAAAATGGGAGCTGCAGAGGATTCATTGATTACTTATTGGAAAAGCAAAACTGCAATTGTGTTTTACTGGTATCTTACTATATATATTGAGAACTACAAATTTGAAGTGCACTTCCCAGCATGAAAAATCACATGTGAGGCTGAAATAGAGCCATTATAAGCTCTGAGACTTTATTCTGTCAGACACAGAATTTACCCTGATGGAGGGTAAAGGCTTTTTTAAATAAATCCATGGACCTTTGTGAGCAGAAGTTTTCTTTCTAAAGATTTAAAGGAGCACTCAAGTAATTTAATATTCCACTTCCCTTGATGTGGGCGACGCAGGAGACAAATTTCATTTGAAGGAACTGAAGCAGCGGAAGCTAGTGTATAATGACTTTTAGTCCCTAGTTTGAGTCAGACTTCTTTAACTTGACTGTACCTGTAACCTGTCTGTTACCATTGCTTTTCTTTGTAAAGTCTCACATCATCACGTGTAATCAAGTGGTGAAGGATAATGTAATGTGTGACGTACACTGGCCCCAAATGACCGAGCGCATACAAGAGAAGGCATACACGCTGAGGGAAATGCACTCTGAATCCAGACATGCTGCACGTACTAAATCACAGCGGTATCTCCCAGGCTACACAAAGGGATGTGGGATATTTTTCCTCCAGATCTGCAGTTTGAATACCCAGAGTTTTCACCTTAAGCTGTGATGTTCAGACAGAAACAAGCGCAGCCAAAACTCTGCAGGCCTACGGGGGCATCGCCGATAAATTATTAATTCATTCGACTTCAACTGAGTTCTTTTCTTGAAACCTTTATTTTGCGGTGGGTTAAAAATCCAACATGATGTCACTGGCTTCTCTGTTTTATGCATTTAAAGATGACTAAACAACATGACTGCTTAATACGTTTCCTTTTGAAAACAGCTACGCTTCCTTAGGTTTGCACTACAGCGGCGTGTCTCTGCACGCGCCTGCAAAGCCAACCCTGACTGGGCAAAAATTAAAATGTTGGCCACAAAGATGAATCTCCCTAATACTATCATGAAGTCAGCTGGACCGTTGGCCCAAACCGAGTTAAAAATTATCTTGGTAATTTGGTTAATTCCGAAGACAAGCAAGAATCAGATGTGCCGAGGCTGCAGCCAATTTTACCTTATCTCTGGGACGTGCTGGGAATTAGAAAGCGGCAATCATCCAACAGCCTCACGTCACCACTACCACAAACTCTCTCTCACACACACTCACAGACACACACACACACAAAGACCATATTAATTAGCTGCCCACCTTCTTATTCTCTGTTCTCCTTTAGGCCTTTATTTTCCCTCTGCATGCATTAGGTAATCATGTGTGATTGTCCTGGGGTGTAAACATCAAGCTGCAAAGTAAATCATCATAATGAGCCTAGTAAAGTCTGTGCAGCTGACCCTGGGGGGGGCAGCAGTATGGCTTCTGTAGGTTAGCAGTGAGCATCATTTAAGCAGTTTCTAAGTACAAGATATTTAAAAGGCTAATGGAGTACATAGTGAGAAAAGATAACACTCAAGTGGTTGTAATTATCAGAACGGTTCATAGACGAAGATACTGTTGTCGTTTGAAAGAATGCGAGCTTTGAGATAATTATCGCTGGGTTTTTGCTGGTGTAAAATAAATTTACATAAAGCACAGTCAAGCCAGCTGAAGGAGGCTCAGATATGCCCTTAACATTTTTGTTTTTTTAACTGTAAATTGGACTCCACCAGAGAGTTTCTGACATGGTTGGAAGCTTGTGTTGAGCCTGGTGTAACTTTCACACCAGGGCTGCAGCATTGGGAGTGGCCCACCCAAGGTATTAAGTGTTCAACCATATCGTGTTGGTCCATTAGTTAACAGTACATCCAAACACTCCCTTCGGTGAGATTTCCCGACAAATAAGTCCGTGAACCAAGAAAAAAAGGGTGTAACCGGAGCACCGCTGTGTGTATATTTATGAACCACTTGCAAATTTTGTTGAATCTTAACCAAGCTGGATTTAGAGGAGCCGACACACCCGCCTATTACCACAGGGCGTGTGTAGCTTTGGGCATTTTTTCCCATAAATACCCTTAAATCTTAGGATAGATTGCACAACTGCAACGAAACAAGTCGACATGTATGTTTAGCAATGATCCACATTATAATGTCATGCACTGTAGCTGGCTCTATAGTAACTATAAGCAATCATGCACAATTTAATGGCATTGTGCCTGGCTCCGCTGTAATGGTTCTCAAAATGGGTGGGTGGTACAGATACGGGGCTAGGAGCCACTTCAGGTGGAATGTGGATTACCGCGTAAACACACGGATATGCTGACGCTACTGCGCTGAATCCCTTCTTAATAGTTGTGTCACTCTGTTATTGTTAAAGACAAGTACAGATACTGTGTGTGCATGCCACAATGAACAACCACTGCTTGCACAATGGGAACAGGTTAAGTCTTGAATTGCCATCATTACTTGGGGAGTAAGTCAATGTTCTCTGTAATACAGGTAGGGAAACGAGTAATAGAACCTTTGCAAGCCAAAACAAGCAAAAGGGTGAAGAGTTGAAGGCCGCGAGGCTGGAGTATGCAAGCAATAGGACCAGGTAGGCAGCAGCACAGCTGACCAGAGTGAAAGGGCAAAGATTGAGACCAGAAACAGGATGGGATTCTAGACAAGAATCTAGAAGAGCAGGTAATCAAGGCAGTGGAAAGGCCGGCCAGATGTAGGCAATCTACCAGGGATTGGGAGAAAATGGAGGTATAGGGAAGAGGTCAGTGGGTGGTTCAAGAATAGCAAGAAAAGGCCGGGATTACTGCAGAGCAGATGGGAATAATACGAATGATCCCAGATCCTGCAGCTTCAGGGTCGGTAAATGGGTGCACTGTGACTGTCAGTCTCATCTAAAAGGTATTACATGCGGTAAACACAACAAAAGTTGAAAGTCAAAAGTTGATGTATCGAAATTGTTGGCAAAGAGCTTTCTATACCTTCAGCAGCGACGAACACATAGGGTTGTCTGGAAGGAGTCACGCTATTTTCACCACTTAATTGAAATGTATTGTTTGGTGCTGAGCATGGTAGTATATTGCGGGTTTCTCAGACCTTGTTTGCACAAAACAGCTGGCTCCTGCTGGAAATTAAGTTGATGAGACCCGTGATGATGAGTTCACATGTTCCTTTAAAAGTTGGAT
Source organism: Chelon labrosus (assembly GCF_963514085.1). NCBI lineage: Eukaryota > Metazoa > Chordata > Actinopteri > Mugiliformes > Mugilidae > Chelon > Chelon labrosus. Next base: position 16,369,285 of record NC_140358.1, read on the forward strand.
TAAAATTGACATATGACATATGATGAGTTGGAATAGTAAATTACAACAGAATTAAAGTCTGTGCTGTCCTAGTCTGGCTGAAATAAAGATGATGAATCATCTATTTTAAACAGATTATCAGCGGTATGACGTACTGCACACACACAGAAAAAAAAATTAAACTGACAAGAACGATCAGTTTTGTTTTATTTCACCAGGACACGACAACGATAAGCCGACTCGCTTGATATGCATGCACAACGTAGTGGCGTGTTGAAAGCAGCACTTAGCAGCTTTAATGCCAGCTACTTCAGAAGGATTGCCTCAGCCCATCGCTGTCAGTCTGGTGAGAGACATTGCGAGTAAATTGACCATTTGTACATCTAATAATATAATTTGTATAAAAGCACATTTTATACTTCAAATGCTACAGAACAAGTAGACGCAAAGAGAGAACAGAAACAGCAGAAAATACAGTACTGAACTTTAAATAATAAACAAAGACATTCAGATAATACAAGAATACAAAAATTGCCATTATTTGGTATTTGCCTATGCTTTTAAGTGTCTAATAATAATGTGTTGCTGTGCTATTGAGTGACAAACTGAAAATCTCTTTCCATCCGTCTCTGTTTGTCTTCCGGTCTCTGTCTTTCGGTCACTTGGCTCTCCTAGAGGTGAATGTGGTTGTAGAGATGCTGCCGATAGCTGGGTTATCTGTGGAATAGCCGCCTCTTAGGACATTTTGCAGATGGGCACTCTGCTTAACAATCAGCATTTGTTGTTATTGATGTTGTTGGTGGTACGCAGAGGTGTGTCGGGCCTTTGCAGAAAAGTTGGCAGAGTCATCTTTGCCTCAGGGTCCTCCTGTCCTGCTGTGTGCCACTTGATGCAGGGCTGTTGTTTGCCACTGGGCCAGAACATGGTCGACACATTGGCATTTATGTCATGAAAACAGTGGATTTGAACTTACTTTGTTTCAAAAGTGCATTTTTCTTTGTCTGGTTTGATGCTTAAAATAGGCCTCGTGAACCTGAGGTGTTAATTATTGTTATTACTACTACTACTACTACTACAATTAACAATTACTGTATACTAATAGTAATAATAATCATGATAGCAGTAGCAGCAAAAACAGCATCTCCACATAATTGGTGCAATGGGAAAAAAACAAAAACGGGATGTTTTGGCCCTTGGCTTGGCATGCTTCACAATATTCGTTGCTTGGGTTAAATTAATTGGGGGACCCTGCCTCATAATAAATGTGCCATTGCTCCAAAGTATTTATCCATTTTGTGAGGACTAATCACTAAACTGTAATGTGAAAATAACAATTTCCAACCAATTCTATTATTAAGTTTTCACTCCTTGATGGCGTTCCTTAACTGCATACATAAATAAAGTCAACTCTCTAGTCCTATAATTGCCATGAACACTTGTGGCGCCTGCAGACCTGTCAACCTCTTGCTCCCACCGTAAGCGAACGCCGGATGCAGAGAACAACCCCTGGGTGCTAACTATCTTAATTAGGAAGTATTCCCCTTTCTAAAAAGTAAAGCGTGCCATAGCAGAGCGCGCAGCGAGAACAAGCCGACCCGCGGCTTTCCATTAAAAGCTTAACTGGGTTAGGAGCCAGCAAGAACATCTAACAGTGGGGTGATCAAAGACAGAACACACAAATCAATGAGTACTGTACGTCGGTGAACACACATATACTGAACCTGTGCAGGGGTGCACAGGCAGACGTGCATACAGAACTGACTGCATTCAATTGGAAACATTTACGGCTGGAAAAACAGCTGGACCTGTGAGATATCACCGAGTCTGGACACTTCAGCAGGTTTATATCCAAATCCAAAAAAGCTTTCAATTTTTTTCGCCCATTCTCATGCATCCAACAGTTCCATCGGCCAGAGCCACGTGTTATCTGGCAAAGGGAAAAGCCAAAGCCTCCGCTCTTATAACCACGGAGCCGTTGAAGGCATTATGATGCATACTGACAAATACAGGACCGTTAGCAATTACAGACTTTATCTTCCTGCCTGACAAACACTCCACTTCATTAAAGGCTTTTAGCTGACACCTTACCTCAGCCTTCGCCATTGAATCATCACAGCAAATGTAAAAAAAAAAAAAAGAAACGGCTAAGAGGTTTGTTAAATATATCTGAATTGTTTAACCATCATTTTCCTCCTTAATAGTCCCCTTAGAGCTTCCATTAGTGAGAAGATGCAGTGAATGACAATTGAAGGCATGCGGGGGAGGAGAAATAAGTAATGGGCTAACTTCTGAAGGAAAGCTGGATGCATGTCGGTTTGAAAATTCTTCCAATCCATTATGCATCCTAAAGTGGGTTCTCTTTCAGTCCTAATTGCGTGAAAAAAAACAATAATGGAGATTACAGTTATGATTATGTTTCGATTTGTTTACTTATTTATCATTTTGTGTCAGGATAAACCTTGTTCAATACGGAGTAAATCGTGATACATTCGACATGGGCTGGTTTCAGAAACAATAGAACAGTTAGTGAATGAATTAATTGCATCACTTCACTGACGGAATTTAATTACGACCTAAAAAATGTTAACTACCATCCGAGACTAAAATTATAAATCAAATATAGGAAAATAATCCAAATTAAAAACAGTGCATCCTTCATCTGCAATGAAACAGTCTAACATCAATATAATTTTGGTAAATGGTCTCATATTAATACATCACCTTTCTACGTATTGGCACTCTACAGAGCACTTTACAGTCACAGTAACACATCCACCCACTCGCTCACACAAGCACTCACACACATCCACACACCAGTGAACTTGGGGATCAGTGTCTTGCTCAATGACACTTCAGCATGTGGTCCATGCCACCGCCAACCCTCTGGTTTATGGACAAGCCGCTCTACTGAGTCGTTCCCTGATCTGTTCCTATCAGTCCCTCTCAGCACTCATTCAGCGTACTGATTTTTTTTTTTCTCCCCCTTTCTGGTTAAAAATCAAGGTTTTGGCCCATGGGCTAATCAGCTCTAATTACTGATCATGACTAATTGTACCTGCCATGAGACATCTCATGATGTTACCATGGTAACACAGCAGGTGCCATCCCAGTGGGTGTAGTGTTGGTATATGGATGCTGTGTACAATATGCTACCCCTTAATTAAATATGACAGGGCGCCACATTTTCAAAGATGACTGAATGTGCATGACACGTGTGCATCCACAACCGTAGTTTGGACCCCAGTAGTTTTGGATAAAGTCTGTATCAGACAGATTCAACAGTACATCCTTCTGAAAGAGCAGAGGGTCCAGGATATGTTTACCGCAACAAAATAAATTACCTCAGTGGAGAACGAGAAGGCAGAGAGGAGAAGGTGCAAACTGACACTGTTTACACAGGACAAATAAGACGTGTTACAGTGTGTATCCAGTGTGTATCAGAGTTGGGCTGAAGCGGACAAAGGGCTGGGTTCTGTTTGTGGAATATAAGACCCAGGTGATGGATGAGGTTAAAATACAGGGGTGATGAGAGATGGAGAAAGAGTGTGAGAAATAAGGGTGAAAGAGGGGTGAAATGAAAGGGCAGAAAGGTAAGGAGCCTATTAAAACATTATGATATTGATTAATTCATGGCGGAAGGTGGCGAATAGCTTTTATTATGGGGCTGTGTCAGAATTCAACAAAGCCTGGAAATAAAAAAGTAATTTGAGCAAACCTGACACAGAGTACGATTCACTTGACTCAAGCAAATCAATAAATTAAAAACACCACACCGACAAAGAAATCTGTCAGAGCCGTTGAAGAAACCCCGACAATGGAACGGAAACGTCGGTGTCCCCCATGTTTAGTTTCTGCACAGATTGTTCATTCTAGCAGGCTTGTGTGTTTCTGTCCGTCAGCTTTAAATGTAAATTAGTTGCAAGAAAAACACATCTTTCTGGAAAAGGGCTGCATCTTTCCTGTAATTGCCATGGATACACCAGCAAAAAATGAGACAGGACCTAATTGTGGTTGGTAATAAACACACGGCGAACCCAGTACTTCGTCTGTACAGGCCTGAACCAGTGGTGTCTATTCCCTTATGCCATCCTGCCATCAAGGCTCTGAGGATGGTATTGTTTGTGGTTCTCTGGACCAGGTGGGTGTTGAGCAATATGGGACTTTTAAAGTGTAGAGAGGCAATTTACTTCTTCATGCTATATTCTTGTGTTATTAAATGCCCAGCTCCTTTCGCACTTTCCGCAGTCTAACTTTGCATGAATTTGAATTTGTATTACAAAACCAATATCCGTTAAAATTAGGTCTGTAAACTATACTGTTGTTTGTCTCTTCGAGGAAAAATTGAATTCTGACGCAATTACCGTCAAGATTGTCTACGGAGGAAGCATCTAGTCTTTTCTTACACCTTGTAGGAAAACAATCTATACGCAAAATGTTTTATTGGAATGATAAAATCTTTGTGCTAGTCTGAATGCAGTTTCTCAGAGTTATCACAAACCAACTGTGGAGACAAAAGTGAGCGATATCCCACTCGGACCTTAATCCTAAACTACCTAAACAAGATCAGGACCATTTTATTGCTATGATCACCTTTAGACGTGTATGTCAAAACACATATCACCACAAATCTAAAGGATTGCAACGAGATCCATCAAACATGTCAAAGGCTGCCCGTTTGAGAGTCAAAGAGCACAATGTCTACATGGACCCAAATTTAACGGGGCACTGATTCTTGTGTTCCTGACTGTGGGCCTGATTGATTGAATTGGCAATTATAACATAATGAGCGTGACTATTCTCTCTGGCAAATCGAATTTTATAGATGGTTTTCTAGACGATGACGCCGGTGGCTGTCCATGATGCAGCTATAATGGTAGACATCAGTGCCAGAAAGAAAGCAAAAGTCATAACAACGATGCTTTAGTCAGAGTTGAGAACGGAAATCAAAAGTGCTATTGTTGTTATAACATTAAACATCCTGACGCAACGATGCGTCAGCCATTGCAGCCTGTCTCAGTGATGTGACCGTGAAGATAAATAAAGCTCTATGGTGACTTTCGGGTCTATTGTTCCGTCTGTAATTGATTTTTTTTTTTTCCCTCTTAATAGTCTCATTTTTGAGCACGACGTGCTGCTGTTTTCAGACACACAGACTACACACTACCAGGCCGGCACCAAACAGCAGACAGACACGGTGCCCGGGGAGAATACTGGAGCAAGTACTTAGCAAGTAGCACCTAAAAAGCATGATATTTCAGGAGTTGAAGAAGAATGTGAATATTCTACTTACAATTCCAAGTAAATGCTAAGATTTCTCTGCATTTGCTTTATGTGTAAATAAACAACTCTATGCCAACAAGTTTATCACACTGAAAGATGATTATGGTTCCGTAGTGACTCCATAACAAAATCTTACTGCTGGTTTAAGGCTTTAAAGCTGTTTTAAAATGAAAACTTAATATCTGCGATAAGATTCAGATGTGTGCATTAACTTTAAATTGGATTTATTTCCCAGCCTCTCTTTGCTCTGCTGTGTATTAAGAATCAGTATTTGTGGAAGTGAAAATATACGAAGTTAACAATGTAATCAACTGTTCAGAATTGTTGTCCGCCTTGTTTCCTTGTTTTCCAATTTTCTCCAGTTCTGTCTAGAACAATTGCTCTTTTGACATTTGTAGCTGGAAAAACTCCATAAACAAAAAACATATCCGCTCTAGTGACCACAGTAGTTTCAGGAACAGCTGGTCCCTGCTATTTGCTAGCTAGCAAAACACGTACCCTTACTGATGCTGGAAGAACTACAGGGCCCTGTTGGTGCTAATTAATATCCTGCTACTTTTATGTCAGATCTGAGTCTTATCTTAGATTGGACAAATTAAAAAAAAACTCTCTCGGGCCAGTTGAAAGAAGCAATGTGAGACTGTTAATTTGAGTTGTTCAGGTTCCAGCGAGCCTCCATCTCTTTTTGTGCCCTGCGATCAAAGCCACTCGCAGCTTGCCTTTGAAACATGTCATTTATGAAATGAATACACGAAGCTGTGCTCAACAAAAGCATTTCAGACCGTCTGTCTCAACACAAGTGTGATAAAATATGAAACTCGAGCTGCGATTTGTGCCAGTAGCTGGTTTAATAGCATGACACCGAAGAGAAGGCTTCCTCAAACATGCAGTGCAGGGGCCTGATGTTTCAGTATTTATTGACACTAGTTATCATCTTAGGCATTAGGGGAAATGACATGTCAAAAATCCCAACTGCAGCCGCTGCCTGAGAGGCGATGCAACCAGTACCCACATACTGCAAAGTAACTCATTAGCATACGCCTACTCACACAAACAGAAATGTAGAAATATGACTATATACGACTACAAAGATGGTCACACAGATCAAGAAAAGAAAGCACTGACACTAATCTTGCACTGGCAAGAATCTGGTAATAAATTATGACACACAAGTAAAACATTAGAGCACGAGTCACGTATATTAACTGAGCTTAAACTTTAAAGGTCACCTGTGAAATCTTTTGACAACTAGTTACACTATGGTTATGTTATTGTCGTTGCTGTCGTTTGCACATCCGCACACACAAAGCCAGTAGGTGGCATTATTCACTTGATGATTAGAAAAAGATCATTAAAAGTAGTGAGGAAGGAAAACACTACAAAGTGAACAGGGATGTAAACCAGGCAGGTTTCAGAATTTTAAATAATAAATAAATATATTGGACTTACAGTTGTGCTTGCTCTGTAAAAACGCCACACAAATGCTAGTCAGCACTGTGTCTTTTTTGCCAGTCGGGTGCATTTTTCTTTCTACTTCCTGCTTCACTTTCAAAAATGGCGACTGAAACTTTCACCAAAAGTTCTCGAGTCATACAAATGTTTGTATCTCCGAACTTATTGATCCAAAACAATCAACTCGAAAACTGCAGAGATGGAGAAGCAGCCGGAAATACTAAAGCTGAAACACGCTACTACCAAGCGGACCAATCACAGCTCTCGCGGTCTGCGTTGCCACGGTGCATAGTTACGTTTCCGGGGAGGTGCACATCAGCTACGGTGCTGGGGTCTAAGCTTTGCGTTGTCCCTGTCAAATTGACAAAAAGCCTAAACCGCCTATTAGTAGTAGCACGCCAGTCGTATCCTGCGTCTGTGACTACATCTGTAGTCAGAGTTTTTATGGCAGCGGGTCAATAAGCATGGAGTGTGCTATTTCTGGTTGTTCAGGAGCTAAGAGGTTTTAGTTTTCCTGTTTTGTTTTACATAAACTTCCAGATGATGACAATTGACCTCAACCGTAGCACGATCTTATCACTCTGAAACATCTAGTTAGAGCCGTGACTGCGTAACTGTAGGTTATTTTCCCCATTCAGGATCAGACTTCGGCTCATGGGCTGCTGAATACATCTGCAGCTACAACCATTACTAAAGACAGGTTGTCAAAATAAATACGTTCCTCTGTGCATTTGCACGATTTCCATACAGCATGCATGTTTGTGCTGGCGCAGCACGCAGTATGAACAATACATAAACCTGCTCATTGTTACGTTGCCCTGCAGGACTGTTATGAGAGTAATTAAAAGTGTAGTTGTTGTTGTGTTAAAATTTCCTATGGTAGACAGAGGAGTGATTCAAAAATAACTTTCAACCATGAAAGCACATAAACAGCGTAATAAAGACAGCTATCTGAGGGAGGGTCGGCAGTCATATAAGAACGTGTACCTACAGCTTTATCTGTAATTAGATTAAACCTATCTACAAGAAAACACAATAAGCCTCTGGCAGAGAAGGTTGAGCCGCTTTTAGAAAATACCAAGTCAAACAGAAATAATAACATTTTCCCCTGGCCTGACAGCTGTAACTACATGTATAATTTGTTTATTATAATTCAATGCACTATCTAACTTTAATTTCACACCACTGGGTTTCTGTAATATTAATAATCTCATTAAAAGAGTGTGAAACAAAGTGGTGTTTAAATTGTTGATATTGCAGTATCAAAGGTGAAAGTATGAATAGAAACAGAACTAATCTGTGAATGTCACCAAAACGGTTCTAAATGTGAGACTTTAAATACTGTAGAAATGATGTCTAGCTAAGTGACAGGATGTGGTGAGGATGTACAGCAGTGACAGATCAGATCATGTTCTGGTATACGGTACATCAATAAACTGAACTGTGATACCAGCGAACACACTGGGTTTCTGCGTAGCTAATGACGCCGTTTCCCTGTTCCATTTCAGATCTGAAGAGTCACAGCATCACACTCTGTCACTGTCGCTGCCTCGTAACATAAACCAATGTTTGTAGCACACCTTTCAGCTCCTCTGTAGTACATCATTATGCAGATGTCTTTAACAGACCCCCATAAACGTTTTTTTTTTTTCTTTTTTCTTCATGGTCATTTACTGGCTGCATCAGCGTGTCATGCATCATTTATGCAGGGAGATGAATCTGAATGCATGCATCTTAGGAGCCAGCATAGACATTATCTAGGCAAGAAAACGCACGTCTGCTTTATAATCCAACAACATGTGTACATATGTCCCACTGTATTGACAGTTTTGCATATATTTCTGGATTTTTTGAATTTTGTGATGGAGAGACATTTTATGTACCAAACTGAGGCACCAGCGGGTTGTTCAGCGTCTACTGTGAACGACGAGCATTAAGACTTCCTTTGATTTTGTGTCTCTCAACAGGTACACACACCACAGTCCAGACACTTGTGTGTGTTTGTTGCTTAAAAGAAGAAACTCTCATCCACCAGGCAGCATTCAGAGATCGTAAGTGCACCTTCCATTTTGTTCCTTTTTGTCTGATTTAATGTACCATAACATTGCATGGTTCCTGAGGAACAGCGACGTTAATATCATGCTGTGAGATTGTTTATAGAGTAGAAATGACAAATGCAATGCAGTGGGGAAAGGTTTCACTCTGTATGCATATAAAACCAAATCTTATAAGAATAAAAACCTAAATCCTTCTTCAATGAGTCACATGCTATACAGTTCCATTTTTCTAAGCGCATCTTTCTCAGCGGCTGATCATGTTTTAATAACCCATTTAAAGTGAGTCATGCATCATTCCCATTGCTTTACCCTCATCAGAAACATGTCTTATCAGAGGTTATGAACTCCGACTTGGTGGGAATCCTCTGTTGTTACAATATTGCAGGAAACGTGCGTTCGCTCGCGCAGCAGCGGTTTGAGTGCTGGTCCTCTGCAGCTTCAGCTCACAACTGCAACTCTGCATTGATTCCATGCCAGCGAGCAGAGAGCTGATGCAGAGTGGGGGGGCCTCTCTGTTATAGCCAGGTACACCAGCCAGTGGCTATTTCCATAACAGAATGTGTGTGAGGGAGTGTGGTAATGCTGCAGAGTGAAAAAGTCTGCAGTCCAAACCATAATCAAATTTGCTGCAGTCATAAGCAATTATGTTAAAAGGTACTGTCCCGTATATGTAATTCAAATACCATTAAGATAATTACTGTTTCTCAGCTTTAAGTTAAAATATCGTATGCAAATATCGTATTCTCCATTGCATCAATGCAGCATGTTGTAACAAACACTGTATTTTGCAAAAAGGAAAAAAAATAAACTTCCCACCAGTTGGCAGCTTTCCTTAATTAGGATATGAAGCACTGTTTTCACAAACCTTCAAAAACATGTTGTTTATCCCCACAGCACTTCAGGATTGTAATCAACTCATGGGCCCACTTATTGTTTTGGGGAGATGGCCACTTATAAATGCTTGTTAGAACCTCCTCTGAGCTGAATCACTGTACTTTATTGCTTCACTATTTAATGTAGTAGCGGAGAAAACAGAAACGAAAAAGTTTCCTGTACGTCTCACGCCGGTATTTACAACGTCTTCAGAAGATGTTAAGATTGCAGACTTCCTATCAGGACCTGTCAACATTTGCATTCCCACTGCATCACGCCTGGATTCATGTGTAAAAAAAAATGTCATTTTATCCGTGCTGCTGAATTCATCTTAGTTCAAGCGTTCTCGGCGGAACCTGCAGAGCTCTCTCAAGGAGCCAACCTTCATATTTTTTCACAACAAGTGTCTGCAGCCTTCGTGGCAGCTCTGTGAGGCTGCACTTAGGAACAACAGTTCTATTTAGCTTTAGTTGCAAAACACTTAAAATGTTCACCATCTCAGTTTGTAGCTCGCTAATGGTTGCTGATCAGCACTAAAGACAAATTTTGCAGGCATTAGGTCATAAACCCAATTGGACTAATTGAAATGATCACCTGAGTATATGCACAATAGTATGCATTTAATGGGAAGCCCAAAATATTTGTGGAAATCCATACGGCAGTTGTGAAGGTTTTGAAGATATTTTAGTCTCTATAAAAGCGGTGGAATGGGAGGCAGACCCAACCCACACGGTGCTGGCGTGACCAAAAAGCTGAATTTAAATGAGAAGTAAACACACTTGACACTTTCCTATAGCTGCGCAGCTGCATGTTGTTCTCTCCAACGTGTTACTGCTGGAGGAGAGAAGCCAGTGTCCTTCACCACTTCACACGGAGATTTGAGCAAACTGCGATGAGAGGAGAAGGCCACGGAGGACCCGGTGTGCCGGGGATAGTCAACATTAAAACACCCTCTGTGATCTGCTGGGGGGAATATAAACAGATACTCAAGCATATGCAAGGTGTTGCTATCACAAGCGCAGAGAGAGAGAGAGACAGAGAGAGGGAGGGCGGGGGATTTGTTTTTCTGCGTCTCTGTGTGTGGTATGCACGGCGGCGCGTTTGCCGGAAAATTCCGATGCGGCCCCTTCCTCTGCCTTTAATGATCACTGAGTGCATATGAATGCTGCAAGGAAGAAGCTCAGACTGACAGATCAGGTAGTGATTAAGTCTGAGTTACAGATAAGCCACTGTCACATCATCAAAAATGCCTCAGAGACGCCTAATAATATGCAAATGTTGCCTGGTTGGTATTTATTGGACTCTTCCTTTACACTTCCTGCATCGTGTTTCTTCCTAAACATAGGTTGATATTGATTATAACTAAGGTTTAGCAATATTAGAAAGTAACCTGTTCTGTTTCCTAGTATCTGGTCTTTTCCAAAGATCTGCATTAAAGATAGATGTACTTTAAAGAGGAACTACTGTTTTTTACAACCTGGACCTTATTTCTGGCATAAAATACAATAGTTTACTCACCCATATAATTTTGGTGTCATTTGTAGTTGTTCGGGAGATATTTAGATCAGCGTATATCCATATAATGGGAATGACTGGGGCACCGAAACGCAGCCTCTAAATAACGCATTATTTGCCGGGAAACAGGTTAATTTCACCAATATTTTGTTATCGTACACTAGTGCTATTCCCCGTTGAGTCCGGAGTTACCTGTTATCATCATCCGGGGTCTGTAGATTGACCTATTTTACTGCCATGTTGCAAAAAAACTAGCTGCGTTTCGGTGCCCCAGTCACTCCCACTATATGGATATACGCAGATCTAAGTATGTCCCGAACGACTACAAATGACACCAAAGTTATATGGGTGAGTAAACGATTGTATTTTATGCCAGAAAAAAAGGCCCAGGTTGTAAAAAACAGTAGTTCCCCTTTAACAGAGTAAAGCTGCCGTTTAGCATCAAGTCCTCAAACAGCAATTCCTTTACGCGAGAAGGTCTCGTTTGCTCTTTGCTACATGACACTGATATGGGAGCTGACTCAATTCAACAGTTGTATTGATAAAATTGATCAAATAACAGTCTGCTGTTTGAGTTCTCTTTGTCCAACGAGCCAAGTTCTGTTGCAAGGCCATGCCGTATCCCCCGCTACATGACCAGCATCAGTCAGATGAACTCCTCAAAGGCAAGGCTGGCTTTCCTGGTTGGGAGCATTTACTGGTTCAAAACCAGCAGACGCAGCGTCAGACTCCGGTAGCTTAATCTTATCTAGTGCTGTGACCCTTGTCTCGCTTCATCCCTGTACTCTCTGTGTATCTCCTGTACACGACTTTTACTATTTATTCTTCCGTCTCCCTCTCTCCCTCGCTTCTTGTGTGTACAGTGAGTACAACTTGTATTTTTTTTTTTTTAAGTTCTGTGATGTTGAGCTTACAGCAGCCATCAAACACAGTGGATTTTCTTATCTCTGGCCCCTTGAGCTGGGAAGCTCTGGGACCCCTCAGATGTCTTTCCTCTGCTGTTTAGACAGAAACATGCCAACATCTTTGGGTTGCTAAGGCAGCTGGGCTCGAGCCAAGATGTTGATAGGAAAAAACAGTACTGTGGTAAATGTTGCAGCAGAGATAACTAATCAAAGCTGGCAGAAGTGTGAAATTACAATCTGCAAATCGCAGGTAAACTGACCTTACCTTTTTTTTTTTTTTTTTTTTTAAAGTTGAGTGAATTCAGGTCCAGACTTTCTGTGAAATCCTCTTCTTGATAATTCGATACGCATGCTCGGAATATGCGCGATGATACTGCTTACTCATATGTGCGTGTCTTACGAGTGTACACCAGTGGGTGTGATCATCTCCAGACTCATCAGCACGATACTCGTCTCCTGTCACAACACTGTCTGGCAATGAGAGGCTCTGTCACACTGGGTGACACGGCACTCCAATTAATCACAGAAAAGGACCACTAATGAAGTCATTACGTATTCTGAGAGTTTCATCTTGACATCCTCTTTTCCCACTGAAGAAACGAGTGATACAGAAATACTCTCAAAAGGCTTAAAGGCATAGTGGTAATAGATTAGCAAAAATGGAGCCTGACAAGTGAAATGTAATTCTCAACAGGGTGCAGTGGATTAGGATTTGTCCGTCTCTGCAAGTGTTTATGCAGTCATCCTTCTTTTACTACGGCTGTTAATTTTTGTTCTCGCAGATTGATCTATTGCCTTTTACTCTAATGGGTCCATGAACAAAAGCGTTGCCAGCCCTTCTGCCTCGGAGAGAGAAGCACGTCATAGTCGCATTTATTAGTAGGGTCAGAATTAAAGAATGCGTCTCCGTGCATTTGCTTTAGTGTTTGGTTATAAAGAAGTGATGCCAGTGCAAACAGAAGCCTAAAACAATAAAGCCTCTTATTTCACTGTATAAATTGTATGGCTGAATGACACCACACCATTATGCATTTGCTTATGCACATTCCATTTTTGTCAGACCATAATAAAACCCTACAATAAAACCCAACACTATCATCGCACCTTAACAAATAAAGCTGAACGGGATAAAAAAAAAAAAGGGAATTATCCAGAGCGATACCAAAACCTCCTTTATGAGCTCACGCTGAATGATGGCATAACATAACAAAGCGGCAGCCGTCAACAAATTAATTTTCAACAGCTCCTGAGAGTTGTCCTGGTGGCCAGATTACCCCTGTAATGCGTCACCTCGATAACATGAACCCGTAATTCAGAATAAAACAGATTGCAGTTGTATCAGTGCCGGAATAAACACGTTGATGAAAGGCAGATGGATCGGGGCGGGTGAAATAATAGCTTAAATCATTAAAGAGAAAAGGAAAACTAATGAACAATTAGTCGACTAGCAGATATACTGATCATTTTAAAAGTTTAAAAGGATCAAAGATGCCAGCCCCTGTTCAGGCTTTTGTGGAAATACCCTGTTGCCATTTTAATTTGAGCAATTTGCTTTCTATTAATGTTTTATGTAGAGTAGCTTTCAGTGGGGCGAAAACCAGGATGAAAGCGTGTTTCTCCAATCACAGGTGGGGATCTGGTCGTTACAGACACTATAGTCATGTGAGTTTCAAGTGGGTAACAGCCACAGATGCTTCTAATTTAAACGTCCCACCAGTCATTTGGTGAAACATCTTCAGGAAAACCAGTTGCCTTTGTTGCGACTTTGTTTTCTTTTACGGTTTTAACGTTAAAAGCAGCCTGCTTCAGAGGAATGTCACCATACTGTCACGCTCACGTATATCCCACCGAGACACGTGTGATTGGGTGCAGGTCTCTGAATCTGAGAAAATAATTGGTTCTGGTGGGTGGCAGCTGGAAGATTTATGCGTGTATGCTGATTTGTATGTTGTGGGAGCCTATCCATGAATCACTAATGTACAGCGTGTTCTGCCCGATGCTGGAATTATTCATGATGAAATGCAGACTCACTACTTGTCACCAGACCACACCCCAGGTCTGTTTGTTTATTTTCAGACTAGTAGTTTTCAGCCTCAACTGATGCTGAACTGATGAGCTTCACGTGAAGCCACAAAAGACTTTAAACCATTTTTTCCATGCTAACTGGTGTCCTCTAAGACATTCTGTTCATTCGTTTTCTGTAACCGCTTGTCCTCTGGAGATTTGTGGGGGGGCTGGAGCCTATCCCAGCTGTCATTGGGCGAGAGGCGGGGTACGTGCTGGACAGGACGCCAGTCTATCGCAAGACATGTATAAAATAAGACTGTTACTGACTTTACTGACTGAGAAAGCTGTGAATGTGCTCAGTGTGTTGTCACATATCTGAAGACACAGGGAATAAAATCATAAGCGACAGAGAAATTTGCAGCATTCCCAACTGAAGGTCACTAATTTAAAAATGCAATTATATTTCATGTTTACCGATAGCATCTGTGGTTGATAATAGTCCTAATTTATTATTATTTTTGCAGATTTGTTCTAAACTTGAGTTTATCCCCACTGTGGAATAAATTAAAGGATTATCTTATTTTATCTTATCTTATGAGATGTAGAAAAACACATTCCTCTTTAACAATTCAACAGTTCAGTAATTGAATTCAACATGCAGTATCTTTGGAAACCTTGCGCTGGAGTTAGTTAATATTCTGTTAGCATTTGTGTCCCTTTAGATGTCCAGTGAAATAAATTGCACGGTTTACTACTAGACATGAGTCGCTCACTTTTAAATAAGAGATAAATAAGAGAAATAAAACCATCTGAATGCAACTATGATGATACTTGTGGCTTTCTTAATTCCACATTTGAAGAAAATGTTTGAAACATCACGTGCAGCAAATCCAAAGCACTTAGAGCTAATCCACAGTTCACATGGCGCTCAGACCTGCCAAACGCTAATTTTTTCCCAACTCCTCTGAAATCAGCAGTTTGACAACAGGCACGCACACCCACATCAGCATAAACACATTTATATGCATGCACATAAACACACTGAGGGACAGCCAGAGGGAAAAGTGGCAGTGGAGAGAGGAAAGCATAAAATGAATCCCAGACAGGTTTGAATACAAAGAAGCTTAGGGATAGAGTTGCATTTGTGCACACCCAAATAATATCCTTCACATGATGGCCCTTGTTAAAAGATGTGTTGAGAATAACTGAATAAAAAAAATCTGATATGCACAAACACTGTATCAGTTCTAAGATGCTGCAATAAATTGCATCAGCATTTCACTGTACTTGATGGCATGCATTGAACTGACTGATCTAAGCCTCCAGGTATGTTCAGATAGACAGTCGTCCTCATACAAGGGATGAGTGGATGACAGAGCAAGAGAGAGTGAGAGAGAGAGGGACTTTGTTAAAAACCTTGAAGTGTGAGAGGATGGCGTAGTCTCAGTGGTTTTTACAGTGAATCATCTTTCTCATAACTTCTCTGTGTTCCTCATCCCCAAGGCTCACATCAGCGTCACTGTAGAGACAATTCTTTGCTCCGGGCTCCAGAGGTTGCTATGGAGATCACTGACCTAAGCGATATGTAAATCACAGCTATTGAGTTCACAAGTATTTAACATATTTTTTAGGGGAATCATTTTTCTGTAAAACGGTAGCGGCCTGGATCACACGAAACCGCAGTCTGTGAAGAAATGAGTGAAAGGTTTTGTTGTTATGTTATTACAGATTCCCAGGTCACAAATTTCTGCTTCACAAAGAAGAATGTCTTTTGGGCTGGACCTCGAAAAGAAACATTCAAAGGACTAGACCCACTCAACTCATCATATAACTGGCGGCATTGAAGGCAGACTGTGGCGTTGCTTCATGTTAAAATGTGTCTGGGCCAAAACGTTGCATTAGAACACCGCAAATACCACAGACAGTAGTCAGCTGGAACATGCAGTACATGTTGCCCCTGTATGGAAGTAAATAAGCTTCCATACCAGCAAGGGGCAGTAGTCTGTATATGCTGTTCAAAAAGAGTAACCAGAAGAGGCAGCACCAAAGACCATAGACATATATACATAGACGCCTCATTGAGCGGGTTGGCCTGTTGTTGCGATACGTCAACCAATACGAGTCAATGGGGGGGGACATTATTAAGCGTCTTCTACAAAGTGCTGTAAGTTAATGCCTCTCATTTACATATTCACACACGAACGTATATATTCAGGAAACCGATAGGAACCGAAAACAACGTCTGTAACATTAACTACTCAGAATGTAATCAGACATTGTTTTTGGTTCCTATCGGTTTCCTGAATATATACGTTCGTGTGTGAATGTGTAAATGCTTATAGTACTTTGTAGAAGACGCTTAATAAAGTTCATAAAGTTCATTCCAACGAGGCGTCTATGTATATATGTCTATGCCAAAGACTGTATAAAAAATGGATGCCATGACAGCTCCTCAAAAGTGAAGCTACAGCGAGTAGAGGTCCCCCTGGTGGCTGGTTGCAGTATAGGTCATAAGCTCCACCTCCTCCATGTCAGTGGATGGGACTTGGGACAAACTAAAAGGGATGGTTCTGTCATTTTACCAGGTTAATATAATACTGATGCATGTTCAACTGTCCATTTTTCTAAGAAGTTTCATTTTAGTTTAGTTATTTGACGCTATAGAAACAGGATGTGACATCATGATGATTAACTGTTGCCATGACATCACTTTGTGAAGCTGTCCCGTAAGATCGTGAGAGTAGCTTGTAACTGGCAGAGGTAGAGCACAGCATTAATCAAACAGAAACACAAGTGAGTCTAGCGGGTCATCAATATAACTGCTCTGCTCGCGCAATTTGGCACCGCCTGTATCCCCAGGATACTGGCGTCAGTATGACCAATGGAAGGAAGTGGAGACGCGTCCATTTGTCTACAGTCTATGGCATAGAGAAAGGGTGTGCCTATTGTCCTACAGGGCTGGTCATTCCTGACTCAGTTGGCTTTCAGTTTTTTCATTCATATTTGTGCACTGGACATTTGAGATGAGATGAAGATGCAAAACTAGAAGACTGTTGTGTGTGTGTGCCCTCTCTTCTCGTGTACTGCTTTGTTGATTGATCTTGTTCACCAGCAGTCAATTTACTGGGCCCTGACTTTGTGACACGCCTTCAAAAGGCCATTTGAATATTAAGGCGTTATGGTTTTAGTTTAGATTTGAGAACCAGAAACTGCAATTTACCCAAGTCTACTCACGTGAAATGTGTGTCTGTGTTTCTACAAGAACTCTAATAAGGATAAAAGTAATGAAGCGATTTACAAATTCAGTGCAATATCCTGAGAATACCCAGTAGCATAATGGAGCTTAATGTATCTGCACACACTACTGTTTGCGTTTAGCACAGAAACAGAACTCGCGCTCGCATATATCTACATGCTGAAAGAGTTTCCGTTTGGGATTCATCATTCTGTGTAATTGTCTCACGCGTACACGGAGAGGCACACGCGCACACATGCCTGTGCACGAGCGTGATGTAAATGCTTTCTGGAGCATGAAATAGGCTTTCCTGGGGAACAGTGAAGACGAGAGCGGCTGGTGTCCCCTGCTATTTCTTAATTAAGTACACACAGCTCTCATCTTAAAATCGTAAATGTCACCTCGGAGCTTCTGGCTACCGTTCCAGCCCTTCTTCTTCTTGGTTATGGCTCTTAACTAAAATGCTGAGATGTAGTCAAGAGTAATGCAGCACTTGGCCATACTCTTAACAGGATACTCTGATTGAAGGGCTCTGGAGCTACAGCAGCCAGCCATTCATTAGTCTGCAATCCCCAAGAGACGTATGTAAAATTTCGTTTTTAATATTAGAAAGAAAAAAAATCTCATGTATAGCATCGAAATATAGCAGATTTTCCTGAGAGAGTTTTTTTCTTCCCAACAGACTCTTGATTCTCCTCCTTCTCCCCTCCCTCTATTGCTTCTACCTCTGTCACACTCAGGGATGTGTGTGTGTGTGTGTGCGCGTGATGTGCCCTTGACTGCGATGAGCCGAGAGGAGTTAGCTCGACGATAAGAAACATATCAGGGCTCTGCACCTGTCTGCCTGCCTCCTGACTGACTACACACCACAAACTGCACGTAGAGCCCCTCTCAAATCAGAGTATTTCTCCCTGTATGCCACACAAATAACCCCCATTAGAGAACTTGGATTAAAATATTTATGATTATTTTGATTTCAACATCTGACCAGGGAAGTTGAAGCTCTGAAGATGAAGCAGCTCCAAGCTTTTTAAAAAACAAACAATTCTGTCTGAACCCCTACAAGTCTCTACAAGGCACATTTGTCGCGGCGTAACAAAAAGCCGCAGTAATGCTGCTGCTGAGAGGTCGGCCACTGCCAGAGCAGTTACACGCCTTTCAGCTTGTTTTACCTGCGCTGTAATGGCCCTGCCAAGTTTGTTCACACGTCCTTAACGCATTTATGAACTGTAAAAAAACAAATTCTCTACTGGCTTTATTAGACTGAACGGTTCATAAATGCAAAATGTGTCTTTCTCGCCACTCTTTGTGCTGTATTTGCTGCCCTTCCGCAAGACATAAAACCAATGTAGTCTAGTTAGTACACAGCTATTTGTCATGAAACCAGACGTTTTCCTTCGTGTAGGACTGTAGTTTAAGGACATGTATGTCTCCAGAGCCGCCGCTAACGCCAACCACAGTACCTAATTAACTTTCAGCTGTATTCCATGCACAACTTCCTACAGTTGTACTTACCCCGGGCCCTCCCAACGCACGTCCAAACAAACACCGCATTGCACAAGGCTCTGACTGCCCCTGTCATAACACCACCATTTTGCAATCAACTTTGCTATCTCAAGCTTCACACACATGGCTGAGCACAGGCTATCACGGCGGTGGAGAGGACAGGAGAGTGGATGGGAGACAATTAGCTGAGACAGGGCCAAGGGCTCGAGGAGAGAGGCAGCGAACACCTCGAAGCCACTCAACACTTCAGGGACGTTCACCTCTGAAAAGTCCACCGCTGACGCAAAGATGAGAAATTTGCCATAAAATGTCGGAGGGTCATTAGCGGCCTTTTACTGCCATCTTATACGAAGGTGTTTGCAGCAGATTACATATAAAAGTGGAGTCTGCGATCAATGAAGGAGAAAAGCAAAAATAATATTCCTGATTCAACAGCTGCAATTGCTAGAAGGTGACAAAAAACAATCTATGCTTGTTATCTGTGACACAGATATACTCATTTTCTCCTTCTCCCTCCATGACACAAATACACTCAAATGTAGGTGCAGCGTAACTCGTTACGCAGTAGTGATTGATCTGTTCAAATGGCCCTGCAAAAGGCTCGATCTGACTGACCACCCAGAGCATTACCTGCAATCTTGTTGATTATCTCCACATTCACATTGATTGTCATGAGGTATCCCCCCTCCCATGCTCAGTTATCACTCTGCAGTTGGTGATATGGAGCTACCTCATTGATCGCACCCTATTAACAAGGATAAAACTGCACGGCTGCAGCCTGATTCATCACGAGTTGTGGCGGAGCCATCACTCAGAGGGCCGCCTACACTTACAACTGAAATAACATCCTTCCACGTTCACATACACTTTCCAGGTACCTTCTATAAGATGAATTCACAGAGTTTAGAGCATTAAAGACAAGCTGACGAGTTGAAAAGTGGGGGTATGTGCAACTTGTAAGTCAGAAGGAAATGATAGGTGATGCTATCTTCCAAAAAGATCTTGGCTGCACACTCTCTATTAATTGTTCTGACTGAACGCGTGTGGTCAGTATCAAAAGTGTATCAAAAACTGTTCCATTTTGAAAACCACCAACCAAAAAATTGTTGCAGAAATGGTCAATATATCACGGCTCCA
The DNA here is from genome assembly GCF_963514085.1 of Chelon labrosus. Lineage (NCBI taxonomy): Eukaryota > Metazoa > Chordata > Actinopteri > Mugiliformes > Mugilidae > Chelon > Chelon labrosus. Next base: position 16,389,231 of record NC_140358.1, read on the forward strand.
CTGTCACGTTGACGGAAAGCCTTGGCTTTGCACCGAGAGAAATTCACTGAGGACACTTATTTATTCTTTGTAAGATATCAATGAACCATTCTTTCTCAAATATTGAACACCCTGACCGATGCTCGCGAGCGAGTAACACACAACAATGACAACCGCAACAAGAAATGCGTGCAGTCAGCGGTTCTGCTTCCACGCAAAAGCCAAGCTCTTTTAGCTGTGTGCACCGCAGCAGGCTACATATTCCTCTCTCCTCTCCCATGCCCAGGGTGCATTAAATGGATTAAAGCACTAAGAGCAGCCAAGCATATATTCATTTCCTCCACACTGAGGGTGAGAGCAGCAGACAGCATATTATGGAGTGTCACAAAGTCTCTGGGCCATCTTTCCCGAACCAAAGGCTGAAGATTAAAATCTGAAGTAGATACCATCTTCTTCATTAAGCAGCTGTGATCGCACAGTGTTTGTTTCTGATTTGTGAAAGCATTATCAGTGCCAATGAATCTATTCGCTGAATAGATGAAGAAACTTTGTTGCAGTGAAAGGATTGAGATAGTTCTTTAAACAGGTTTTGGTGTTTGTTTTTTTTCTATGGCATTGATTAAAGTTAGAGACAAAAGGGGAGGTCTATGTTGTGTACGTAAGGGTTGGAAATGATATTCAAGATACTCAGACAGATGACCAGAGTAGTATCATGACAGTGCAGTTTGGGGACTAGCTCTCAGATTACACGGATTATGACACTTGTGAGCAACAAGTGTCATAATCTGTATGATGCCACTGTAATATAAGTGAGTACAACTACACTGTAAAAAAAAAAAGTCACTTTCCTACATGCCGCTATAGGTGCATTGCACCCGCTTACCTACTTTACAACCAATTTGCGTTGGCAAAATATGTGGATATGCTGGAATTGTTGCCTGTATTTTGATCACAGATAACAAGCTAAAACACATAAGTATGATACCATAGATTTGAGCTTGTGTCAAGAAGGCTGTCTTTACTGCTCTTGAAATCAGTAAGTATGCACAAGTGAATTCTCTAGCTAGCTAGCAGCTAGCTAGCATGCTACAGCACAGATCACTTTGGAAGAAATACACTATCCCATCTAACATACTCTGCAATGTTTGTACCTTTTTACTCAAGGGCCGGTATGATCAGAAAGTTGTGCTTTAGCCCGAGAACTTTTCGGCATTCCCCACCAAAGTAAAATCACATACGTAACTTCTGCCTCCTGCCAACGCCCAGGTCCCACTGGTTAGCTGCATCCTCCTTTTGGAAACGTTGGCTAGAAAGACACTGCTCAGTGTGATTTTGGTGTGTTATTCACATTATGTCCCTTAATCCCTTGGATATGGGCAGAAATATCGCCTCTGTAAAATAAATAAATAAATAAACACACAAAGTATTGATGCATGTTTCAAGTCACGGTTGACTTTTTTTTTTAAACGAACCACAGGGATTCCTAAATCTAGCCATAAAAATGTCTATCATGCTTTAACAACAAGAATTTTGGAGAGAAAAAACTAATGGCATGGACTGACAGCCAGTGTTACCCAGAAGTGTTTAATCAGCCCAGTGAACACTTTCACAAAACTACTGATTCTTTGATTTTCTGCACATGCCGATGTGGTTTGATTAGGTACAAGGAACGATCGTGATTATAAATTACAGCTAAGAGTCAGGCAACTAAAATGTGTTTAATTAAGCATGAATAAATGAGGAAAGCAAACATTCACTGTGGGTATGACATGACCCAGGAATGTAATTCCTAAGTGACTGAGCTGCTTTAATAAAACATTTTGACTTGCTATTAGATAGTGTGCAGATAAAACTTTATAGCAGAAGTCTGCATAATTTTGACAGTGTTTCACTGACAGGTTGCTGCAGGTAAAAGTGCCAGAACATTGCTACCAGCCAGTACTACTAATATGTTGAATACTGTATTTTCAAACTCGCTTGAGAACATGCATTTAACACAGAGTCAAATACTGCAGCAGGAAAGCTCTGCAGTCACAGTTCATGATGAATAATAGACCAGAAGAGGGCATTGTTAGTATCATGATTACACAAACAGCATATCAATGAGTTGTTTTAGTTGGATTTAGATATAAAAAAAAAATAAATAAAAAAAATGTGGAACTGAAACTGACTCAATTAAACACACACTACACAACTGCTGCACAACCGCGAACCTTGGTCTCAGCTGAGGCGGGAGAAGAGTGAGGTCTAGCTGGACCCAAGTGTGCAGGCAGCGGGTGCACAGCAGCTCAGCAGGCCCTATAATTACACACCCTGATGGCGCAGCCACTTGGTATTCTCCGCACACACACACTAAAACATACCAGCACTAGATAAGTCAGTGGTGAGAGACAAAGAAGGAAAGAAAGGGAGGGAGAAGTGTTGCAGAAGCTCCCAGACTGGCCAGGCACTGACAGCAGGGTGGCTGGGTTACAAATCAACCCCCTGTTGTGGTCTGAACCTGAGATGTGGAGACGTACAATCTTCAGAACGGGTGGACTTACCTCATTGTTTCAATAAACACAAGAGAGCTGTTGTAAACGGAAGATGCACAAAGGTCACACTAGACATTTTGGTCATTGATTGCTTGTATATGTGTTCACATGATCACTTTATTACATGTAATAAGAGTAATAATGATATGAGAGGAACTGTTGTTACACACTAACTTATTAACATTCTGTATTGTTCTGTTGCTGCAGCGTGGAAACGAACAAAGGAGCTGGTAATATCATTTAAGCACTATGAATAAATTAACATTACAGAAGGAGTGTTTGTGGACGTGCGAGTTGTTTACACGGTGTGAAATGAATATTAGACAGAAGCACAAATATAGAAAATAAATGGGAGGGTGTGGGAAATGAGCTGCATGCTGCAGACTGCGGGAAAAGACCACTTTATTGGTAGTCACAAAAGGGCGGAGCTGGGAGGGGCGGGCGGGTGATATCTCATGGGTGGCAGCAATCGAAGGAGGAGGGGACAGCAGCAGTGCTGTATTTCGTGGAGAATGAGTGTCACTCTGCGTCGTTCCACTGTCAGGCGAGCTACTGAGAACTGTGTGCTTCACTGAAGGGTGACAGCAAAGAGACAGAGCCTCTCTGCTGCTGTCACAGCCACTCTGCCTCTCAGTAGTTTTCAGCCGTGGGGTGTAACTGGCTACAAGCTGCAGGACGTGAGCGGCCAGTTGCATTATTTTCCTTTTGCATGTGAAAGCTATAGTCACCACAAACTGTTGGCTAACGATGTCATTTACTGCCCCTTTGAACAAAAAACAAGAAGTAGTCTGGAATTGATTTTATAAAGGTCAGCAGTATTAGCCTTTGGTGGTGGCTTGGTCTCACTGCCAACACTTAAAACTTCTCTCTTATTTACAGTATTTGTACATCTTGAAAGGTTGGATTGGTTAAATAACAAGAAAGAGATCAGAAATGGAAGTTGAAGCAGGCACACAGTGCACAGTGTACAGTCCTGTCAGAGCACAGGCTGCCTGCTAAAGTTTGGTGGAGAGAATAATGCGGTGCAGGGCTGGCTTCCTCCTTTCAGCTCCTGGATGATGAATAAAATGTGGTCAAGTGGAACCTCCCCAGACGAGAACATAGATTCAGTATAACCAGCCAAGGAAACTGCATCTCCCATCCATCTAAGGGAGGTTACTGGAATATGACGGCTTATCTCTTTCCCGCATTGGTTTTTCACTTAGGAAATATTCTTCATTGCATACTTCCTTGCTCTCACATTTCATTTGCCATATTTTTCTTTTTCCCGTTTTGCCGTCCTGTGGCTTCATTTAGTTTGTAAACTAATTCTCCATTGCTGGTCTTTGCCATCGCCACAGCGTAATTTAAAAGAAGGCAAATGTATTCAATTACATGCAAACACACAGACAGAACTGTTAGTGTGAAACTATATAACGGAAGGAGGCTTAATAAATAAATAAAATAAATCAGCATATATTGTATTATTTATTTGTCCTTTCATATTCATTACAGTAACAAGCAAACATTCAACTCAGTATTTCGCATTCTGTAGAATATTTATGTGGGAAATGTGTCTGCCTTTCACATAAACTGCATGTAACTGACCTTCAGCTGGTGTGCTACTTCTCGGATGGATAAAATGGAGTCCAGCAGAAGGTTAAAGAGATTGCCTCTATATTCACAAGTGTTATGGAGATGCAGAGCTGGTCTTGTTCCATCTCTCTGACTTTAAAAGCCTGCTTCTATAAATGCGCTCTGACTGTCTAGGACACACACACATATATATATATATATATATATATATATATATATATATATGTATATACACACTAGGGATTGTCTGACACTTCTAATATCTCTCAGAACACAACACTGAACATAAACATATGAGCTTATCAATACTGTGCGCTTGCAGATATGTTTAGCCTATATAAATCAGCACCATCAATCAAAAAAGCAGTATATCTCCGAATCCTTTTCCGTGTATAGCAGCTAAATGTCTAATAACTTTAGACAATGAAATTTACCAGCAAATTGTTGATTTGCTCCCTCCTAGAATAAAATAGAATAGAATAGAATAGAATAGAATAGAATGTCTGTATCGTCACTGTACAAGTACAATGAAATTAAGGTGATCTAAGGTCTCCCTTAGGTGCCGTAGAAGTACTGGAAAATAAATAAATAAGGCGGATGCCTTTTCAGATGGGTGTGAATTGCAGCAGTGCATTTGTTGTATTTCAGGACTGACTTAAATATTCTGCTTGTCAAGGTAGAATGGGCTTCATCTTAAGTGAAGTATTTAGTAGTATAGTATATAGTACTAGTCGACTTCCCGGTTAAAGCGTCACAGCATAGCAGTAAAGTTGACTAGTCGTCTAATCGGTACAAGCTCGTTGAGTGCTGTTGATTAGACACAAGAAAATGGCGTACTTTGGTTTGCATTAAACAGAAATATCATATCTGCCTCAATATTTGTGACATCTACAGGGGCACTACAGTGTCTGGACACTACAGTCTGTCCCTCGCGCTCTATAAACATTTTCTTTATGGCAGAGGAAGTAAGAGGAAGTCGTACCAAGCTATTACATGGATGAGCTGCATTTCTTAACCTCATCAACCTTTTATCAAGGAAGGTCCTGCTCAGTGACCAGAAGAAACTGTTGAAGCTTAACATCTGTTTGGCTAACCTCTGCTGATCCATCTATACAATACATTGGCTCGTTTGCAAGAAAGAACTCAACTCAGTGAAGGTTTTTCCAGGAAAAAAAAAAGAAAAAAAAAAGATATGTTTCAGAGCTGGCTGTGGGAGAAACCTGCTGTCAGACACAGTGTTGCCACAGTGAGACGTGGCCTGTGCTGGGCTGTGGGGGACAGACTGTCAATATTTATAGTGCTCACACAAAAACTGTCTGAACTACATTCAGAGACTACACAACTGGTGGTATAAATGATCTTATAGTGACCAAGGAAGGTTCAAGGCATTGCGTTTCAATAGGAACTAACCAGGGAGTCCAGTGTTGCAACTTGCATTTATTTTCACAATGAATCAACCTGGCAATTATTTTCTCGATAACCTGATTAAAAAGCAAGAAAATAGAGAAAATGGCCCATCAAATTTTTTCACGGGACAAGCTGATTTGTTTTATTGTCTTGTATTGGCTGACCTTCAGTCCAAGAGAACCAACAAACCAACAACACTGTAATCTCTAAAATCAAATATTACCATATGAACATGCTAAATCTGTACACAAGCTAAACGACTTTCACACTGAACGCTGTCTGGTTTCTATTTGTAGGGTGATTAGTATTGACCAGTCATGTTTGAGGGGGTTGCATGCAGGTAAATAAGTGGTGTGGAGAACAAAACAGGCGCAACGCTCTGTAATACCGCGTTAGCAACCAAGCTAACATGCAAGTTAAGCTACGTCCAATTGTAGATGTCAGCTCTCAACTCCATTCATGTGTCTCAAGCTGCTGGTCAAATTCAAAACAACTGCCGGATATTTGTTGTCTTTTATCTGGATATCTGCTGTCTACACCAGAAGCCTTGAGGCGTAAGTAATCAGGCGATAACTAATGAGTTCCCAAATTGAAAACCGAGAGTTCTTCGCCTGCAATTAGACACTATGCACATAATTAAATATGATCATGATTATAGATGGACTACCTGACCACAAGAGGTCAGTGGACATTAGGACACTTATTATGTTATCAGCAGTTCATCTCGCAGGTTATTTTCCTCAATTAACTGCTCGTAAGTGTTTGTTTTTCTGAATGAATGAATGAAGCACCACGTTAATGGACCGCATTGAGGATGACGGGGGGTGGTTGGGCTGAATGTTTAATGTAGCTCCCAGGGTTCGCACCCAGACCTGTCTGAGATTAGGCTTAGGCAGCACAAATGCACGCTAGTTAACACACGGGTCACAGAAAGACGTTTGGGTTTTTTGTTAAAACCTAGTTTAGACCTAGGTATTGCAAGGTCTAAACATTACCGTAAAAAGCTCAATAATGCTGTAGTTAAGTGAAGTTGTATTGCATGATCCCATATTTTGGTGGAAAGAAGAAGAAAAAAGAAAGAAAAGTACTGACTTCTCAAATTGGAGAAGTTAAAAATTTTGATTTAGAGATCACTGAAATTAATTTCAGCTATAGTGGAATATTTTTTGTGAACATAAATGAAAAACTCACAACCCTATGCAGCCTTCCACAGACAGCAATAGGTTCACTGGTAAAAGGTAAATACACTGTAAGATAGTAATAGGAGAGATATCGCTGCCCTTTAGAGAGGGTGTGAGGTTAAGCTGGCCGATTGGCAGACTGTGCTCCGGAAGGTGGGATATTCATTTCCATGTTGTGGTGAAGAGTCAGAGGAGCGGCTAAGTCCAAGATCAGCAGGTCAGCCAAGTCTAGTCAAGTGGAACAAATGGGCCAGAACAACGGGCAGGCAGAGTCTGGAAAACTGAATAATGATGTGTACAATATCATTCATTCAATCATCTTCTGTAACCGCTTGTCCTGTGAAGGGTCAAGGGGGGGCTGGAGCCTATCACAGCCCTTGTCGGGCGAGAGGCGGGGTACACCCTGGACAGGTCGCCGGTAGGGCTAACACAGAGAGACAAACAACCATTCACACTCACTCATGCACACTTACGGACAGTGAGAGAAAGCCAGAGTACCCGGAAAGAACCCACGCAGACACAGGGACAACATGCAAACCTTTCACATAGAAAGGCCCCTGTCGGCCGATGGATTCAAACCTGAAACCTTCTTGCTGTGAGGCATCAGTGCAAACCACCACGCTACTGTGCCAGTGTACAATATACACATCCAAAAAGAATAAAAAGAATGAGAGAAAAGGCACAATACGAACATGTGTGCAACCACAGTGGTGCAGATAAAATCAGCATGTACAGATGGTGGAGCAATAGTGTGTTCAGCTATCACACAGAGGTGAGCAGTCGTACACGGTTATGGTGAAAGGTAAGAGTGATTTCCTATAGCTAATGTCCTTTTTGACATTTTGAAAATGAGCTCTTCTGCCTCTGTAGTGAGTCATGGAAAGGGGGTGTAGGAGGAGCAGTTTGTTCATTGACCTCTTCGTCCTCACTGAACACTGTATGTCCCCAGGTTTGTCCGGTGGTAGTTCTGACCTTGCTAATGAGTTTATTGATCCTTCTGGCACCTTGTGTTGGCTCCATGCAGAGCACAGCCAGTAGAGACAGACTGGTAAAATATTTCCAGCACTTTGCTGCGCACTTTAAAAAGAAATGAGCTTCATCCGCTTCTTGTAAACAGCCTCGGTGTTGGTGCCCCAGTCCAGTCTAATGTTCAACTCGGCCCCCCAAGTACTTGTAGTGCTCGACGATTCTAATCTTCTCATCCATGATGTTTATGAGCTCGGCTGCAGTTTTTGTCCTCCAGCATCTCCTTGGTCTTGTTAACATGTAGCAGCAGATGTGGCTTTTAACTATGTTTCTACATCCAAATGTGCCAAATTGAGATTTTTGCCAGATGGTGAAAAGATGCCAACTCCATCCTGTCCTCTCCATAAAAATGTGAGTAAAAACAGTACGACAGAGCTCCATCCTTTGAAACAATAAAGGAAATGAGAAATCTTATAACCGTTCTGGGTTTTCTCGTTGTCTGTATAATTTTAGAGATTTCCCAACTGCCTGCGCTTCACCTGGGCCTGTGTCCTCTCCACTCACCTGTTCACACTCAACCAATCAACCGTGCAGTATATGCCTCCAGGTTTACAGCACTCATCTGCCAGATTGTCTTTGCGCCTAGTTTTGTAGCTTCCAGCATTCAGTTTCTGTCCAGTCCTTTCTCGCGTTTTGAACATCGCCTGTTTTGGGAATCTTGCCTTAGCTGCATTTTCTTTGCCAGAAAAACCCTTTTGCTTTTGCATTCGTGGTCTCAGGAGTTGAGCTCATCTCCATCTCCGATAAAGCCTTAAGCACATACTATGTGTAGAGGTACATGTACATGAATCATTGCCGTGTCACATGGATAGATACATCTGGGTATACTGTTCAGATAACGCTTTGGGACATAGCATAATAAAGGCTGTCCACTGTCATTTATCTTCATTTGTCCAGGTTGAGGTGCTAACAAAAACACAACACTCAGTGACGAGGAGGGAGAGAGATATAGAGTCCAGTCCATGTGGGAATGACAAGATATCAGTGTGTTACCAGGCCTGTAGCAGCCAGTTTTATAAAGGGGGTGGTTCTCCAAGCCAGAAACTCTCTATTCATGTTTCCAAATGCTTCTTAAACTTTTAACTTGCGGGAAACATTTAACATTCTTTGTTTTTATCTAAGGCTTTGCTTCAAGAGTCCAGCACCACTGGCTTTCTTGCTTAGTGGCCTTAAGTGTGCTCTTGGTTTTGGTCCAGATGGCCGCCGGCTATTTATAATTCCCATCCAATTCAAGAAACAAACAGTGTTTCCTGAAAATTTCTGTCCTGCCAAAGCCAAAGCAGATTTTTGGAACATTTTTATACTGTCGATGTTTAGGTTTAATCTTTTGCAGTATTCCCTGGGTTTGGTCAAACTTGCATTTGTAGCGGCGAAAAAACGAGGAACGCAGGACATTTCAATCAAGTAAGAATTACCTTTAGCTATTACATCTTTTCTTTTGCTTGATTGTTAACTAGTTTTCGTGCACTGTTGATCACGGCTTACTGGCTTACTCACTGATTGTCTTTCTGTGTAAGCTATGAGGAGTTTAACCTTGAGAAGTTTCCTGCCTAGGGAATTGATTATGTGTTTCTGAGGAGATCATATACAATGGAAACTACGCAGATATAAGTAAACAAGAAGCATTAATACAGTTACAAATGTGCGCACAGCCTTTCCAGCCTTAGATCTGTGGGTCCAGTACTGGCCAGTGCAAATAAAGAAGTCAGCAAGAATCAATAAGTAAATAATGCAAGCACCAGTCTGAACACATTCAGCAGACACTTTCCACACACATAATTACAGGCCAAATACCCAGTGATGGGCAAAAACTTCAGGAAGTGAAAGTGATGAACATAGCTTAGTATAAACGGCGTGGCTTGATAAATGGCTGCCATCTGGCCCTACTTGGGAGGCCATTTGGTTAAAGAGAGGAGAGAATGCTGGGATGTTAGTCAGGTGAACACACCCAGAGACAGACAGGGAGCTTGGTCCTGCAGCTGCACACATCTTTTTGTCTATATCTGCCTCATAGGAAAGAAATTACAATTTCCTGGACAGAATGTCAAGTGAGGCTTACTGGCATCAAGTTTTCATTGTTTACCTGGCAGCAGCGAGAAGAGGAGCATCCCGGAAAATCCACCATCACAAGAGATAAAAATTGGGGGAAATCAGGTTATACTCTAGTCTTTGTTATTCAGAATAAATAATAAATAAAAAGAAATTCACACAGTGCGTATGGGTGTCATGGGATATAGTTCACAGGCAGTTTTCAACACACACAACGAAAGCGCGTGGTAATGGTGAAGGATGGGAGACGAGGGACTTGCGAGATAAAAATGGAAGAGCAGTGTGAGCTGCTTCCAATTGTAGTCAGAGGACTGCCTACGGTTTTAAATGATCCAATCCTGCAGATAAAACACAATGAAAAGTTTATCAGAAAGGATGTCCAGGACTGACTTTCATTCATCAGCCTTCACTTTCCCCACAGAATGAATCGGTTGTGTTGTCCTGCAGGATTTCTGCGAGTCTGGCCGGGGCAGCCTGCATTGACAGAAAGGATTAGGCCCAGCGCCAATGGCTTCATTTGATTGGTTCTCTCACAGCAAATGCCTGTCTATCACCACGAGTCACAAACATCAAATCCTTAAAAAAAAAAACAGCATAAATATTTAGCAAAAGTTTTATCGCAGCCTGCAACTGAAAATGGAGTGAAGACAGCGGCTAATGCGCTGCCAGAAAGACTTTCATGTTTGCAGCTGCCTGGAGGCCAAACATGTGACAGGCACAGTATCTTTGTCTGGGAAGGCTCATTTCACAGCACACTGGGGAGATTATTGTGTCGCTTCTTTCATAATCCTAACAGGATTTCTCCAGAATCAAGGATTTGTTACATTTGCAACAAACTGTTGGCAGCCTGCACTCTGTGCTGACAGGGAATTTCTCTGTGATTGAGTGAAAATCACTTTAAATACATGTCTATATAGTATTAGATCAACTGTAGCAATGCTTGAAATAAAATCTCTAATCTATCCACCTCCTTATAGCTGCCAGTGTGTATTTACTACTTTAACATATTGATAAGATCATAAAATGGACCGCAACAAGATATTTCCCCACATTTTCCACAGGATGAAAATAAACCTACATTCCACTCAGTTTCCCTTAAAGGGGAACTACTGTTTTTACAAACTGGACCTTATTTCTGGCATAAAATAATGATCTTTTACTCACCCATATAACTTTTTTGTAATTTATAGTCGTTTGGGAGATATTTAAATCTGCGTATATCCATATAGTGGAAGTGACTGGGGCACCGAAACGCAGCTAGTTTTTTGCAACATGGCTGAATATTTTTCCGATTCTGTGGTTGTGGACGAACCATAGCAGTAGCAAATTACAGGAAAACAAGCCGACTGTCGCGGGTGCGCATGGCGCTCAGAGATGACATCATCCAGGTCAGAAGACATCATCCGGGGTCTGTAGGTCAATCTACAGACCCCGGATGATGATAATAGGTAACTCTGGACTCAACAGGGAATAGCACTAGCGTATCATAACAAAATGTTTTTGAAATGAACGAGTTTCGTGGCAGATAACGCGTTATTTAGAGGCTGCGTTTCGGTGCCCCAATCACTCCCACTATATGGATATATGCAGATCTAAATATCTCCCGAAGGACAACAAATTACACAAAAGTTATATGGGTGAGTAAACGATCATATTTTACGCCAAAAATAAGGTCCAGGTCGTAAAAAAACAGTAGTTCCCCTTTAATATACACCTAGGCCCTGTTAATAATAAATCTTATATTCAGAGTGACTGTCTTCACATTTGTTAGAGCTACACATCTGTGAGAGAACAGGCCAAACTCAAGATCACTTCTGCAGTAAATTGTTCACTTGTGAGAATTTAGTGTGTGTGTGTGTCTGTGAGTGTGTGGGAGTGTGCAAGTCGCCACAAATGCTCATTGCTACACACCACTGATAATGACCTCCAGAACTACTTCCTAGCGCAAAGAGCTGGAGAGCTACTGCAGTCTAATTCATCCCTGAGCCGTTAACCCTGTTCAAGGACCAAACCAATATTAGACTAAATTCACAAAATACCAGCGCTGATGCCCACCGCTCTCACTTTCATGAATTATTTAGCGAGCTGGAGAATATAAACTCGGCCTGTCCATCAGCGATAATAAATAATCACTGAACTATTGTCTGGCTTCTCAAGACAGTGATCCAATAACATGCAGCCACTTATCAATCTCCTCACTTCCAATTAGCACTGCGCGAGTCCCAAGTTTCTGAAGTTGATCCCGTCTCTGATTCAAATTATAATTCAGGCCTTCACCAGGCGCTGTTAATCAGATAGATTAAGAATTAATGTAAAAGTTAAAGAAGCAACAATTGCTTTAGCATCAACAGCACGTAGCCTGATATTTCAGAGCTCATTGTCACCGAAATTGACTCTTTAATTCCATAATTATTATAATAATTAAGCCGTAATTAAGACTTGACATTTGAGATGCCACATCCCAAAGGCTAAGCTGCAACTATGGCATGGGGGAATAGCCTAAACGAATTAAGTCTAAATAATGTTTCATTCATTTACTCGAGCATAAATCAGTATTATCAAGTTCAGTGTCCTTTGTGTGTGCTGATAGGTTGTTTATTTTGTGATATTGTCTACATGTAAATGACATCCACTGTTTCATCTTTATATAAATTTATATGTCAAAATGTAACGGAGGATGTCACCAGTATTTGTCTTTGTTTGTTTGTGTTGTGAGATGTGATATAAAATTAACTGCATCATCCAACTTTAAGCAAGGTTTAAGAGGATTTTTGTATTAAAGGATTAATATAATTTAGTGCAGATAATCTTATCTGAAGCAGATGTGGCTGGAGACAGACACAATGAATTACATTCTTGAGTATCCGCATCATCGTCTATTAGCCTAAGACAAAGCTTGTTGTTTTAACAAGTGGGGACAACTTTTACTAGACGATCTAAATGCAAAGTTCAGACAATAAAAAAAAATAAAGAAAGAGCTGAGTAAACTGAGCAAATGCAGTTGCTGGCAGCAGCAGTGATGTTATTCATACAAAATATTGGAGAGCTGCAGAAGAGGCAGCTTATCTACCGTTATTTACCTTATCTTATTTCAAGGGTTCTCAGTGACGTGTTTAATTTTCCTGAACAGTCTTTACGATTTGTATTCATAATGAATAAGATAACTAATTTGCCTTCTTCCTTGGCAAATCCTCCGTAGAGTCCGTTCAAGTTTCCATATCTGCTACAGTAGCTACAGACTGTTATCCTATTCTCAGTAATGAAGTATTTTTGAATAAGCTTCAATTGTTTGGAGTAAGAACATTTAATTGATTTCTTTTTAGACTTAATTTACAACTCAATCAGACAATCAACATAGGTCAACTACACTGCATAAAACTCTTCTGCTCTGGTTTAATGAGGACCAGAAAGAGTACATACTGTACACCAATCAGGCATAACATTATGACCATTGACAGTAGAAGTAATTAACACGGACCATTTTATGATAATACAATGTTCTGTTGGGAAACTTTTGGACCTGGCATTCGTGTGGATGTTTCTTAGACATGTACCACCCACCTAGACCAGACAAGGCACCCTCACCCCATAGCAATGACACTCCTTGATGGCATCCCCAGCAGGATGCAGCCTGACACAGGTACACACACAAAAACACTTTAGGAACAACTCAAAAAAAACATGAAAAGCAGCACAAGGTGTTGACCTGGCCTCCAAATTCACTAGATCCCAAACTGATCACTTATCTGTGGGATGATCCACAGAGGCCACTCCCCTCAACCCATAGGTCCCAAAGGCCGCCACTAACAACACCCTCAGAAGGCCCATGTCCATTCTCTGATGAGTCAGAAGTGTTTTGGAGGCGCCAGGGAGACACAGAATTAGGAAGGAGATCATAATGTTATTCCTGATTGGTGTATATGTGCTAAAGAAAATAATTTTAAGGCCTTTTTACCCAAAGTCATGTCTAATATGAACCAGGGGAGACCTTCAGCAATTACAGACTGCAGACAGATTAAAGGTCAGCAAAGACTGATTGACTGGCTGGTTGCCTGGCTAGTTGGCCGGTCGGTCGGTTTCGGTGTCTCTTAAATTCAAGATCACACTGGAACAAAAATACCCAGTATTATGAAATGCAGTGTCCCTCCAAGCTAATGATGATCTGTTAAATCACGGGCCTAGGAGAGTGATAAGTAAAAGGTCATTTTCCCCACACCCTGAGGCCTGGGAAGCTGCTGCAGACTGGGACACTGGAGCAGAGCAGGTAAATGATGCCCCGACCCCCAGTGCCGGAGGAAAAGTTGTCATCTGGTGGCTGCAGGGTGATCAGAGGACGTGCGGGCCAGCCCTTTCTGCCTTGCAACGGCCGCATGACTATTCTTATCCACCCACTATCCCTCCATACGCCCCGGCCTTCAACAAGCTATCGAGAGCTGTAGTCATAGCAACCGGGAGGCCTGCCGATGCCCTTGGGGATCATTTCTTGACAGAATTCCTCTGTGTCCTCTCTCAGTAAAAGGTTGTCCCCTCTGCTGAATAGCTGTTTATCTTTGTAGACGTTTAAGCGCCGGTGTCTGCCGGCTACCGTCGTCGCTCCTCGTTTCCACTCAGCTCTTCCTTGACGCTCATTTTGAATGCCAAATCTAATCTCTAATTTGTGGGAAGAATTGCAAGCTGCAAAATTTTGTGTGGCATCCAAGAACACCACAGGACGAAAACACAGAGGAAGAAATATTAATGTATTCCTGTACTTATACGAGAAAGATGTTGGTGGCGGTGCTCAATTTCAACTGTATTTCAGTTCTCGTTTGATGTCGATATGTACAAAAGGAGTCTACACCGGAGACTCTGTGTGGTGCTCATATTGTCTCCTTGCTTAAGGTCACAAATGTTTCTTTCTCTGTACTGGAGAAGAGGTGGAAAGGTGTTTCTGACACACAACTCTCACCCATACCTGTCAACCAGCCAGTCACGGGCAACTTCGACAGAATGGCTGTGTCCTTTCAGTAACAGGAAAGGTAGACAGAGGGCGGAAAGAGTAAGACATTGGAGGGGCAAAGAGAGGAAGGATAAACGAGGGAAGAAGTGCTCTGTCAGAATCCACTGGGAGAATCAAAGCACAAAATAATCACTCTCAATCAAAAACCTGTAATCCTTTTTAGAGGCAGAACCAGTTGGCGCAGGATCATTTGTCACCGCTGCGAACCTTTGTTACAGCATTTGCAAGTCAGCTGAATATCAAACGCAGACATTTCAAAATTCCGAGTATAATTGAAATCCAAAGCGCTTGCAATACAATGGATTTTTGGTCACGGACTGATCTCAATATGAAGCCTATCTGTCATACATCAAACCCGATAGCATGACACAAGGTAGAGATCAGTAATGCTTCACTGGAATTGTTAATGACCCACGCTCCCTTGTAAGACACTGTTATCAGAAACAACAAGTGACAAGAATATGAATCTGAAGTATTGACTAATGTGACTCAGCCTCCCGTTACTGATGGTTTGTTCTCTGCCTGTGTCACTCAAAAAGGTATTTGCTCTCAACAGTGAACCCATGCATAACAATCCCCAGCAGCACTGCCGTCTTCTCTCTGCTTTAGCCCATCTGTAGCATTAACATCACAATCAGCGTCTTGTCTTCAGAGTCCCATAGATCACAGATCTGGGCAAAAATATCTGGTTCTCTTTTCTCTCACGCAACAATTTCCATTTTTTTTTTTTCTGCCACAAACACAGAAGCCCACATGCCACATACACACTCACATTCAGTCTTTCAGTAATCTTGCTTTCACTGCCTCCCACACAGGCATCTGTAAAAGAGCATGTGCGGATCACAGCAGTAGCTCCGTCCACACTGGCAGAAACTGGCAGATTCAGAGACCTTAATGCGTTACATCCTCTGCGATCATTGCGTAACAGGTCGTTGATAATTGCATTTTATTTTTCCCAAGGCCTGCCTCGAATCTCGGACACTTTCAGGAGATGAATTTCATTGTAAACACCTGTTTCCCCTTTTATCCTTTGCATTTCACGGTACAACACAAGGTCTTGAACGGTGCAAACAGTTTGCAGCGGGAGATGTCTGGTGTTGTAATCTTGAATGCCACAATTTTCAGCTCCGGGTTCGTGATTTCATTTTTCTGTGTTGCAGCGGTGGTACAAGATGTGCTAAGATAAGCTCAGCACAGCAAACATTTCAAAACACATTCTCATATTTTACATCTTACTTCTTTGCTTGCATCCCCTCTTGCCTCCTTTCTATTGAGCAGGTGAATGATTGCGAATCAGAGAGCAGCCTTTGCAGTGCAACCCCATCCCATGCTGCTCCCTCCTCTCAGGGGATGGCCAAGGTCCAGGATGGACACACGAATGCATGTGACAGGTACACAGGGCTACTTAGATCTTAGTCGTTCTCAGCACTAACTGCACATTCTCGGCTTTTAAAATCCTGTGAGGGGGTTTGTCCCTTCTAATTTATTCTTTATTTATTCATGAATGTGCGCATACTTTACAGCACTGCAATGTTAGAGGAGAGCCAGGATGGTATGGACAGCGGCACCCTAAGTCCTGCCTCAGCTCGACAGGTCACCATCCAGCGCCACCCGACTCAAGGCTTTGGCTTCATTGCAGGCAGCCAGAGACCTGTCATTGTACGCTCCGTCTCCGTTGGTGAGTGTGCTCGTCAGCTTGAGCGGCATACAAGGAGAAACGCCACTGAATATATTATGGCTCAAATTAAAACATCCTTCTTGTTGTATGTGTACGATTTCATATCTCTGCAGACGGCCCCTCCTTTGGCAAGCTTCTCCCTGGAGACCAGATCTTGGCCATTAACGAGGAGACGGTGAGCGACGCGCCCCGAGAGAGAGTCATAGACCTTGTAAGGTAACATCCTTTACTGTCCCAGGAGGGAGGGTGGGGGGAGGAATGGGGTCCCAGACTAGGTGACCAGCAGCACAGGCAAAGAGGGGTAAAGGAGACATGGGTAAAGTGGGTGGATCAAACAGTACAAACTGTTTCTTCCTGCCGGTGCGGTGTTACATGAACACAAACCTGTGGATGAGTCAGTCCTTTTGCAGCTGAAGGCCGGCAAGGAAATGGCAGATATAAACTGGAGAAGCTCTCCAAACACGATGGTGTCCGTGGCATTACCTAACCCACTCCACTCTCTGTTGTCTTTCCACAGACGCTGCAAAGACACTATAGTTCTCACTGTGCTGCAGCCCCATCAGGTAGTATAATGGGACACTCACTCACTCGCTTTCATGTTCCTCTCCCTCTGGATTTCTGTTACTCCTCATTGCTCATAACTCTTTTTCTTTCACTCTGACTCATATAGGAACACTGTACAGTATTCTGTTCAGCGCACACTAATGCAGTGCAGACCCACATTAGTATTCATGGCAATGCTTCACACGTTGGAGTCATTTTTTTTCCGCCCAGTAACAGCTTCAGAACTCCACACAGGCACATAAATATCTACACGAGACTTACTAAATAAAAGTTGGGCGTGCATGCATCAGTTCACACAGAGAAAATGGAAATGTGCCATTTATTTAGCCGACTAACTGAACTGGATATTTGTTAGAAGATTGAATACTAATTTGATCATTTGTAAGCCAAAGTCAAACATTCATATAGAGTACGAAACAGCAAGAATTTGCGGTACTCAAATAAAACAGCACAACGACGATATTTAACAACATTTAACTTCGTCTCACAAACTTTCGCACCCGCCGCACTGCAGCAGGCTTAGCCTCTGTAGCGTTGGCAGTCAGGGGGGGCTTTTCTTTCATTTATGCCTCATCTTTCAACCTCAGTTCCTCCTCACAGTCCCTCTCTCTCTCTCTCTCTTTTTATCTTCAGTCACCTAAGTCTGCCTTCATAAGTGCAGCCAAAAAGGCCCGCCTGCGAACCAACCCGCCTAAAGTGCGCTTTTCAGAGCAAGTGTCCATCAGCGACCCGGACTCAGTAAGTTCAACTCGTCGTGTTTCTCTGTGACACGTGCATGCCAAACACATGCATCAAAAGGCCTTCGAGTATACTTATTTTGTTTCTCCATTATATGCACAGTATATGAAGTGTGTGCATGCCATTAATTTTTAAAACTCCCACAATATAACTTTTTTCTGAATATAAATTCCTATTCACTTAGCAGACACATCTATAACTTACAGAAAAAAAAAAAAAAAAAAACACAAATCTGGCAGAGCATCTGGTAAGTGGAGGTTGCAACAGCAAGTTCCTGGCTGCTAAAGTAAGGAAATATGAAAAAAAAAATCATACAGAAAAGCCTGCATACTAATAACGTCCTTTAGAAACGGATTCTGAATGGTGATTTTTGCCTCTGTCTCCTCTCCTCTCTCTCCCCTCAGCTGAGCTGAGCTAATCCCACGCACACACACACACACACGTCACCACAACACACATCAACACACATATACACACACTAAGGGACGATGGAGCACACAGAAGAAAAGAGAAATAGAGTGTTAAGAGCCAATGATGACAATACTCATTAAGCATACGTGCAACAAAATCCGCCAGTGTTAATAACCATAATAATCTCTTTATAGTCCCTAAGGCCCGGTCATTCAAGGATCCATGGGGGGCAAGGAGCTTACAGCCTTAAGTGGGAACATTTACATGACAAGCAACATGCGAACAATAAAGAATGAGACATTAGGGTGTTAAAAATATTTTAACAATCTTTCACTTTTAAATGGTTTGTAATCACAGCTACAACTTATTTTACCCTCTAGTCTAGCCGATACAGGGTAAATGATGATGATGATGATGAGCTGTTGACTGACAATACCAGCAGTCAACATCATGTGATCCCAGAGCTTTCCTTTACTAGCCCTCGAGGTGCCAAACACAGTGGATGGACATGTCGCAATTGGTAAACTGTGCCAAGACATGTTAAACTCTGTCTCCGGTGAGCAAGAGCCACAGGCATTGATCATCTGAAAGCTTATCAGCGTTGGCCACCTAGACTGAAGTTTAATAAGATGAGAGAGGGGAAAGAGATGAATCTGGGTACGGAGCCGTGATTTGCCTCCGAGCACGCTCTGTCTGCACGTGACGAACCGGCTCCAGCTCACCCTCACTAACAAGGACAAAGGTAGCGGCTTGTGATGTGAAGCGATAGACCGGTTGGCGACGCCTCCTCCTCACCAGCGCGCCCCCCTCTTAATGCTGCAGCATGGAGAAAGATCTATTAGCTCATAGCTCAGACTTTATAGTCTCTTCCAGAAGAACAGCTTGTTGAGCTTTCTGAATACTTAAGTTCTCCAAAAACAGACTGCCGGGCATCTGCTGTGGACACCGCGATCCATTTCAACCAAATACATTTTCAGAGATACGCCTATTGCATTAAATCCACATCCTTTGGCTGTGATGAGTAATGTCTGCCTGACTTTCACACAAATCACATCATCTAAAACAAAGCAACGAAAATAAGACAGATTTCGTTTTGGCAAAGAAGGATTTATTTCCAGTTTTCATTGCCACATGAGACTCAACTTTATCTTATTATGTACCTTCTTTTCCACTTATCACAACGATGGCTGTACAAAATAAGATCTAAGTCATAATGTAAAAAAGCCCTCAACGAGATCTTAAAAAAAAACAGAGATAGCCAGCGAGGGGAGAGAGCGCGTCTTTTCTTAAAGAAACTGAACTGCGTGTAACTTTTCTTCTAACAAACGGTTTGAGTAAAAGCAGTAACCCTCAATCGAGCCTCTCCTCGTATGCCTTCCCTCAGACAACTCTGTGGTGAATGCTTTCAATCCCGCCATCCAATTTTCTTTGGACGGCATACATATTGAATGGGCAGACCATAGAAATTGAATAAGCCCTTCTTTGATCTTGATACAATGCATGGGATGGGCATCCTAAGGCAGAGTTTTGCTCCGTCTGAGAAGGAGCAGAGTTCAGTTAGAGTCTCTCCCCGTTGTTCGCGCAAGACATCTTTATTTCCTCCTTCTGCTCTACATTTTATTGCTTTCCACTCAATAGCACAGACCAACCATTACAGCTGATTGTGTTAAGTCTTGATTACATTTTTCGACACAGTAGCACGCATACATTATTCACTAGTTTCTTTTTGCCTCTTTCAATCTCTTTCAGACAATGCTCAAGGACGAATCCTTGCTGCTGATACCAAATGTGTTGAAGGTGTTCTTGGAGAATGGACAGATTAAGTCCTTCACGTTTGATAGCCGTACCACTGTTAGGGTATGTATTCACTAGAGCTGTGCTGCGAGTTTCCGCATCATTGTGACGCTGACGTAATGCAGCTATAACCAGTGTTTTCACTTTAAGAATGTTGTCTGGATATGAAAATACCACTTTACAATTTGCTCGGATGTTTGGCATATTTCAGAGTCGATTTTACGCTTTTGTGTCACTCAAGGCAACTGTCCTCTGCAGAAAAACTGACGGCCAACGGTAAAATACCTGCCGAGCCCCAGGTGAAAGTTAGCACCTAGCTGGTGAACGCAGCTGACATTTAGCTGCTTTAAGAACCACATACACTTCTCAGGAGGTGTGAAAGACCAAATCAAATGGTTAGAGTTATCAACAGAAATACAAAATTTGTCAGGACTGGATTTAAAGCTGGAGAAAACAATTACTGTGGGTTAAAACTTTAACCAGTATGTTTTGGAGCTCCGTCTTACACATCATCTCCCAACCCAGGAGACAAAAAAAAAGACTTTAATTTCATGATACTTTATCCTGTTTTTTTCTTGACTGTTTAATCTCATTAATGCGAGTAAGGTCAAGAAGCAACAAATGAATTTAGTCAGACAGAGGTCACTTCTTTCTCTAGGAAGAGTCTGACATGTCCGAGCAGACTCAATTGGACTCTATTAGATTTCACAAATCTCTCCTCTGCTCATGGAGGGCGAAGGGGAAAAACAGAAACACACAGAGGCACTTTTAAAGTAGACATGATGGAAAGCTCTCTCCTGTCAGCCTAATTAAATGGAAGTTTGGCATAATAAGAAAGCTCAGATCAATAATACGATGCCATGGATTAAATCAATGGCACAATGGGATGCCCAGTTGTATGCCCATTGGACAGTCTGTCAAATAAAAAAAGCTTTCCTGCACTGTTTTAGGGCCCAATCTGTGACTTTTTCACTTGATTGTGCGGCTTCCCCTGGTGTCATTTAATACAAGCCGCACAGGTCAATACTGTTAAAGCTGCTTATCCCTGTTTTGCAGGGACAGTTATTGCTCGGAATACATCAGCAAGTGTCATTGTGGAGAGCAAGCAATTAGTGTACGTGCTTTGTTTCGCTGCTCTTAATGAGTTTGCGTATTGGGAATTACAGCCAAAAGTACAGTAACATGTCACCACAGAGAGATTGTTTTTTCTAATACATTAAGACGGGCGAGAAAACGCTCATCCTGAGGCATAGCCCACGGTGACATGTGATAAGCCATGAGTCTCCCCTTAGACAGTGTTCTCTGTACATTTTAGAGAATCTGAGAAAAGCCCTGCATCATTCATAGACACCGGTGTGCACAAGAGCAATCGGATGCACTTACTGTGCAAACTAAAGAATACCTATAAAAGGTCTCCATCGCACAAAGTGTCAGACATGATATCAAAGAGTCTAACCAGAAAATACTCACCACAACGATATCAATTTGACAAACTACACTGTGTAAATATGGAGGGAATGCAGTGTGAAAATAGACCCAGCAGATCAAATATGCACTTTTGTGGCGTAATGTATTCTTACTGTGGAAATGGGTTCCAGCCTCTCATCTGCTTCCATCTCCCTCCTTCCAGGATGTGATCTCCTCCCTGCAGGACCGCCTCTCACTGCGCTACATTGAGCACTTTGCCTTGGTGCTGGAGGCCGGTGGTCTGGATCAGAATCAGAGGTTGCATCTGCTGCAGGAGAACCAGCCGCTGACACATGTGAGAAACCTATAACAGGGGCATGAGTACAAGATGAGTCCAATGGATTCATCGTACATGTTTAAGGGACGAGAATTGTGAAAGCGCTAATAGAAACCCCATACTATTATCAGTTAAAAAATCCAACGAGGTAAAATGTCAAAGGCAAAAAAAAAAAAAACTATTATGCCTCCAGGGTTGGCTGAGTGACTGTCAATGATCCAGGTCATGGTATATCTAAATCAAAGCTAAAACAAAGGCAAGTCGCTAGAAAACAATTAACTGTACAAAGGAAATACCACCCCATAAATCAGAGCACTGGATCATTGACAGGCCTTAGTCATGTGACTTTCAGGTGGGTACTAGCCACGGATGTTTCAAGATAAAAAACCTCAGTGAGACAGACTGTGGATTATCCCCTTGGTTAAACGCATTTGATAATCTTCAAACATGTCGCTCAAACATGTTGAGCGGCTGGTCTATCTTGCCTTTTGTGAGTTGTCAGTGTATTGTCTGTGCAATACTACTGCAATCCAGGTTACACCACTGACACCACTGACATTGACACCACACTGACATTTCTGTCAGTTTGTACTTTTACAATAGTTAGATGCTGCAGTTGGTTGGCTAGTGGTTTTCCATTGCTTTGCATTTCTTCACCTTGACTAAGCCGGCTACATCTATTCACTGTGGTATTTTGAAGACAGATGGTGCATTCAGAATTCAGTTTCCCCTGTTCACTTATGGAAAATGATAATGTGATGTGTGGCAAAAGACAAAGATGTAGTTGTTATCTTGCTGACATTGTCATATTCCCTCAGGTGGTGCATAGAACCTATTTCCAAGGGATGAAGTGTCTGTTCCGCGTCTGCTTCTTCCCCAAGGATCCCGCGGACCTGCTAAGGAGGGACCCTGCTGCCTTTGAGTACCTCTACATACAGGTAAAGCACTAGATTATAGGGGGATTTAACCGGATGTCAAGCAGTCTCATGATACTGTTGGAGTCCTATCTCTGTTGGAGTCCCGTCTCCTCTATTCTAGTGTTTCCATTAGGTTATGTTTATGTTTAAGAATTTGGAAACTGCCATTGGTATTTAAGCTAATGATCAGGTTTGTCAAAGGATTCCAAGCCATTTGCAGTCGGCTGTGTGCAAGACAACATTTCTGTCATGTTCATACAGAGTCGCAATGACGTTATCAAGGAGCGCTTTGGCATGGACTGGAAATCAGACATCACGTTACGGTTGGCCGCGCTCCATATCTACATCACCGTGTCCTCTGCAAGGCCCAATCAGAAGATCTCTCTCAAGCATGTCGAGTAAGTCCACAAGCTAAATTAGTTTCAAATGAACTGATGGACAAAAATTTTTTTTTTTTTAGCTCATTCACAATTCTGAGAACAATATCCATGAGTCTCATAACAAAGTTTAGTCATTCAATATATCTAGATGATTAATAATTAATCCCAATAGTATTAAAACTGTAATTACTCAAGGACCATTGTCCCTAGGTCGTTATGAAACAAAGAAATCTATTGCTTTGTAAAATTACATCTCTCTCTCAATTTGCTCATTTATTCTTCAAAACCTCGACCTAGCAAGTAATTAGATTCCACTATCACAACCACAGAAGCAGAACAGATTCACTGTGCTTGTAATAGACTTAGGGTGGCCATGTCAAGACAGGAGTTGTAGAGGATGTAAGCTAGGCTCATTGTTTCCTCCCATGGGATGAAAAAACTCCTTTGTCTCCTCAGTCGTGGCATCTCCTGAGTACTCTCATTAAGCACTGACTTTTCTCTTTTGTACATGTTTCTGCCACATTTCCCTTTGCTCTCGGTCACAGAAAAGAATGGGGTCTAGAGCCTTTCCTTCCACTCACTCTACTTCCAACGGTGAAGGAGAAGAATGTGTGTAAAACCCTGTCTCAGTTGCTGAAGACCTACCAGCATCCACCACCTTCTGGCAACAAGGTTTCTTTTTATTTGAGATTTCTACACTAGCAATTGTTACCATTTCCGTGACTGAAATATCTAGACATTTCTTTGTTTATGTTTTCATCGTTTTTGGTTATCCTGCTATTAAAACGTGCTTTTAAGCATTACAAATAGAATATACAGTAGACAGACTTCTTGCCAAATTGCCATTCTCTCCATTAATGTTCACATACAAATCTGTACAATTTGCTGCTTCTTTACTCGTGATTTCATTGCATTATATTAAAGGATAATGCCTGCTTGATAACCAGTCCCTCATCCCTATAGATGTAACTGTTGCATAAGACTTTATTAGCAATATATGTGGCTCAATAGTGCCCCCGGGAGGACAAATGGAGCGCAGCAGGAGGATTTCTCAGTCAAAGATGAGCTTCTGTTTTATCATTCTTTTGACAGGTCCCTCCTCTCCAAGGAAAGCTGCAGTACATGCGTGTACTCAATGACCTCCCACCCTTTGGTGGAATACTGTTCCATACTGTTGGACTGGTAATACATTTTTTCATCTTTGCATTTAAGAATACCTCTTCATCTTGTTTGGTTAAGTCCCTGTGCTGTTCAGTTTCATTTTTTTGTGTGAGTCTTTGAATTTGTTGTGCAAGGAAACTGCTCTTTTAAATGTGGTGTTCTTCACCAGGATGAGAAACAGTCAGCTACAACACTACTGGTGGGCCCTCGACATGGAATTAGTCATGTGATTGACCTGAAAAACAACCTCACAACAGTTCTGGCTGAGTTCAGTAGGGTTTCCAAGATTCAGCTCTACCGAGAGAGCCAAGGAGTTGCTCGTGTGGAGGTGACAATTCATGAGGCCAAGGTATTACAGCAGAGTCTCTCTAAAGATACACGCTACAAAAATCATCTAATAATGACAAGACACGTTGTTCAGTTATATTTCTGTCAAGTTTCCATTTTAAGTTCATAAATGACTTCTCTACAGTTTCATTCAGGTCAGTAAAAAACCAAGCAGGCAATGCTCATTGCCTGTCCCTAAATAGTCTCCTAATTCCCTTCCCTACCACCCCTTACAGCCGCTGGTCCTACTCATGGAATGGCCTGATGCAAGTAACTTTGCGAGCCTCATCTCTGGCTACTACAAGCTGTTTGTAGACCCTAAACGGACTATCTACTTCCGGAATCCTGGTCAGTCTCAGCTGACCAAGGCAGGTATGTTAGAAATCTTCTTGACTTGGAGTGCTTAATTTAGATTTTTAATTTTTCAGATTACAATATATTAGTATAAAAATATAAACATATGAAATATAAAGGGATCTAATGGATAAATACATAAAAGTCTATGGCAAACAGCATTGCTTACTTAAAAGCTTAAAACATATCCCACATTTAGAGTTGTATATAGCTTCATATTAGACACCGCATGTCAGAAAATTTGTAGCAATCTTCATTGTATGTTCAGTCTAAATGGACATTGATGGACTTGGCTTCTTCATTGACTGAAATCATTTCCTATAGTAACCAGGTTATCCTGGAACTTTCATCCCATGGCGCCCTCTGCTGTCTCTTCTCTCATCTCCATCTTGACTCATTGGAATGGAATTCTCCATATTGCTTTTTCCCTAAGAAATACTAACATTATGGAATTTTACAGTGTACATTTTGCTGTGACATCATAAACATTTACTGTTCGAACATGAACAGTGTCTCTACCATCTGCTTTACCAACTTGTAGTCTACATCAAAGAAGAATTGTACCATCATATCATCACATTCCACCAGAGTGTAACCTTCTAACCTCAAACAAACTTTCAACATCCATCTCTGAAATATATAATCCACATGTGACCACCAGCTGTCGCCTCTGCTTTTCCATCTGGATCTTCTCTATCCCCAATAGTTCTTAACACTTCAAACTCTCCACTGCTCTGACAATTCTGTCCCCAGATTACAGAAGCTCCCACCATGCCCACCCACGCTCTGGGGCAACCGCTTTGCCAAGTGGAGGGCGACGAGGGGACGAGAGGGAAAGCTCGCACAGGGAATCAGGGTCTTCAAGGGCCCTAGTTCCTGCAGAGCCTCAACATCTTGGGTTGTGTCATGTTCACCTTCGAGAGCAACAGCAATTTCCAGAACTCCAAACACATACTGAAGCTGAACTCGACATCAATGAGAACTTTATTCCTCAAGAGCCCCCTGGACGGCCCCGAACCAAGTCAGATCCCACCCAGCAGAGTACAGAGGAAATAGCTGGGGGAAATTTAGAGAGCCCAGCAGTGGAGAATGCAGGGTTTAGAATTCGTGCCCAGACAATGGGTCAATCCCAGAAAAGTGCTCGATATTTCTGTGACTCCTGCAAAGCCAGGTTAAGGGCAGAGGGTCTGTCAACAACAGTGAACACTAGTGGGAGTTCGGGGAAGCATTGCTCCAGTGCTTGTGCCTCCCGAGATGGAGGTGCTGTTGACCTCATGGCCCTGCCTCCTCCCGGGAATGAAGAGGAGGATGAGGAGGAGGAGGTCGATGGTGGAGGAGAGAAGCTGCAACCACCACCACCTGCTATTGCTGCCCCACCACCTGGCTTCAGGGACAACAGTTCTGATGAAGATGACCCAAAGAGAGGGAGGAAGGCACGAACTGCTGCCAGTGCAGGAGTCCCCTCTGGGAAGCTGGCACAAGCCAAGGAAGATGTGCCTGTGACACTGATTGATAATGTTTCCACAAGAACAGTCCGAGATCATGCCCAGGAGCTTGATGATGCACTGGTGTCCACCTTACAGGCGCTTGAGGCTTTGGCAGCCTCTGAGGACTACCCCCATCATCCTCAACAACCGACACAGACTGCAGGTCAACAACCTCAGTCATGTCACAGCATAAAAAAACTGAGTACTCATCTCAGTAAAGTAATCAATAAAATAAGAGTCAGTCAAATTACACATTTACTGTACACAACATTGTGTGTCTTTAAAATAAATCCAAAGGACGCCAGCCAAACGACTTAGATTTAATTAATGTAGTCTGGGTAGAGAATTTGCACATCTTTGCAAACATTTTTCTAAATTTCATCATGAAAAACACATTTTTAAAACAAAATTGTATTTTTCTCTTTTGTGATCACAATCCACCCAACTGCAAATGGTTCAAGTACTACAAATGCACACTATTACAATAATGTCATTATATTTCTGTGTTAAAATGTGTTGTTTCTTGATTATTCTAACAGTGTACTGCTCTCCTCCTCAGGGCTGATTGTCTTAGCTGCCATTACACCTGAGTCATCACTGGACTCAGGCCATGAGACGAACTCTTCTGAGTTGACAGATGTTTCTGAGATGGTGTCAGCTATGAAGCAGAACCAGAATCAGGCCTACCTGCTGGCTCACCATATCAACAAGGACCGTATCCTCTGCCGCCGTGACTTTCCCCTGGCTATCCCCGGCTGCACTGCAAAGACCATAGGGACTGGGGCGTTCTCTGTGGGTCAGATTCGTGCTGGCTGTCCACCGAAGCAAGTAATCCTCAGCAAGACTGTTCCCTTTAAAGTCAGCCCCAGCCAAGACACAGCTATACTCAGTGTTGTGACAGAGCAGGGGGACACTACTCAGACTGAACAGAAAGCAGATGTTAAAGCAAACTCTGAATCCACCAAAGCAAACACCCCTGATCCGCTTTCCAAGTCACCTGAAGAACTTAAATTGTCTGATGCTTCACTGGCAGTTCAAGTCAGTAAAGATCAGAAAGTATCAAATTCATGTGAAGAGACAGTGAACCAAAATCTGTCTGATGGTGCAAAGGGGAAGACATCAGCACCTCTTAGTACAGACTCTATAAATAAAGCCTTACCTATTCTCTTGCCTGTGGACAGAACAGCCTCTGCCAAGATTTCACCCTCTAATACGTGCCAAGATGCCAAGACTGCCTCTAGTGAGACCATGAAGCCTTCAAGCTCTACAGAACTTCTGCCAGTTGATGATCTTTTCTGCACATGTCCAGTGCAACAGGAGCCCACAGCTCAACTAAGACTAAAAGACCCACAGGTACAGAAGATAGTGGTGTTTCAATCATCCTCCCCCACAGATGATGAGCGTCTTCGGGCCAAAGGCCTCCAGTTGGCTAACAGCAAAGAACATGCAGGGAGAGTAGGAGCTGATCCTAGTTTGGCAAAACCCAGCTCACAAATACAAACCAAGTACTCCCCTCGTTTGCCAGTAAAAGTAGAGAGAAAAGAAGCCACTGAAAGCAAGACTGAAGGTGCCCAGAGCAAATCCCTCCCTGAGTCACAGAAATGCCCCATAAAATCCTTACCTATTTTAGATGATCCAGCAACCCCTAGCCTTCCTGTAGATAAGGTCTCCACTCTCCCAGCCAGAGACTCAAAGAAGCAAGGCAGTTCTAAAGGAAAGTCCCAGCGCAGTGCTCCTTTCTTGAGTTTTAGAAATCTTCTTTCAGCAACATTTCCGGCAAGAATGCGAAGAGAAACAGATGAACGACGGGCACAGTTGCAGAAAGTCCGCCAGTATGAGCTAGAATTCTTAGAGGAGCTACTGAAACCCAAGTCATCACAGGGAGAATTTTTACCCCAAGGATCCTCACCTGTACCCTCAGGCACTCCTTGTGCCTGCCAGCTACGCACCAGTCCTGTCCTAAAGGCACCGGGGATTTCCAGGGAGCAGCGACGCAGTTGTGACTGTAAGCGAATGTGTAGGGGCATGCGACTACCTGACACGCCAGTTGGATCAACAACAGAGACACAAAACAGGGGTAGAGAGAGAGCTATCTCAAAGACCCCTCCAGTAGTCTCAAAAGCCCCTCACACCCAAGGTGCTACAAGGAGACCTCGGACCTTAGAGATCAAGACCACAAGAATACGATCTACAAGCCTCGAGTCAAGAGAGCCCAGGGGAGAGCAGGGCTCCTGCTTGCCCACTTGCACTTCTCAAACAGATTGCATGGGCGCTCCACAATATAAGAAGCTCCAGAGGCGATACAGCATTGGAGAGTTGGATAATAGCACTAGTACACCTGTGTATGCTGAGGTGAAGCCAAAAGCCAAGAGTCTAGAGAAGGAGATGGAGAGAGTGAGAGCCACCGGACTGAGGCTTCCCACCCCAGTAGAGCCAGTGCACACTCAGTCTCATCAGGCAGAAGGGAAAGGAAAAAAAGGTGTGTTTTTCATTCAGGGAGAGGAATTACTGCGTGAAAGCAAAGAAGGGACTGGAGAGGTGTTACTGACCTTGCCTAGTGAAGACAGTGATGACAAGGATAAATGCTGCTCCTTCTGTTTCTGCTACAGGAAGTGTGAGGCTGCAGATGAAAGCAGTGAGAAAGATGAACTCTCCTACTCCATACCCCTCCAAGTCCTTCCAGGCATGGAGCTGGACTCACGTACCTTTCCTGTTGTAAGCAAAACACTGCAAGTTCTTAATGCAGAAGACTGCAGTGGAGAGGAAGAAGAGGAAGAAGAGGAAGAGCCACAGACTCAGGAGATTGACCTGAGAGCATGTGGCACACTGGAAGGGAGTCTAGCACGGGTACAAGCTCTACAAGGGAAAACATTCAGTTTGCCTGATGGTTTCCTAAATGCACAGTTGGATGCAAATGAGTTGCTAGCTATCCTACGTCAGTGTGCTAACAGCCCACAAGCTGAGGGTGAGACTCGTCTTCAGCCCTCACGGATAACAGAGTACAAACAGGAGCTGGCAGTGCGCTTCAAAGAGTTCAGAGCATCGTGTCGGAGAGTGGCAAGTGTTGAAAAAAGCCCAACACGTATGCTTGCTGTAGTCTCATCTAGCTTTCAAGTGTTATGTGAACTAACTCAGACCTTCATCAAACTGGTCAGAGGGGTTCGTTCTGAAACCCAAAGGTTGCAGCTGTTGAGAAAAGTTGAGGAAGTAGCTATCAACTACACTCTGCTTCTGCGTGCAGCAGAAGAGTCAATGGGGCACTCAAGCAGCTTGCCAACAAAGACAGCGAGTCCACAAGTTTCCTCCAACGCTAACAACATGAGCTCGCTCACTCGGCCCATCAAAACTCTGCCTGCCTAGTAAGGATAAATCTGGCAGGAATGTAATCAGAACAGAACCGGAATGTGGGTGATTATTCTATCCAAATTCATTATTTATTTATTGTTTACAATTTTTACAAAACCTGCAATGAATCATCCTCAGTACAAATTGCAATGCAACTGTTCCATCCCATGTTTACAGGCCCTGAGGTAGCCTTGTGGATCTCGTTTCGAAATATAAAGATACACCAAACTAATGCACAATGGAATAAGTACCCTATAACAGACTGGGTGATACAGGGCTAATCACCTCATATCAGTATTTACAATATACATAGATCATTAAAGTATAATATTTATATGTAATGTATATTTGAGTTGTCTCTACTTAGCAAATAATATAAAGTTTTGTGAAGAAAAAAGGTGAAGAATATATTTGAAATGTATTGAATTAAGAGGAGTATAAAAATTATAATACATCAGAAATAAATGTATGCTTTGGACAAAAATATTTCAGAGATTTTGTCGAGTAGCGACTTCTGTAAATTGCGTAGTCCAAAGGGTTGGTTGGTTAGATGGTGATGTGTTTGTTTGTTGAATTTCCTAACTGTTGTAATGCAAAACTGATCTCTGTTGGATCTCATGTTGACAGTGTCCAAAGTACTGATACAAGAGTGAAAATGTAAATGAAAGTGTTGGCAAATGAAAAGCACCGAAAGAACAATACTTATCGACAGAGGCCCATTCTCTCACTATAACAGAGCAGGTATCAAACACCTGTTTAGCGCAGACAATGTAGCAGAGACTCAAGTCACAATCTTATCCACTGTACAGTATTGAGTGTTATTACCTCACTCAGCTGTAGACAAGACATACCCACAATGTACTTAATAACACAAGCAGTGTATTTTACACCACCATTATCCCATAGCTCTCTTGTATCACACTGGTAGTGATAGGTATAGTGTTAAATCTAGACATCCACCTGCAAGAGAAAATGTTCTCACTAGGATTTTGCACAACTTCTGGGATTAGTTCTGAGGTCGAGACGTATCCTTTAATGTTGGATTTGGTGTTTTTTATTCACTGCTGCTGGAAAACTCACTTGAGCCAACACCACTAGTTTTTCATTATTCATCTCCTCAAAGCAAATGCTGACCCATTTCAAAAGATTCCTTTGTTCTTATTCAGGTTTTCAGATACAATATAAATAAGTTTGCTTTCTATGTGCTGTTACACATTGTGCAATCTAGCAAATATATAAGAAACACACAAAGTAGTTTTCTATGTATTTTAATAAAACTAACACATCATTTCCTGTCTGAAATCTTCTTTGTGTCTCATCCTCTTGTTATTCCTAGAAGGCTCTATAGTTGTGCAGGCCTAACATGTATAGTGGAAGTACTATTAAAAGAAAGTGCTGTGAAATGAAACAGTGACTACAAGGCTGCCACAACACTGAAGGCCAGAAATGTGTCAATCATTTTTTTTTTGTTGTTGTTGTTTGTTTGGTCATTTCGATCAACCCAACCCAAGTGTTTTATTAAATGCTATATGATGCAATCATTCACATTTTGCTGAAGGTACTGTATTACAGCCTGGTGATACGACACTATTTTTAGGATACTGAATGCTATGCATTCTGTAGGTTAAAACAAACCTGCAAATGCTTCAATTACCCCTAATACTTTTCAGAAAAAAAAAACATGTCTTAGTGCTACCGCCAGTATACATCACTGAAACCATACATAGCTCACTTACTATACTCATTTAATAATGAGAGTTTTAATTTGATTTAAAAGGGAAACGTGTTAGCTTTGTTGGACCTTTGAGATTGAAAACATGTTTGTGATGTTTAAGGGCACTCTCTTTTAATAGTTTTTCCTCTACTGTTGATGTGGCATTCCCATTACCATACACAGTGTTTTCCCTTTCCCTGTACTGCATGTTTTCCCTTTCCATATTAGTCTTTCAGGGGCAGAAACTTGAGCGATGAAAGGAGATGGTACCGTTTGTACAGATCATTTTTCAATTCAAAGTGGAATAAATGGCAAAGAGTGAAAGGGTGTGGTGGCAATATGTTAATGTTTTGCAAATGATATTCAGTATGGAAATGTATAATTTTTCACTGTACATAAATGTAAATAATACAGCAAAACATTTGAAAGAATAAGAAACACTTTTAAGATTAACATTAAGATTTATTCAAACTATTCAATATTTTGTAAATAGGACAAGATAAAAACATGTCTGTACGGTAATTATTTATAGTAGTAATGTAACATAGAGACTAATAGTAAATCATATATTTTAAAGAATATATTATGAGCATAAAGCATGGGACATGTTTATTTTTATAAACAAAAATATCTGACAATATTCTCTCATCAGCACTTGAACATTTCAACATTATAATAAGCATTTTCAGTGGTTGTCATTGCTACGTTGCTTTGCCAAACTGTGTGGATTAGTCTGTGTTTCATTCACACGATGAGCCCACCATGACTTGATCCATTGTTTCTTTATGTACACCTATTCATTCCTGTCCTTATTTACTGTCAATGATCTTGTCGTCACTGTGGTCTTCTGTCTGTGTACAAAGTTAACTCATGTTTTAAGAGCAATAAAGTATATTATATAAACTCTTGCAGAGAATTTGGAAATGACATTGCATGCACTAAACTTGTGGTAATGCCAGGGCGTCCATTAGAATGACTTCAAACATACTGTTTTATGTGAACTACTCCGGGATATGTCTCTGTACTACTGCAAGCAGGTTCTTAATGTTGTGGTTGCTCTGGCAAAGACTTGACACGACAGTGAAATAGTTTTGCATTACCAACATTTGATGTAGGCTTGCTTTAGTTAGTTTGTCCTGTGTTGTTTGTATTATTACTCAATATTTGAAAAGCAGATCTTAGCCAAACCAACAGCCATGGGAGCCTTTTTAACAAAAACAATGCAGTAAGGCTGTGGGCAGTTACGCAACTGTCAATGATAATTATAATTATTCTGTGGTAAAAGTCTGTGGATGTTAGTGATCAAACACACTCATTATTTTAAACACCGGTGAAACCTCATCATTATATGATGTTGAGAAACTTAAGTCACAATAGACATGTTGACATAGTCAGAAGGGCACGTGTAATTAATGATAAGGTTGATTAAATTCATTTAACCTGCCTCATTTGTAGAGTCTTATGGAGGTTGGTTTACTGTCTTACTGCCAAGACTTAATGTGCCTAACTAAAATTTGCTTGCTATGACAATATGCCTTTGAAAATGTTTATATGGTTACCAGCACTTTTTCCAACATGTGGTTTTCATTCTTACCTCGTGCTGAGACAGCTGGTTTGGTTTGCTTATGCTAGCTAAATGTCGCCATATTGGATCTGGGGAAGGGCACGTGCTTTCTTTAAAAAAAAGAAAAAAAAAAGAAAGAAGGAAAAAAAAGAAAAAAAAAGTGGGAATTTTCGTTTTTTATGTTATTATGTTTGTATAAATAAAATACATTTAAAAAAAATTATCTTTGACAGAGTTGACGCAATGTCCTACATATGCCCGGATAGGTGGTAAAAAAAAAAAAAGACACACTGAACATAAATGCAACCATACATATTTTTTAAATGAAACTATTCTGGAAACAAAGAAGATAAACACTGTTAACAGCAAATAAGCCGTACAAGCAACCGTGTATAGTGTGAACTATTTGCGCTCGTTTGTGTTTTTATTTAGTACCATTGACTGTGTATACTAGATGAGTACGTGCAAGCTTAGTGAAGCGTTTCCAGAGTTACCAAGCCGCCCACGTGACTGCTTCAATTGCGTCATCACGACAGGACGTAAGTGAAAGCGTGCGCGCCTCTCCAGTTGAGGAAGAGCTTCACGCGTGATGTGTGGGACATAATGGTGGATAGGTAGGGAACATACTTTAGCTCGATAAGAGTAGCACATCAACTGTTGATCGATTTCCAGTTGCTGTTTGTTGGACTCGTCGCTCCCTCTGACTCGACAGTCGCCCGCTGCTGCAGTCCGCTTGAACGGAACGACGCCCTGGACCGCAACAAAATGCCAAATATCAAAATATTCAGCGGTAGCTCACATCCGGACCTGTCTCAGAAAATAGCAGACCGCCTGGGTCTCGAACTGGGGAAGGTTGTGACGAAGAAATTCAGTAACCAGGAAACATGGTGAGTTGTTTGCTGCTTTTGGCCAGCTCGAAGGAGCTTATGATCACAGGTGTAGCTAGTACGCAAATGTTGTAACCTAGCGACATGCATTAATGAGAAACGTGGTGTCGGGGTGAAACTGCCGCGCCGTGTTGCCAGGAACTTGTAGTCCACGCATGGCTCAGATGTGTTGCCAACCAGGCAATAAATCATCCCACATTTTAAGCCTGAAGCTGAAATTCTAACGTCACTTCTAGTCATTTCATGAGTCAGCATACATCTCGTGGCTCCTCAGTTTAACCCTTGATCAGATCCGATCACACGGAGGAGACACAAGCCATTGTTTACTCTTGCGTCCTTTATCTCCAGCCTGCCACTGTGTGTTTGCCCCGTGGCCCCTAAGTGCTGTTTGTCTTGTCACCTCTCCTCCTCTGGCAGCGTGGAGATAGGCGAGAGCGTGCGTGGGGAAGATGTCTACATCGTGCAGAGTGGCTGCGGGGAGATCAATGACAATCTGATGGAGCTGCTGATCATGATCAACGCCTGCAAGATCGCCTCGGCCTCCAGAGTCAGCGCTGTCATCCCCTGCTTTCCCTACGCCCGGCAGGACAAGAAGGACAAGGTGGGGGTGAGGGATATCTGTCTACTTACTTCTGTCATGCCATTTGCCATCCAGAATCATGACAAGAAGCCTGCCGCCATGTCCATGAGCAACCGCTTGACGGGGCATGTTTGCTTTTTCTTTCTGAATTAATTTCATTCTTCCTTGTCATTTGCCTGTTATTTACTCTTTTTTTTTTTTTTTTTACATCGCATGAATGCACTACCTGACCAGAAACCCTCCAGTAATTTATAGAGAGTTTGTTATATAAACATTGTATTTTCTTGTATTGAAAGAAGCACTGTAACTGGGCTAAACGATAGCTTTAAAAAAAAAAACGACTGGTTACGATTTAAATGAATTGTGAAGCTCTCGGTGTAGGGGTTATTTTTAGATGCGAGCTGAAGAGATCTGTTTTCATTGCAGAGCCGTGCCCCTATCTCTGCCAAGTTGGTGGCCAACATGTTGTCAGTGTCAGGCGCTGACCACATAATAACTATGGACTTGCACGCCTCACAGATACAGGTGAGCAACATGAAAAAGGGGGCCTAAACAGAGGTGGACGTTATTCAGTCTTATTTTACACTTTTACTACACGTATGACTGATGTGGGACAACTGCCTCAAACCTTTCTATCTATATTTAATCTCTTCGTTCCAGGGATTCTTCGATATCCCCGTTGATAACTTGTATGCAGAGCCAGCAGTCCTCAAATGGATCAAGGAAAACATCCCTGAATGGAAAAACTGCATCATTGTCTCACCTGATGCAGGAGGAGCCAAGAGGTATGCCGGGCCATTTGTCATACAAGGTGTGAAAGTTTGTGGCCTAAGATAGAAGTAGTCAACTTTAGAAAGCACATGGCATACATCTTTCAACATAGTCCCCTTTCACATTTACACACTTAGTCCAGTATCGTGGATCGTACGTAACCCTTCTCCGTAGAAGTCTTGTCAGTTGTCTCCTCCGCAGTGATTGCGATTGGCCTTCTAGGACAGTGGTCGTCCTACATCTCTCTGCCGCATTTGAATTCTGCAGCCGCCCTCTTCTCCGTGCTGTAAGAAGAGTGCTCCCTCCCCCTAGTGTTGCCACCGTGTCTCGATTATTTTGGGTGATAAATCCTGGAGGCCGAGGTGTCGGGTGCCTGCTCGAAGACGGATGCTGTCTATTTTCTCATGCTGTGCTGACTTGCAGTTTTCAGCCAAAACAGAAATGCCACTATTAATTTCAAACTTTCCTAATAATCGCTCAGAGTCAGAGTGATGACGCACGCATCAAGAGCTGTGTAACTCCTCTTCCTTCCAACTCAGGCCACAAACTTAGCAGTCACCCTTCATACTGTATCTGTTTTACCCTTGAACGTAGCTTAGCCTCACCATATCTCCCCCGGTATTCACTTAAGATTAATCTTTTGTTGACTTCACCTATCTCTGACAAGGCTCTTATTATAACATGCACAAACCGTTGATATACACGAATAGGCTATAACTTCTGGGCTTTCCTTTGTGCAGGGTCACCTCTATAGCGGACCGGCTGAACGTGGATTTTGCACTCATCCACAAGGAGAGAAAAAAGGCAAACGAGGTCGACCGCATGGTACTCGTCGGAGATGTAACAGATCGGGTCGCCATTCTCGTGGACGACATGGCTGATACGTGTGGTACAGTCTGCTATGCTGCTGACAAGTAAGTCCCTTTTATTAAATAGAGTATATAAAGAATAGATTTACAACACAGATCTCTTTTTAAGGATATATTCAGTCAAGTGAAGGCTTCTAATACACTGAACTACTTCTTTCCCTTAGGCTTATCTCTGCCGGTGCCACCAAGGTGTATGCCATCCTAACCCATGGCATCTTTTCTGGTCCGGCTATCTCGCGCATCAACAATGCATGTTTTGAAGCAGTGGTGGTCACCAATACAATCCCTCAGGAGGAGAAAATGAAGCATTGTCCCAAAATACAGGTCGGGGACACTTTTCATTGTGAAAACTGATTTGTTAAAGAAAAATAAAATCCGTAAATAATATAATGGTAATTATGTGAAGCGTGTATTTTATAGAAGCTGGTATTTTGAATTCATTCATGACAAATGGCAACAGAAAGGCTAACGATTTGTCCTTATCTTCCTCCAGGTTATTGACATCTCCATGATCCTTGCAGAGGCCATTCGTAGAACTCACAACGGCGAGTCTGTGTCGTACCTGTTCAGCCACGTCCCCTTGTAACGAATGGTGCCCGCGGTCGAATGTGCGCTATTGACACCAAATAAGAGAAGAGGGAATTCCCCAACCCAAACACAACTACTAACAAAGATGTTCTGCTAATTAACCGTGAAAACAAAAGAACTATCATGTCTGTTACTAACGCTGACCCCACCTCACACGAGCCACTTCCTTTTTGAACGGTGTCCCTTCATGTCCAGGGCACCAAAGCAATGTCAAGTTACCAATTTAGGCCGACGTATTTATTGTAGATGGATAAATGAGCATTTATCTGCCGTGAATGTTGTCCTTTTCCAACATGTAGGTACAGATTTTCTCTTGACCATTTTACCCCTCCGGGAGTCGTTAGAAAAGTGTCGTCGGCGAGCTCATATAAATATCCCTGGCATGTTCCGGTGGTCAGGAGAAGCATCTGGCATAAAAAAAGCTGTTACAGTGCTGTTTTTGTTACAACGAGCAAGTGTAGGTTTCATGTTGCTCTTGCATCCTTTTGCTGTTTGAAAGATTATAATGAATGAAATGAATATGTATTGAACTAGTTTACAGTGCCACTGAAACTCCACTCAACCATGAGTGCCTCAACAGTCTGAAAAGAATTTGCATCTTCCTCCGGTCCAGGCCCATTTCCCTCCCTCTCATTTTACCATTTGTTTTGAATCCAGATCAAATGCGTCTTAGCAGGCTGTTTCACTATGTCGGCATGTTTCTTTCAACTCTTGAGGCCCCCCTCATTGAGTGGGGTTTGTCCAGTGTCAGAGATTTACCCTCAAGGGTCTACCGTAAAGATCTTTCTATAGAGAAGCTGTCGGGTTTTTAGCTTGGGGTCTCTGCAGGCTGGAGCTTCCTTCAGAAATGTTACCTGCTGTGTTCTTGTTTATTTTTATTTTTTTTTTCGTTTCGTATGTCTGGAGGAAGAACTTGTCATTTACGTTTGTGTTCTTGTTTTCAGTAGGATGAATGCGCCAGTTATTTGAGGATGCATTCTTAATAAAATCAAATATGCGTACAATCTTAAACATGTTTTATTTCTGGTTATAAAAGCGAAAAAATATTAGAAAGTATATAAAGTATAGCTCAGAGGGCCATTTTTAAAAATATAATAATTGTATTTAACAAGGGCAATAAGATTCTAATTGCAAATTATAGAAGCTAAAAAGAAAAATCAATCTAGTGATTCAACAATTTAAAAAAACACTGGTTTACATTTTTAGACCTGATAAATTAATGATAAAAAAAAAAAATACACATAAAGGATTGAGTATTTCTGTTATAACTGACAGTGTGTTATGGTGTTACTAATCAGACATATCATACCCCTGAGAATAAGGTCACATTATTGATATTTAGTAGAATATAAGACTACAGTTTTTGGTTGTACACGCCCTTTTACCGAAAAACACACCGCATTTGATTGATAGCGGATACGACCAATCACCGACGACGTGACGTAAGCCGTATGGACCAATAGCTAGTCCGGACGAGCCAGGCCAATCAGAGACACCGCTGCAATAAAGCTCAGTGCACTTGTCATCAATAATACCCTGCTGCTCATCGCTCATGATTTGTTTAAGCAACCCTAACTGCAAG
Organism: Chelon labrosus; assembly: GCF_963514085.1. NCBI lineage: Eukaryota > Metazoa > Chordata > Actinopteri > Mugiliformes > Mugilidae > Chelon > Chelon labrosus. The sequence goes on from NC_140358.1 coordinate 16,427,436, forward strand.
AATTAACGAAAATCAACCCACTCCATGTGCAGTGTTAGGAAGAGAAATAGACGCGTGGGTTTCTTTCAATTTCCAGCGATGAACGGCGCGAAATAAGGAACGTTTATTACTTTATTTTTTTCTGCCGTCTTGACTATTAACCACCCGGGTGAGTACATATTTCACGTACCGTACCATCGCATATAACTTTCCAGTTGACTCAATTAAGAATCATTTTTTATTTATTTGGCTGTGATTTTCCTCTGATTTTATTTTTCTTCTCTGGGTCTTGGGTCTGTGTGAGCCTGACATGATTTATGATTTCATTTTTCTAAGCTCAAGTATGACAGGAAGTCCGGGTCGAAAACAAGATGAAGAGGACCCTGGGGTCTCGATGGTTCGTTTCCAGAGCTACTTGCACGGAGGAACCTCCAGCTTGCTGTCCACCCTCCCCACTGTTCTTGCATTCCCTGTCTATAAGACTGTTTTCCGTCAACAAATCCACAACACCTCGGTGCACAGGGCAGTGGGGCAGCTCTACAAGGAGGGACCTCTAAAGCTCTACAGGGGTGTGGCTCCACCGTTACTGATGAAGACCCTGAATGGCACTCTGCTCTTTGGCCTCCAGGACACCCTCCTCCGCCAACTCTCCTTGTCATCCCAAGATGTCCTCCCTGCCTCTGCCCTGCCTGCTCTGGCTGGTTTTGGTGCAGGCGTGGTCGAAGCTGTGGTTCTTACCCCCCTTGAGCGCGTCCAGAATGTGCTGCAGAACAGCCAGAATGACCGTCGCCTGCCCTCCCTGAGAAGCGTTCTCGCAGATCTGTATGCACAGAGGTTGTCCTCAGGCTACTACAGAAGCTTCCTGCCCATCACGGCCCGCAACGCCCTGGGCAGCTCCCTCTACTTTGGCCTGAAGGGGCCTGTGTGTGAAGTTGTAGCAGGGCAGGGGCTCTCTCCGATGGTCTCCTCCTTCCTCTCAGGTACACTGACCTCCATGGGAATCAGCTTAGCTCTGTACCCGCTGTCTGTGCTGGTGGCGAACATGCAGGCACAAGTGGAAGGGGAACTAAAAGGAGCCATGGCTTGTTGGAGGTTGCTGTGGGAATCAAGGCAACAGAGTTTGTTTCGGCTGTACCGAGGAAGTTCACTGGTTATTTTGAGGTCTTGCATCACGTGGGGAATCACGACTGCCATTTATGACAAGCAACAGAAACGATCGGGATAAAGAGAGATTTAATTTTTGATATTGTAACCATGCATGTTACTCTTTCAGGGCTCATTCTGTTCCTTTCTGGAGGAATCCATACTTTTAATCTTTTTACTCAGCAGACAGGTTAATTTGTCATGGCCAAGAAAACAACAGGTGCTACAACTGACTTTAATTCTAGTCAGTTCAAGTGTTATAGGAAGCTGTTACACTGTGACAGTGAGCCCGTATGAGCAGTTCCGTTACCTTGAAACCACAGGAAACGTTGCTGCAGCTGCAAGGTAAGGTAAATGTATCTCATGAGCCAAAGATTTTATTTAGTCATTTTTCCTTTTTGTTTCTAGAAATGTAAATGGTGCTAGTGACAGTGAATATTATCTTATGATGGGGGTTCATCAAATGTGACGTCTTTTACTCATAATAAGAGCTTAACACACAGGAGAGGGTAACATTTAACACATCTCAGCATCTGATCCTTGATTCTGATCAGCTTCAACAACGTCATGGTTGTTTTAATCTTCCTCTGTCAGTGTATGGATCAAGACGTTATTTAATTATATGTGTGACACCGTAACAGGTAATCTTAACACTCGTGACACGCTCGATGCTGCCTGACTGACTCAAACTGGTTTGTCTTCTTCCTCTTACCGTATATATATGCTCAAAGCAAAAACCGTGTAACATGCTACACTAACAATTCAGTTTATTTCGAGGCTAACATCATAAAATGAAAGCAAACTGCACGATATGGAGAGTTTTGTGTTTTCAGTTCTATTTTAAAAGGTGATTTCTTTGTTCTTGAACCATCATTGTAATATGAATCAAGAACAGCGTTTAGTAATTGCTTTATGGGACATTGTGTTACAGGGCGTTGTGGTTCTGTGGAAATACCTTGTGGGATCTCAGGTAGACTTGTGTTGTGGTTTATTTTCTCAGGATTGTCAGTCACTTTCAGTTGATGATTTAAGTTGATGGTCACTTTTTTTGCAGGATATATTTATTGCTGCTGTTGAACCTTTTTGTCTATTTTTGTTCGTTTTCTACAGCTTGTGCTGAAACGTTTGGATGCTTTTGTTTCTAAAAATGTAATATTTGTTCTGGACATTGCGACGTTCAGAAGGAGCCAGAGAAGAAGCTTTAAAGGGGAACTACTGTTTTTTACAACCTGGACCTTATTTCTGGCATAAAATACAATCGTTTACTCACCCATATAACTTTTGTGTCATTTGCTCTCATTCAGGAGATAATTAGATCAGCGTATATCCATATAGCAGAGTGACTGGGGCACCGCAACGCAGCCTCTAAATAACACATTGTCTGCCACGAAACACATTCATTTCGCCAGTATTTTGTTATGATATGCTAGTGCTGTTCCCCGTTGGATGATGTCCTGTCCGAGCAGCGCGTGCACCCGCGACGGTCGGCTTGTTTACCTGTAGTTTGCTACTGCTATGGTTCGTCCACAACCTCAGAATCAGAAAAAAATATTCAGCCATGTTGCAAAAAACTAGCAGTAGCAAATTACAGGTAAACAAACTGACCGCCGCGGGTGAGCGCACCACGCGGCTTGTTTGCCTGGAAGGTGACATCTTCCCGGTCAGAAGACATCATCCGGGGTCTGTAGGTCAATCTACAGACCCCGGATGACGATATCAGGTAACTCCGGACTGAACGGGGAATAGCACTAGCACATCATAACAAAATATTGACGAAATGAATGTGTTTCGCGGCAGATAATGCGTTATTTAGAGGCTGCGTTTCGGTGCCCCAGTCACTCCCACTATATGGATATAAGAATAAGAATAAGAATAAGAAAACCTTTAATTGCCCCACAATGGGGAAATTGCAGTTTGCAACAGCATGCAGAAATGACAGAGATAGAACAGATAATAGACATATTGCACAGACTGCTGTTATTATACCATGAGGTGTAATAATATTGCACATATTAGGAGTGCTCGCCATGGAGCCTAACAGCAGCAGGAAGGAAAGACCTTCTGTATCTTTCCTTCACACATGGAGGGTGAAGCAGTCTGTCACTGAAGCTGCTCCTCAGTCCCATTAGCTCACCATGGAGTCGAGGCGGGACTCATCGTCCAGCATGGAGGACAGTCCAGCCAGAACTCCTCCGTCACCCACCTCCCCCACCGAGTCCAAGGGGCAGCCCAGGACAGAGCTGGACTTCCTGATAATCTTATCCAGCTTCTTCCTTTCCCTCTCTGCTATGCCACTGCTCCAGCAGACCACTCCACACAGGATAGCCGACGCCACCACAGAGCCTGCAGAGTGCGGCCAGCTCCTGAACGAGTGCAAATGACACAAAAGTTATATGGGTGAGTAAACAATAGTATTTTTTGCAAGAAATAAGGTCCAGGTTGTAAACAACAGTAGTTCCCCTTAAATACAAATCGGTATAATGTGGTTGCTGTGATATAGCTATTACATATGAATTAAAGGGCTGGAACAAATAAGTCTCATTGGTCAACACTGTTGACTTTCAACTAGAAGGTCCTGAACAAGTATGTGTTGGCTACCTGTGACCTTCCTGTGTGGAGTGTTTTTACTGTGCCTGTGCAGTTAAGAGAATCAGAAATGACATGTAGCACTGTGGTATACACTGGTCAGCCACAACATTAAAACCACCGACAGGTGAAGTAAATAACATTGACCATCTTGTGACAATACAATGTTCTGCTGGGAAACTTTTAGACCTGGCATTTATGTGGATGTTACTTAGACATGTACCATCCTCCTAGACCAGACCATCCCCAGCAGGATGCAGCCTGACACAGGCACACACACAAAAACGGTTTAGGAACAACTAAAAAAAAAAACATGAAAAACAGCACAACGTGTTGACCTGGCCTCCAGATTCACTAGATCCCAAACTGAGCAAGTATCTGTGGGATGCACTGGAACAAGCCTGATCCATAGAGGCCCCTCCATCAACCCGTAGGACTCAAAGGCCCCCACTAACAACATTCTGTTGCCAGACAACACAGGACACCATCAGAAGGCCCATATCCATTCTCTGATGAGTCAGAACTGTTTTGGAGGCACAAGGAAGACCAACACAATTAGGTCATAATGTTATGTCTGATCAGTGTACTGTCAAGCAGTCTAAGCTGTTCTCTGATTTTCATCCTATGAAGTTATTTAGCACATAGGCAAGTCCCCTTTTCCACGGTCAAATAATTTACTGATCAACAATGTAAACCAACTTATTTATAGTATAAACTGACCATATCTTGTAGGATGACAGTTTGTTTAAAATATACATCAGTAAATTATCTGACTGTGGAAAAGGGAACTTGCCTGTATACTGAATAACATCATAGTTATTTGAGATTTTACCAATTATCCTACAAGATGTGGTCAATTTATGGAATAAATAGGTTTGTTTACACTGTAGATTAGTAAATTATTTGTCTATGGAAAAGGGGAAACTGCCTTTACACTGAATAACCTCATAGCTATTGGAGATTGTACCTCAAAGTGCATTAATAAAATGTTACATGCATTGATGGAGTTTCTAACTTGTCCTTGCTGTTCTCACATCATGTGCTTACTGGTTCTTTATGTCAAATCATGAGCAGTCCACTAGATGGTTCTCTATAGAAACAAATAAGAAACATGGAATCACACATTCCAGCTGTAACGGGAAAAACAAGCAGGTACACAAAGGAACAGGTGAATAAAACGTTTGCAACACTTCATGTCAGGAACCTGGAACAAGGAAGGAGAAACCTGAGGTATTACAGAGGGAGGTGAGACGTCAACCGTGTCCCATTAAATTCCTTCCTCTGATCTGTGGGAGCCAGTGAGAGCCAGAGCATCGGTGTCCATGTTGGCGTGCAGAAAGGTGTGTCATCAGTATATAAATTGTTGGCTTTGCACGGATTACACAGACGCGTTTCACCTGTAGACTAGAGGACATTATAGCTGCGCACCTCTGCACCAGGTGAAGTGAGTACATATTTCACATACTGTACTATCACATGATTTTCCGGTTGACTCAGTTAAGAATCATTTATTTGGCTGTGATTTTCCGATTTTCCTTTGATTTTATTTTCATTCCTTGACTGGGTCTGTGTGAGCCTGACATGATTTGTGATTTAATTTTTCTAAGCTCAAGTATGACAGGAAGTCCCGGTGGAAAACAAGATGAAGAGGACCCTGGGGTCTCGACGGTTCGTTTCCAGAGTTACTTCCACGGAGGAACCTCGAGTTTGCTGACCACTGTTCTTGTATTCCCTGTCTATAAGACTGTTTTCCGTCAACAAATCCACAACACCTCAGTGCACGCGGCAGTGAGGCAGCTCTACAAGGAGGGACCTCTAAAGCTCTACAGGGGTGTGGCTCCACCGTTACTGATGAGGACCCTGAATGGCACTCTGCTCTTTGGCCTCCAGGACACCCTCCTCCGCCAACTCTCCCTGTCATCCCAAGATGTCCTCCCCACCTCTGCCCTTCCTGCTCTGGCTGGTTTTGGTGCAGGCGTGGTCCAATCTGTAGTTTTTACCCCCTTTGAGCGCGTCCAGAATGTGCTGCAGAACAGCCAGAATGACCGTCGCCTGCCCTCCCTGACACGTGTTCTCGCATATCTGTATGCACAGAGGGTGTCTTTAGGCTACTACAGAAGCTTCCTGCCAATCACGGCCCGCAACGCCCTGGGCAGCTCCCTTTTCTTTGGCCTGAAGGGGCCTGTGTGTGAAGTTGTAGCAGGGCAGGGGTTCTCTCCGATGGTCTCCTCCTTCCTCTCAGCTACACTGACCTCCATGGGAATCAGCTTAGCTCTGTACCCGCTGTCTGTGCTGGTGGCGAACATGCAGGCACATGTGGAAGGGGAACATAAAGGAGCCATGGCTTGTTGGAGGATGCTGTGGAAATCAAGGCAACAGAGTTTCTTTCTGCTGTACCGAGGAGGTTCACTGGTTATTTTGAGGTCATGCATCACTTGGGGAATCACGACTGCCATTTATGACAAGCAACAAAAACGATCGGGATAAAGAGAGATTTAATTTTTGATATTGTAACCGTGCATGTTACTCTTTCAATGCTCATTCTGTTCCTTTCTGGAGGAATCCATACGTTTAATCTTTTTACTCAGCAGACAGGTTAATTTGTCATGGCCGAGAAAACAACAGGTGCTACAACTAACTTTAATTCTAGTCAGTTCAAGTATGAGCAATTCTGTTACCCTGAAACCACAGGAAATGTTGCTGCAGCTGCAAAGACATGATCAGTTACCTAGTTCTTAATAACAAAATGCCAGTGCTGTGCCTCAAAATGCAGAAACAAGTTGACAGCACCACTGCCAAGACTTGAACCCTAGTCCCTGAGGTGGAAGGTAATTATTCCTCATGAGCCAAATGTTTTATTTAGTCATTTTTTATTTTTGTTTCTAGAAATGTAAATGGTGCTAGTGACAGTGAATATTGTCTTATGATGGGGGTTCATCAAATTTGACGTCTTTTACTCATAATAAGAGCTTGACACACAGGAGGGGGTAACATTTAACACATCTCAGCTTCTGATCAGCCTCAACAGCATCATGGTTGTTTTAATCTTCCTCTGTCAGTGTATGGATCAAGACGTTATTTAATTATATGTGTGACACCGTAACAGGTAATCTTTGCAATCGTGACACGCTCGATGCTGCCTGACTGACTTAAACTGGTTTTTCTTCTTCCTCTTACCGTATATATATGCTCAAAGTAAAAACTGTGTAACATGCTACACTAACAGTTCAGTTTGTTTCAAGACTAACATCATAAACTGAGCACTCAGGAGAGGGCAAACTGCACGATATGGAGAGTTTTGTGTTTTCAGTTCTATTTTAACAGGTGATTTCTTTGTTCTTGAACCATCATTGTAATATGAATCAAGAACAGTGTTTAGTAACTGCTTTATGGGACATTGTGTTACAGGGCATTGTGGTTCTGTGGAAATACCTTGTGGGATCTCAGGTAGACTTGTGTTGTGGTTTATTTTCTCAGGATTGTCAGTCACTTTCAGTTGATGATTTAAGTTGATGGTCACTTTTTTTGCAGGATATAATTGCTGCTGTCGAACCTTTTTGTCTATTTTTGTTCGTTTTCTACAGCTTGTGCTGAAACGTTTGGATGGTTTTGTTTCTGAAATGACTGTTCCACAGTCCCCTTTACCACGGTCAGATAATTTACTGATCAACAATGTAAACCAACTTATTTATAGTATAAACTGACCAGATCCTGTAGGATGACAGTTTGTTTACATTGTAGATCAGTAAATTATTTGACTGTGGAAAAGGGAACTTGCCTATATACTGAATAACATCATAGTTATTTGAGATTTTACCAATTGTCCTACAAGATGTGGTCAATTTATGGAATAAATAGGTTTGTTTACACTGTTTACTGTAATAAATTATCTGTCTGTGGAGAAGGGGAAACTGCCTTTACACTGAATAACCTCATAGTTATTGGAGATTGTACCTCAAAGTGCATTAATAAAATGTTCCATGCATTGATGGAGTTTCTAACTTGTCCTTGCTGTTCTCACACTATGTGCTTACTGGTCCTTCATGTCAAATCACGAGCAGTCCACTAGATGGTACTGTATGAAAACAAAAAACGTGGAATCACACATTCTACGAATGGAAGGGCGCTAATGAACAGTTGAATAAAACGATTTCAACACTTCATGGCAGGAACCTGGAGCAAGGAAGGAGCAGCCTGGGCTACTACAAGGGGAGGCGAGACGTCAAGCGTGTCCAAATAAAGTCCTTCCCCTGAGCTGTGGGAGCCAATGGCATCCAGAGCATCGGTGTCCATGTTGGCGTGCAGAAAGGCGTGTTGTCAGTATATAAACCGTAGGCTTTGCGCGGATTACACAGACGCCTTTCACCTGTAGACTAGAGGACATTATCGCTGCGCACCCCTGCACCAGGTAAAACTATTCCCAATTGTCTCTGCTTGTCAACTGATCCCTGATCAAATTGCGCAGCTAATCACTGATCTGCCATGCAGTGTGATCATAATTCATTTTAAGAAATGGAAACGATAAGCTTATAGGTGTTATGCAACATTTTTCTTTAGGCCACAAAGCTGTTCAGGTACTATTAACGTTATGGTGATTAGTGCGTTATTGCGCAGGTAGCCTATAGATGCTATAGCTATACTATAGATGGGACACCTGGTAGCGGTGCATTCCTCCACTTCACTCTATGCAGGCTTCTTAACGTTGCCGTCTCAGTCTAGTCATGTGCAGGCTTTTTCATCTGCCACATCCTTAGTGTGGTGTTCAATGTATGCTTCATGCTGCCCAGCCTTTTGAGACGCAGGTTGTGCAAGTCTGTATTTTTAAAAGGCAGTATAATGTAAAAACCAGGCACTGCCCCCAATTGCATTGAATTTCACCGTATTGGAAGTAGAATTAACTGTGCAGAAGACGCGGTCGATTATCTTCTTGGGGGGAAAAAAAGGGTGCGTCCTTAACTTTTTACACCCACAGACGCACTTTCCAAACTGGTTTGCGTCCTTTTTCCTTATCTCTTTAATTGCCCGCAAATAAATTCATATCAGTTTACAAATAGTTACAGCTTGTTTTTTTTTTCTTTCCTTTTTTCTTTAACCAAGGTTTGTATTTGAATGCCTGTACATAACAATGGTGTGTGCAGTGTAACATGACACCACATAATAACTGTTTGTTCATCGGGATGTTGCAATGGAGCACAAGTTATTTCTTGTGACCGCCTGTCTTTCTTAACTTAGGTGTGGCCGGAGTCATATACCTGTGTGGGCAAGCATCTTGGGATGCCAGTCGAATCATGTGTTCATTAAACATTTCACAATCACTCAGATCACTTTCTCCCCCCCCCCCCCCCCACGTACTCCTTTAGAACTCCTTCAAGATGAGTGACAACAACCCAGTCGCCCAGGAAGTGGAGCAGTTTAACAAGCAAAAGCTGAGGAAGACCAGCACTCAAGAAAGAACGCATCTTCCAACCAAGGAGGGTAGGTGTTTGACGGTCTGTTTCACATTTGACCTTTATGATCCAGTTGCTCCTTGTCCTATCACCAAGAAACAGAGCTGCAAACATTACCTCACTGATAAACTGGAGGAACACACCCTTCTACCTGAGAGCCACTCCTTCTCTTCACCCACTTAGTTATCCTCTGCCGCTTTACGGGATTCATTATGTGGCTGTGTGGAGCAGAGGGAGCTTATTGTACGTGTATCTAGAATCGTTGGGGAAAACGCCACTAACTATATTCCCTTTACTGATCCTGTACCAACTTTACTGACAACTGTACCAACAGAAAAACCTCACTTCAGATATGACATTAAGCGGCAAGAAAAGGACACTTTAAGTGTGTCAGAAGGCTCATCCTTTTCCCTCCAGAGGCTGAGCGGCTCCCTGCTGTCTCACTGCCGCTCTGTCTTAATCTGAATGCAGTCCTTATTCGTGGAGGGGAGGCACAGAAGCAGGTGGTGCTTCTGTGGGTCTTTAGGCTCAGACACACCGAATATTAAAGAACCAGCGGCAACAAAGGCCTAAAAGTTGCACTTGAACACAGCGTAGAGACTACAGACAAGGGCCAACTAGCATGTGGATTTAGATTTTCCTGAGAGGAAAAAACTCTCCATACCAGATGGTGGCAGTAGTGATGCTTTAAATCTATTTTTCTATTCTTGTACATTGGTTTTCTAAGCTTGGCGGCTAAACAGAGACATTGATTCAACATTGAAACTACTGTAGAAATTATAGTTCCATAGCATTTCATAATTATTTGCACTCTAATTCGCACTCAAAGCCAAACGTTTAAGCATAACCATCCGTCACAGCAGCTGATTCAAAGCCATCTAGAAAAAATTGATGTTTTCGCTTATAACTTGGTTTATAATAGATGAACATAGGAGGATAACCTTCAACTGTGTTAAAATGATCACCTCATCTCTTTGTCTGTATCTGTCTGTCTTGTGATCACACAGAGATTGAAGAGGAGAAGAAAGCCATGCAATGTGAGAGCAAATGAAAAGCCATGATTCCTCTCCTCCAGTCCCGCCCTGGTACCTGCTTGTCTTCCAATCTGTCGCCTACTCAGACTGTGTTTCCTGTGCTGCCATCTTTGATTAGTAATGATGTTTGGGTTGACGCTACGGGGGGAAAGATCTGTCTGTGACCCCAAGTAAATTAATGCAACGAATACATATTACTGTGCTTTATTTCCCCACGCAGTTTTCGCAGTGTTGAAGAGCGCAACATGTAGATTTTACAGGGTGTAAATTTTAACGCAATAGAAAAATCATTAATCACTTTACTAACAGAAATTAATCAAAGATATTGTTAACAATACCATAAGTATGCCTGTAAATGGTGCCATTCGGGAAATGTTATGAAAAATTACACAAAATATGGTGATTTAATAAAAAAAGGCAATGTGTCGAGTTGCATTTGTGATTAACTCTCTTGTTTCTTTTTGACATACAATGGTTAAGCAGATTTTATCAAGACAAGAATGGCGGAAGAAGCATTGCAATTACAAATAACAATCCTACTGAAGTAAAAATACTCAAGTAAAGTACAACTACCTTAAAATTGTACTTGCTAGAGAAGTTAGGTAAAAGCACTTTCCTGCACAGATTGTAGTTAACGTAAGGGGTACTCGGTCTAAGTGACTATTGACAATGAGTGGTAAATGTAACTGCATCAAAAATGTTTGAAGCATAGTTATTGGAACGCAGTTTTCTTTTATTAGGCATCATGCCAGATTTAACACTGCTACTTCCGCAGTCGCAATGAAAATTAGGAGTGTTTAAGGACACTGGATAGTCTGAGGCTGACTGAAATGTTCATTTGCACAGCTCTCCACTCTTATGCAAGGAATAGAAAGAAACATTGTAAAGAAACATTAGATATATAGTACAGAGGAACAATTCATATTCCTTCAGTGCAAAGCAACAAAGACAATGTTGGACCGGGTTTTATTTGTAGACTATTTTAACATGTTTCATAAATAGCATAAATACGTGTGTGCATATTGTTAATATAGGTATCAGTATATTAACTGATACTCTCTTGTTACTTGATATTTAGTTGTGTTATCAAAATGTTATTTTTCCAACAATCAAACAATGACACTAGTTTGTTAGCATGCACATTTATTCTGTTCTTACATTAGTCATTCCGTCAAATCCTCATTTAGATTTGCGCCAGATATGAGTCTGCAGAACAAAAGGTGTAGACCCAGCTACTTACATGTACTCATTCTTATCTAAAAAAACAAACCAGCAGAATAGGATACAGTTCATTTACAGTAACCTGCGTTTTCATTGGCTGTTTGCTTTAATTCAAACGTCATCAAGAGCACATGATTATTGTCCGTTGAAAAACAAGTTATACAGGTACTTTGAGAAGCACCCAAGTTCACCTTGTCTAACTGAACTACATGTCAAGAATCATTTTAATCAAGTGTCATCTGTACTGTTTTAGTAAACGTGTAGACTCTGAGCACAATTTAAGACAACCAAATTACCCACGAGAAACAATCACTGCACAAACTACAGCGTACAGAAATAACATTGGTCAAACTTTTGAAGCAATCTTGGTGCAAAACAAATGCTGCAGGTACTGCGAACAAGATGTGGTTTAAGCTTAAAAGCTCACATTCTGCACACATTTTGCTTTGTGCAAAAGGTTTGTGCACAGTTTGCATTTTCCTTTTTACCTTTTCTTTGTAAAGTGACGCTAGGTTCACTCACTCAAAATGAAAACGTTTTCTCGGTTACTTCAAGTAGCATCTTGCATATTTTCCGTGGAATAAAACATCAACTGCTCCTCCAAGTGTGAAACATGACATTTGAAAAACAAACATCCGCTGTGCTCTTTTTCTGTCATGTTATTAGTCACGGTGTATTGACTATTACAAGAGTTTCTTGCTTTAAACGCAGTGGTGGGATTAGTAAGTAGCGACACCCAGTGGCTACAGCAAATATTACAACATAAAATTATATTGTTGCAGTACCCCCGTTTCGCCGTGGGGTGGCGCTAAATTACAGGAAACCCTCGCAGGGGGGAGGGGCGAGCGCTGCTGCAGGTCCGTTCACTGGGCTAACTAGTCATCAAGCTAGTTAGCAACAGAGCGATGTGGTACTGAATGCTACCAGTGATGCACTAGCAGCAAGAGACCATGGACGGTTAAGTCCGCTCACCTGGACGTGTTCCTGTGTCCCCCGACAATCACCACGGAGCCGCGGGACCGATTCAGGGGCTTGTAAATTAGCTTCTTCATTCATGCTGGGGCTCTGGGGAGTTTGAGCTCCGAGTGGCGGGCAACAAGACGCGGGGGACAAGACGGCTCAGTCACCGGTACGAGTGTTTTGTTGATAGCATGCTAACCTGCTAACCTTAACCAGAAAAATGTACACGTATGACTGTAAATAACTGTAATACAGGTTTAATATCTTGGTGGCAGATTTATTTTGTGCACCGCTGCGTTGTTTAGTCAATAATAATGCCACTGGAATTGTAGCCTAAAGATAAAATAAAAAAAGTGGTCGTCGTTATGTAAATTGAAGTGGACCGTTGATAACCGGAGCTAACGTGCTTCGTGTGGTTACTGTTTAACCCCTGCATGTAGTTAAAGCAGTTACAACAGTTATAATGTCTGTGTTTGTAATAAAATACTTAGTAGTACTTGTGTTGCTTGCAACGGTGTGTGATGTGAAGCATTTCTGCTCTTGCACGAGTTGCAGTCAGTTTGAATAAGTCGTGTTATGAGCTGCTCTTTTTTTTATTATCATCATGTTTCTTTCCACAGAGCTGCAGCAGCAGCAGCATGGTGGTCCCGGACAGTGCCAGCGTGGTCCCTCAGCCTGGCAATGGTGGACCCACTGGCCTCACGGAGATCTCGGAGCCCGGGTGCGAGGAGGAGGCAGTAGAGGGGGGTCCAGACCTGGCGGGGGTGGAGCTGGAGGAGGTCCGAAAGCTGCAGGAGCTCGTTCGTAGGTTGGAGGTTCAGAATGAGACCCTGCGCAACAGGGGAAGCAAGACTATCAGGAACAGAGGAGGTAACGGCAACCACACAGCTGCTGTTATCATCAACAACGAGAGACTGACCTGTGAAGGGGGGACACACTCCCACCTCAGGTTGGAGGGCAGCGGCGAGCTGGACGGCGCAGACTTCAAGCTGTCGCCGCCTCAGGACAGCAGCAGCAGCAGCAGCGAAGAGATGTCCCCTTTGCCTGTGGCTAGCAGACTGGAAGACGACGACGAGGAGGACGACGAAGAGGAGGATCAGGGTCCGTGTGGAGACTTTTTGACTTTGACCTGCAGCAGTGGAGCGGCAGGTCCGTCTCGGGGGCAAGGCCAGACGCCGGAGAGCCCCTCTCAGGAAAGTTATGAGTCGGAGACACTTGCGGGGAGCGACTCAGGGGTGGACCACAGTGCGCTGGATGAAGTGGATGTCCTAGATTTGGAGGATGAGTGTGCAGACGTAGAGGACGAGGACAGTTGGTACGTTGTATTCCTCACTGAACTGCTTGCCTCTAGCCTCAAATAATGCCGCGATCCCACACGTTTGGCTTATCCGCTTCTGTTTTCTGCCCTTACTAACGCTGCGAAACATTTTCAGATGAGACGGGGATGAAAAGTATTATTCACACGGTGTAGCGGCTCACTGGAGTTACCTTCAGGGGAAGTTGAGTTCTGGCAACACAGGGTAAAGTTTCCCTGTCTATAGGTAGAGAAGCTCCTTTTTTCATAATGAGTCATTTATTCAGTTTATATTTTAACCTTTGATCTTACAGCCGTAGATAAAATGAAACTCGCCTCAGGTCTGACGCACAAACTGCAGTTTTTCTCATTCTGCATGAATAAGACGTCTTTCCTGGAACCTTTTCTTGGATTTGATTCCTTTGAACGCTAAAGGGTTTGATGAGTAGATGAAAGGGGAATCTGTGTGACTAATTTCATAAGCAGATAACACTGCTTCTTCTCGCTTTAAAACTTGACCCTCGGCCCTCGGGTCAAGGTAAACAGAAGCCACATGACCTGTGTGTTGCCTGTTTGGCAGGTTACACAAAGGAGGCGCTTTTACATTCACAGCTGTCCAATTGAGGCATGAAAAAAAAAAATATGCCAAGGGTGTGGTATCAGAAACTGGCCAGACACAGATCTGCGCTGGCTAAGCCTAGTTATTCAATGCTTTATCTCCATTAATTACACCCTGATTGTAGAGAAGATTATTTTGAAACACGAACTTTGCTCATTTACTTTAATTACAAATAATCCTTGTTCACTTTACGCCAAAGATCAGCCCAGACAGTATTGTTAATGCTGTTTGTACTGCATTGTCTGAAACAGGTACCATATTGTGTTGAGGGTGGTTGTTTTAGCAGCTGAGCCATGCGGCTTAACAGCCAGACCATTCATGACTTATTTTCTGTTTTCACATCATTAGCCATACCATATGTGCTTTGCGAGGTTATCATAGCCAAAACATGGCTTAATCCTAACTGCAGCATAATCTGATCTGCCCCGGGCTGGATGCTGCCACATGGCTAAACTGCTTTGGGTGGGATTGCACAGCATGTGACGCGAGGGCCCCCCTTTGAGTGAGGCTGCAACAGGGACCGAAACACTGGCAGCAAGTGCAGGAGTTTATTCGTTGTGGATTTTCATTTTATAAGCAAATAATTTTGGCCCTAAGCGCACACTGCATTAGATACAGGCTTGTATGGATATAGACAACATCATTTGTGTATGAAAAACGGGTCCTGACACTCAAGTTCAGTAAAATTAGCTTGTTTAGGGACATTTCCATGCAAAGTGCCTGCAATTTTTAGTCCGAGGAACCTTTTTTCATAGAAATGAAAGGTCCCTTCAGACCGATGGTGGTCTGCGTTTCCAAGATTAGACAAATTGGTCGGCTGACATATGAAAAAGCATCAGTTTTTATGTGTGACTTTTGCGTACGACTACACAACAACCTGCTCCACTCCAGTAGGTGGTTAGCCTGACGAGCCAGACCCACATTAAATGTAGGGTCTGGGCGCTCTCCATAGACAGGGCTCAACCGGAGGGGTGGGATAAACGGTTGTCTTTCAAACTCCCTCTCCACGCAATAGGATAGCGCTACAACCAATCAGAGCAACGAAGGAGGTGACGTAGTCGGAGCGACGGAAAAGAGAGTTCCTTTCTCAGAGAAAAGCTTAACTTCCAAGTCTTTCAGAGTGGCGGCCAAAGCCGATTCGAAAGAAAGCTGTTCGCTAGCAGCAGCCATCGCTCTGGTAGTTCTAGCGGGATGGGGAATTCACGCGTAATTCACGGAATTTATGGTCGCAGGTCAGTCGTCATCATGTTAAGCCCGCCCACCGACTCGTGATTGGCCCGGTACATCTTGGATTTTCCGAAATCTCAAGTCAACGGAGAGTAACTGGACTGCCCCTGGAAGCAAATGTAATTTGCTGCCGCTAGGGGCGCGTCTAGATCCTAGGCTAGTAGGTGGTGGTAATCACTATACATGAACGAGAACGCCATATAAAGGCGAACAAACGTAAGCAAGTCGTGCTGATCATGTTGTTGATTGTGATTTACTGCTTTGTCGAGTCGAGCATTGGTTGAAGAGCAGATTTAAAATAACTAAAATAACAGACTTAAAGCCCCATCCCAACATTACTGTACTTTTAAGAAGTTCTACCTCGTGTGCAGGGATCTTTCAGGTAAAATAATAATTTCCCCAGTGCGTCCAGACGTCTCCACGATGCTGCCCCTGATTGTGAATGCGTATGTGACACTGCTCAGCTTCAGAAGAAAAGAATCGCACAGCAATTCAGTTTTAATGGGATTACAGTAAAAGATTTTTCTTCTGTGTTGGCAGTCTTTAAACATACTGCAGGTTTAATCTCTATAATCTTGTTTTAAATTCATGATTTAGCGGTAAAGTTCATGGACTTTTTTTGCGGTCATGTGTCCTGTACCGATAATATTATATCGTCCCACGTGTGATGTGGCCAAAACCGTGGTGTGAATAGATCAAACACGAGCATCATTGTCCTGCATCAAACGCAGGGTTTATATACGAACGAAGTAGCTCCAGCCTCCCCTCCCCTCCCCTCCCCTCCCCTCCCCTCCACTGCCCTCTCGCTGAGAAGCTGTGCTCTCTGGCAGGATGTGTGACCTGAATATTGCTTTCTGCGTTGCTGCTCATTCCAGTGGGAAAATGCGTCCTTTTGTGTTTGCTCAATAGGAAGATGATTTGCGTTTGATTGGTCGGAACCATTCAGCCCGGGCCTTTTGTGTGGCCGGCTCAAAGGAACCCAACTCCCATGTGATCAGCGGTTTCAAAGCTTGTGGTGACTTAACGGCTGTTTGCTCTCACTGGGGCAACTTTGCAGAGGAAGCATCAGAAACTGTGGCTGCGTGAAGCCCAGCTTGACCGACACGTGCGCCCGTTAAGAGATGCAACTGAAGATTTTTCTGGCAGAGGAAATAATAGCGAGAATGATATTCATGCGTCATGATCCTTATTACGCCTCTAAAATCTTAAATTCTGCTTTTGTCTTTAGACTCTTTAGACATAAGACTCTTTTTCCAGTGGTCCGCTTTCATGGTTGTGTAATCTTGAGTATTGTCTGCTGTCACATAGACAAGGATGAGCCCAGTTTGTTAAGCAGCCTTTTAGACTAGGCGTATGTGTTTATAAAGACTGGACCAGGTGTAAACTGTGATAAGAATGCTCTGTTTGCTTAAGGTATTTGATCACTCACTGTTTGGTCTGATTACATCACCCACGTCAAACAAAACAGTCTGGTTAACTGCTTGATGTGTGATCTTTGCTGCAGCCCTGTGCCTTTAGCAGTGAATGGTTTTCTTTTTTTAATGCTATTAAGTTCGTACCTTGCACACCAGCAGTTCACACTAATCTCTAGCTTTAAATTTTCTGCTTTGCACTTCCTGGAAAACGTCTTAGAAGCGTGTTTAATTCGGCCTTTGCTGCCTTTTCCAACCCTTTCATTCCCCCTGCTTTAACACTAAACTATCCCTCTTGTGTGCTTCTGCCTTTCAGGTTATATGTGTCTCCTAAAAAGCAAGTAGCAGACGCCGGCCCAGATTCTCCGTTGAAGTGGTGTCGGCAGGCTCTTGATCATCGCAGCCCGGAGACGGAAATTGCTTGTCGGACCCTGATCAGCCGTTTGGACCAGAGTATGCATTCGAGATATACATTTATTTAACCGTATATTCATTTTCATTCACCCTACATGCAAGCCCTTAGCAAAAACTGTATCTCGGATCATTTTTATGCAAAAGAAGTTTCCTTTCAGAATCAGAATCGTCTTTATTGTCTCGTACGTTCGAACATACGAGGAATTTGTTCTAGTTGATAAAATGAGCATAAAACAGGAAATTGAACATCACAAAAAAAGTAAAGTGCGTGAGATTTTGTATCTGACTGTCTTTGAGTCATGCTCCGGTCTTTTAGTCACTGTTGCTGCTACAGTATAGTCTATTATGTGGTTCCTTATTTACTGCTCAGATCTGTTTGTTCAAGCCGTATGACAAAGCCTGAATACTCCCATTGAATGTGTATGCGCCTCTACATGTGGACAGGAGTTTGCATCTGATCCAACAGACCCTATTCATTATTTATCCTGCTCGCAGCTCCTACTTCCTGCTCGCTGCGGAACCTGAACAACAAAGCTATTCACGCCCGCGCTGAATGAGTTCATGAAGTCATGGGCTGGGTTGGATTACCTTTCCCTGGGACAGCTCTTCTTTTTTAAATGGCAGCACCGGGCCATGAAAGTAGCCGGCGGCAAAGAGCAGGTTTTTGGTTCTTAAACCAGTCTCGGCCTAGATGACCGTTTAAACACAACTTCTAGCATACCGCACTCTTGAGAATGCATGCCACTCCCTTTAGGGCTGGTAATGCCTATGGACACAGACATTTTTGTAAATCGTTCAAACAATAGCTAGCCGCCTTCGATTGTTGGAAGTTATCAGACCAGCTGCTGGCATAGACGGCCAGGTCTGCAATGCCTGGAATTCATCATACGATACATAAACCACTGGTAGTCTGGCTGCTGTCCAGACTAAAATTATTTCCTTGAGTTTTAAAACTTGATTACAGAGCTTAGTAATGTGGACAGAAGAAATAAACACAGCAAAGTCTATGTGTATTAAAGGTTTGTGTGTTGAATTTGGAGGGATCTATTTGCAGAAATTGAATATATGGTTCATAGTCATGTTATTAGAGTATAAGCAACAGTCATCACATGTTGTTTTGGTTTTCGTTAACTTAGAATAAACCTCGTATATCTACAGAGAGAGCATGTCATCTTCCACGGAGTCGGCCATGTTGTGTTGCGTTGTAGACCAGAACAAGACACTAGAGAAGACCTTTTACATTTTTACGTTAAAGTCCCACCAACCTTTGGAAAGGGAGGGCATTTGTGTGGATGTAGCCTCACTCAGTAAATGTGCGTGACCAAGTGTAAAAAAAAAAAAGCATTCCTGAATTCAGAAAATCTTACAAACGCAACTTATTCTCATAACTCTTTATCGCACTGTCTACACTGTGGTTATGGTGTATACTCCTCTCTGAGATCATCTGATCTGTCCTGTCCCCTGCAGCGTCTCGATGGAGGAACATGTACAGCAGCCCATCAGAGGCGGGCACACCAGGCTCTGCAGGCTCAGGCCTGATCTCTCCTGGGTACCACAAATCAACTAACAAATCCCTACTAACCTGTGGCAGCTCAGGTATGGCATGACATTAACACACTGTGCTCCTCATTTTCTGCCCAGCAATACAGTGGGAATAGCAGCCATTGTTGGAAGGATGTGGGTCAGTTGATATGTGTGTGTGCACTAACGCGTCAACGGTGTGTCCTGGCAGGGGTCTGACTGGTACATGTTCAGGACTGCTCTGCATGTTTTACCCACTTTATTGTGTATACATATACTGTACATTACTACAAACCATTTTCCAAGACTAAGTGATTCTATCAGGCAACTATTAATTTTATTATCTGCTATCACAGGTAAATAAGCAAACGTGAGTTTTATTGTGTACTTGGTAACTTATTTTATGACTATTAAACAGCCAGCACTTCTCTGTATAACAAACATACAGTAGTGGGTGAACGGTTTATGCTTCTGTGGTAGGTTGGCACAGAGGCAACAACACAGATACGTACAGAGAGCCTTCACAGAGCCTAGCGCTGTTAGCTGACGTGAACCCAGAAATGTAACTACACGCCACGGCCACGCAGAGCACAAGAGCTGCGATTGGTCCGCTCAGTAGTAGCATGTTCCTGCTTTAGTATTTCCGGCTGCTTCTCCATCTCCGCAATTCATTCGAAGTTCGGTCGAATTTCGCCAAAGGTTTCAGTCACAATTGTTGAAAGTGAAGCAGGAAGTAGAAACAAAACAATTAACCCGACTGGCAAAAAAGACGCCGACTAGTGTTTGGGTGATATTTACTGTGATGAATTGCCTATCTCAACAACTATGTGATCACGAAATGAGTAGAAACCAATGTGTGCCTGGCAGATAACAGTATACTCCGGACGATGGTCAGTAATTATGTAAAGTATATGTAATTTGTACTTCAGGGGATAAAACACTGGTGTATTGATGTTGACTTTGTGGTGAGAGTCGTTAAGAGTCACTTTACACTTTATTCCACACTTTGTCTCACAGTACCTAGCACTTCACTGTGCAAACACCAACACTGCTGATGTTGTTGTAAAAACCCTGTAAATAACAAAATCTTTGCATGAACCTAAAAATGCTTGGCTTGTGGATGGTGATCCTATCTAATACCAGACATTTTACATAACCAAATGCTGCTGGAGGATGATGTCCTCTCCCGTTTGTCTCAGCCCGAGTTTTAGGCTTGTGTCAGGCAGACGTGCCTTGCAGGGGAACTGTGGCTCATCCTGAGCAAACATGTCTTTCTACATTAATGCTGCTGAACAAAGCTGTGGTGAATTCAGCATAAAGAAACGCGTTGACTTAAGCAAGTGGAAGACCTTCAGTTCATAAATATCGTTGTGCTCATGCTGTAGACTGCACATCTACCTGCTGAATGTTAAATCAAATGCTGCACTGACACACAGAGTGCTACGTGTGTTAGCTCTGTAAAGAGCATTTTGCCCAGAGTTGCACTGATCGATTTACTGGTGACCGGAAACTCCGCTTGAGTGGCCACGACCAACCAATCAGATTCAAATATAACCATTCTGTGAAGGTCAGATTTAACAGCACAGTAAGGTTGCAGGGACACAGATGAACTTGTTATTAGTGTGGAGGTTCTTAACCTTGAGTGCCTGTGGAGGAAGAACCACAATAAGGAACTTAATCAGACACATAAACCACCATCACCATGGTGAACATGGTTAATTTGAATAAGATAGCGAAGGAAATGTGGCTGAAATAACAAGTAGTGATTTTATATGTACAAAAGCACAGTGCAGTAACCTGGAGCACCTGATTTCAAGATGTGTTTGAATGAGAGTCAGAGATTGTCCTGAAACGTGGGGCAGTTATGGAGAAGTTATTAAATGATTGTTGACTATTATGAACATGCAATTGAATTAAAAAAAAAAAAAAAAAAAGTTATGCTGTCAGTTTTCGTTCTTACAAAGTAAATTACAACCTGGACGTCAGACTTCTGAACAGGCAGTTTGTTAATTTTATGTTTGCCTCACACACCTCCAGTTGATGGATTACTTAATTCTCTTGAAGCAATCGTACAACTGCCAATTTTGAGGTGCAAAATGGGCCCAAAGCTACTTTCCATAGAGGTCACATGCAGTTACTTTTTCAAACCTGTCATTATGTGCAATGGAGAAAAAACAGCCACATTTTTTCCCCAAAAATTACAGATTAAAATATGTAAAATGCTGATTTTGAAGTTGTGGCACCCTTGTTTGTTTGTTTGTTTGTTTGTTTGTTTGGGGAAACCACTGCTTCTGTTGCTAGTGATTGCAAAGAGAAGGAAAGAGGTATAACAGGTGTCCTGTTGTGTTTACAGGTGTCACAACCATGAACTCAGCGCTCAGCTCCCAGTCCTCCATAGACAGTGAGCTCAGCACATCAGATGACTCCATCTCTATGGGCTATAAGCTGCAGGATCTCACCGACGTCCAGATCATGGCTCGCCTACAGGAAGAGAGTGAGTAGAGGTGTCATATTGTGTTCTCAGTGCTACCAGTCACTGTTTATGGCTGAAGAAAGAGACTTGATGCGAACACCTCAATAGATCACATATTTTGACCTTTTAACTTTTGTGTGAATCTGTTTGCATGGCGCCATTTAGATGCCATTTTCTTTTTAACTTTTTATTCTCGTGACAGGCCTGAGGCAGGATTATGCTTCCAGCTCAGCGTCTGCATCCCGTCGCAGCTCCACAGCGTCTCTGCAGTCCCTGCGTCGGGGCGGCACATACAGCGACCAGGAGTTTGACAGTTATAGCCTAGAGGATGAAGAGGATGAGTTCTGCTCCATGCCACAGCGACGACACCACTTCACCCCGTCGCCGCTGGGCTCACCCAGGTGCCTCTCCCCATCCACCTCTAACCACGGGCAGGAATACAGCAGCCGACTCGGAGCCCCACGCACAAGAGCGCCCAGACGATCTCTCCAGGGCCCGAGTGCAGAGCTGCTAAAATTTGCCAAGAGTGAAGGTAGGCTTTTTTAATTTATTATTTTTTTTACTCTATATCAAGAGGGTGACACCGGCAATCCGAGATTCTTGTACCAAAGTTGTAACTGTGTCGTGTGTTGTCATTAAAAATATTGTATGTGTGTGGTTCCAGAGGAGTTGAGGCACAGCATGCCTAATCTGGCCCCCCG
Organism: Chelon labrosus; assembly: GCF_963514085.1. Lineage (NCBI taxonomy): Eukaryota > Metazoa > Chordata > Actinopteri > Mugiliformes > Mugilidae > Chelon > Chelon labrosus. Next base: position 16,449,467 of record NC_140358.1, read on the forward strand.
CACCAGCCTACGTTCCCTGGAAGCAGTCAGAAACAGCCGCAGCATGGAGGCTAACCTCCAGAGCTCTGGCAACCGCATGTCTCACCTGACTCACTCCCCCTCCACAGGTAACCCTGCCCTCCTCACCTGGTCCCCGCCACTCCTCTCTGATTTAACAGCACATGCATTTCCTTGCATACGTAGCACCACTTCAATCCTCCCACTTTACCTTCTCTGCATGGCCATAGGTAGACTTTGATTGATGGATAGACACCTGTCAATTTACATTTACGTTCTTCTCTGAATCCAAATCACAAATATCCACAGATGTTATGTACACTTGTGACTTTCTCACAAATACATCCCATAAAAAAAAACAGAAAGGGCAAAACAATATTTTAAACATGTAAAAACAACAAATCGATATACATTAGTACATTTGTTATTAGTGTCTTGTATTACAGTGGCTGTATTGATCTAACCTTGACAGTAACATACGTCATTATCTAGTGAATAACCTGCTCGTACCGCACATAGGTCACAGCTACAGTCCAACAAAACATCCCAGACTCTGTCCTCTTTCCCTAACCCCTCACCTTCCCTGACTTCACTATGCAAAGTTATCCATGACAATTCAGTACCCAAGCTCCCAAGCTTGTCTACAACTCCTACATGCCACAAACGGACTTCAACTAGTATTTGTATTTGTATTTATTTATTTTTTTCTGAAGAAGCAGTCTGAATTGAGATTTCGTCATACTCTCTGCCTTTCTTCCACTAAAGGTATGGCTTGCAGTCGAATGCGTAGCAATGGCCAGTCTCCTCTCTCTCTGCGGACTCCGGTTAAGGCTGTTAATCCTGTAGGCTCCATAGCAGCTGGTCGTCAGGCTTCCAGAGGGCTGCCTGTTGTCCAGGCACCGCCCGCAGGAGGGGGCCGCAGGGTCCAGTCGCCAGGTTCCGCTAACGGTGGAGCCTACATGCCTGGCAGAGCGTCGGTCGGCGCAGGAAGGCCGTCGGTGGGGCGAGGTCAGGCCGTGCCGTCAGCCTCCACGAGAAGTAAACTTGCACATCCTCAGAGGAGGTGAGTGCTCAAAAGTAAAGCTATTGATGGAGTTGCTACACAAAATGGAATCACATTTTTGTTACGCAGGAAGAAAACACAAGTTGTATCCAGACTGGTGTCCCTCGTCTGAATTTCTAAAAATACTGATCATACGAGCTGAGTTAACTTGCGGGGCAGATGGATTCATGTGAGATCACAATATCACGCAACAGTCCGTCTTCTGGGGCTCAAAGCTATGTGTTGTTGCTGCTTCCTGTGTGGAACTACTGGCGGCTATCAGTGTTTTAGATGGTGGTCTCTCCTGAGAGCAAATATTCTTGATCACAATCATCCACTACACTGCACTGACTGCTTCCTGGCCTTGGTATTTATTTGGAGCTCCCCAGTGTTATACAGATGGGACATCTTTTCAACTGCCATGTACTTTTTTTTTTTTTTTACTGTTTTCATGGACGACTTCCCAGATTGTTCTGTGTAACTAATCATCTGCTGCATCATATGACAATAAGGCCTTTTTTTAAGTCGTTCCAAATAGAGAGCTTAGCCAAAACCTTCATTTCTGTGTGAGAAATCTGGGGTCAGAGCGAGCTTAATGTTATCAGGAGCAAGGCAAAATTCGTGTGGCAATGAGTATGGGAATTTGAAATGAAAAATATGTTGGGATTAAATGTCTTATGGTCTTCTGTGAAAGAAACTAACTTCCTGTTTCATTACAGGTCTTTGGGCATGACTAAAATCTCAGATGAATCGTGGAAAGATGGGTGCTACTGAGTTTTCCCGGTGATGAAGGATGTTCACTGCTGCAACCCTCACCTGACTTCTCCACATTACCTCTCAGTAGCGGGTCCACAAATGTGTCATACAACCTCTCAGTCCCCCCCATTTAAGACTGGAGCGCTGGGCTGCACTGGATTTGTAGTTTATCTCTTTCCCTCGCATGAAACATTGTCAACCCACACAGAGAGAGGACGTGTAGGCAGACGACAAGAAGACACGTGCACACTCCACTTGTAATATGGACCAACTCTGTGCTTCCAAAAGATTTGTTTGTGTCAATTTTACTTATTTTTCTATGGTAATCGTGAGAAACTGCTGGAATATTAAGGGTTGTATAACTGTTCTGTTGATGTAAATGATTATGAAGACAATTTAAATGAAGACTTTGCTGGTTTGTTTGTTCGTTTGTTTTATGTGTGGATTACTACTCGATGAAGGTGCTGAGTGTCTGCATGCTTGGGTTTTGCTGTTTTCCTTGAGCTCATCAGCCATTCATCATAATCTTAACTGCAATATGACAAATCTTCCATGTGTCCCACAATGATCAGTTTGAATTTTTGAATGTTTGAGTTCTTAATAGTGAAATAACTCTTTAGGTTTGTTGTATTTGTGTTTTTGCTATTTGCTTACACAGCAATGCAGCTCCTGTAAACCACACTGCCCTTATGGATTACGTAAAAAACGGAAAAATATGGTTTGTGCCAAGGTGCGTTACAGCTACAACTCTTTAAATCTGGAAGCAATCTTGAGTCAATAAAAGGTACTGTTACATTACTGAGTTTTCCATGCATTTCACTGCATATCTAGAGATGGATTGTTTGGAAACCTCTGTAATAAAGGAAAATGTTTATGCACAAAGGCCTTGTGCCTTCGTCAGCTATGCACCCTCATGAAGTGTGCCTCTAAAAATTAGGAGCTGTAATGAAAACGATAAATAAAGACTACCCTGAAACTGTAACTACATTTCTAGTCTTTTTTTTTTTTTTTTTTTGTTCTGTTTGCATCGGTGGCTAATTAATGCATCACGGAGCAGCAGCAGCAGCGACACCGTCGTCATCTCCCGGTTATTTCCTGGGTACATAACCAACCGCTTCTCTAATGAGCGCTCAACGCTACACACCCCTTGTGAGGAAATGGCCTACAGGCCTCATCTGCGTATACAAAGTCCGACCGCTCAGAGTGGCATGCACATTATACTATAACACTATTATTTTGGTGGCGTGATAGTGTTTGGATTTTGTGCCCGTGCGCTTGGTGTAAATATATCCCCATTAAAAGAATGACTGTGTTAATGTAACTCTGCTCTCTTATGCATGACGCAAATAGTAAGGGATCAGCGGTAAACGAGGCCACGCATTGTCTGCCCCCCGCCCTCCCTCTGCTTGTCAGGAAGCAAGCTGATTGGCCGAGGCCTAGCAAAGAGTGCCCGGGGATCCAAAACTGCAGGCCGCACTTAGCTTACCGTCAAAAATAAACCAAAACAATAACAGACAATTCTGAGAAGGGGGAGAAACACCGATAGAGTCGGAAGACGACGTTATCAGGTAAAATTATTTTGAATCGATTACAAAGGCACGCGGAATGAGACGCAAGGGCCCAGTCAAACGTAGCGGGCCTCTTTCAGCCTTTTCGAAAAACAACATGGAAGATAATGCGGCACAAGCGGCTCCACCTAGCTTAGCAGGCTAGCTAGCCGGAAGGACGGCTGTCGTCGCGCAGATTAGAGCGGCGTTCATAAAACTAGTCTCATGAGGCATCCCAGTGTGTTGCTTGTGCTGGTGACTTTATTAATACTACAACGCGGTGTGTAATCATGGCCCGGGTTGCTTTTTTAGTCGGGTTTATGCGTTCCCAGAATTAGCCATTATGCTAAAACAAAATGGCGCTCGGAGATTCAGCCCTAGCTTGTTTGCTAGTTAGCTCCTGTGGGTGGAGGGCGGTAGCCGCCTTAGTATGCATTGCATAACCACGGTATTTTCATTGGCGGCCATAAACTCGGTGCATGTGTAATTATGTGCAAAGATGTCAGTCTACGTGACACGTGTGGCAGCACAGTGATCGTCTTTATCCCAGAATGACATATCCGTGAAAATCAAACGTCAATACAGACCATTGCAGACATGACATATTTGCCTTATATTAAATCGTCAAGTGACGACAGTGCATTTCCTCCCACAAAAACAAGCAGGGCTCATCCTCCAAGAGCTACCAGAGCCGCTGTCTGCAAGCCCGCTCTCAGCACACAGAGCGGGACAGTCCTTTTGTCTCAGCTGAGCTCCAGCCATCAGGCTCAACCAGCTCCAGGTGTATAGCTATATGTCCTCAGGTTGGAGCTGCATGTAGTACTCTGATTAGGCAATGGATGGAGCCAGTGGTCAACAACACAACTGTCCTCTTTCTCAGTGGTAGGAGAAGAGGCTTCTCTGCATCTGTATTCAACTCGTACTGATACTGGTGCCCTTGATATGAACCAAAAATTTTAAAATACCCGCATCTTTAAACTGTGAAAGTAGTCACTACACATTTGTGTTGTCATTTAACTTCCTTGACACTTTACCATTGGTTTGTTTGTTTGTTTTCTTTGCCAGAGTGACTGATTACCTTGATGGAAGGAGGCACCTCAGACATCCTCTTGGTTTTATTGTAAAGGTTTTGTCATCAAATGTGAAGGTACGTATTTAATGCTGACCGTGATGGCATAGTTTTTTCCTTTCACTTTCATTTTCAGCAATGCACACAAACAAAGTGAATGGCTAATGTAGTGTATACTGTAATTTTCAGTCTTTTTTTACGGAATAAAGACATGGATCAAGGAGGAGGGGTGTTGGAGCTACACACTCAGGAGCTGAAGATGCCCCATGCTATGATCATGCAAGACTTTGGTAGGTGGTTGACCAGGGGACAACCATTATGTTGTAGCATTTGATTTCAGTAAAACAACATAAATTTCCCCAGAATTTCAAATAAAGCTAAAGCATGTGACCAAACACAGTATAAATGGTATTTAGCTTTATGATCTAGTTAAATAATAATATGTAAGTAACATTACAGGGTCGTTCTGATGTTTTAACTACAACAACAGCAAGAGGTTGCACCTTCACAGAAATGTGACCGGATTTGTATCTTTACCCCTCGTTGTGTCTTCTGTTTAAAGTTGCAGGCATGGGCGGTCTGGCTCACATTGATGGGGAGCACATTGTGGTGTCTGTACCTGAGGGTATGCTCCTCTCGGATGTGATGACGGACGAGGGCATCCTCCTGGAGCATGAACTTGAGGTGGAAGGTCTGGAGACTCAAGTGGTTCAAGGCTTGGAGACAGAGGTGGTCGAAGGACTTGAGACCGAAGTGGTGGAGAGCTTACATGCTGATGTGGAGGGCCTGGAGGCAGAAGTTGTTGACGGGCTGCAGACGCATGTGGTAGAGCTGGAGGCTCAGGTTGTCGAGGGACTAGAGGGTGAGGTGGAAGTGGAGGGTCTCGAGGCGCAAGTGGTAGAGGGCCTGGAAACTGAGGTAGATGTGGAGGACCTGGAAGCTCACGTTGTTGAAGGCCTTGAGGAAGAGGTGGAGGTGGAGGGCTTAGAAGCTGAGGTTGTGGAAGGTCTCGAGGTAGATGTGGAAAGTCTTCAGTCTCAAGGGGTTGAGGCTCATGAAATGACCACTGAAGACATGGTGTCTTCAGAACACAGTGTGATCATGCCCGAGAATATTCTGGGGACAGAAGTTGCGATAGAGGAAGCTCTGGATGCCCATCACCACCACGTCCTAACCTCACGCCTCATCCAGGACTCAAACCACCATCACGACGACATGTCAGACCAGGTGTTTGTGGCTGAGCTGCTGTCTGAGCACCAGGACAGCACCCTGGACCACCAGCTCGTGTCACAGGGGTTGATGGTGACAGAGGCCAACTCTGAGACTATAATCCACGAACAGCTGCCGTCTGAAGCTGTTCCCCTCCAGACAGATGAGGACGATGATGCAAGAAGCAGCTCTGAGGATTACCTTATGATCTCTTGTAAGACAGTTTGTCACATGATAAGACATTGATAAACGGTTGTTTTGTAATCTTTTCTGCATAACCAGTGGCATTTGTGTTGTTAAAGTGGATGAAGTGGGAGAGAAGTTGGACATAGGAGACACACCTCTTGAGATCAGCACTGAGGTGATGGAAGACAAGGAATCCAAAGAAGAGGATGGCTCTGAGGTCATCAAAGTCTACATTTTTAAAGCGGAAGCAGATGATGACTTAGGCAAGTGGATTTAAATGCACAAAACACTTTTGAGAAGTTACCTCAAGATTTGTCCCTGTGAAAATGAATGTGATTTATTTTTTTTTGCCCTGACAAACAGGTTTTATGTTTTGTTTTTCCATTTCCAGGTGGCACAGAGGTAATAACGGAGGATGATTACCAGAATGGCCATCCGGACCTGGAAGCGGCATCATCAGGCAGACTGGGCGTTGGACGCGACAAGATGGTCTACATGGCGGTCAAGAACCCTCCAAAAGAAGAAGATGATGATGAGGATGACAGTGAAGATGATGACGATGATGATATTAGTATGTTCCTTCTGTGCATTTGTTCCATTGATGTTTTTGACCTGTTCCTACACCATTGTCACAATTTGGATACACAATTAGCTCAAAACATGTATAAAATAATAAATTTTTTGGCGTTTCTTGATGAAGTTAAAATAAGATGATGTCTCTCCTGTTGCAGATAATACCATTGAACAGGTGAAGAATGGAGCTGCTGCACCTTTTCTGCAAATCCGTGAAGGGTTGGGCCCAAACCGTGTCCTCAAACCTAAAACTAAAAAAAAGAAGAAAGGAGATACACGGCAGTGTCAGACTGGTATGATTAGCATATAATACTGATGGGACAATAAATTATTGATTTAGTGTTTGCCAGTTTTTCTAGAGCCAATTATAAAGTTCTCTTGACTTTATAATACACAGTGAAGTGTATACATTAAATGTTGATTACAGTTTGCTTTCAATTTTCTCTTCCAGCTGTTATTATTGGACCTGATGGAATGCCTTTGACCGTCTACCCTTGCCACATATGTGGAAAGAAGTTTCGCTCTCGGGGTTTTCTCAAATGCCATATGAAGAACCACCCGGACCATCTGCTCAAGAAGAAGTACCAGTGTACGGACTGCGACTTTACCACCAACAAGAAGATCAGTTTCCACAACCACTTGGAGAGTCACAAGCTCCTCAGCCATAATAGTGAGCGATCTCCAGAATATACTGAGTACGCACGGCGCTATCACGAGTCAAGCCCCTTGGGCTCCGACAAGCTCATTGTCAAGGACCGGGAGCCTAAGCTGCATCACTGCAAGTACTGCGATTATGAGACGGCTGAACAGGGTCTGCTCAACCGTCACCTGCTGGCCGTGCACAGTAAGAACTTTGCGCACGTGTGCGTCGAGTGCGCCAAAGGCTTCCGTCACCCATCCGAGCTGAAGAAACACATGCGGACCCACACAGGCGAGAAGCCCTACCACTGCCCGCACTGCGAGTTCCGCTGTGCAGATCAGTCCAACCTAAAGACTCACATCAAGAGCAAGCACGGCGCAGATCTGCCCTTCAAGTGCAGCCACTGTCCCCAGGCCTACGCGGACGCACGGGAACTCCAGCGTCATATAGAGATGGTGCAAGGCCACAAGACCCACCAGTGCCCACACTGTGAGCACAAGAGCACCAACTCCAGTGACCTGAAAAGGCACATTATCTCAGTTCACACCAAGGACTTCCCTCATCAGTGTGACGTATGCGAGAAAGGCTTTCACAGGCCCTCAGAATTGAAGAAGCACGCGGAAACGCACAAGGGCAACAAGGTGCACCAGTGCCGGCATTGTAACTTCAACGCCCCCGACACTTTCACCCTGAGTCGCCATATCCTGTCCTTGCATACAAAGGACCTCCCGTTTAAGTGCAAGCGCTGCCGGCGAGGCTTCCGGCAGCCCGCTGAGCTGAAGAAGCACATGAAGACACACAGTGGTAGAAAGGTTTATCAGTGCCAGTATTGTGAGTATAACAGTACAGACGCTTCTGGCTTCAAACGCCACGTTATCTCAATTCACACCAAGGACTACCCCCACCGCTGCGACTACTGCACCAAGGGCTTTAGGAGGCCTTCAGAGAAGAGCCAGCACATAGCCAGGCATCACAAAGACATGTTGATGTAATGTCATGACACACAAACACACTCCTCTTTCCCCAGTAAATCTGTGTCACACACCCAGAGGTAATTTTAGTGTATTAACAAAGACTGATGAATGACTGATGCAGGCAGTTGACGAAGATGACATTATAATTGCTGTTCTGTGTTGTATTGGGCGTAAACCTCCTTCTCCTCCCCCAAGGAGTGACGCAAGAACACATTTTAGACGGGGGTGAAGTCTGAAAAAGACAGTGTGTACACTGAGTGGGACAACTGTAAATTATGTTTTGTTTTGTTGCAGAAAATCACTTATGAACATATATTCAGGGTTTCAAATGTCTATATTTTTATACCCACTCAGCTGAAATGCTGCGAGATGACGACTGTGTCTTGTAAAACAGAAAGCGGTGCTCCGTGAACGTTGCTAGTTCTTCAGATGACGTGGAAAGAGCACAGGGGAAGTTTGCCTCCATAGCACCAGTTAGCATCTCTTCCGTATTAACCAGCGTTTACCCCAACATTTGTTTGCATTGCTATCCGGTTTTTAACGGACTGGGGTCATTCAACGAGTCCAGAATGGGTTTTCAGCGATGTTGACGCAAAGAATGCATCTTGGAAAAAGACCTTTCAATAAAAACCAACAGTACGTTCTCCTGCCTGAAACACTTTGGGGTCACGTATAAATAATCCGGACTATATTCTGTTAAATATGTCTTAAAGTTCAAATCATAAATTTTCTGGTCTGGTCAACGGTGTCCAGTAAGAAGGGTGGAGGTGCAGTTGGTGTATTAGTATATCCCTTTAGTGTACACATTACTCACACAGAAATCTGCTCTTGTATCTGCTCTGATGGTTCAGATTATTGACCGGTATTAACTTGACGGACGGTAACGTTTTAAATAACCCCTGAAGTGGTTATACCCGACAGCCGCTCCAAGTGTGACGTTACCTACGACACAGGTGTAATCTTCAGCTAACCATTGCAATCATGCCTTACATCTGTTGGTCTTTATCCCCTAAGCACTGATGAACACAGCTAATCAGAAAATAAGTGATTTTTAACTCTCAAACATGCTGTATCAATGCCATTCTCTCAGAGATTATGTGTTTGAGTCAGTAGAAAGCACTTTAATATTTTTTTTTCTTTGTATTTTAATGACGTATGAGAGTTTATTATCTGAGGATATGGCTATATAAATACATATATCCCTTGATAATGAACGCGTACAGAGCTTTGTGAGTGGGTACAGGTTGTTTTGAGTGTAATCGCTAGCAAAGTGCGCACGATCCATCACTGCACCCCGAGTTGTCATTGAAAGTGGTGGGTGAAACCATTTATTGTTTTGTTGTATGGATAAGTGATTGGGTTTTGTGTTTTGTTTGTGCTCACTAACAAGTTTCCCCAGACACTAGTCCTACAGTCCTGAATAACCCAACCCAATCCCGAGAGTGGGATTATTTCCTTGCAGTTGGTGGTCATCATATTGGCATTAGTCTTTTAAAGTATGCACATATGCTGTCTCCATGAAATTAATTGTGGTATATATTAAAAATCCCTGCATTTCGTGTACCTTAGTCTATAATTTCTTTCAGTCTGATTGTGGATAAACTACTGGTGGGGAAGAACCAAAATAAACAATTATCTTTTTACGCTTTTTGTCCTCTCTGTCCAACGAGAAGCAAATCATAAAGCCCCCATTTGAAACCGTATCACCATTTACCACATATGAGCATAAAGTTGAATTAATTTCAGATAATTCCTTTAAGAGAAATTAGAAAAATTGGAATTAAACCGTTTCATATCGGCCAAGTAAGCGGGATAAAGCCGAAGCAGCCGGCGTTCATCAAAACATCATTGATCCGCAACTCGCATGACCGCCTTCAGTTGTAGCTGTATGTGCACTGTGTCGGTGTTATCGTTCGACTTGACTCACTCTTCGATTAATAATGAAATACGCCTGCGAGCCTTGCTAACTGCTACCCTGAGTAGATGCAACGCTTTTCCGCTTCAGCTGGCACAGTGTGAGACTGATGGAGTAGTCTGACATTTAAAAATCAGAGGCCATACATTCTTCCAAAGTTTCTTCACTGTACTCTTAAATCATTTTGTTCATGCTCATTTGTTTAGATTACTTTCCTTCTGCCTTGACGTGATCCTGCTGCATTAAGAGCCTCTACAGCTCGAGCAAGAAGGTTTGACACGTAGTGTGCAAGCTGAGGTGTTTTCGAGCGCTTCAAAGAGAGATCAGAGGCTCACCGGTTTTGCAAAAAGCTCTGACAACAGTGAGGGAAAAATGAATGGACACAGTTCTCAAGTCTACAGTGGATCAGACTTGTTGCCATAGCAGCATATAGTTATGTTTGCTCTGTATTGAAGAGGGCTGAAAGGCAGATTGGTTCTCTCATCAATTGTCCACTACTATTACAGGTGGATAGAAGTTAGAAAGAGTGTGGTTTTCTTTTCGCAGCGACCATCGTGTCCAAAGAGGAAAAACACAGGTGAGCCAACATTCACAGCACAATAAGTCTCTGAACCTGAAGCTGCTGAATGGAATTACTTAATTTTTGGCTTTTATTGTTGTGCAAGATGTCTCATAGGGCGGCACAGTGATGTGCATGTTTGCATGTTCTCCCTGCGTCTGCGTGGGTTCTCTCCGGGAACTCCGGCTTCCTCCCACCGTCCAAAGACATGCTCATTAGGTTAATTGGTGATTCTATATTGGCTGTCTCTCTGTGTTAGCCCTGCGTTAGACTGGCGACCTGTCCAGGGTGTACCCCGCCTCTCACCCGGGCAGCTAGGATAGGCGCCAGCCCCCCTGCGACCCTCCAGAGGACGAGCGGCTAGAGAAAATGAATGAATGAAGAGGTCTCGTTCTGAAGAGGCCTATTGGCAAATCTCATTGAGCATCAAAGCTGTTGAAAATGATGAAAAGAAAAACAGCTGCACACACACCCAAAAGCCAGAGTTTTATTTGACTGGACAACGTTTTCATCTTCAGCAGAGGCTGAAATGTTGACTTAATTTGCAAAAGTTTCAGGCTTTAGAGGTGCAGTGATGATGTTTTCAGAGATGATGGTATGAATAGTTAACTTTACACCCAGAACAAAACATGTCAAAAATTTTTTACTTTAAAGCTAACACCAGTTTTTCAATCATACAGACTGACTCTATGAGGTTGAGATGATACCACCAGTTCTTCTTCTTGTTGCAGATACCTCCTTAAAATTCTATGTTTGCATGTTCGTGGTTGTTGTCTCGTGCTGCTGAGTGAATCTGGGACGGGTCCTGATGGTGCCCCATGATGGCTAAGTATCGAAACATCAGGAACGTCACTCACATGACTGGCACCTCCTTTTGCACAGAGCCCTGACTGTCACAGTTGAAACGGCTTGTGTGACTTACAGAACTCTTCACAGCAGTTTTCAATACTGAAAACTGATACCCACTTCTTGTTTAAATGTAACCTGCTTTTCTAAACTACACAGTTGTGTCCTAATGTTCAGACTCTAGGCACTCACTTCAAATTCAGACAGCAAACTTCAGAGCTGGGAGTAGGCGAGGGAGGAGTGATCGCTGGGAGATGGTGGTGAATGCTGAACCACATTTGTCAAAGTTATATACATTATGTATTTTATAGCGAAGATCTGATTTATTTAGGAGAGGCGCCAGGGAAGGAGGAGGAAACAAACAGACTCATAAAAAGATTTGGGTTTAAGCACGGAAACTGAGTCAGGAAGAAAGTAGAGCAAAGTGATTTAATTTACAAAGTTTGCAGTAGTTTATGTGTGTGTGAGGGCTGTGATTTCATTAAGGCGCCGCGCATCCGTTAACCGCGGCTGTTCTGCCGGCCCCCGCACATTATTCATCTGTCTCTTTATCAAATAAACATCGGCGTCTTCTGGGATATGACTCTTCAAGCGTAGCATCCCAGCGAGAGGTGCTGCGGTCGTGTCTCTTTCACTTCCGTGTCACCTGTCACCAGAGATGCACGACGTCTCGTTCTGAGGGAAATGAGGCGGCGCGGATGGGCCCACACAGGCGCCACAAACTCCTGAGAAAACAGATGCAGCGGCCTGTCCGTTTTTGTTGATCCCACGCAACATCTCATAAATCACTCAGTGTTGCCGCCGTCAGCAGAAACCGCAGAGGATGCGCAGATCAATATGCAGACACATCCATAAAATCCCCTCTAAGTAACTCTTCTATTACCGCTGCATTATCCAGCAATTCAGATTGAGTGGTGTGTTTGATTGTCGTGCGTTTTAGCTGCAGCAGCAGGAGTGGGTACATTTTTCTTTTTCCAGTCTACTGACCGACTGTCTCTCTGCCAGGGGTCTCCGGCTCCTTCTCTGTCTGTTTTGAATCAGCAGGGGAGTCAAACACACACAAACACACACACACGCGCGCTGCACTGCAACAGCCCGAGAAGGCCATCTCCGTGATGAGAACTGACAGACGTACACAGATAATCCAGCCGCCGCAGAAGGTCAAACTCATTTATTTGATGTAGTCGTTTTGTCCATATTTCTGAGAATCATTGGGCTGCGGCGTGGATGTGATTAGAATGAGGAAGCAAGCATGTAAAAGAAATCCAGGGGCACGTGCTGTTTACTAGTAAATGAAAAAGGTAATGATCTGTACACAAATAGAGACATCTCAGTATTCACTCAGCCAAAGCCAAGGCTTAATAGTTGACAGTAATTCCCAGATATTTAGACAGAGTTCCGCATCACAGCGTATTGTTTTGGATATTTTGGCTTGAACCACTGCAGGATTCTTGTGTGTCCGCAGCATGTTGCTCCTGCATATTTCAGCGAAGGCGAACAGGAAATGGACTGTGTCAGCGACTCATCTCGTTGGCAGACAGCGCCGCCGTATTACCATGTTACCACCGTCGGCCGATGCAGATTGCCGGCGACGACGGGGCTGCAGCACTTGCGAGCCAGCTGGAGACCGCCGGGGCCCTCGGGGGAAATCAGAGCCAGATTGCCGGGAGACGGGCGAAATGGGTCTGCTGATTAGACGGAGAAAGATGGTGGAGTACGCAGGACTGAGATAGAGCAGACAGGGAGGAAATACTGTAGGTACAGCCTGTTGAGTATGCAGGCCTCTGACTCATGTTGCCTTCAGGTGTGGTTAATCTTCAATGAGTAATCGAATGTTCCCCAGTTAGAAAAGTTATGTCTAAAGGAGAGAAAGAGTTTCAGATTAGTCTATTTGATGAGTGTGTGATGAGCATAATATAGCTTAATATCCAATAAACAGAGTTTTTTCTCAAAAATGTAATTAATTAGAAAATATTTCAAACTCAGTCATGTCTCCTCGTTGCCATAAATCTCCTCCTTACATGCATTAGGGGATTAAAAACGTCACTGGAAAAACAACAGACACCACAGACCTCTTCCCAAATATGCAAGTAAGTTTGATCTCCTGGACGCCAACGCTTCGCCGAAAAAGTCCGTTCTCCGCGTTCGTGACCTTAAGGTTTCAAGCTCCCACATCAGAGCTGTGTAAGCTGCGTGCTCAGATCAGATAAACTCATCTCTCAGGTGAGCCAGACAGAAACTTTCCCCCTCCAGCGGATGAGTTTGCAGTACTGCAGCCTTGTCAAACTCTGCTCATAAATCATTCTGCACAGCGAAGGTCAAATATCCTAGAGAAGTTGCAAGCAGCAAAAAAAGCTTTTTTTTTTTTCTTTTGTAGAGAAGAGGTTTTTAAACTAGAATGCTTTTCATAACTTTACCATACCCCGATCAGGCATAACATTACGACCACCCTTCCTAATATTGTGTAGGTCTCCGTTGTGCTTCCAAAACAGTTCTCACTGACTCATCAGATAATGGACATGGGCCTTCTGAGGGCGTCCTGTGGTGTCTGGCAACAGGATGTTGTTAGTGGGGGGCCTTTAAGGGGAGGGGCCTCTGTGGATCATCCCACAGATACTTGATCAGTTTGGGATCTAGTGCATTTGGAGGCCAGGTCAACACCTTGTTCTGTTTTTAATGTTATTTGAGTTGTTCCTAAACTTATGGCTTCTGCTGTCATGGGGTGAGGGTACCTGGTCTGGTCTAGGTGGGTGGTTCATGTCTAAGTAACATCCACACAAATGCCAGGTCCAAACGTTTCCCAGCAGAACATTGTATTGTCACAAGATGATCAGTGTTATTTACTTCTCCTGCCAGTGGTTTTAATGCTGTGGCTGATCTCCCGTGCCCATCTCGGTTAATAAATCCACAACATTGATCAGAACCTTTTTAAGTTTTAATGCGCTCAGAGAGATCGTTTCCTCCGGAGCTTTCACTAGATGTCACTGTTGTCACATCCTTCCAGGAGAAACTCATGGCACTGATCATTGTTCCCAAACATAAACGCATCAAATTTAAATTCATACCCAATCCTAATGCATGTGTTTGAATGGACTAAATAATAATGTGGCAAGGCTGTAGTTTTTATTTTTAAATCAGCGTTTATTTTGTCAGAAATCACTGGGAAAAAAATGAGGCTTTTGACATTTTCACGAAACTTTGCGTAAAACTCCCAAAATTATTTCCCTCTCTCCACTAAGAAAATAAATGAAATCGTCTTTTACATTGCTCTTGGAGGACAGGATATTGTGACCTGGATCACAGCAGAGGCGCGTCACGGCGGGTAGGCGTGGTTAACCGGCAGGATAAACGCTGTATCCTCCGTTACGCTGCAGTTGGGAGTTTAGAGTCCGACACGAGGCGGGATCAGGAGGGGTCCAACAGCTGAGCAGCTCGGGTAAACTCCAGCCCCCAAGGGATGGAAAAGACGGAGATCTTTTTATACATCTACCTCGTCTCTCACTACATCTTCACCATCCTCTTCATCAATTGGCTCTCCCAACACATGACACCTATAAACCCTTACGAGTATGGATTGCTTCCCTGAAGTTGGGCCACCTGATCCTGTCTGCGCCAGGACAAGCGACCGAAATTAAGAGGAAGAGAGGTCGTTATGAGCGCTTGTGCAAACGGTGCATTTCCTGCGCAGAGAACTGGAGTGAAAAGCAGAATTTCACCCTCAGGATACCACGTCCATCTGCGCGCAAAGGACATGGACATAACGGTTCAGTTCAACGCTGCTTGAAACACCCTGCGCTATGTTTTAATAACTCAGCGGGAGAGCAGTAGGTAGAGTAGTGCGCGTAACTGTTTTATTTCTGCCAGCTTTGATGCTTCTTCTTTTATTCTTTTCTTTTTTTTTTTTTGCGCGCATACCAACTGTGCACCGCAGTTTAGCTGCTCCGTTACCACAGGCAATCCGCAGCAGGACCTGAAATCTTTGACAGGCCACAACAATCACTGTGAAAGGTTCTTTTTTCCTGCAATCTTAACTTTTACTACAACCTAGAGTTTTGTGTTTTTTTTTTAAATTGCATCTGTGTGGCAGGAGTGAATCATGGCTTTACCAGATAGTGGCCTAGAGGAGGTACCTTTCCCAGAGATTATAGAGCTCAATGTTGGTGGCCAGGTGTACATAACCCGCTACTCTACCCTCACAAGTGTGCCAGACTCTTTGCTATGGGAGATGTTCAGTCAAAAGTCAGCCAAAGGGCTGGCCAGGGACACCAAGGGGCGCTTCTTTGTGGACCGTGACGGTTTCCTGTTCCGTTACATCCTGGACTACATGCGGGACCAGCAGCTGGTTCTTCCAGACCACTTCCCAGAGCGGGGACGTCTACAGAGGGAGGCTGAGTTCTTCAACCTGCCGGAGCTTGTCAAGCTGCTGGCACCCAAAATCAGCAAGCAGAACTCCCTGGGTGATGAGGGGTGTCAGAGCGACACAGAGGACTCGTCACCTGGGATTGACACTGCCCGTAACCTCAGCTCACTGGGTGCTGCTGCTGCTGCATGTGCCAGCCTGGTGCCAGGCTCCATGGATGGCAAACGATCCGGGTTCATCACAATTGGCTACCGAGGCTCGTACACCCTGGGCCGCGACAGCCACACCGACGCCAAATTCCGCAGGGTGGCGCGTATCATGGTGTGTGGGAAGATCTCCCTGGCCAAAGAGGTGTTCGGGGAAACGCTCAACGAGAGCCGTGACCCCGACCGCCCCCCTGAGCGCTACACGTCCCGCTACTATCTCAAATTCACCTTTCTGGAGCAGGCTTTTGACAAGCTGGCAGACGCAGGCTTCCACATGGTGGCCTGTAATTCCACAGGGACCTGCGCCTTTGCCCACGAGCAGACGGACGACAAGATCTGGACCAGCTACACTGAATATGTGTTTTACCGTGAGTGAGACTATCGGCTTTGTACCCCCGGTCCCCTCACCCTGTCTCCAAGAGCCTAACCTCCAGCCTCATTCTCTGATGGCTTCTGCACCAGTAGATGTACCGTGTTGTGCCCTTCCATCTCTCTTTGCAGCCTTTTATCCTGTGAACAGTACCCAGCCGCTGCTCCGACTCTTCATACCTTCTCCGCAGGTTGAATCTGCAGCCTTTCCCCTCCTACCCCAAATCCATGCCCCCTCATGCCCAGGTCCAGCTTTTGCCCTCGCTTAAGCCGCCGAGCCATCTAGTCGTAGACCCCAGTCACCTCCTACCCTGCAGAGACTGATACCTTTATTCCCCTTTTGTACTCCCTATATATTGCATCTGCCTTGGTGAAGCACAACACTGTATCCAAGAACTAATTTTGTTAAATAAGCGCCCCAGTGTGTCTACATGGCTGTCGAACCAGCCATAAGGGCATAAGGGAAAGGGCTTCAAAGAGTTGCCGTGATGTACAGTGCTATATTTTGCCTGCTTACTTGAGCAGATCGGACTCTCTCCTGCTCCTCTGAACTAAATTACCAAATAATTGGACATCTTATCAGCCTTGAGGGACGCGAGCGGCCCCAGCACAAGAAAGAAGTGTAATCTAATTTCCCAGAGTTTTTATTAAATGTGTCCGGTACCACGCGCTTCGGGAACGTGCCATAGTGAACTCTGTTCAGCTGCTGTTGTGAATGAGTGATGGTTAGGTGCAGCCACACGGAGCAGGAAAAGAATGCGGTGGACTTTTTACTTTGAGGAGGAAAACGTTTGAATGTACTTGTGTGGCTTTTCAGAACAGGACACGGGCTTTGCGGCGAACACGTGCGAGCAGCAGGCTTTGACGACAAAGCTCAGATATCGAGGGATCTTGTAGACGTAAAGAAAAATAAAAAAGAGTGTGTATTGATTGTGCAATGGAGCTTTCAGTATTTTAATCACCCACACTGGGAGGGCAGGAGATGGCAGGTGTTACATCACTCGCAGCCCACTGCTCTGTTTATATCCCTCACTGTGCTTCTTTGACATTTCTTTGTTCAATTACATATAAAAGAGCATTTTGACCGTGAATCACTCCTTGGTTTAGGCTTACGCTATGACTTCTTGTTGTCTGCAAAAAAAAAAAAAGAAAAGAAAAAAGAAAAGTCGCTCTAGCGGATCATATTTTGAGTGTATGTAAACAATGATGTTATTCTTAATACTCGGTTCAGTATTAGTTGAAGCTGCTGCATATTTGATAATAGCTCTCACTTACTGTAAGTGAATACCCATGAGAAAGGGTAGGATTACACTGTAGCCAGCCAATGTTTTCTCACCACTGTAGCAAGGGCATTGTGAGGGCAGTTTTATAGTGACTGCGTGTTGTGGAGGAGCAAGTTAAGAGAGAAGGTTGTCTCCAGAATCAGCCACAGGACAGGTCTGCCTCATATACCTCAGACTACGACTGGAGACACCCGAGTCAGGCTGGTTATGTGAAAGTGCAGACGCCGTTAGGAGAGATGTAGATGCCGTAACACGATTATGAATAAGAGGTTTAACATGAAGGGAATTTAGTCTGAGAAACATCTAGAGAGGCAGTGCAGTGCAGTTCAGTGCAGGATTTTATTTTATTTTTTACCAGAGCTATAAGGTGTCAGGTCGTAGTTTAATGTCTGACAGTGACTATAAATGTATTCTGAAATGTCTAGAAGTCGCAATATTGTGTTTCAGTGTGATGAAGTGCTGTTGACATCTGAGTCAATATGTTAGACTTGCTGCAGCGTGTCGCCGCAGGCGTAGACAACACTGAGATTTAAAGTGTTCAGCAAAGAGCAAATTGATTTGTCAAATAAAAGATGTTTTCTTTCTATTCTGGTGGTATTTTCCATTCATAACGACAGCGTTTTCCTCGGTTCCGAAAGGCAGCGAGCTCAAGCTGTGAGGAAAATGGCACATGCTCTCCTCGTCGCTGTTTAATTTTCAGTGACAGTACTACTCAACCGCAAATAATAAACCCATTCAAATTTTCATCTCGGCATTTCCTATTAAACGAATCGTCCTTGGACGTGCGCTCTGCTTCATATTAAATGTAGAGCGTCCTGCCCTCAGGCAACATTCCCATCGTTCTTATCCATCTGCCACTTTTTTTTTTTTTTTCTTCCCCTCCACATTTTTCTCCCCCTTTTATTCTCAGCCCGGTCTCGTATCGAGCACTTGACCAGAAAACAGAGCCAAGACAGAAATGAGGACGTGCATAGATAACAGGCTCTGTTAGAGCAGGTTGAAAAAATCCTTATTTTGTGTCAAAAACTGACCGAATTACTATGTACAGTGAAAATCGTGAAGAAGATTCAGGATGGAGGACTTGCTGTTGTATTTAAGTAAAAGATAAGACATGATTTTAGTTTGTTGCATCCACAGACAGCAAAGTGATCATAATTTACACCTGAAAAACAACCAGGCTTATGTTTCTATAAGGCGCTCACTTGCCATTCCATAAACCCTGACTCATAAAGGTTACCAAGAGATTATAACATGCTTATTACCTGAATATAAAACCTATGAACCACCGTCTGGCCTAGATAAAATCATACCAGATGAGCGTCAGAAAAAAAAAAAAAGAAGATGTGCAAAATTTATGTGGCTGCCTTCCTGGAAAAACAGATGATTCTGTTTTATTTTTTTGGTGTGGTCTGGAATGCATGACGAACCCTCAGACAATATAGTGCCTGCAATGTCTCTGCAACCCAAACAAACACGGTCACACAAGCAGGCCTTCCTCTGTCACGGTCCTCCGGCACATTACTGCAACACGGGAGCGCCAAGGTCAGTCATTAGCGCAGGCATGGAGAGACGTGGCCCATGTGTGAAATTTCAGCCACCGGTGTCCTAAAGCGCTGTCCGTCTTTACCTCCGCGAAATGCCTTGAGACTCAACATTCAACAGTAGACGTGCGAGAAGTGTTGACCCTCAGACATTGGACGGCAGCAGAAGCTCCACAGGCCTGACTTGTGATGAAGTGATACGTTCTGTTTGTTTCTTTTATTTAAAAGAAAAAAATCTCTCTGTTGTGAAGCTGAAAAGTGTAGCGTGCCTGCTTGTGTGCCGTATAAGAAGCAGGTTCTGGTTGTGTTACCATAGTGGTGTGTCTGTTCTGTCCGGAGTGCTACAATAAAGATATTTTACCATGAAATTTTGCATCTCTGTCTTTTGGGAAAATCCAGATAGCAGCTTGCCTTCGACGCTAACGTGGCTCATAATGTAGCAGACACTTAACTTTATTCATTCATATTTAAAAAGAGGGACTGTTCTCTCTTTCTTCCTTCAGAGGGGGATTTAACCCTCGTGTTCCTGTCGTGCTGTTGTAACTGCGGGCAGCTCTGCATTGCAACACGCTTTGTCCGGTCTGTTATCCCCTCTTAGACTGATCCTTGTCTCGGAGCCAGCCGGGTCACTCCTTCCCCTACTTGGAAAGAGAAAGGGAGAGAGCAGAGGAGAGCAGGAACAGATGCACGTCAAAAGGGAAAGGGGGCTGAGAGATGGGGCGAGGAGAGATGGAAAATTAGGTGGAAGCGAGAGGAGGCCGGGAGGATTTTAAACTGACAAGGAGGATTCCTATCTGATCTGTCTCCCTGAGCAACTCCAGCATGAAGTGTCCTCTTATTTGGAGAGGTGCAGGATTGTATTGACAGAGTCCTCGCTGGGCCACGCTGTAATGTGTTCCTCTGTGGTCTGTCAGCTCCGTCAACAATCACAGAGAGATTATGTTGCGCCGCACCCGACAGATAGAGATTTGTGAGTGTGGCTGAGATTCCTATCGGCCCATGGTATGATTACATCAACAGAAATGGGGGGAAGCTGATATTACAAACTAAGAATAAATGGTATTTTCTGTATCTGAGTCATGAGCTGACTTAATAACTGGCTGCAGGTTGCCAGACTGCATCTTTAAAAAGAAAATAATAAATCAAAACAAAAACCACACTGCGTGCGTTACAGTGAGTAATTTTCTCAACATCTCTGGCTGAGTGTGCTATCAGATGTGTCAGCACGCTGCTGTTTCCGTTCATTCTGAGCCGGAACCATCCGCGCCTCTGTGCATGGTTACGCTTGTCAGTCTCAACGTCTTGTCTCCTCTTGGATCTGCATGCCAGCGCAGTTTGTCTCTGTTTTCACGCTCGCGTTTTGTGCTTACGTGGGTGTTTGAAGGACAGGTTGCGTGGGCGTTTTGGGCCGCTGCGGTGGCTGGGTCAGCGCTCGGTAGGTATGAGCGCCATGCAGGGGCATTGAACTAGGTACGCCCGCTGTCTCACAAACTTGCTGAGCAGGCAGTCGGCGTCTGGGTACGCAAACACGGGCCCGCACGGCCGCGGAGGGAGGGAAGTTGCTAAGAGAAGACGCACAGGAGGGTTGCTGGCTAATGACTTGGAGCTGTGAGGTTTTAGATCTAATTGGCTGCCTTCTTTTCACTCGTCTTTGAGAACGGTTAAAAATGCATTAGCGGGCGAACCAGACATTTGCCCCCGTCGCGCTCTCTTGACAGCAATAAACAGGAGAAGCACATGCTAATACAGGAAAGCATCATTGCTGATAATGAGCCGGGAGTGATGCTGGCCAGTTGAGAAGATGTAATGGAGGACTGGAGAGAGTTTGTAGCTGCCTGAGACCTGCTTCTGCGGTTTGCTCATTTACACATGTATGCATGCATGCATACGTGAAATCAAGCCTCGCCGTGTTTGTGTTTGCCCTTGACGACACAACACGGCCCATACAGGCTTCAGCACAGGCCCACGTACAGAGAGTACAGTAGCACTGGCTCGGGGCGTCTTCATCTTATTGTCTATTGGGTTATTTATAGTGAGCCAGGCACCGAGCCAGATGTGTACCTTATTCACTGCACCGCTCTGTCCTCCAGCGTGGGTGCACATGCTCGGCCGCCCCTTCTCCTCCTCTTCACGCACACAGAGAGCAGCTGTCGCTAAACACGTTGGACCCCGAACACCAAGGGGACTCCTGGCCCGTCTTGAAAGGTCAGGGGGTGGTCAGGTCTCCGGGGGGAGACGGAGAGGATGCAGCATCGACGTGGGACAACATCTACTGGCCACAAAAGAGCAGTTTAGGTCACCAGCGATGTACAGTACTATATCATCTGATCCCTCGGCACATCACTATTCTCTCTGGCTTAACGGGCTTTTCTCTCTTAAGCTCACAGGGAAGAATAACTTGACAGGATGTGTGAAAACACCAGGCAAAAGTAGGATGGGACTGAGGGAGCATGAAATTAGTCATGGGGAGTGAGTTAGAGTGTCGGGAGGAGCAAGTTGTAGGATGAGTGAAAGCAACAGAAAGGATAATTCAAGTGGCAAAGATCTGCATATAAAAGTACCACAGAGACCATAAATGTGCGAAGAGGCAAGAGCGGTTTGAAAGACGGGGGAAGAGGAAACAGAGATTGTGCAAAGAAGGGTTTAAGCTGTGGCAATAACCGACAGAGGAAACAGTTAGAGGTCGGTTGAACTTCCCCGTAATGACTCCACTACAACAAAAAATGGCAAATAACAAATATGGGTTTTGCAAGTGTATGCTTATGCCTGCAATAGACTTAAGGGCCTCCTGGATCCTGGCCCAGGAACCCCAGTTAAGGGAGGCCCTAACTGAAGTCATTAACCTTTATAGTGAAACCCACAATTGCGGTGTAATTTTGTTGCATAAATCCGGTACCAGTAAAATGCTCAACCGTAGCGAGGGAGCAACAACCGAGGAAAGGAGAAATACATTATACTCTGGGTATTTTCGTGCTTTTAACAATCTTTTACACTATATTATTGTGTTATCTTTCTCTTTAAAGTTCAAAAAAGGGCTGAACTAATGCCATCTTTCCCCTTTGTGATTCATATAGAAGTTAAGGTAATGTTTTTCTCCTTTGTGCAAGGATTTAAATGTAATTAAATTTCCTCTGATCTGTTCTAAAACATAGTTCATGTGGTTTGAATTATGATTCTTTCTACGTTTCTGTGAGTTGCGTTTTAGTAATCAGCAGTGGTTTGGTTTCTATCTCCTAATGGATGAACAAACTTGAAACTTTGTTTATATATCTGCTCCACTGTCTCGCATATATTTTCCAAATGTTCAGCTAATGAGCGTTTAGTCTCCGAAGCTTCTCCCCGCACAAACGTCTCAAGATGGGGAAATTAGTCCAATTAGATGAGATTTAATTGCATGCCATCAATCACTGAGGGACGGGAGAAAGCCCGCGAGCGAGCAGCTTCCACGTCTCCTCTGTCGGGTCTCTGTTTAAGCAGGGAGTTGTAAATGTGTCTGTCAGTGTTGTTGTTAGGATGGGATTCACCTTGGCCATCTGGACACTTGGGCTCTAATCTGCCCCTCTAATTATCAGTAATCTGAACAGGCAGGCTTGTCCTTGGTGCCGCAGTCCTGGACACAGTCGGTCCCTGGCTGAAATGCGGGTGGCAGGGAGGGGGTACTGCAGGGCCCGAGGGGTGCCAGGTTGGGCTTTAGGGTGCTTATGCAGGCTGGTTCGGCACTGTGGGAGCCAGGCAGCAGCTCAGGAGAAGATAAAGAGGAGGCACGTGGAGGTGGTGAATCAGCAGGACACTTGAATAGCAAAGTCTGCAAAAATAAAAATAATAGAACAATTGTCTTGAAAACCCTTATCTGTCAGTTATATATTGATGACTAGCTCACAAATTTATTTCAAATCCCCCTTTCGGTGTAACCTTTACCCCCTTTCTTAGCTTCTCTTTCTTTCTCTGCAGCCGTTCTCCGGTCTCCAGCTGTTTACGTCAAGCATTTCCTCTGCATTATGCAGTCTGACAGATTTGTAATTGCTCAGAGACTTGTGAGTGCACTCCAGCGATTTTGGATACCGCGCTTATTTAGCTGCATGTTAAGTTAGTGTGAAGAATACGGTGTCTCTGTGTCTGATTACACCCCCATATGTATTTGCTTGACAGCAATCAGAGGGGAAAGACAATGAATGGGATGACTGTGGGAGGTGAGGCTCAAGCTGTCATTAGGCGCCATACACATCATTTCACAAAAGCAGACGGAAATCTAAGCTGAATACGACGTAATTGGATATAGAACATGCTGCAATTGCCAAAAAAAACGCGTAGCGTGAGCTGCTTTTAGAGCAGCAGGACCCAGCCATATGTATAACTTTGCAGCGGCGGCTTCTCTCAGTCTGAGAGGCATTACTATGCATTTGTCGAGCTCTGGCTCCTGCACATCATTGTGGCGTTACCATGGAGATGAAGATGTCCTCTTGTTTGCCAGTCTCCCCATCCTCGGGCCATAACACCTGTCGGCGGCCGCAATGAATTTTAAAAAGTGCCTGATTGACCTGGTCTTATTCAAGGTGCCCTCTGTATTTACACAGCTTTATTGTACAATCCTACACCGTGCGGTATGTCGCATTCAAATTTGTTTGTAAGAAAATATGAAGTACAGTCACACTGCAGCTGTTTAAAAAAAAAAAAGGACATATTTTAGAAAACAGAAAACCACACCTGACAATATATATAATATCCCTTTTGTAGCAAGATATGCTAACAGTTATGTGCAATTAGCAGTTTAAGATATTTGTCCTTTAATTAGCAGTGTCTCCATTGGACTGATAAATGCACCACCAACGAGAGAAATACAGTGTTTGACTAGCTGTCAATGACTGTCACTGTTGTAGGAATGTGTCCCTCATATCTCTGAATATAGTCCAGTCACGGTCAAACCTGCTCCGTGAAGTACTGCTGGCCCACCTCTGCAGAAGACGCTGCGATCCAACCTGTGTGACTCCTGGGAATGGCGACACGTTGTATTCCAATGCTGTGACACCCAGTTATCAAAGGACTAAGACATTCCTGCAAAGTGCAATGTGTCAAGAATGTCTCATTGCACTTTCCATGAAGAGGGAAGAAGTCAGGGACCAGGATGCCTGATTTAAATGAGAAGCTGCTTTGAAAGACAGACAAACAACATTTCAAAGTAATTTAAATAGTGGGTGGATTGCACTTACTGTTTGGTTGAATTGTAAATGTTTTAATGGCACCACTCTTTATTTTGGATTTGCTGTACCTAAAGTGAAATGTACATTAGGAAGTCAGTTTATTTTTCATTCATACTAAATTAGTTGACCTTACGTCTAGCGGTGCTGAACTGATCAATGTCTGCTGTTGTTACAATGTCTAGTAAGGTCTAGTACCCATTCAACAGATCACATTCGTCATCATAGCAACAGCGGCCTGTCCTGAGGGATTTCGCAGGAGCTGCTGCTCTGTCCCTTTAATATTAAACTTATGGGAGAACCATATCCAAAGACACGTTTGTATTAGTCTCAGAACACAGAAGCTTTCAAGTTAGCCTCCAGTTTTCCGAATGCTAGCTTGCTAATGTTAGCACGGATTCTCTCCAGACGATATATAAACACAGACTGAGCTCTTCAGTTTCCAGGATCCACTCTCTTTAATATGGTCCCGACGTGGTGACGGCTCTTAAACCTCAAGATCAGACAAACCACATTGCCTATTAAGATTCAAATTCAGAAAGCGTTATTTGTCCCCGGGGCGCAATTTTACGGCGCATGTGAGCAGCATGACGTGCAAGAACAAGATACTTTCAAGGAGCAAAAATTGGCGAACGTGTGGCCCAAAGATAGGATGAGATGAGATAACACTTCATTTATCACACAGTGGGGAACTCTGTATAAAATAAAATAAAATAATAACCCAATTTGCCAATTGCAAAAAAACAATGCCACAAGAGGCAGATAATTCCACCACCCAGCCAGGAGGCGATCTCAGCCAAAAGGCCGAGAAGTGAATCCACTATCGTAAGAGGTGCTTTCACAATCTACCCTTATATAAACGCAGGAGAAAGCAAACACCAAGGATTTATTTTAATTTCAGTTTATTTTCAATACAAATGATTCAGCTCTACAGTTTCCACACACAAGTGTCTGTTTCAGTGCGTTGTCGCGGTGCTATTTACGCCGCGTGTGTGGATGTGCAGTGTGATACGATCTGAGTGAAAAACAAAGATTCAGGTGTAAGTATAGCACTACAAACCGAGGAGGAGAAGACATTTTGCAACAGAGAGGTGCTAAACCTTGGCAACAGTGATACATTAGAGTTGCTAATAGCAGTAATGATGGCAGTGGAGGGATGTGTCACACTGAACAGATGGAAGGAGAGAGAAAGAGAGAGAGAGAGAAAGTGGAGAGGAGGGAGGATGTGTGAGAAAATGCTTTAGCTTTTGCATATATCCCTGGAGAAGTGGCCCGGGGAAAAGGGTTGAGTGCTCTCTTTCAGTGTTCTCCTTCATAAGGCTTAGTGGTGGAGGAAAGCATGGAGCCCATCCCCCAGTGGATTATTCCTCCAACACTGCTAAGCCCCCGTACTCCCACGTCTATGCAGCCCTCAAACACACGTATTCATTATGAGAGACACTGAATGCACCAAACACACAAGTCGCAGGAGAACATACATGCTTCATCAAACCCCTCCTTCCCCCAGCGTCTCCTTTCTTTACGTGTTGTCTTTGTCTGTCCTTCTTTCAAATGCCAGTATATGTCCTGGAAAACAGAACCACACCTACACATGCAGTATGCATGCGCACGCAGATGACGCTCACTCGCTCTCACACTCCGGCTTGAGCACTTTGTGTCACACACACTCGTATTTAGGTATCCAGAAAGCAGTGGGAGAATATTCTGCGCCGCCTCCCTTTTTGACACAAGCAGCTTTTCCTGTTATATAAGATGGGTTCCTGTGACGATGAGCCCCGCTGAAGGAAACGGCGCAGGCCCTCGTATGTCTCACATGTGCGTGTGTGGCGTACCTGCACATCTTTGCACGAGCATATACGAGAGCCTGTGAAAGAGATTAGCCGCTTATATGTATTTTCATATACTGTAGCAGCAGCTCCTTCGCAGTGAGGGGGGGGGAAATGTGTGCGATTTAGTATTCTGGGACTGTGGGTGATGCAGTGCGTGAACACTATGCACGCCCGGACCGTCATTACCATCTCATTTAGCTGCATCCAAACTCATGTGGATAGCTGGAAAGATGTTTACGCTTCAAGTTTAAGCTTCCGAACTGAAATACCGCGGCTACAGGAGAAAATTCAGACGTGTTCCTCTGAGCATTTGCAGCCATTATCTTTGCACCATTTCCTCCAGAGTTTTTTTTTTTCTTCTTTCAAATGCTGTTTATTGTTTACAAAAATGGCACAAGGAGCAGAGCAAGACAAGATCCTCCAAGATGGGTCGCTCGATGAAAGAGCATTTTGTCCACTACAGACAAGATGGGCAAGTTTATGCCCACTTCTGTGGTCAGAACTCAGGATTAGTACAAAGGTGGAAGAGGAAAAGAAAAAAGAAGAAAACAATTGCAGGTTTCTTCTTCTTCAAAAAACAGGTTGTTCATAAAGCAAAATAAAGGTGTCAATCCAAAATATATAGCATAGTTTATGGGCTTTCAAATACCACGAGGTGCAGCATGTACACGTGCCACTATTCTGAGAAGTCGCACAGCAGTAACCTCCTCGCACAGAGATGAGATGGAAAATCAACATACCGTGAAAAATGGCTTGTCAAGCGTCGGTCAGGAGGTTTCACGCCATCCGTTCAGCATTCCCTCCGAGATAATGCGCATGCAAGGACGGGTAAAGAGGAAGGGGAAAATTAAATGAAACTATCCTGCAGTCTCCTCATCTCTCAGCCCCCATGCTGAGCTCCTTCCTCTGCTAATTTCTGCTTCCACCCGCTCCCGTGCCAGCATGTGCTTACTTTTGTCCTGTTGGAAACAAAAATAAAAGAAAGAATCTGTAGAGCTGAAAGCAGAGGTGTTTGTTTCTGTGCCAGCCACATGCTACTGACACACTGCGATAAGGCAAACAAAAGAAAGTGAAATGTAATCAAATTTCTGTGCAAAACTCCCCTGCTAGCTGGAACATTTGTTCAAACAAGCCAGGCACCTGCCGTGAATATGCTATTTGTCCTTCAACTCTTCATTTTTCTGGTTTAGTCATTTGAAGAAGAGCAGTTTCTTGCAGAATGATAAATAAGTAACTCAAAACGACTCCAATATCTGCATGTTCAACGTGTTTTTTGGAGCCAGGTGGTGATTTGATTAGCTCGCCTTAGCTTCGTGTAAAGACAGCATCTGGGCTTGCTTGAGTCTCTTGAAGACATTTCACCTCTCATCCAAAAGGCTTCTTCAATTTTAACTGACTGGTGCGAGAGTCAGGCAGTTAAAATATATTTTTGATATACCGTGACCTAGGTGACCGAGAATCCTCCCAGACGCCAATGCTAAAAACCAGAAGCAGGTGCAAACAGCAGGCATGGCCTTGTCCAGAGTTTGATAATATCCCTACTCGAGCACCTTTACAACTCACTGGTCAGCACTTTTTATCTCATTTAATCTATATTATGTAGTTCTCTATGGTGTTTGCCCTGTTTTCTCGCCAATTTTACAATGATGGCAAGACTCCAGGATGTTGTTTTGGCTTTCGTTCAGAGGAAGGATTGCTCATTTCTCCCACTTGGCATACTCCCAATGCCAAGTTCAAAGTCACATAAGGCCGGGTCAAGCGTGGACAGCTACACTGTTGGAGAGAATTTAAGGATGGAAGTGTTGCTCAAGCACTCGTTGATGTTGTTATATTATTCAGATTAAAAGTTACCTGAAAAAGTTTCCTTAAAAGTTACCTAAACAGCTAAACGTTGTAAAACATTCAGTTTGCTTTTACTGGTAGTGAACACAGCAATACATTGTTTATGCTAACCTAAGCTAATCAGCTGATGATTGGTGATTTTCGTACAGACATGGTATGTAGTGTTCTGTGAGATGGCAAATAAGCTCCTGAATGACTTGAATTAAGCGTGAAATGTTTCAAATGTTGCTCATACGCTTAATTCTCTCTTTTCTCTGCAGGTAGCTCATCAGACACTTCCAAAGCACTGACGTCTGAGCTCCCAGCCCTCAGCGAAGTGGCGACCTCTAAACGGGCTCATACTGAATCAGCCACAGTGGAACACAGCAGCACAAGCCGAACTCAAAGCCTTCCAGAAACCAGCAGCAGCCCAATGCTAGACATAAAAAAACCCCTGCCTTTGGACTCTCCTCCTCCTCTAACGCCCCCTCCACCTCCGCCCCCTACATACATTCCTGACCTTCCACTTCCGTCACCCCCTGTCCTTCCTCCACCTCTGCCGTCGTCCAAACCCTCCTCCACCTCCAGCCCGCCTCCCCCGCCGACGCCGCCTCCCGCCGAGAGCCCCCAGCGTCCAACCACCCTCAACCTAAAGACGCTTCCACGGCCCAGCGTCAGGGAGAACGGCGGCCCCCCGCCTGGAGTGGACGAGGATGAGGAGGAGAGGAAAATGCTGGAGGAGGATCTGAAAAAATGCATTGAGGACTTCAAAAAGATCCGCTTGCCAAGAGCGTTTCCAGATCGCAAGAGGCACTGGCAGAGTGACTTGCTCAAGAAGTACAACGCGTAGAGAGCTCTGAACAACAAGCGGTGAACAAACAAAGACTTTAAAACAGTGGTGGGAACATGTTGTCAGCATTGGACTCAGGCTTTATATTCACAGTGCTCTGATCCCGTCTGCGTGAAGAGTGTCAGAAAGTTTACTAAAACCTCTCAAATTAGCTTTTGCCTGTCGACAGAAGTAAATAGTTTGATAAAGTGTAGTGCTTAAGCTTAGCTAGTCTAGCGCTAACATACGAAACGCAGCTGTCTTTTCCCATCAAAGAAAGCCACATCCCTCTCTGTAGAGATTCTTAGCCCCACTTCTTTGTTCCACGCAGTTATTTAGGAACATTAAAAATATTTCTTTTCAATCAGTGAAGTGATAAAACAAAATATGTAATGTCATTAATTAGACTAATACCCTGCTCTCTGTCCGCTGATCAAGCAACTGGAAAATGTAAGCAAAGTGTGAAATGTTAGGCCTTTGACCTTAATGATGCAAAATAAAAGAAAGGAGTGAAATCTCTGCTACTAATCATCGAAACTCTCTCACCTCATCAATATTAACCGTGTGACTTCAAAGCCTTTTTACCCCTTTCTCTGCCTCCGATTCGGAAGCCGCAGTCTGCATCATTACATGATTACATTCTCCTCACACTGGCAATGGGAAGAATTCAGAGAGAGAGATTTGCAGCGTACCAGGAAGAGAAGGGGGTAATTACAGGGACAACAGTGACTACACGAACCGATGCACAGTGCCATTTGTTCCCTTTATCTGCTCCGTGTAAAATGCTCATCCAGCTTCACTAATTAATCACCAGGTGTGTGCGTGCATGTTCATGCAGTTTGTTCTATTCTTCTTCATTATCTATGGCAATAAATGAAAATAATATATATATATATATATATATTATTTAGGTACAAAACTAATTCTCAGCATCATAACATACACATATTTAAAGTAATACTGACATACAGTACATGCTCACATGCCTTCATGGTGACAGGAGTGGAATATTCTCATGTCTGTGCATTGAACAGTTAGCTTAGCATTGTGTGGCTAGCACAGGGAAATGTATGTTGCCTTCAAATGGGGTTACAGGAAGAGAGGGGAAGAGAGTTGTGACGCATTTGCGGATGTTTTCAAAACTGGTGGAAGTAGATGGTAAGTGAATATATTGAATTTAGTGAATTTAGTTATATAGAGTTTTCCTGGTAACCATAACATGTAGAAAATGCAGTCCAGGTGTTAGCTAGCTAAAGTATTACCTTCAGTGACTTCTAGAGCCAACAGTTGTCCAGCAGCTTTGATCCCGCAACTTACAGCCGATGTTATCACTCAAACATCAAGCATTTTATGTACACAATCTCACGTGTTGCGACCACTAGCTCACAAGTTGCATTTGAAGGCAGCGTTAGCTTGCCAAAGTTCAAAAACCCACCTATGCTACCTCACACTGTATGACCAGATATTCTTTGTATTTTTTACATTTGTGTTTGAGTAAAAGTAAAACCAAGGAGATACAGCCCTTTAAAGTGAGCTTTAAAGAAGATATAGGTGGATTTTTGAACTGTGAAGAGAGCCAAGCTAGCCGTTTCTACACTTTACGCTGCATGCTAAGCTAACTCAGCGGCTTCCTGGCTCCTGGTGACTTAACATATGGACACAACAGCGGGGCCAGTCCTCTCATTTATTTAGAGAGAATAAAATGCCTCCGAAATCAAGAAAAAATGACTCAAATGAATGGATGTGTTCACTACAAACAGTCCAATCATCATCATCCATGCTAGCTCTGAGCTGTCAGGAGTTGGTTCAACTTCTGAGAACTGATTTTTTTGCTACTGGCTAGAGAACAACAACAGGACCACATCACAGTATATGTGTCCACTTTCCCACCTTCTGTTCAAACACCAGTTTTGTGTTTGAAGCTTTCTCAAGATTATTCTGAATTTAGACTAAAAGCCCATTTAAAGTACTGCGGGACATAGACGGCGTAATCCACAGCTATAGCCTACACCGGTGTGAACCATTTATGATTGTGCGTCTGTCAGTCTGGCTCGCTCTATAAAAACGCCACCCAAGCGCTAATCGGCGCTGTGCCTTTTTTGCCAGTCAGGTTCATTTTAGTTTCTACTTCCTGCTTCACTTTCAAAAATGGCAACTGACCTTTCGCTGAAATTTTACTGAAGACGACTCATATAAATGTTTGCATCTCCGAACCTCCTCAGTTAACCTTTCCTCAATGTGTTCTATCTTTATTGATCCAAAACAATCAATTCAAAAACTGCAGAGATGGAGAAGCAGTCGGAAATACTAAAGCAGAAACACGCTACTACCAAGCGGACCAATCAGCTCTTGTGGTCTGCATCACAGTCACCATAGCTTTTGCATCAATTTGATGCCGAAATTTAAACCGCCTATGAGGACCACAGTCCAAGGAGACAATTTATCTCCTCCACGGATACACTGCTGACATTTTTGTTGGTCTTGTTGGTCATAATAATCCTGCCCCCTGACCTTGACGCATGCATTTTCTTGGTTCTAGACCAGCTACATTGTGGATCCACTCTCAAAAAAATGTTTTTCTGGCCAAGAGCCAGCCTTCGATCCATCTGGGTTGAAAAGCGTAGGCAGTCAATCTGCGGATTTACACGGCCTCCATCCTAAACACAAATTCACCAGTGGATAACCTTAGCAGTCCAACTAAAAAGAGAAAAGATGTAAGATGCTGTGAGTTATATTTCTCTTTTATGGCAAATAAGAAAAGGCTTCCTATCTCCTTCACAAAAGGTAACAAGTTCACTTGAAGTCATACACACGAACCGTGCATTAAATTAAAGGTGTTGGATAAACTGACCCTCAAAACTGTTGAAGTAAAGGAGTCTGAGATGGATTCATAATTACTGTTAGAGACGTCCTGATCGGTACTGGGGCCCAACAAGGCATTTTTAACAGGATCTGGTCGGATCGGACTGAACAGGTAGCAGAGTCTGATTTTTTCTATATTTATATATGAATTTATGGGTGCAGTAAACCAAAACCAAACAAAACTGAGAAGATAATTGTGTTATACAATTTTATAATGCCAGCCTGAGCAGATTTACGATTTAATATTTGATGTGACGGTAACAAATGTTTAAATTAAGCTAAACCTCAATTTATAAAGATTTATTTTGTATGCTGGGTCTTTTTTTTTTTTTTCTGTTAAAAGCATCCAGCTATACATTTTGTTTTGTGGTCAGAGCCGAAAATTTCTTTCATGTTTTTTTTGCAACAAAGAAAGCTCAAAGCTCAGTGCAGATCTTTTCAACTGTTACGCATACAGGCTTACATTGGAGTTTGAAGTAATACAGTTGCACAGGGCACACGTGATCTAGGAGGATACAAGTAAGATACAAAAATCCTTACTCATAAGGGGAAGAAAATGTTTTTTTTATGACATACTGTACAAAATACAGTTCTATTTTATTTGTTGAATCGTATTAGGACGCGGTTTAGTCGATGTTGTGATATAATTGCTTGCAAGAGCTAGTCGTGACAATGACATAAAATGCTTTACAGCTGTCTTTTTCTGTGTTTGACCCCAAAACACAGGGGCTGATAATTATTCCTCCATGTCTCCACCAGCGTCTTGTTTCCACTAGATATAATCAATGATGCAAGAGACCATCAGATCAAATGTCACAGCGTAGCAAAGAACCTCAGCTACATCCACAATAGAATTACTGAATTACTGAACGCAGATTTGATGTGCATTTTTTTTCTGTTTTGATCTTTTAATCTTCTCTCTCTGCCTCATTTTCCCTCGGCAAAATCCGAAAGTCCAACCTGTAGCTTTTTCCATCTGGCCATAATCAGCCTGGTAGCTGTCTGCAACATCTCTGGTTAGAAGTCCTAATCATAGCTTTTATCCAGACTTTCTACCAGCACCTGCCCTCTAGCCTGATGCAGTTCAGCTCCGTGTTGCCCCGAGTTAATATATTGAGGTTAAGGCATTAATCCCCAAGCGCCGGCTGAGCGAGAAGTTAAATATCGTTAAACATCTGACAAATGGAGCAGTTTTATCAAGTGCACTGTAACCGCTAAGGAGCAACACAGATATCCTCTTGCTCTGAGAAGAGGATTAGCAACAGATTAGTGTTTGTCACAGTCCTAAAGAGTCTCTAAACAGCAGGCTACTCCTCTTACCGCCTGCACGATGATGACAATTTATGTCACTCTTAGTTAAAACATTTCACAGTGACACCAACACTCAGGCCTTTCCCCAAACTGGCTGCAGGTTTGGGAGGAATCCATATAAAGGATTTCGCTTTGAAACTCATTAGAGACTATTGACTCATCAGCTCCTTTTCTCGTATTTTTCATGTTTCAGCGTTGGCTTGGATGGTGACAGTACGCTGGCCAGACTCCCGGGCTCAGAGGAGTGTCATCAAGAGCGTGTTTGAGTCAGGATGCGTGTGCAGAGGATTGAGTCAACAAGTCGTTGAGATTTTAAATTCCTATTTATCGCTGCCGAAAGCCTCGCAGCCTGCTGCGTTCGAGTCCTGTTAGATGAAAACATGCATCCACGACCAAATCCTTGATTTGCATTCGGACCACAAAAAAGTGTTCACTTCTCGATTCTTTTTCGACCTTTGTCTTTTTTTCATGGAGCCCCCTGAAGCCGGCCCTCTGACTTATTTTGGATGCACTATGAGGATTTGATCTCTGAAGCCGATCGGCTCAGGCTGAGCCCTTCAACAAAGGGAATACTTATCCTTTGAAATGGAGAGGTAAAGCAGCCTAGTGGGACTAGGACTGACAGAAAAACATGCTTTGACAGAATATTTGAGCATCCAAGATCAAACCCAGGAATTGTAGCGAAGCTGTGATTATCACTGGTCAGGTGTACCACGGGGTCCTTCTTTAAAGTCACTTGCTGAAGTTTTCCATTGGATCGGCGCCCTGTGCACAGAGGATGAAAACGGCGCTGCATTCAAGGACGAAACTCTGAATAGCGTCCAAAGTGTCAGCCATTAAAACTGTATCCGATTAAACTCCAGCGTTCACTCGTTGACATAATCAGAATAAAAAGGAGCGGTGCGTCAGGTTTTCTGAGAGAAATTCCTCCTTTGCTTTCAGGTAATGCCCTCTTCACCACAGCAGCCTTGAGCAAGATCAGCGTGTCAAAGTAAACCTGCCACAAACATCCCGAGAATGGTCTAGCATCTTCATTGCTCAGATATATCAGGGTTTTTTTGTTTTTTTTGGTTTGCCTTTTTGCTGACACACGGGGCGGATTGCATTTGCATTAAAGAGGACCTTGCAGATTTATTTCAAATGGCCAGCAATACATTAGCATCTCATTTCTTCGGGGCATGAGTTATCTTCAGTACAGTCAGCTCTCCTGACAATTAAAGCGCAGCTGAAAGTGATCCCTGCAAAATCCAACGAGGGTAGTGGGATATTTTAGTAGTTTGGCAGTCGGGGAGAGTTTCACACTTCAAGATAAAGTTTTTGTGAAAGGAGAACATACAGTACGGAGCTTGTGAAATGCGGCTTAAGGGGAGATAAGAGAAGTGTGGCCTAATTATTACGCCTGAAATGAGAGCACAGAGCTGGCAGTCAAGCTGTCTGACGCGCTCACAGGTCCACACACTAGTCTGTGAATTTTGAATCCTGCAGTTTTTTGCATCATCAGAGAACAATATGGAGGCAGGTATTAAATGCTTTGTTACAATTACTAAGAGGTTAAATGCATTTTTAATCTGTCATCACTTATACCATGGCGGTGGTGGTGGTTAAAAAGCACAAATCATTTCACTGCAAGTCTCAATACTTCCAGTTAGCGCAACCGCCGGCGAAGATTTTGTTGGGGTTCAAATCAGAGGAAGAAAAATGAGCCTGTCACACTTGAATAATTGAATGATTCGGTTTTTTTTTTTAATGGTCATGCAACGATGTATAAGCTTTTTTCTAATAGTATGGCTAGGAGCGGTTTGCAAATTGTTTGGCTGACGGCAACGCGACTATCAGTTCACAGTTAATAAGGTGCAGCGTGTTAAGACGCCTTGTGACGCCAACAAGTCCCCGCGATGTCCGTCTAATTTTTCCTGGCATTAATGATTTTTCTTGTAAGTGATTACACATCCTTCCAGACGCAAGCCTGATTATGCAAACACATACTCCACGGAGTGTTTTAATCAGACTATTACCTTAATCTTGTTATTTACAGTCTATTTGAGTGCAGCTATGAGTGCGTGGTGGACGGGAGCGGGAATCCAGTTTGCATATTATTTGCCGCCACGGCGCGACTGCGTTGCTTCGGGAAACATGTGCGTGCACACGTAAATGCGCTTTTAACAAATGTATGTTATTTAATGGAGGGCAGAGCTGGCTCTCCCTGGAGGCCGTCCACGCAATCAGCAGGAGACACATGCTCTGTGGAGAGGCAGTGAAGAGGAGAAGAGGGCCAGAGAGGATGTGTCAGACTCTGTTCACAGCTTTTTCCATTTCCATCATTAAAACCTGCAGCCTAATCCTGCAGCTACTTTAATCTCTTAATTCTGTACCATTTTTTCCCCTCTGCATACACTCCTGTTCCATTCTCCGTCTCCGTCTCTCTCTCACTGATTTAAAATTATGTATTTCCATAGATTCAGTGCGAAAGCTTTCACTGTAACTCCTCACACACACACACACCAGAAACACTTTCAGTCTTTCAGCAGCGTCAGTTTACTTGTTTTCACATCCTTTTCACAAAGATCCACGTGATGAGTCTGCTGTACGGAGGTTTCTTTTTTTTTTTCCATTTCTCATCTCAGCCATCTCTGTTGTCGACCTCTGAGCCTGATTTATGATATGTAAGAGGATATACATCAGCATCACGATAGTGCTGTGTAATGGCAGGGCATGTGGAGATGAGCAGTGGCATCAAGTAAATGGAAACATTAGATGACTTGATTACTAAGCATCACATAAAAAAAAAAAAAAAAAAGAAAAAGAATTTGTGAAATGGCGCGGCAGATGGCCTGACAGTCTGATCTGTGAGCCAAGTGCTTGGCCCGCTACTTTTCTCTGTGGAAAATATGACATGGTCTGTCTGAATGTCAGGCACATTGCCTTGTTGCTGTTTTGCAGAGATTGGAACTGCCTCCATTGCTCTGCATGGGAATTATAATTTACCAAATATAGAAACACTTATCAAACAGACCAAGCCTCCTGTAGGAGGGTTATGTATTTATAAGAACTCGTAATAACAGCATAACCACAAATTAGGGACCGCGCTGCACGCTATGTGGATTAAGATTCAGCCACGTCGTTTGTGCAGTCGTCCCAAGATGCTCAGTTCCTCATTGATACTCCAAACCAATGCACTGTCCTCCATATTGTTCTCTCCCTTTCGCAGGCGGTTGGCGGTAGTATTTTCTGCATAGCAATGAGAGCCCTGCTGACATGTCACGCTGCAGGCCATCTGCTGTCAACACGGAGAGGACTGGGGCAGAGAATGCAGTTTGACGTAAGTTTAATTTGCAGCTGCAGTGCCGTCTGGTTTATCTTGTCCTCCGACTGGTTTCACTTCTCTGCTTCGTGAACCGCGGGATGGTAATTCAGCGGAGTTGTAGTGGAAAATATGAACCTCGTGCATGTGCAAATGAGGCATTTCATCCTGCCACTGGAGCTTTATGATGTTTTTGAAACATATAGAGTATGTGTGGTAGCAGGAGGCGGAAGCATGCCTCAGAGATGCTGTTGTGAACAGCAGGACTGATGATAATGATGATACAGAAAAAAACTTGTGGAAAACGAGATTTACAATGTTCCACCATGGGCCACGGTGTATTTTATTGTAAGCCTGCCCATGGGTTGGCTTGCTAGATATTTAGCACGGATTACTAGCAGGGCATAGGGCTCTTTGCATCCAGAGAGAAAGCTGCCTTTTAAACACCAGTTAGCTCTTAATCCTGTTTGACATGACTTCACCCTTAATGATATTTTAAAGACCTGTTAAACCTCACCTTTGAGTCCCTTACTACCTGTGGGCTTTACTGTCATTCAGAAACAAAACAATCCTATTTCATAGGAGCATAATGACCGGATTTTTCTTTACGCATATTTTCACGCTTACAATGTGCTTTTGAAGAAAAAAAAAAATCCCTCATGCAAAATGCATAACACAGAGCAAAAGACTTTTGAAAGAAGAAATTCTAATGAGTTTGTCGAAGGCTAAATTCTCATCTGAGGGTTTCATTTGCAGCAGGAAGCCAACTTCAGACATGACAAGAGTTTCCCTCTGATCTTCGCCGCATCTGTGCCAAACATCAAACCTCGTGCTGTCACCTGTAACACCTGAACAAATCCACGATCACTCGCTTGTTCGCCATCTACTCATGTCTATGTTTGGTGATGCTGAAAAAAATAAAAAAATAAAAAAATACGAAAAGGAATCTTCAAATTATGGAAACGCTTTACAATTCCGTTTTTTATTGTTGAACAGGGAACGTTAAGTCTACCCAAATGCATATTTAATTTGGCCTTGGACAGTTCGACCCAAATAGTTCAGAGAGAAACAAAAGTAAAAGTCAGAGATAGAAAACACTGCCTGTAGCCGCAGTAGTCGCAGCGGAGACCGAGCTTATTGTCAAAAGAAAATCTCAAGTGTACACTAACGTTATTACAACTATATGAAAAAAAAAATCCCATCAAAATGTCACAGACTTTCAAGCTCAGCTCCATGACTTGCTCCAGAGGGACTGATGTTGCCGCCTTCGTGCCTTTATTTTATTTCTTTTTTCACCGACACCCTGAGGTGATGATATCAAATGCTGAGTCTCTTTTGTTATTACTATTAACCGAGTCATTATTTTACTGAGAGAAGGTCTGCGGGAACCACATGTTCTTTTTGACTTGAAATAATTTTTTTTTAAATGATTAGGCTCCAGGGGTAATGAGGAAGAAACAAAATAAAAACACAGACAAATGTTCAACATCCAGGGACACGAGCCGCAGACAGACCGCACTGAACAAAAATGCTATAAACAAGAAGTCTTCTTAAACTGGGCTCACATGAGCTGCAAAACCGCACTGTTTCTGGCAGAGGAGGAGTTGCGGTGCACTCAGAGCACAGTTTCCTTGGCCCTGTGCGCTCCCGCTGCGTCAGCCGGAGTCACCGCGGTCTCCTGGCATCTCGTACTGCTGAGGAGGCTCCTCGACGCATCGGGGGCTGTGCATCATCATCAGGGCCTGCGCGTCGTGTGTGTTGTCTGCAGGTCTCCCACGAGGCCCCTGCAAACTCTCGAGCAGCAAACAAACACTGCGGCAACAACAGAGCGAGCTGAAGTTCGCCCCGGTGTTCCCAAATATACCGGGAGCATTGCTGGCTTCCTTTCGCTTTGCATTCAAATAGCCCGCATGCATTAGTGATGCTGTTGTCTGATGTGCAGGCTGCCAGTCAGCAAGCTACGCCACAATAAAAATATCCCTAGAAAAACAAAATCTGCTGACGTGACACCGCAGAAAAACAACTATATTGTGGGTATGATGTAGCATTCAGATAGGCAATATATTTGGTGGTGACCAAAACAGAATATCATCAGTATATTACTGTGACTAGAACCACAGCTTTAGCTTAGGTGAAAGTCCAGTAAGGAACATCTGTCCTGACGTTCTGTCTCTATTCCTCAAGGATGCGTTTGGGCTATTTCTGCTGCTCCCTTCTCTATATCACTTCGGCTTTCCCACGCTGTCAGCCAATCAGCCTCAAGTACCCTGTTATTTAAATTCATTCCTCGCCACTCTGCCTTTCAGACTGTCTGACGTGCAATACTTTCTGGTTGTCCGCACCAACCAAAGTCTCACATCAGCTTATCTGCCATCAGTATCTAGACTCCGGGAGGTCTTGCCTCTATCTATACCCTTAATCGGCTTGCTTCTTGTCGGTATATAACCATCAAAATATTCAGACTCATTCATTCATTCATCTTCTGTAACCACTTATTCCTGTTAAGGGTCGCTGGGTCTGGTGGAGCCTATCCCAGCTGCCATTGGGCGAGAGGCGGGGTACACCCCGGACAGGTCGCTAGTCCATCGCAGGGTTAACACAGACAGACAGACAACCATTCACACTTACATGCACATCTACAGCCAATGTAGAATCACCAATTACCCTAACAAGCATGTCTTTGGACAGTGGGAGGAAGCAGGAGTACCCGGAGAGAACCCAAGCAGACATAGGGAGAACACGCAAACTCACGAGGTCATATTCAGTAAACTTTGCTCTTCACCTATGAATGGTTTCTCCTCATGCTGAGTTCACAGCAGCGGCGACAGTGCAGCAAACCACAATTCACTTTCAACGGAAGTCGGCGATATGGCGCGCCGAAGTTGAGCTTGCTCCGACTTTTTGCAACGCTCCAGTGATCCGTCAACCGGTTGAATGTGTTTTGTTTCACTAGCTTTAAATGGATGGTGTCACCAACAATGACCTGCGTATGGGCTAGCTGGCGTAACGTTTTGTCACATGGAGTCTGAACACATTCATTCATTCATTCATCTTCTGTACCCGCTTATTCCTGTTAAGGGTCGCGGGGGTCTGCTGGAGCCTATACCAGCTGTCGGAGTCTGAACACAGCACTGCTGAAATGAATGATAGCGCTGGCCTGTAGGTGCCAAATACTGGAGTAACCATTGTCATATTAACATGTAAATGCTCGTACCGAATAAGAAATTCTCTCAAGTCGTTCCTCGTGTGTTGACTCATAAGAACCAAACATCTCATCTCACGACACTTTCGACCATTTCTGTTTTTCCTTCTTCTCTCTTTCTTGTGTTCCCGTCTACTAAATTGTTGGATTCCCGCATTTTGACATCTGAGAAGTCGGTTAAATATTTATTTACACTGTGGAGAAACGAATCAACTGGACAGTGCTGGAGAGCACGTCAGAGCGTGCCTGGCTTGGGATCTCAGTTTTTGCCAGTAATTGTGTTTTCTAATTCCAGCAGTAGCAGCAGCAGGAGCCTCTCTCAGGTGGCCTCTCATCTTATTAAGGAGCCCAAGGAATAATTACCTCTAAATTAATTGGGGGGGAAGAACAATGCACTTCAAGAGCGGACTTCTCTTGTGTCATCCATTATGTATAGGCCCTCTGACGGCTTTGAAGTGATCATCACACTGCTGTATTCTTCTTCCAGAGTCTTGTGAAGTCTCTATTATGGCCTCTGGCTGTATCTCTGCCTCCAACACATCAAGGTGAGCAGAGAGCGAGAGAGAGAGAGAGACAGAGAGAGACAGAGAGAGAGAGGGAGAGCTCTCCCCTGCAGCCATGACTATTACAATGTACGGACAGAATTCAATTAAAAAAACACCACTAACGGAACATGCGTAGAAATATTGTGATTTAATCAGAGTCCGTCACACCGAGACCACTCTTGTTGAATGCAACCAATTAATGGGAAACTGAATTAATGGATTAATGGAGGGCTCAAAGAGCAAAATGCTAATTCCTGCCCATCACGTATTCTCAGAACCGCATTTAGAGCTTTTGTTTTGTTGTAAACCTCTAAATGAGAACGCATTTGAGATTTAGCCGTTTGGCTTCTGCAGCACACATTTAAGTGCGCACTTTTTGCAGATAAATCACCTTGGCAGCAATCTACATTAGAGGGTTCATGTCGGATCACGGGCAAATGACGAGGACAAGCCCTGTTTATGAACCCTGGGACTAGAATGCTTTCCGTGCACATTTGTGATAAATTGTAAACCTGATGTCAAGCAACAGCAACTAGAGTAACAGAGTAATTAACAGAAGGGCGAGACATTTAAGAGATTTGTTTTGCTGCTGTTGTGTTCAAACTTAAGGCCATGGCTGCTAAGGTGAGCTCTAGTTGCTCTAAAGAGCATACCGTACATTGCAGTAACACCATTTTTCCTCCTCCGTCTGAAAAGCACAATTTTAGCTGCGTTCTCTTCAAGACACAGGGTCACACTCTTTACATCACCTTCTCATCTCGGCGTTACAATTTATTAATATTTTCACAAACAGGTGTGACACCCCATGGGCCTCAAGGCCTACTTTCTGTTGAGGGTGGCTGCTAGGATCTGGGGAGGGGCTTGTTTTCCCTAATTGCTGACGCCTGTGACTGCCCACCTATAAATACTGGGGCAGGCAGTCTCAATCGCTCTCTCCTTTCTGGGTCGTTGTTTTGTTGGAACATATCGGCTTGCATATTCTCGCTCCAGTTATTTAAGTTTAATCAATAGATTTGACTTTTACTTTAAAGAAATGTGTGTGGTCTCCACATTTTGTCCCTCCTCTGAGCCAGGTCGCGACACAGGTGACCATTTGAAATGACAAAAACAAAAACAAAAAGTACAGGATGAGGACGTGTCTCGCTTCTCTGTTCGCCACCTGAAGAGCCCAGACTCTGATGGATCAGTGGGCCTGTTGTGTTGCGCCAAACTAGGCACAAATTATACAAATGTGCAATGGCAGACAAGACTAGAGTAGCTGGAGTTCAGAAGCACGGTTTTCTGTGGGCGTCATGTATAGCAAGGAAGGGAGGACCCAAGAGAGGCAGGATGAGCAACTGAATTTAGTAAATTTAATGATGTCTTAGAACAAAAATAAGGAATAAAAGGTGCTGCACAGGCAAACAGACAGAAACAACGCAGCAACAAGCAGATAACTCAAGAGACGACTTGACAAGGGGATCGACAGGGCTTTATATACACACACAAGGCCTGATGGGTAACAAGACACAGGTGAAACCAATGAGGGCAGAGTCAGGAAAACACAAAGGAAGTAAAACCAACGGAAAGACCCAGGGACAAGATTCTTTAAAGCCTATGCTCAAAAAAGGTAAAGAAAGACCAAAATTCAGCTTTTAGAGTGGAATTGGTGGATGCCGCGTGGCGCTGTATTCACTGTACTTGATAGAAACTTGGACAAAGGATCCTCACGATGTTCACAGAAGATGAGTGAAACTAGTTTCTAAATAGAGACAGCATTAAACAAAGGCAAAGCACTGAATATGCAAAACATACACAGTGCTATTTATTTCATGATTTCATTCTTTATTCATCAGCCCTTTGGCCTAGTTACATATTACAATACTATAAAGTACTTGTCCTGCTGTTGACAGGCATACACCAGTACACAGAGATGATGTGTTTTCACCTGCTTTATTTTTCACTTTTCAAGCTGTTAATAGAAAGGAAACATAATTGAAGATGCAGTATTTCTTATCTGCATCGTCATAGACATTACACACTGCCTGGCCAAAAAAAAAAGAAAGTTGCCACCTGGATTTAACTAAGCAAACAGGTACGAGCCTCCTATTGGATAATTACTGCATGGGTGATTATCTTTCAGCTGGCAACAAGTTATTTAACCCCAGCTGATGCAATGAGTAGCTTCTCATTTCTTAAACAACCATGTCGAAAGACACATCCTGTGGTTGTGGAAAAGATGTTAGTCTGTTTGAGAAGGGTCAAATCATTGGCATGCATCAAGCAGAGGAAAAACAAATCTAAGGAGACTGAAGAAACTACTAAAGTTGTCATGTCTGAAACTACTAAATCCTGATTGATCATGATTGCCGATCACTTAAACGTTTGGGGAAATCAAATGGAAAAAAACAACAACAGTAGAACTCAGGGCTATGTTTCATAGTGAAAGTAAGAACATTTCCAGACGTACAATGTGAAGGGAACTCAAGGGACTGAGACTGAACAGCTGCGTAGTCTTAAGAAAACCAATCAGTGAGGCTAACCGGAGAAAAAGGCTTCAACTTGCAAGAGGGGGCATAAAGACTGGACTCTGGAGCAATGGAAGAAGGTCATGTGGTCTGATGAGTCCAGATTTACCCTGTTCCCCTCCCCTGATGGCACGGACATATTCCAAGATGACAATGCCAGGATTCATGGGGCTCAGACTGTGAAAGAGTGGTTCAGGGAGCATGAGACATCATTTTCACACATGGACTGGCCACCACAGAGTCCAGACCTTAACCCCACTGAGAATCTTTGGGATGTGCTGGAGAAGGCTTTGTACAGTGGTCAGACTCTCCCATCATCAATACAAGATCTTGGTGAAAAATGAATGCAACACTGGATGGAAATAAATCTTGTGACATTGCAGAAGCTTACTGAAACAATGCCACAGCAAATCCATGCTGCAATCAAAGCTACAATACATCACACCCCGTCAAATGTCATTTCACTTTCTCCAGCTTGAAGCATCCCATCTACCCAGTATATGTCCTTTACAGGGAAAAAAATGAGCATTTCTATTATGCATTCAAACATTTTAAATATTTTTTTACTGTCAGAACAGAAAGTCAAAAAGTCTGATTTGGTACATGCAACACTGCTGCAACACCCATCGTCTCTGCACACTGAAAGGCAGTGTGTGGCAGCTTGTTTCAGGCTTTTCACACCACATACTTCCCTGGATTAAGTCCTCCGCAGAGGACACAGCATACAAGCCTTCCTTGACCTGTTTATTATCTTGGTGAACGCGACCTTGCATGATCCATTGATCCGTATCTCGTGTCATTCAAATTTTCAGAAGGCCCTTTGAATCATGTCAGTCATTTCAATATCTCAGTTCTCCTGCGGTTTTTAGTAGAGTTTGGGGACGAGCCCCGATAATTGGATTTTCTAACCTCAGACTGTCCGCACTGCCGGAGAGGTTTGGGGGAAATTAAAATCTTCCTTGTGCAGTGAATCAATAAAAAAACAATCCCCCTCACCCTTAAAATGTGCTAGACATGCACAGAAAAGCAATTAACCCGCTGCTGGAATTGATTTGGTCCACTTCAGCTTATCTCTTTTGGCATGGCCAAGCTTCCACGTACGCGTGGGGAAGATC
Organism: Chelon labrosus; assembly: GCF_963514085.1. Classification (NCBI taxonomy): domain Eukaryota; kingdom Metazoa; phylum Chordata; class Actinopteri; order Mugiliformes; family Mugilidae; genus Chelon; species Chelon labrosus. Next base: position 16,493,056 of record NC_140358.1, read on the forward strand.
AAAAGTTTTTCTTGTTTCAAAATCTGACAACATCTGAGGATTAGCACTGATTTTTATCTCCACCGAGCAATTACCTGCTATGGTAATCAATGCAGGGCTGCAGTCTTTAATAGTCTATGGTATCGCCTCCTCTGCAGGACGGACAAATTACAGTGATTCATCACAGCACCACACTGCACTGCTAGCAATGCTGAATCAATTCACACATACTGTACACTCACACGCCTTCAGTTGGCTGTTGCTACTACAGAGGCTGCTAACTAGCTCTCTGGATCATGAGGGAGGGGTGCATAGAGACCTTCGTGCTTATTCTTCTAAGAAGGAGAAGAGGATCTTTGCCAGGAATTAATAAATTAGCATGGAGGCATTCACAAATTTTCCGTCTCACACCAGACACAGACACAAACACAAGCTGCCAACATTTGTAAACTGTCTCAGCGAGGCAGCTTTTTACAGGAATTATCCTAGAGACTGCGTCAACATACTTTGGCAGGATTCATTCAGCGTCTCGTAAGCTGCAGTCAAACATAAAGGTGGATGAACGATGATGAGGACTTTTGTAGGATACAGTCAATAAAAGGAAATAACCTGGCGGGAAGGGGGTTAGAGGTCAGAGCAGCACCCCGAGAGAAACTGATGACAGTCTTGTTCCGACAAGCTGAAATGAACACATCTGGCCGTTTTCTCTCTTGTTTTTTTTTTCCCCCCCTGCCTCTTTCTACTCAATATTTTATGCACCAGTTCATGGAAAAATCAATAGCAGCTCCACCTGCTTCTATCTGCGGGTGACACCTGCCAGCTCCCGCAAATGTAACATCTCACACGCGGACATTTTGTACAAACACGCAGCGCTCAACAGGAAAGAGTGGAGACAGGCAGAGTCAAAACAGGAAAGGATCCACAGGCTGGATACATGCTCGGGGAGGGTGAGAGGGCGGCGTGGAGAAGACACTTCCTCTTGTGGTGTCAGAAACAAAAAAAGACAACGCGTTATTCACTGAGATTAGAATGAGAATATTTCAGCATGTTATTGTTATTTGTCTTTGTAATGTGGCGCGCAGTCAGGAGGGTCGCAAGATCTCCCGTGTGTCTGATGGTTTGGAATTCAGATTACTTGCCCCCTGACTGATGCTTGCAGATGTGATCATGTATAAACTGTGTTTGAATTCATACACCTGGGACGAAAAGGAAAACGAGCATGAATAAATTTAGTTCTCAGAGCCGACTGTCCACGGAAATGTGACGAAAAACCAGTCGGATCTGTCCATCCGACCCATTAGAGGTGTCACTCCTATATCTAACACAGACTACTATAAAGCATATTATGTATTTATATGGTTAAAGAGTGAAGATGGGTAAACTAGATCATATGTCTTCATTTCATTTAATATTAGATAATAATTCCTTAAAATAGAGCTGTGATTTCACATATGTCATATGATATAAATCTGTCCGACTGTACTCGATGTCATATTTTAGTTCAGTTGAAAGTTGGAAAATTAAAAGTCTAAACTTTACCTTCACATCGAAATTATGACATTAGAGAGAATAGACTGCGGTAGAAATAGACATTCAACAGTGACAAGCAAACCATTATATGAGCTTTTATAATCTTGTTCTACAGGCTTCATTTATTTTTCTGTTGTCATATTGGTTCCCAGATATTCTGTTTTTTTTTTTATTAGATTAGAAAAAAAAAACATTTTTTAATAACTCCATTTAGACATAAAGGACAAATCTCTCTCTGAGTTGATTTTTTAAAAAGCAGGACAACCAGCTCTGCCTGCTGAAAAAAAAAAAAAAAAAAAAGCTCCAGAGAGCCACTTTAAAACACAAGGACGCGGCTCCAGATGGGATCTGAATGACGGGACGACGAGCCGGTTCACAGAGAAGTGAGGCACTTGTGGTCGTAATAATAATAACCGAGGTGCAGGTAGAAAAATGACCCACGTACTCAGCGAGGACGGGATAAAATCAATGATTGCCACGTGTAACTTTCAGTTTTTCTCTTCTATTTATGACGTTAAGAAGCCCTCCAAGTCAAAATGTGAATAAAATCATGGATAAAACTTTACTGATTGACTCATGCTTAAATTGCTACCTTTTTATTTTTACACGGAATCAGAAATCATTTAAGTTCAGTTGCCACATTAGCACAAATGACACCCCGTGCAGCCTCTCAACACATTTCCTGCCACCTGCCACCGAGACAGCAACGTCTCCGATATGAAACGGTTTCCTCGAGGCTACTTGATTACATCTGTTCCCTGTCTTCCTCTGCGCGACAGACGCCGGCTGAGCATCTTATTCTGTGCTGCATTCGCCACAACATGAGACCAAAGTTGAACAATATCCTCTGTGCCGTGTTCGGTAATCCAAACAGATTGGTGGATAAACACTACCCACGCCGAATCCACGGTCTGCGATTTAGCCTGGAAAGTGTTTATCCCACATTTTCTTTGCTGCGCGCCCCTTGAGTGAGGGATCAGCTGCGCATGCATTAGCAGCCCAATTTGATGCTTTATGTGACAGATGCTGCCGTTAAGAGGCACTTACACACCTACAGGTCATATGTCTCGGTCTCTCAATCCAAGGCGCAGAGAGTGAGTGGAGGAGCTGACATAAAAGGAGTCTCTCGGCTGCTGTTAAGATGGTGTTGTTATGATTGTGTGCATCTACATGAGCAGAATGTTACAGGTATATAAAAAAGAAAAAGATTAAACCCAAGACAAATTCACTGACAACACAGATACTAAAATCTTAACAACACGACTGTATCAGAACAGTTTAAAGAAACATAACTAATGGCTAAAGGGTCAGTCTATAAATGGCAAACGAGGCATAAAATACTTTGTTGAGATATTTGGCTTTTTGGTTCCCATTCATTAAAGAATACCAAAGTTAATAGCTGGCGTCTGCGGACACCAAGGAGGTTTCAAGATGATATCGTGTGGCCTCGTCTAGTGGATGTTGAAAAAAACTTCATTGGGTAAGTGAAGTGGTCGTGAGAGCTCCGCTGCTAGGCAACTGCGTCTAGAAGCCACGTAGGCTAACAGCTTAACTAGCTAACGACCTGGTAACTTAATGCAGGGAATTCACGGGGCTAATGAAAGAACCTGGCCACAGGGAATATCAACATTTTCCTCAGGAACACTTTAAAATGACATTATGGATTATGTTTTGTTATTCAGTTCAGTTCGGTTTTATTCATATAGGGTCAATAACAATACAAATTGTCCCAAGACGCTTTATAGAATTCAGGCCCCAAGAGCAAAAGGCTCTTCTTGCTTCACTTTCAACAATGCCAACTGAAACTTTCGCCGAAATTTCGCCAAACACGAGTCATACAAATGCTTGTATCTTCAAATCTTCTCAGTTAAAGGCTAGTTTTTTTGCAACATGGCTGAATATTTTCCAGATTCTAAGGTTGTGGACAAACCATAGCAGTACCAAATTACAGGTAAACAAGCTGACTGTCGTGGGGGCGTGCGTCGATCAGAGACGACATCATCCAGGTCAGAAGACATTCCTGTTATCTTCATCCGGGGTCTGTAGATTGACCTACAGACCCAGGATGATGATAACAGGTAACTCTGGACTCAACAGGGAATAGCACTAGCGTACGACAACAAAATATTGGTGAAATGAACGAGTTTCGGGGCAGATAATGCGTTATTTAGAGGCTGCGTTTCGGTGCCCCATTCACTCCCACTATATGGATATACGCACATCTAAATATCTGCAGAACGACTACAAATTACACAAAAGTTATATCGGTGAGTAAACGACTGTATTTTATGCCAGAAATAAGAAGAAAACGGTAATTCCCCTTTAATCTTTCCTCGGTGTGTTCTATCTGTATTGATCCAAAACAATCAATTTGAAAATTGCGGAGATGGAGAAGCAGCCGGAAATACTAAAGTGGAAATATGCAACAACCAAGCGGACCAATCACAGCTCTTGCGGTCTGTGTCGTTGTGTCTGTGTATTGGTCTGCGCTGTCTCCATAGCTTCTGCATCAACTTAACGCAGAAGTCTGAACCACCTATTAAGCGACGGTGGGAAGGAAAAACTCCCTTTTAACAAGAAGAAACCTTGAGCAGAACAAAGATCATATGGAGGGAACCATCTGCTTGACAAAAGTACTTTCATTACAGGTGACTTAGCTTTTATTGCAGAGTTAGTTTGTTGTCTTGTCCTGTTTTATTTTGAAATCTGTTGGGTGTCAGTTAGCTCTACTTCCTGCCCCTGTGTTGACAGGTGTTTGGTTATCCCATCATCCCGCTGCGCACACATACGAGGAGCTTCTCAGTACCAAGTACGTAAACTTTGGACTTGTGTACTAGCTCAGTCTTGACAAGTTCGCCTCTGAACCATAACTCTGAATGATGGGAGGACGCAGCATCATCATTGTGTAATTTGAAGCAGCGGAGTACTTGTTGACTCCCACAAAATGCGATCTGGGATTCCTAGCTGTCCCAGGCCTATGCAGCATTCACACAGCGTCCATGGGTATTTGGACCATACCACTTCAGATGTGTACTTTGAACTGGAACACCCCTTGGGCAGCGGCTGATGATTTTTCACAGGTCCACGTGAACCACAATGAAGACAAGAGCACATACTGATAAACGGCAGAGGTATTTCTCAGTATGAGTTCTTGCCCTGCCTTGGGACAGTCAGGCATGCCTTAATGCATTTCACGGGTGTCACCAAGTAGCCTGCTGTTCCAAATTCAGAATGACCGTCTTGCGCCCTCCAGAGTTTGTGCTTCAGAGTCAAATTCGTCAAGTCCAAACTAGCAAGTGCGCAACAGTACTCCCCCGTCCTTTGTCAGTGTGTCTGTTTCCTGGTGTTTACCTGCTTTCCTCTTTCATGACCCTGTTTTGGATTTTCCTTGTTCTTCTCTTCTTTCTTTTTTTGCACTGCAGCACTTTTTGTTCACATCTTTTCTCATTTAATTTTTATATTTTTTTGTCTCGCATTTGTTGATGTTACATATGAAAGTGATTCTTAGTACTTGCAGCAAATCATTGCAGCAAATCAATATTTAACTGTCACATAATAGCTGCAACTGAACATCAAAGCATTGAATTTAGTTGAATATAAGGTACAAATACCCAGTAACAGGAGTACACGTACTGAATCATTCATCACTGATAGACATAGTGTGTAATCTAGTCTGCAAATCCCGAACGAGACCAGAAATGCTTAAATGTATGCATAGACATGCTCTCTATTATATAGGGATACACAGTGGAGTGTCTGTGGGTAACTCCCTTCTTAACTCCATATCATAGATTGAGGATTAGCCACTCTGCCGTGAGGTCAATCTGTGTCCAGACCTCGACTCGGATAATTCTTGTTTTAGTTACAAGCCGGAGGAGTTTATACGGCCTGTCGACCAGGAGACAAACAGAAGGTGAAAGCAGATCTAACCAGAGGCTGAAGCACCTATCCTCTGTTTACAGAGGGAGAGAGAGGGCCTTTACACTGTTTAACTGTGGATTTCCGCTTGGGAGCTCACATCTATACGAACGTGCATACCAGCCGGTTTCCTGCAATGATAACATTTACTTTGCTGCAGGTGGGGCGTTTGCAAAACATTGTGCGATGTGAACACGCCGGAATAAATTTCCCATGCAGATGGACCGCAGCTATTTTTCCTTGCGAACATTTGCTTTGAGAAGGGAAATCTACTTCCACCCGAGAGAAAATGAAAGTTAATGGAACAATTTGTAATCACATCACATTCAGCTCTTGACAGGGGGGCTTTGTCGGACAGGCGCAGTACTATCTTTTCCAAAGAACACCAGAATGTTCTCGGGCTTTTGCGCGCCAGCGGGGATGTGTCAAGTGCTCAGATAGGAAGGGAGAATATGTCAGATCCTGTGCTGGATCAAAGCAACCATCACTCTCACTCTGTCAGGGAAGACCAAATGCAGACTGTCACATCTGGCACATCGCTGGCTGTTGCTGCAGCTTCTGCAAAACCTCAAACCCGGTCTGACATCTTTGTTATCTCTGTCATCACACTATTTCCTCTATACACTTCTCTGCTGCGCTCCTATCACCTCGTGCCCTCTTTCTTTCTTTTTTCTTTTTTTTTTCATGAGATGCAGCTTGAACTTTGAATTGAAGATCAGAGAACGTTTAGCTTGTAAGCCCCAAAGGGAGAGAGAAGGTGAGTGAAAAAACAGGATGTCAGAGCCTCGTGTTTGTGAGTGTTTACATATCGAAAGATGTGAATATATACCGAAACCGCCTTTTCCTTGCCAAATAAAATAAGTCCAGAGGTTGTCTGAGATGGAAAAGAAATGCTTCGGACGGAGTTAAAGCCTGTGCATGTAAACACAAGTGTTCTGTTTATTGAATTAAAAGAAAGATGGCGCCCTAGAAGCAGTGTGATTTATGTGCACTAACTCCCTTTAGTGGCGTATAACACAAAGGGGGATCCGATTGCTCCATGATCTCACTGGGGCCAGTTTCACTCTTCATGCTGAGTTAATGATTCAGGAGGTACACTGCATGTGGGCAAACACCTGACAACTCTTCCTCTCTTCTTTTCCCCTGACTCAATGTATTTTCAGGACCAATCACTTTGACAACAACATGTATTCCCTCACTCCTCTGCTTCCTGTGTATACATAATGTAGAAAACACAAAGAGAAATAACTGAGCGCTGCTCATTGCCGGACTAAAACATGTCCAAAAATGCTCTTTAATAATGTTAGATAATAGGAAGGTGACACGAGGACTGACTGCATCTGTCTCCTGCCTGGACGGGGAGAATATAAACTGTACACAAGTGATTAAAAATACATTAGCAGCCGAGCAGCCGTCTCCTGACTTCATACTCTGGCAGTCCCAGGAGTACCGGCAGCTCATGCATGCAACAAGCCGGTATTTGTTTTGTTTGACGCAGGTAGCTCCGTCTCCCACGGGAGGTTCGCCGCTAATGACTTAGCAAAGAAGGAGCGTAGGTGTGAGGGTGGGTTGGGATTAAAAGAGAAGGGAATAAAAAGCAAGAGCAGGAGCTAATCACCAAAAGCTAATTAGTCTTTCAGATTTATGCAAAACAGTGCAGGTTCCTTGTCTGGAGAGGTTTTGTGCAGTCTGTGTGATTTCAAGGTAACTCAGGCAATGGCTGTGTTATTTATTACTGTCTAATTATTGTTGCAGGAGAATTTTTGGGAGCAGATGACGGATTTTATGTGCAAAGCAGCACTTTAAGAGGAACTACCATTTTCTTTTTACAACCTGGACCTTATTTCTGGCATAAAATATGATCGTTTACTCACCCATATAACTTGGTGTCATTTGGAGTCATTTGGACGATATTTACATCCGCGTATATCCATATAGTGGGAGTGACTGGGGCACCGAAACACAGCCTCTAAATAACACATTATCTGCCACGAAACTCGTTCATTTCACCAATATTTTGATACACTAGTGCTATTCCCCGTTGAGTCTGGAGTTACCTGTTATCATCATCCGGGCTCTGTAGATTGACCTACTAACCTCTGACCTGGATGATGTAATCTCTGAGCTTGTTTACCTGTAATTTGCTACTGCTAGTGTTTGGCAACATGGCTGAATATTTTTCCGATTCTGAGGTTGTGGACGACGACTTTGTTTATGATGAACGTTCTCACCATTCTGAGTCAGAGTATACGGATGAGGAGCTCGTTGAAAGGAGGATGCAGAGGCAGAGAAAGGAACAGCTGGCCAAAGAACAACAAACGGGTAACTCCGGACTCAACGGGGAATAGTACTAGCGTTTCGGTGCCCCAGTCACTCCCACTATATGGATATACGCGATGTAAATATTGTCCGAATGACTCCAAATGACACCAAAGTTATATGGGTGAGTAAAAGATTGTATTTTATGCCAGAAATAAGGTCCAGGTTGTAAAAAACAGTATTTCCCCTTTAAGGCTTAGGCCCTATTCCTTATTTTACAGTACACAAGAGAAAATGATTTGGTCAGGGACAGTTAACTTTTCCACTTACATTTTTCACAAACCAGTTGATCAAATTATTAAATATCGGGTAAATTAAGGAAGTTTCAAGGTGCTAATAATCATAGAGGGAAACTGCTGTGTAACCTGGCTCTGAAGGAAGGTCTTAAAATTGACCTACTAATGCAACTAAACCCTAGTTGTGTAAACTGTTTCTTGGCCAGAGGCAGTGATCTCCTAAATCCTTAATCCAGGGGTTTGCCAGGAGTTCAAGTGAATTTTAAAGGCGCAGGTGAATATATTTTGGCGATTGAGCCCGGCCAGCTGTTTCCCCCTGTTTCCAGTCTTGTGCTATGCTAAAAGACTGTGGCTTAGATCCATAAACAATAACCATCCATCATTTATTTAACTCAACAAGGAGGCCCACAAGTACATTTCCAAAAAAAAAAAAGAAAAACTATTAATTCACACAAGTTAGGATAAATCTATTTGTTTGCTACCCTGAATAATGTCTTCAGCCTTTGTTCTGACTTCACAGTTGATACGTAAGACTTCAGCCTTACTTCCAAAGTCCATTAAACCTTAAGCTTTAAACACAGCCTGTTTCCCCCCTCGACCGAATCCCTGCCCTGCTGGTCACCCTGCCCGCCAGCCATTCATGCCCTACTCAGTCCTCAGCAGGCTTTATGTGTATCAAGGCTAGAATGGAGAGTGCCTGCTCACAGATAGCCCGGTGGGATCACAGCGTCCACCCAGCTCGCGGCTTTATTACCTCCATCTGTTTCCTGTGAGCGAGACCCAGCTGCGGCAAAATAACAGCGGTGCATTTGGGAAAAGCATCAGTCTGATTTAGGAGTCGCAGCACTCCCTCCATCACTCCCCCCGTTTCCACTCCCCTGTTGCGTCCAAGCGCGCTGCATTTCACATAAGGCACATTCCCTAATGTTCGGACAAATCACTCCTCTTTTTCTTTCTTCCACTCTTCGTTTCTTCTGTTTATCTCTTCCTGCTTCCGTTTGGGATGCATGTTTCGTACCGGCCTTCCCTCTCCCATCACCTTCAACCCCGGCCTCTAAAGAATGCATGTTATCTCGGATGCTCTTTCCCTTTAGGCCTCAGGGACGTCCGCCCTTGGGGTTAGTCTCTCGGCTAACCCTCCCATTATAGATCGTTCAACTTCCTATGGGCTCAGTTTCTCTCTCACACACAACACACACACGTACATGCAATGGAGAAATCCTAAATCCGTCCCTGTTTTCTGCTGCTTCTCCTCTTATCAATAATTCAAGCCTCGCTGATGGCAGCCCAGGCAGGGTGAGGCTGTGGAGGCTTTGAACAGAAGGTCAGGCCTCACCAGGGCCTCTGGGATGGCATTAATTAGATACTTCCTGGTGCCCCCTAAACAAACACCTTCACACTAGAACTGCTCTCATTACCCTTCCCCTCGCAGCAGGTCCTGCAAACCCTGACATATCCACACAATAACACCAACCGCTTTCACCCTTAACTGCTTGCCTGCGAGGGTTCTCTGCCTCAACCGCCACCCCCCTGTCTCCTTTTGTTAAACACACTCACATAACTTGACCTCGATCTGTTACTGAGGCTCTCCTGCAGCAGCTATTTCTGTTTTCCCGCGAACACAACAGCGTTGATACTATTCCTCATCCCGTCACACCCCACCGTCCTGACCTCCGGGCTGACCTCTGATGGCCAGATCCTGCTTTATTACCCGCCCACTACCCCTCCCACTCGACCGAGTTCCTGTCCCAACATCTCATTACAAGAGTGATGGCTCACTCGCGCTCCCCGTCAGGCTGTCCGAGGCAGCCTCCTCCATCCTCCTCTGCGACCATCCATCTCTCCAGTGAAGGGAGGAGGAAGGAGGAGGACAGTAAAAAGTCGATGTTACAGCAGACAGATACATCGAAGGAGAGTTGATGTGTCTGCTTTCAAACTAGTCTCGCTGAGTTAGTCTTGCTGAATAGATGCTGTGCACCAAAGAGGACCACCCAAGATTTTATGCCTGCAGGTTCAAAGAGTAATAGTCTGAGTTGCTGCATTTCTGATGAAATACTACGCTACATTAAGCCTGCTTCAGAATATGCACTATTATGCACGGCAGCCGGTTGAATTAGTTTGTATTTTGGCACAGCTAAAAGTCTGCATGCTAACGTGATGAAATTTGGCAGGTGAAATGTTTAACATGTTTAGTTGTTTGGAATCTCTAACATTTGCTGCTCGGCACTAAGCACCCAAAGTATATCCAAGGGTGATGGGAGGTATTTTATTTTTCCAGACAGCATCAAAAACAAGATCCAGCTTTTCAGAGAACCACTTAAGTTAGTTTATTCGGTGAGAGAGATGAATGTGGGCTCAACAATTAAACAGCTGTCTGGAAATTTCATGAAAATGAACCTGATGTCGGCGCTGGGGGAAAAGTCAGAGGATCTGAGCGGCGCGCCTCAGACAGATTATCTGCTATTTTCATCACAGCTGTTTACATCCTGCCTCAAGTTAACCCATCGGCCGAACTTGATCCCAACAGAAACGGCGTCTCTGAACATACAGCGGCTCCCGAATGTTACCCAACAAGAGGAGAAATCCGCTGGATCATAAATATAGAAACAGCCAGAGAGCTTACACTTCTGAGTGCAGCACACAGACAAATCCTCAAACAAGCAACCCCAGCGAGTAAAACTATTTATTAAAGTGTGGACTGAAGAAAGTGACGCCTCCATGCAAAATGACCACATGGTCGAGTATACCACATGTGTGACCTCACCTGCACAAGTGCTCCCCTTATTTGCACATACTATTTTACATTGTGTCTTCCTTGTTGTGGCTTTCACTGTGGTTGTGAGAGAAATTAAATTTTTTTTTTAAACATCATGTCTTGTACAGAGAGCAGAATTGACTAGTTTTACTCAGATTTTGACATAAAACTCATAGAAAGCATACGAGCATACTGCAAATAAAACAGTAACTTCAATACTATATATCAGTTTCATTGCATTCAGCCCTGGCAATCCTAACAAATACAAGTACGACCTTTGTAAATACACCAGAGAGACAAAGACAAACCACAGACACAAGCTGCAGAGCCAAATTCCAAACAAATGTCGTAAGGTCTGCAACATAATGAAACCTTCACGCAGACAGAGGAACCTAATGGTTCAAGGAGCAGTTTGAACCCCCTCAACTCTGAGCCTCGCTGAATGTTTCCAGCAACGCGAGCTGAGCCAGCACTCGGAGCATCCAGATGTATACAGATGTGAGCAGATCCTCAGCACAAACAGTAGAGGCAAGGCCGTGTGCCCGGAGAATAAATCTGAACGTGTCCTTTCGGAAATGTGCCATCGAGCTAGCAGGTGTTTTTGCAGACACAACCGACCTTTCCCCGTGCACAAGCCAAAATCCCCACCTGCTTCAAGACGGCGACAATTGATCCTGTCCCCAAAAAGAGCACAGACCAGCAGCTCTCCAACTGTGATTAACAGTGCTCGTTATCATTTAATGCCACATTACAGTAAACTGATTACTTCTTCACTACCAAAACGTAGTCTACGGGATTTCACTTTTATGTTCATTAATTACATTTCAGTTCCTAATTCCAGTAATGCTTTGCCAATTTGTTCTTAATGGGAGTTGATGAAGTTGCATTTCTTATTATTTCTTAATTGGTAGAAGCTTATGCACCGCAGAGCATCATTTCAGTAAAATAACTGAGGAGTTGTGCTGTAATCCAGTATCCAGCTCTCCCTAATATACACTGCCTGGCCAAAAAAAAAAAAAAGTCATGCACTCTAATATTTCATTGGACCGCCTTTAGCTTTGATTACAGCACACATTCGCTGTGGCATTGTTTCAATAAGCTTCTGCAATGTCACAAGATTTATTTCCATCCAGTGTTGCATTAATTTTTCACCAAGATCTTGTATTAAATGATGGGAGAGTCTGACCACTGTACAAAGCCTTCTCCGGCACATCCCAAAGATTTTCAATGGGGTTAAGGTCTGGACTCTGTGGTGGCCAATCCATGTGTAAAAATTATGTCTCATGCTCCCTGAACCACTCTTTCACAATTTGAATCCTGGCATTGTCATCTTGGGATATACCCGTGCCATCAGGGAAGAAAAAAATCCATTGATGGAATAACCTGATCATTCAGTATATTCAGGTAGTCAGCTCACCTCATTCTTTGGCAGTGTTGGGAACGTTACTTTAAAAAAGTAATTAGTTATAGTTACTCACTACTTGTTCCAAAAAGTAACTGAGTTAGTAACTGAATTACTCTATAATAAAAGTAACTCGTTACCAGGGAAAGTGACTATTTGCGTTACTGTTAAAAAAAAAAAAAAGTTGCTATATGTCAAAGAATTTGGATTTTTTTGAGCAGTTTTCACAAGTCAGTTGAAATGAGTAGAACAGACAGGTGTTTGTACATAACTTTCGATATTTATATATTTATATATATATTTTATAATATTTATATTTCGATAGGGTTTAGATGGCGAGCTGTCATCTGTGGTGGAGGTATTGGTGTTTTTGGCCACTAGCTTTGTAGATGCGTGTCGTTGTGTGATGCTTCATTAAATTAGAGTTGCTTACAACGGATGTCGAGAAAGTCTTCGCTCCTGGACATAATGTACACATTACATGTAGTTCCTCCCTTTGGCCACAATGAATTTTTTTATTTATTGAAGTAGTGCTTATATCTCCACCTTGAAAAATGCCAACTTTTCATCGGATTGCTCCTGACTCGCCATCTCTGTTGCTTCATGGAATCTCTGTTTCGCTGTGTGTGTGTGTGGCGCTGGCATGTGTGTAAAACCACTGGCTCTGATTGGCTACCATGAAACATGACTCTGCCTTAGCCAATCATAATCGCTTACCTCGTTATTAACCCACCTCCTCACTAGCGGTGAGCCAGGGGTGCGTTCGGATTACACAGTTTATTCAATCGATGCATAGTAACGCACCGCATTTAACGTCCAGTAACGTTAACGGCGTTGTAACGACGGGAAAAGTAATTAGTTAGATTACCCCGTTACTGAAAAAAGAATGTAGTTACCTAACGCCGTTCTTTTAAACGGCGTTATTCCAAACACTGTTCTTTGGACACATAATGTTGCTGAACCTAGACCTGAGCAACTGCAGCAACCCCAGATCATAGCACTGCCCCCACAGGCTTGTACAGTAGACACTAGGCATGATGGGTGCATCACTTCATCTGCCTCTCTTCTTACCCTGATGCGCTCATCACTCTGGAACAGGGTAAATCTGGACTTATCAGACCGCATGACCTTCTTCCATTGCTCCAGAGCCCAATCTTAATGCCCCCTAGCAAATTGAAGTGTTGACGTGTTGAATTAGTGGCTTTCTTAAGGCTACACAGCTGTTCAGTCCCAATCCCTTGAGTTCCCTTGTCTTTAGACATGGTCGTTTAAGAAATGAGAAGCTACTCATTACATCAGTTGGGGTTTAATAACTTATTGCCAGCTGAAAGATAATCACCCATGCAGTAATTATCCAATAGGAGGCTCATACCTATTTGCGTAGTGAAATCCAGGTAGCAACTTTTTTTTTTTTTTTTTTGGCCAGGCAGTGTATCTATGATAAAGTGAAGCGTACTCTCTTCTTAATCATAGAAGAGAGTACTGTTTGTTTCACTCCAAGGAATCTCTGTCAGCCCACCCTTGAGGTCAACAACCTGTTGGTATTTTTAAACCTCTCCTAAGTGCTCGTCCTTCATCCTCAAACCGTTGTCCATGTTGATGTCGAGCCACAGCCGCCAAATACACTCACACAGGCTGCAAAAACACCATTTATCTCTGAGGTAGCCAGGCAAGGCGTTCCTTGGGCTTGTCTTTCCAAGGAAGCAAGATAAAGGATGGTGGCGTTGTCTTCCTTCCCTGCATAGTAAGTCGGATTTAAAAGGAAGACAGAGAGAAGCCATGATACCCTCCCCTGCTGCTTCTGCTATTGATTCAAGACAAGTAAGGGGAATGAATTGGCTAGCTATCCGCTGGGGTGTCATCAGGGGCCAGACTCAAAGCTTAAGATTGGAATCATCAGTTTCTCCCAACCCTGTAGGCCTCCAGCATACTAAAGCCCTCAAACATCCTAATAAAATGCACAGAGGGTATTTTGTGCAAGCTTTCGGGCATTCCTCATGTTACCCTGCACCCTGTCAGTGTCGTTCCCTCACAAAGACGCTTCAGACCGGAGCTCTCCAGGCCTTCCTCCCCGACAATGTCACCAGCCTAAATATCGGTTTTCATGAGTCAGTTCCCTCCAGAGCTCTTCATGTCTTTTTAAATCCACAGCTGAAAACAAAGGCTGGTGGAATTGGATATTAATTGTGGTCCATCAGGGTTGATTACTAGAGAGGCGTGTGTTGTTGTTTGCGTGCCGGCGCGCGTGTGAGTGAGTGCATGTCTGTGCATGTGTGGACACTGCGTGGGCTGGTGAATCACAAATCTATTTTGGTATCGGAGAGAATCAGCGCTGAGCATATAATTACAGTCATCTCTGTCAGTGACAGGAAGTCTGATGGAGGCCAGGACATGATGGGCCCTGCAGGTGGATTGAAACACAATGAATAAAAAAATAAATAAATGAGAGCACTGACGATAGCTTGCATTACACTACGCACTATATACGAGCACATTAAGGGGAGGGTGAACTCATTTCAAGGCTGTGTCCTGGAAACCCAGTGGGATATCTGTGGGTGAAAATTAAACAATATAATTTTCTTTTAGTTTCAGGCTTGTCCTCCAGAGAAATACATCACACCATATAAACAATAAACTTCATGATTAGTTTCTCCCCACTGTTGGAACAAAAATGCATTCCCCTACATCACTGTTGGTGAAAAGATGTTGTCAACGTACAAGTATATCAGAGAAAACAGGATTTTTTTTCAGTTGGAATGAAAAGTTTTGGACGGTTTGGACATCTTTTGTCAACTCACAAACACTGATATGATTCAATAGAAGAGAATTACCAAGCTGGACAGGGATCCCCCCCATACTGATTCTGCCTGTGTTTGCGCAAGTTGCTCTGCTACTGCCATTTTGAGATCGCTGATTCTTACCCCACGTGGGGCAACATGCTCAGATATAATGTTTTTATTCCAAACAGAGGGAAAATATCAGATGAAACATTTACAAGATTATTAGGAGCTAATATCGAAAGGTCATCAAACATACCTCCACATTCCATTTGGTCATCTCATTGTTGTCATGAAATTGCCAATCCAATTAAAAAAAATTCAAATATTGAGGAGTCCTATTGAAAGATTTTTATAAATATCTGCGTTGAAAATACTTTTCAAAGCACATGAGCGCAGAGGTTACAGAGCCCATGTCATACAGAGCATGAAATCGACTTAAACAGTCTTAACAGATTCTCCTCTTGATCTTCTTTCTTTCTGCTTCTGAGGCTCACATTCAGCTCAGCTCCGTGGGCATAGGGGATTCTTACTAGATGTTTTATTCAGTGCAAATCTTGTCCATTTAACAGTGTTCTTTGTGCCAAGTAGACGGAGTTGTTACCTCTCTTGAACTGTGAAATTAAGACTGTGTGCAAAAAGAAAGAAAAAAAAAATACGACTTGGGAGATGTCTCAAGAACGCTGCCAGGAGACATATGTGGCTGACCTTATATCTGCACGCACATCTGTGAGCAGTGATGCATGCACAAAGGGCATGTCTGCATAGGTGATTACAGCACACAGTTACTACTGCAGCGGTGTGCATTTGGATGTGCTTCTTGTTGCCTATAATGCATGGTTCTGCATGCTTGACTTGGCGTATTGAACACAGTGTGTGTGATTGGGTGCATATAGTCATATTGACCTTCATTATGGGACCACAGAGGATGCAGGCAGGGGTGAAACACAGTCTACTGGGTGGCGGTGGTGGTGTGGAGGAGGTAGACTTTATTAGCGATTAGTGCGGAGCCCCGGGGGGAGCCAGCTTCAATTACTACACGCAGCTTGCTTCCCGAGTCATCAGGACAGCTTAAATGCACGCCACTAATCTGCTGGAGCCACATCTGGTGGAGACATCTCTCCTCTCACCGAGCCATAACCAGACATCAGATAGTCTTCAGCCAAGAGGAAGGAGAATTTCCACCTGCAGTCGCATCCAGGGTAGCAATACACATTGCTTCTGGGGGAAAAAGTGGGCTATGCGCGCTGAAACGTCAACATGTGAAGTGTTATTTCTCATCTCTCTGTTTGCCTCTATCTCATCTTCTTCTCCGGTCGGATACGCTCTTCAGGAGTGTTAAGTGTCAGCCTGTAGATTACCGGAGCCTGTGAACGGCTAATTTTCCCGTTTCCATGGTCACAGAAAAAGCTGTGAGCCTAAGTACGTCACATGTTATAAAAGCAAACCATCAGCTGGTGCCCTGAGAACATACACCGTCCACAAGCGAGCTTAATGTGCACACACACACACACACCTTGAGCTCAACTCAGCCACCTGCGTACAAAGATAACAACCCAGGAAGTGCTGATTGCCTTGATCTTTTATGAATCTTGATCTTGTGTGCATAAAGCTCATGCAGCGCGTAAAGCAAAGAAATCAACACACGCACAAAGCATCAAAACGGATGCAAGATAATATTCACAATATCTGTTGGGATTTTGATAATAAAACGCACATCCCTTGGTTATTTGAATATTTCATTATCATTCGAAAAGAATATTTAGATTCAGAGTTACCCAACTGGCTTGTGTTGTAAGAATACGTACATCTGATCATGGCCAACGGTTTGTAGAGATTCACACTTGTCCTCTAATGCAGCTTTCCGTAACACACGCGGTGGTGTGTTTCAGATAATTGCCTGATGATGTGGTCGCTGTTAGTGCTGAGTTAAATGCCACGACACTTGAACGTTGTTATTTGAAGACGGGGGCATGTGGATGTCAACGTACCACATCATTCATTCATCTTCTGTAACCGCTTGTCCTGCAAAGGGTCGCGGGGGTTGCAGGAGCTTATTCCAGCTGTCGTGGGGCGAGAGGCGGGGTACACCCTGGACAGGTCTCCAGTCTATCGCAGGGCTAACACAGAGAGACAGACAACCATTCACACTCAGACCTACGGCCAATTTAGAATCACCAATTGACCTAACTAGCATGTCTTTGGATGGTGGGAGGAAGCCGGAGTACCTGGAGAGAACCCAAGCAGACACAGGGCCCATGGATTCGAACCCGGAACCTTCTTGCTGTGAGGCATCAGCGCTAACCACCATACCACTGTGCCGCCCCTCATACCACATCAGTACTTTCAAAATCACTTTATAGTCCTGCAACAGATCTACGTGGAGCTGACGCCAAAGCCTATCCAGATGGCCTATGCGCTGTTGGTGTGTCAAAATTGTTACGCTGTAATTATGCTGCTAAAAACATGTAACATAGTGCGCTTCTCTTTGTACTTCAAACGGTGGCCTTTAATCACTGCAACACAGTAAAAAGAGAAGACATCTGAGTAGATAGTTTGCTTGCCCGACCGCCGAGAGACTATTTCGGACCAATCGCAGCTTTAGAGAGGTGCACATCAGTTTACGGCATAGGGTGCAGAGGATCTGACAGAAGCATAAATCCGACCTAATTTAAGGGTCCATTTAATGGTCGGTGGTCACATTACATGATCTTCATCGGCAGATGGATGTTTCCCAGCTGTTAAGCAAGTAAATACGTCCATATCTGTTTTTTTCAATCGGCACCTCAGGGACTCCTAATCTTGGAAACATCATTTGAGAAAACAACCTTGCCAAAAGGTCCATTAGCTGTCCAGGAACTGCCCGTCACATCACACCGTCTGAATCGGCAGACATTTGCCAGCAGCTCATAAAGTTCTTTACCGTGGTTCTGTCAGGTGCACTCTCTCGTTAGTCATCACCGCGAGTGCTGACAACCCAGAACTTTCCGAGTGTGAGTCTAATTCTAATAAGGAGGATAAAAATATCCTATCCACCAGTGTGTGAATCCTTGGGGTTTGCGAGTTAAAATCGGGACACTGAATAGAGTGAGCATTAAATACATACATTTCTGTGCGGGTCCATCAGAGACAGAAACAAAGAGATAGAACAAAGGAGGGGGAAGCAGGGAGAAAACAAGCTCTCCTTGCTTGCTTTGAGAAGAGCTGCTACCCCCGGGAAAGTATTTTTTTTTTAAATCTGAATTAGTCCTCACTGGCTACCTAATTGCAGATTAAGCAGACACTAATGATAGTCACAGAAGAAGTGCTCGCCAGCGTTTCACAGCACAGTCACACGTCAGACTTTATCCCTTGAGGGGAAACGACTTCTTTAAATCAGCTGGTCGTATTTTATTTGGTCTTTTTGTTGAAAATCTGCTCCGCCGAGGGCAGGCTTTGAGATTTATGCATCCAGGGCCAAGCATAACAGACTCAGCGCCAATGACGTGATTCGGTGTCCAGAAGGGGCTCAACAGCCGAGGCTGACCTCTCGGTAATCCATAAACATCTCAGACACAAACACACAGGCACATGCGCGTTGTTAACCCAATCCCCTTTTCCTCACGTGGGACTACAGACAATTGGATTAACGCTTGGACCGTAAGGACTCTTTCCTTCGCAGATTATAGTGCCTGCAAGTGATGTAACGGTGTCAATACCGACAAAAGCAGGGCAAATTAAAGCAAAGCAATGACAAGAAGAAAGTCATTTGATTTCAAAGACTACAGATTCGTAGTGAAAAGGGATTACCTCTGGCCACAGAAAAGAATCTAAGTCCAGACAGGAACAGAAATGGCTCCATTCTCCTCTGGAAAGCTTTTACCCACCTGGTTAAGCCACACAATCTACTTCAATATGAGCAGAACGGTTAAATCTGCTCCTCAAAGACAAGATGGCTGAGATCAAAGCCCCGGTGCTGCAGGAGAGGAAGGCAGTACAGGATGTTCCATCTCGTCACGCATGGAAGCCACAGTCCCACCAAATCTGATATACACGCTGTTGCAATGAAACAGTGCCTGGCGGTCATTGTATCCATCCCGAGGGTTGCAAGCTCATCAGGCTGAGGTTTGCAGTAATCAGACTTGGCAGGCGTTTGGGTCCGGTTCAGCACCAGCCCGGCCTGTATTGCCAAGTGACCTTTTGCTCGCTGCATGAATTGACAAGTTTGTGAAAAGGTTCTGCTCGCTCGCTGACGGATTCTGGGTTTAGCCGCTGCACACCAGAAAGCATAACAAAGGGAGGACAGACGGAAGAGTTGTGGAATGTGGAAATGCGGCTTGTTTAGACTTAACAGTGTTTGCTTTCATGTTGTCTGGTCTTTTTCTTGTGTGTATTATGACAGCTCAGATAGAGCATAAAACCAAAGTTATAGCTGGTAATTGGGTAGGGCTCTCTGTGTGTGGTCTGACATACGCCCCGTAAAGGAAGAACTGCAAACCTCAAACTTAGCTCAGTGATTGCGTTCACTTCCATCTAACCACAGCAGGTCCCGCAGTAATCTGTCCTCTTTTTTTTCACCTTTTCTCACTTCATCACTCCTACCCTGCGGTGGTGTGAGCATGAGAAAAGTGTCAGAGTTGACTGGCTCCGGCACCTCCTGCCATCTGGCCTCTCCCCCGCCGACACCGACATCGGTGATTGACAGCGTGCGAACAGCCTCTCGTGGATTTAGAGGGATTGCGCGTCAACAATGGGCCGCCACATAACGCGGGACATCTAATCAGACCCCGCTTCATTCCCGGGTTTGTTTTCTCGGAAGCATGCAGAAGAGCAACAACAATGCGGGGGGGGGGGGGCACTTGAGGACTTTCTGTTCCCAGGCTGTTACTTTGGTGATTCACAGGCAGCCGTGTCCAACCTCCAAGCTGCAAACCAACATAATTAATACTTGAGGAGACCTGCGCGTCTGTTCTTTTGTTTTTTTTTTCTCCCCGTCCGGCTCCTCTGTTCGCTTCTCTCTTTAAACTCTCATAATAGTTCAGCGCCTACGGGCCTTCAACTGGACCTGTTCTGCTCTTTCTCCAGAGTTGGGAGAAACACTGGAGAATAGCTCGGCGCTATTGCAGAATCCGCTTATTCGCAGACAGTCGGAGGAGAATATCAATAGCACTTTAATGTGCCGGCTAAAAATGAAGCTGAAGCCAACAGCTGCCAAGCTTAGCTCGTCTCGCTCTTTCCAAAGGTTATCAACTCTAAATCTAATTAATTAACTTCTTACGTCTTATTTCATTATTCTGAGCGCGAAGGTGATTGTAAAAAATGGTGCGTTGTAGTTTTATATGATGGACTACAGGGGCACAGTGGTGTGGTGGTTAGCACTGATTATGATGATCCATCAGCCGACTGGGGCCTTTCTGCGTGGAGTTTGCGTGGGTTCTCTCCGGGTACCCCAGCTTCCTCCCACCGTCCAAAGACATGCTCATTAGGTTAACTGGTGATTCTAAATTGGGCGTAGGTGTGAGTGTGAATGGTTGTCTGTCTCTCTGTGTTAGCCCTGCAATAGACTGGCGACCTGTCTAAGCTTGTCCTCCAGATAATCTGAAATATAAGATCTTAGTCATCACCACAAGTGCTGACAAGGGGATGTTGGGGCCATAACCATACACCCCCATTGTATGGCCTTCATAGGTCGACAGCCCTCCCTCTGGGTTTGTTTCTATTCTTTATCTTAGATAAAAGGTTGTCCTGAAAAGCGATATAGATCTTCTATTATCTATCACAAGCAAGAAAGTGAATCTGTGCCTTTGCCAAAGTGTCAAATTATTAATTTATACCAGTAGCCTTTAAGTCCAGTTTCATGTCAACTTTCTCTTTTATTTCTCCATTAACATTTTCTCCTATAACTCTTCCTCTCTGCCTTTATTTACATTCAAAATTTGGCACTTCATTAATTTTATGCCCGTTCTTGTTTTCTTTCCATTACTGTCACAGCACCACGCTCCTTCTCCTTCGCTCTGAGTCATATTTTGTTGCAAACACAGCCACGGGCCCTTCGATCCCCTCTGTGTTCTTTCGCAATCTCATTTTCCCTCTCCTCCTGCTGGAACAGTTTGATTTGAATGCAGAACCGCAGCTTTCTCAGTCTCGCTCTTGCTGCAGGCTGTGTATTAGATCAAGGCCTTTCGCTTTTTCATCTTTAGACAAGGCGAAGAAGTGGAATCTCCCCAGTTCCTGGGCTGAATAGCGCTGCCCGGCCATTTCGGCTTTAGAGCACCATCAAACGGGCAGAGAGAGGGAGGAAGGGAACACGGGAGATTGTGGAGGAATAGGCTGAGCCGAGATCAAGGTCCCGACGGAGGCCATCACTCCCACTCACTCCACGCTGATGATTCACAGAAAGGATATCTGCTGGCTTACCCACAGCTGCACATTTCCGTCAAACAGGCGGAGATGGAACACAGAGAAAGTTTCACCTCCTGCTCCTGCGTTCAGACGTGAGGTTTGCTAAGTGACTACGCAGAATGAAAAGCCTCTTAAAAGCGCGCCGTGAACTGAAGGCTCGTGTTGTTTGCTGTCGTCAGCGCAGACTCATTTGAATGTGGAGTAGTGGGTTTGTGTTTTTTTATTAATATTAGATTATGTAATCCCGAACAGTGCAGTCTTACTTTGAAGTAAAGGAAACGTGACAGAAGAGGCCACTCATATGAGGCTGGTGTGTGGGTAAGCATCCCAGAATGCACTAGGGCAACATTACTGTATATGTGTGTGTTTTTGCAAAGCCATTATAGTGTTTTACATTACCATAATGTTCCCAAAGCTCCATTAAAGTCTATGCATACAATACACAGAATATATTAAGAGCAAATGTAGTTAGAGCTGGAGTTATGGTTGTAAGAGATACTTAAATAAATGTACCAATATGAAAATACTCTATTATGAGTAAAAAACATATATAAATATTAGCAATCAAATGTAGTTCAAGTATTTAAGCACAAGTCCTGACTGATATATTACTATATAGAACATCAGTGGATTAGTAATACTTGAGAATCAGTGTGTAGGCAGCATATTATACAGCTGGAGCTACTTTGAACTAAATAATAATAACACAGTTTTATTTACAGAGACAGAAGACACATCTGAAACGATCAACTGGAGATTAAATAAGTTCGGTCGCTCAAATCTGTTTCCAGTTTTTCTGATCGTTTTTCCTCTCTTTTTGCCGATACATCGGATCATCAACAGTTGCTGATATTAAACTGTGGAAGAATTTAAATGGACTTTGGTGGAGCTCTTAACAAATCCATTTAATGAAAGAAATGTGATGGCGCCCTGCGATAGACCGGCGACCTGTCCAGTGTGTACATCGCCTCTCGCCCGATGACAGCTGGGATAGCCACCCCGGCCGCGACCCTTCACGGGACAAGCGGTTACAGATGAATGAATAAAATGTGACGGCAAACACGCACATTAAAAATGTGTCGTCTATTGTAAAAGTTTGTTTCATTCCACTGTCTAAAATCTCCATCTTAAAAGTAACTTAAGCTGTAGTGGAGTAGAAAAAACGTCTCACAGTGTAAAATAACCAAAAAAGTGCAGTATTTTTACATTCCACAAATGTGCCCAATTGGAAAATATAACTAGTACAGATACTGCACGATTTGTAAAGTTGCGTCCAGTCATTATCTCTCAGTAGAAATACAAAACTGAAGTTTCAAATGTCTACCCTTCATAATGTCAAGGTTAAACGTAATTTCTTCTAAATTAAGAAGGGTGGCCCAAAGTTGATAGCACGCAAAGGAGATTATTTGCTTTTTTTATGAAATTAAATAGTAGGATTCTGTCCCTTAACATTTTATCACAAACATTTAATCATATCAAATACACCCAAACATGGCGGCTGATCCTAAAACTCAAGTAACCAGTAAACTCATTCCTCCACCAACCCACATCAAACTCCCGTTTCAATCCACTCATCTAAAAATGGATCACCTTAACCAACTTGAGTCTCATTAATCCGCCTGCCTTAGCTAAGGTGGAAACAAACAGGCTCATCCTTTCTCATCTTATTTAGCAATCACACCGCTCAGGCAAGACCTCAGATCGCTGCTTTCCTGCGCATAGTTTTTACACCCCGTGCTGCAGCAGCAGCAGCAGCAGCAGCAGCAGCACATCCTGCTCTAACACGGGCAATAGCAGAATGTAAACATACATTCTGCATTGTCCTCACTGTAAGGCATTTAGGGGCAGACCGCAGCAGAGGAAATGGGCTCTAAATGTTGCTGCAGAGATGTTGTAATGAGCCTTCGGCGGAGTTCAACACATCTGTCATTTGTCAGCGCCACCACCCATAAAGGTCAAAGGAATTTTTCATAGCACACAGCACGCTGGGTTTTTAAACCTCTGAAACTGATTGAACTTGTTGGCGTCTGTTAAGTTGAATGATGGCACTGAAAACCGGATGGGTATAGACCATTAACTCCAAATGTACAGAAGAGGGGTGGTGGTGGGGGGAATTGAATAATGGCGCTCACTCTGGATGATATGAAGCAAAGCTGGAGGGCTGTGTCCATCTAGTGTTTGGACTTGGTAATTGACATACCATTAATCTGAAAGGAAAATGAACTTTTACAACACATACAGCTAACACAGTACAGTGTGGTTTCCTGTAGCTGCAAATGTGTGAGTTTTGATCTGAACCTCAGTGTGACTTCATTGTTTCATTCTCATAACTGTGCAGTAATGTGTCAGCTATGTGTAATACTGCTGCTGTAACGTCACAGCAAAGAAACAAATCAACAGAAAAGAACCATCGCACCCAAAAAATAATCTGTCTGGCTTTAACCACCATTTTATTTGGCATAATTTAAAATCATTTCACTGTTAGTTCATTTATACAAATATGCTTTTGTTATTTATAAAACAATTACAAACAGATCTCTACAAATCAAGTTCCCAGTGTAAAAGCGTAGTACCACGCACACGGTAGCATACAGCTCCAGGACTCAGACACAGAGGGCCCACAGGTGTATGTTCCACTTTAACAGCATTATCTGAGTGAATTTGGGACATGGCAAAAAAAAAAAAAGAAAAAAAAAAGAAATAATAATAATAAAAAATGACAGTTTTACTTATTGTGCACTTACATTCAACCCTCCACACACCCATCTGGGAAGTTTTCACACTTTTTTTGTCAGATCTCAAACCACAGCCCTGTTGTCACACAGAACTTGTGTCGCGCTTCAGTTATTCTAAACTTTACACAAGCCACAATCGAGTTTGACTTATTATACACTCAAGAGCGTGACTGTAAATAACTATAGTAAAAAGGGTTGCTATTATTGCTGGTAGCTGAAAGTACAAACGAGCAACCAGTCATCACAAAATATACCTTATAAAATGTATAAAAGATCAGTCATCAGTCATTACAAAGCATGTTCCACCAACGCAGCTCTCGCTAACCGTTATGTGCATGTTGTGTCTGTGCCTCACTGCACAATGCAGAGCAGGGATGTAAACCACAATCTGTGAAGAGCTGTGGGTCACGGTCGCTCCATTTTCAAAGGCGCACAGACTTACCGCGCAAGATGTCAGTTCAGCACCTGTGTCTTACTTTAAAAAGAGGGGGGAAAAAAAAAACTGCTGCAAGAAGAATGTGTTTACTGGCAGAAACTGAGGCACAAACCATCCGAAACATTACAAAAATAAAACTCAGAGTTGGTGGAACCTGTACTTTAACTGTCTCGTGGCACTTGCAGCACTACAGTGAGAACCGTCGGGTTTGCCAAAGGAGCGCTGCCATGGTCTTTGGTTTAGATAAGGCACCTGACCAAATAAAAGGCTCCTTCTATAATGTGGATAAACTGCTGTTACATGGTGAACGAGGCAGCTAGGACACCGTTTCTTTCAAGATGAAATGTTCACCTAATCAAGACAATATAGGATAAGAGTATATAGCCTAGCGTAAGCCAGTTAAAACATGTTCTGGTATTATATGTTATACTGAATCAATTCTGCAGTGGTCATAGCCTGCTAGGACAAAAATGTAACTGACAAGGGAAGCACTACAGACTTTTGGTTTATCAAATCTGAGTATTAACTACAGCACACATACATCTTACTGATCACATAGACATAGGCTATTACAAAAAATATATTCAACTTTGGCCATAACCGCACTTGAAGGTTAAAAACATCTGAGGAAAAAAAAAAATAAAATCATTTACAGAGTAAATTCACCATCCTTAGACAACGTACAGTCCACCTGATCCTACCCGGTCAAAAGGTAATTCTTAGGTATGTTGATAATGGCGCTCAGTGTGAGCATCAAGAGTTGAGACGTAGACAGATGAGAGCTGTACTACCACCCGACTTCCTGACTATGTCAGTTTTAGAGATTCTGTGCCCGTGTGGGTTAAATTGGCATACGCCTTCTGACACCTGCTCCTCTATTACTGAAGAGGGCAAATGGTCGGCTGCTTTTAATGGGTCCGGCTTATCTTCAAAGGCCTATTGGCTCTTCCATGCGGGGAAATGAGAGAGCAGTGCAAGTGGCTAGTAGGGCAGCCTGCCAGGCAGCTCTCGTACGCCAGACTGAGCACAAGGAGAATTGCAGCAAGGGAATTTAACCTTTAATCTGTGCATTTGGTTAAGGAGTACTGGCGTTTGTCCAGGAGTCATAACACCTTGTCTGGACTCAAGCTGCTTGAAATTAAAACTTGTTCACCTTTTACTTGGCTGTTCATTACATCTAAATAGGAAAGTCAAAGCATTTCGATGGCGTTATTGCTCGGGACTCATGAGATGCAACCTAGGTGAGAATTTGAGGTAGTCATTAGTTCTCCACCTGAACAAAGGCAGATCTCTTCTCTCCAGTCAAACAGGGTAGCTTGATTGGTTGGTTTGGAAGTTATTATGGCTTGTGGCAACCATGATCAGCATTTTATAAGGCAAAGCAGAGAAGCTATAAATCTAGAACAGGAGTAAAATTGAAAATGTGTAAATATCAAAAGTTAAAAAGTAAGAAAAATAGAGGAGATACGGCCTGTCGCCCCCATTTAGGCATAGTCACTTTGGTGATGATGGCAACGCAGTGAGATCCTCCAGGAGATGAATAAAGAAGAGAAGAGTAACAGAGGAGCTGAAAACTGCCGGAGGAGTAGGTATGGAGGCAGCTGGATGGCGTCCTTTGTTCATCAGCCTTCCTTTGCATCTGTGGATCTCCATCATCCTTCTCCACAGTCCAGACCTGGGAACCGTTTATTACAAGAGCACACACTTCTTGGGCTTCTTTTTCGTGACTGGATACAACACCGCCCTCACGGCCTCAGCGAACACCTCCCTGACGCCGTCCTGCAGCAGCGCAGAACACTCCATATACTTAACGGCGCCAATCTGCTTCGCCAGGGCATTGCCCTGCTGCTGGGTAGTCGGGGCCAGGCCCTGCTCCTTTAACTTCTTCACCGTTTCGGCATCGCCTCTCAGGTCTTTCTTGGTGCCCACCAGCAGGATGGGCACGTTGGGGCAGTGGTGAGACACCTCGGGGTGCCACTTGTGCCTTACATTGGCATGGGAGGAGGGGCTGCCGATGGAAAAACATATGATGAAAACGTTGGTCTGGGGATAGGAGAGGGTGCGCAGGCGATCGTACTCCTCCTGGCCCGCTGTGTCCCACAAGTTGAGGCTGACAGTGCGGCCATCCACGCTCATTTGAGCGCTGTAGTTGTCAAACACTGTGGGAATGTACTCTTCAGGGAAGGCATTGGTTGTGTAAGAGATGAGAAGGCACGTTTTACCCACTGCCCCGTCTCCCACCACCACACACTTTATGGTCTGCATCCTGCCTACGACCACTGGGGCTGCAGCACCTGACAACAAGGGGAGAAAACACCTGGGTAACTAGCAAATACAGCACTTCATACTCAGCAACACTAAATATTTCAGTGCCAGTGATAAAGAGAATGACCAGTTAGCTGTAAATGGCAATCGTAAAACCGGTGGCCTGTAACTACACGACAGTAGTTTTAACAGCTATGTAACTTTCCACCCAGTTAGCAAACGAGCTAACCGTCGCCAAAGTTAGCTTATAGGCGTAGCGTTCATTACGGTTAATAAGTATGCTACAACTTAAACTGTTCGCTCATAAACAACATTTTAAAAGTTGTCCTTTAACAAAGTACAAGAACTGAATCGAAGTTGGGGCACATTTTCATCCGGTGTTTATTATTTCAAGTTGTTCACCTATAACACTAGGCGTTCCCCCACAGACTAGCATCAAGCTAAGGAACTAGCGCAGTTGGTGGCTAAAAGCTAGCTAGTTAGCAAACAAGCTGGACATTTATTTGCAAATCGCTGAATAAAAAGCTATGTTTCAGGCCACACAGCGGCCTACAAGTTACTCGAAAAAATCAAGTCTATCCTAACGTACGCCCCAGACATAATAATTTGCTGTAATAGTGAAATTTAAGTGGATTTTGTGACTTACCGCCACTCGGCTTTCGATCTCTTTTTGCCTGGTATAGTCAATCACAGCCGCATCCGGGGAGCTGTCCATTACGTAAAAGTCGACGTACGGAAGTGATGCACACTGGTAGTTGTAGTTTCATTTTGTGACGGCGTTCGTGTGACACTAGATGGCATTGTTAAGCTGTTCTGTTTTTCTTGTTTTGAACTTTGTAACTCACGTGTCCTGTGTTGAGAAACACATACATTTTAGGATAGTTAACCTTTATTTCACCACATTTCTGAGGAAAATAACTAAACAACATTTATTTGACAACTATAATTAATAGCAATATCTCATATGTAAAACAGGTCAGTTGTTATAGGTTAGAGTACCTATTTTTTAACTAAGCTCAACAATGAAAGTATCAATTAATCAATAATAATAACGAATGAATATTAATAATTAATAAAATATTTACACAATAAATGGCACTGTTTTACACAGCTTGTTGTTTTCTTTAAATTGTTTTTTACATTTTCTCAACTTTTAGTTATGGACTGGAGTATGAATTTGATTGTGGTATTACTAATTTGTGAAATGACAGTTGTGGAATATCTGAGTACTTCTTCCTCCACCACAGAAATGAAGCAGCAAAACCTAATATGAGACAAAAGTCCTAACGGAACAGCCCCTAGCTATTTATGTTATGCTGGATTTACCTGATACGTTAATTGTAGCTTTATATACTGCTGGATAGTTGACATGTACCTCAAAACTACATCAAGAAGAGTACTTGAGTAAATGTACTTTCCTGTACTGCTTCTACCAATGCAATAAATTAATAAATCTCCAATAATTCAATTTGCCAATAGATGTTTTCATGATTTTTTTCCCCTGAAACAACAGCACAACAGAAATATTTGAATTATGTCCTATAATAATAGACCGATGTAAAAGAAAAGTGAAAGGAGACCAACTTCCTAAATCCCAGTTTAAATCCAGTCAGACTCTACAGTCCTATAGTCTATAAATCTTCTGCTACGTCAACCTTTCTCTTGAACTTGCTCCGTCCTTGTCGTTAAATGTCAATGTGTCACTGTGTGCGCACATAGAAAGGGGCCATAAACAATCCTGTCCCCTGTCTTTTGGACCTCATCCTGTCATCGGTCAGCACTGGTCTAAAAGCTCATATATCACTTATTCACATCCAGACAAGACATTCTTCTCCCTCGCCCGACGCTTTCAGATCGGTGCAGAATACATGAAGGCAGCTAAAAGAGGGCTCTCTTTGGACTACACCCCTGGAGACCTGTTGATGATGTCACCTCTTTACACTGAGGCAGGTTAAAAGGCCAGCGCTGACCAACAACCGGACACTCGAGAACACAAAGGGGCACCGGTTTATTGCTTTTCCCAAGAGGTTTTGGCGTCACCGCAGCCTATAAAAACAGAATTCCCACTGGGACCCCTACACCCACAGTCACCCTCCTCCCCAACCCTTGCACCCCACTATTCTGCCAGGAGATTCCCTGGGACATCTGTAGCATTGCCATGACAACAGGCACTGACGGGACTGGGGATGGCCGTGTCAAGAGATGCAGCAAGGGGGAGTTCAGAAGAGAGGGAGAGGAAAAATATGCGCGACAAGAAGGCAGCAGGAGCAGCTGTTGATGTGGAAGATTGGAGACCTTGAATAGGAAACTGAAGAACACATATACAAGACTTCTATTCACAACGCTTTCTTTATTCATTTTCTCTTATTTACAAATCCACATAATACAGTGAATAACAACCAATGCTATTCAATAAAGTTATAGAATCTTTTGATATAAAATAAAAGAAAATGACAAAAAAATTACAGTAACCACCCCCTTACTGCCTCTTCTTCAGTTTGTAAAGTGCATCAAAATGATGAGGCCTCGCAACAAGAGGATGAACAGTTCAGCGCTGTACCGAGTTCGGACTGCAAGACAGCCATGTCTGAAAACACAATGATCACTTAGCAGAAGGCTCACATAACATTTGGACAAGTTCCTAAAGTAAAACAGAAAAATAATTTTTTTTCCCCCCAATGCTTAACACAGCGTAGCGTTCATCTGGCAGCCTTTCACTAATGTGAATGTTGTTCTAGATGTGAACAGTTACTGTAAGACATGTCTTCTTTTTCTGTCCTATTGCCTGCAAAGGACAAAAATGGGTGTAAAAGAGGTAGATTGTAGAGGATCCACTATCCTACTGTTACGTGAAACACTAGAGAGCCCCAATGCTCCTAGTGCATCTTCCTTTTACACACGTCTAACCTAAACACTCAGACATACACTGATATTTCACAAAAGTTGCATTTAGATGAACTTCAGATGAGGGATAAGACCAGAAATCTATGAGACGTTTGAGCAAACTGGGCAGGAACTTAATCTCCTCCATCATCACCTCCACAGTGGCGGAGCTGCAGCAGCCCGAGGCATTTTGGAACCAGGTATCCGTGAGCCTGTCGGGACTTTAGAGCCAACAGGAGAGGTGCTTGTGCTTGTCGTCTTTGCAGTTTTACTCCGGGCCGCTGATATGACGGCCGTGCGTATTGTCTTGGCTGTGGCAGAGGATGGGCTGTGGGCAGTGCGAGGTTGGGAGGGGATCGGAGTCTCAGAGTTCGGGGCGAGTCGTTTGGACACACGGAGAGATGCTCCTCTGATAAAGGATGGCTGGGTTCTGCCAGAAACCTTCTCAGGGACAGATCTGTCTGAAGGCCTGTCGGTCAGGGTAGGCTTTCCGGGAGACTCAGTTGTTCTCCCCCGTGTGCTGTTACTTCGTTTCACCTCTGCTTGAGCAACAGTTGGCCGAGTGTTAGGAGACAAGCGCATCGATATGCTTCGACTAGCAGACAGCCGTGTAGGAGTGGGTGGATTCGTAGTGGTTGAGGGTGCATTCGAAGGTTCTGTTTTAGTGCGGACCCTGGGAATGCCTGTGCTATTGGAAGGACCTGCACGTGACACGAGTCCCCTCTTGGCCCCTATCCCACTGCGCACAGGGATCTTCACGGTCCGAGTCTCCTCCTTTGATGTTGGAGACCCCGGAGTTGTCCCCCCTCGAAGGTTGACCTCTCTCTCTTTCCTCCACTTGGAGCAGAGGCTTGGCGTGGGTCGTGGGAGTGGGGACGTTGGGGGTGTCAAGGCATCATAGGATCGGAGGCCTTTCACCAGAGTGTGGCACTCCAGTGTTTCCCCTACACGGGAGTATGACCTTCCCGTCTCCCTCTCAGCACTTGGCAAGTCCGACTCCTCCTCTGGCTGTGATTGGCTGAAGTCTGGCAGACTGGACGGCATCCAGTTCTCCTCCACAGGTGTGGACGCACTTTCTGTGTTGGCCTGTTTTGTTAAACGCGAAGCAGCCCTTGTTTTCGTGGAAGTTGAGTCTCTCTTCTGAGGCTGTGCATGGACTTCATCCGGAGCATTTACAGATGACTGTGATTTGGTCTCAGATCTCCGGTACTTCAACATCCCAGTCCTAGTGCCACTATGAGAAGGTATTCCACTCGTATGAACAGACTGTTCAGCTTCATTGACACAAGAGCCATCTGATTTACTTTGAAGAGGACAATTACCATCTGTCACAGTTTTTCCAAACCTCTGCTTATAAGTGGAGGCCTGGCTTTTAACACACTGGGCTGGTGAATCTGTATTATTAGCAACAGAGCGTGTACTGGAACCGTTTATAGCCATGCGTTCATGTGGAAATTCGGCTTCTTTTTCAAGTCCTGTTGCCTTTGGTTGGACTTGCAGCATGTACGAAAGGCTATCAGGCCCATGTCGCTTCACTGTGAAGCCACTTCTGTGCTGGGAGCGACTAAATTTTGCAATATGCGAGTCTTGAACTGCTTCCATGCTCAGGTTTGTTTCTGGGCTGTGCTGAGCCCTGCTCCCTCTGCCCAGACTAGGTTCCTGGTCAATGGGGGAACATGTGTCATCAGTCTCAGGTGAGCTGCAAAGCACAGCAGTGGTCTCATGGTCAGAGGAGCTGTTTGAGTGAATACTGGTTGATGTCGGGCTGCTGCCCAGCTCAGGAAAGCTCTTGACCATGGATGAGTTGTGGGGATGGGTGTCGCTGTGCAGCTGGTGGTGGGAGTGTCTGTGGGAATCCGACTTTCTAAAACTACGACGACTCCAAGTGTAGCTCAAATTCTTCTCCAGAAGTTTCTCCAGCTCATCTTGGCTCTCCTGACTCGGAGGCGGCTCCTTGGCATGGCTCAGGACCAGATCCAGCCCCGTACAAATTGCCAGAGAGCGGCGCTTTTCTCCAATCACACGCTGACGTTCCAAACGTTTCTGCTCCTTCAGTTCCCGCTCTGCATTTTCCTATAAAAGAGGGTAATTGATTATTTTCTTTGATTCTTAGTGCAGAGTTCAGTTTACGCGTTTAGGTTCTACAACAATATGATTTTTTGTGGTCAGCGGTGTCTAACCTGGACAGCTTTTTGGAAGCGATGGCAAAACAAATGGAAGACCCTGCAAGCCTCCTCTAGTTTGAAAGTGCCGTCATCTTCACAGAAGAACTCCACCAGAGCCTGACTCGACATCCTCATACCCTCCACCTCGTCGTCTGCCTCCTTCAGGCGCTCCTCAGCCACCTGCACCCACACAGGCACACATATTTTACACTGTCTTGCATTCCATCCTTGAATTGATTTGAAGAGATTATCTGGTGTATCTACCCAAAAAAACAAAACACTGTATACCTCCAGAAAAAGCTGTGTCTGCTGCCAGATCTCCGCCTCAGCCTGTGTGTTAGCCTTAAGGGCCGCAACTCTGCTTTTTAACTTGGCCAAGTCATCCAGCACAGACTCCTCAGACAACCTGGAGAGAAGGAGAGGACACGTTAGACATAATTATAAGACTAACTGTACAGAAACAGCTGTGTAATACGTTTGAAGAAATGTTCCGTAACTGGAAACGGGCAATAAATGACTGCACATGATCCGGGATGTTTTTTTTTTTTGTTTTTTTAATATGGATTCTTGGAAAACTGCAGTGGCATGGAGGCAGAATGAGGATTCTCATAAGGACAGTCATTCTTCAGTGCCATGTTTCAGGAGAGAATCAAAGAAAGTCACAGTACAACTCCCAAGCAGCTCAAATACAGCCTTGAAGTATCAGTGTTGTCATAACCCACTTTCACTGAGGCAGCCAGCTACTGTCGACAGCTGGGCTTCATGGTCTGATACAAAAATGCAACGATTTTACTTTATTCTGTCAGACAATTGGGGGGTTTGTTGCAGCGCTTGTGTATTCCCTTCGACTCAATCACTGCATAATCGGGAAGAATTGGAGTTTTGGGAAGGGACTGACCTGGAGGCGGAGCCAACATGGCCTAGTTGGCTGGGAAATGACAGTAAACTCTGGTCCTTTTTCACAGCTTCCTGTGGAGACAAATACAAATGATTATCCAGCTATTGTTTTCAGAAGAAGCAATGCACAAACATTTGCGGTGGCAAAATCATATGGTCTGCTTCTAGGGTCTTCCACAGCTACTGTTCTCTGTGACCTGAAACCATTTTTTCTTTCAAAAAGCTTTTCTTGAACGTTTTCATTTTGACTTTGAAGGTCTAACTTTTCCAAAATACATTTATTTCATTAAACACAAACTCTTGGTATTTTTAAATGGTATGGATAGCATGAATAAAAATAAAATTTTACCATATTTAATTAGGTTTTCTATGTTTAAACAACTATGGATCAGTCTTTTACAGAATGTAAATTTCAGATCTTACCATAGCAACGTAATGCAGCAGATTCATGCCCGGCTTGTTGGCTTTGGTGTCCGCCAGTTTGAGTAGTGATGAAATTCGAAAACCTGCAGCATTCCCTGCATAGCCACCCTGAGAAGCCACGGACAAGGTCAGAATAACACACACACACTCACACACTCATACACACAACATGTGACAACTTTAAACAAACAACAATTCAAAACCCAGGTGCACAGTCATAGTGACGCCCCAGCACACACACACCCAGATCACTTGCGACTGCTGCATTGTGCACCGATAAAAGAACGGATTGTGGGTTCTTTTTTTTTTTTTTTTCAGGCCGCAGAAAAGAAATAAAATAAAGAAGAACTCACAGCATTCATATAGTTCCCTGCTTTCAGCACCAATCGGAGGATGGAGTGCAATTCTGGACAGCTCAGCAGTTCTGTAAGAGTAAAAGAATGAGATTTAATATTATTACTGAGTAAAAATGTGCATGCAGCTAACATTAAGGCAACAAGTTTAAAAAAAAACTTTCTGCAAAGTACTCATTTGCATTCAGGCACTTAAATCTCAACACTTGGCTGCATAAGAGCATTTAAAAAGTGCAACGCAGATCCAGATCTTTATAGCAGTGGAGTACACTACTCCCTGCTGTTACTTTACCTCTGGCCGCTTCTGTCAGACATCTGGCTGCCACACACAGAGAGGTCACAGCGGGGTCAAACTCTTGTTGCAGGATCATGGCATCCAGACGTAGCCGAAAGCTAGTGAAGGAGGCAAGAGGGGGACAGGTTGGTGAATGGAAAGGGGTGAGTGACGATGGAGACAAGAAGGCACTCCAGATCAGTCATCAGTTGAACAAACACGCCATCGCAAAGTAAACCAAGTGGAAGGAACGAGAAAAACAGGAGATTTTAAGTTAAATATGACAAGATGAGAGAGATTTTAGGTGCTTTTTTTTTTTTTTTTTTTTTTTTAACTGAGAGGAGGGGAGTACCTGGGGACTTCCACCAGCAGCAGCAGGAAAAGATCGGGCTCCCCCAGCAAGCTCCGCTCCCCACTGAACCTCCTCAGGCGAGACTCCTGAGAGAGAATAAATATTAAAACGTGAAAAGAAGCTTCGACAAAAACAAAATCTGGGACACTAAAGCCAACTTGTCGTTAAGAGTCAATTCCAATATCTCTCAGCGTGGTCCACGTCTGGAAACAGACCACATCATACGACATGGTGTAATGGCAAACTTTTGATCATCCTAACCAGAGCCAGATGATGAGTAAGAGAGGGGAGGTGGGGAGAGGAAGGAGCTTGTCTCTGTTTGTTTGCAGGAAAGGGCCTTTTACCTCCTCATTGTCAGGCAGCAATTTGCAGAGCTCTGCGAGCTTTTCTGCTCCGTAGCGGTCTCCAACACCCTGCCTGATGTCCTCAACAATCTCCTTAGCAGGCCTGCGGAAATACACACATTCTGGTATAAGCTCATTTTAAAAGCAGAGGTCTTTTCAGCATTAGAAACGGTACAAAATTACCATAGAAACCATGCGGCAGGGGTGTTATCAGTTTCAGTTTTGCAATGATCGCGCAATAACGGGGCTTATCCTATTCTTATCAGTCAAAGGGTCGGGGAGGGAGGGGAGGTTGACGCCGCACTGGCGACACAAAGTAGCATATCCACTGGACAAATAAAAGGCAGACATGCACGGAGGATGTCTGAAGGGTCCCGAGATGTCAAGGTGTATCACCTCTAGCTGACTTTCTCAGGGTGACACGTCTGTCCTATATTCCAGCAGTTTTCCATTATCCTCTCCCTCACTCCTCCTTCAACTCACAACCCATCGCACACGCTCACACTGCGATGAGTAGCCTTTATTCTCAGACAGATTCTCCTTATTCATACCTTAGACGCCACGTGTTATTTGACACCAACGGCTGAAGACATCTAAAGAAGCCGAAGAGTGAATCATGTTCCAAAGAAAACGAAAACACTTCTCGGTTAATTGCGCCAAATGAAACACAGAACGCCTATAAAAAGCACAAAATGAATTTAAGTGACCTACTCATACACCGATAACACAAAAGTTTAAACTACACCCACATTTGAACTGCACGTCTGTCTCTCTTCAGAACAAATAAGGGGCAAATAAGCTGCAGACAAGACCATTGTTTGTGCACAGAAGAGCCTCCTTTCACGTAAAAGCTTTCCCTGCAAGTCTTGACAAATCTAGTTTAGAGAAGAGACGCTCTTCAGTTGAGAGTCTCATGGAGGCATGACAATAACACCTTTCCCCCTTTATCTTTATGGATGAAATTCTGTGAGGAAATGCTGCACGCATTTGTCGTGCCTGTCAACATTAAACCGTAGATATTTCAGATGTTAAACGGTATGTTAATGTGCTTATAAAACAGCCCTATTCTTTGCCAGAAGTGCAGCTTTGTTTGAGCCAGGCAAACATGCTAAAGAGCCCTCCAAGGACGGATGAATATGACAAGCCACATGTGGGGTCTCTCTCCGCAGGGGGGCTGGCTTTAAGATTAGACACTCTTTAAG
The DNA here is from genome assembly GCF_963514085.1 of Chelon labrosus. Taxonomy (NCBI): domain Eukaryota; kingdom Metazoa; phylum Chordata; class Actinopteri; order Mugiliformes; family Mugilidae; genus Chelon; species Chelon labrosus. The sequence goes on from NC_140358.1 coordinate 16,528,682, forward strand.
GGCATCAGCAGGTGTCAGCTCTGACTCCTAAAGGTTGTACCCAGCCACTTACTCACCACCCTCATTCGAGGCCTAGCCCAGCTGCTCAGGGTGCACCTTCCCCTGAAATACACCCTGTCCACTCCTTGACATCCCTCTTTTCTGATGAAACTACAAACTTCTGACACAGACCCCCGTCCACCTTTGACATATGCCTCCACTCGCCAGTGTTTTAAGTGAAGTACTGTTCCCCCGGGCACAGTTGTACACATTTGTGTTTCCTGCTCTTACTTTCAGTTTGGACTTGCCGTAGCAATCAAATGGATAAACAAAGGCTAATGCTGTTGTGCTTTTATTTATACGACAATTTACTAACTGAATATTTGGCATAATTACTAATAATGTGAAACAATCAATTATCAGAATGACTCAAGAGTTCATAGTCATTTCAATTCGAGTAAACAAAACAATTTAAAAAGCTTACATCTTGAACTGCCGCAGGAATATTCCAATGTTCATACTGCGTTTGGAGTCCAGTAAGGTGATCTGTAAGGAGGCAAGGAGCACATGTAAGGGCAAGAAAGGATAAAGACAAAGGGCCTGTTCAGACCTGGTATTAACATGCGCCCTGGTTGATCATAAGTGGCCAGCCTCGAGCAAAGGTGTGAACACACACCCAAGATGTTCTGGGGATGTGATCCAAGTGCTCAGACAACATTTGGAGTCTGATGTCTGTGTTTATTTGCATACAGAGAGCAGAATGGAGAACCAATCAAAAGTGGTGGTGCATTTTTTAAATCCTTGGTGTGAACACACGCACATAAAGAGGACCACTTGTGATCAGATTACCCAGGACGTGTTAGTGCCAAATCTGAACAGGGCCGAATATCTCCGCCATCCTGATGAACTGACCTCTGCCGCTGTATCCTGGGGGGATCTGCAGCGCAGCAGTGCAGATTGCCGCCTCAGGGTGCTGGGCCTGTCCCGAGGCTTGCTGTCCTTCTGACTGAACAGTTCATCCAGAGAGTGGAGGTCTATTGGGAACTCTTCCTCACCTGCCGCAGCCCCACTCCACACACTCTTCCTCCCCTCAACTTTCTCTTTGGGAATACGCTCCCAGTTAAGATTCCTCAAGCGGCTCCGGCGGGCGCTATCCGCCCGGCTAAAAGGCGAGGATGATGCATTTGAAGGCGGGGGAGGAGGAGGTGGAGGTGGCGGAGGTGCTAAGGGAGGCGGCGGAGAGGTGAGCAGCACCAGACGTGACTCCATGGCTGTCACTTCCACAGTGTCTGGGACAGTGGAGGGAAGGGCAGGCAGTGTTCCATGAAAGGCACGCGATTCCTTGACGACCACAGTCAGGTTGATGTGCATAGAGGCTGCCTGGTTGTGAGAGGGAAGGGTGACAGCGGGTAAACAGGCTCTGCTCGCTCGCTCACTCACTCAGCCGGTGACGTATTTTCAAGTATCCAGTGAGCTGTAGTTCAAAGGTCAATCAATAACTCCAGCCTAGGAGACAAAACAACAACAAAAATATTAGCGCACACATTGTGGAGAACAGAAAGAGACGTAATCAGTGTTGTTCCAGAGTTTCGCTCCAGCACACCAGTCAGCCAACTTCAGCCGAGGTCGACGGCTTCACCTGAGCTCGCGTGACCCCTGGCCTCGCTTCTCCTGTCATTATGACGACTTCCAACAAATCCAGCGATCTAACAAGCTGTTGGAGCTAGAAGTCTAACCTCTGGTTCAACTTTCAGCCGAGGTTCAAGGCGTTTTTGGGAAAGTACTAGCTGGGCAAGATGAGCTCTCCCCCTCTGTGGGCTGTTTGAACAGCTTGTCCCATCCTGTTCAGATTCACCTCACTGCAAGCGCACACACCTCAGCCATGCCTTTTCCCTTCTAATTAGAAAATATTCAGACACCACACGGGCTAGGTAAGACGCACAGTTAACCATAAAACTGAGAAATAGAGGGTTCTGCATTTTCACTGATCACAACTTCAAATATTCCTCCCTCGTCATGTCTGAAAAACGGGTGGTACGCACTTAAACCAGCAGGTTTTAAGTGGGATTAGTAATGCATTTGGGAATGACTCAGAGGCTGGTTTTGGGTAAACTCTAATCGCTGCGTGGTTTCGCATTTGGCCACGGCATATCCTCTAGTCCCGTGTAGCGTTTTTCTACGCGTTATTTAACATTTGGGGAACTTCTGAGGGGATGCGCCTGGTTGCCAAGCTGTTCCACGGAATGCCGCAGGAGCGCGCTGCAAAGACGGCCGCTGATGATCTCAGCCTCAGTCATTTCACGAGATTTATATCTTAACAAGAGAAAATGTTATTTGCGTGAGAGCTGCTGGGAAGGGTGAAAAGTTAGGGGAAAGTGAGTAAGAGAAAAAAATATTAAATTAAATTAAAAAAAAAAGCTAAGAAACATGAGCAAGATTCAATAAGCTTCACATGATATGTTGACATTTGGTTTAATCCAAACTGTTTATAGTCATTTGTAAGTTTTACGTTAACATAGCATTAAATAAAATAATAAAGCCAATTCTTGTGTCTGTATTTCAGGTCATAATCTTTACTTTTCTTTTCTTTTTTCTTTTTTTTTGTCCCCCTTACCTGCAGTTGACGGGCACGCTTGTCCAGGAAGGTGCGCTTGAAAATGTTGCCGTTAAATCCCACAGAAAACTTCCAGACCGTTTACTCCATACTTTGTTGTTTGCTGTGCGTCTTCTTGAACCCCGGTGACTTGTTCAGCTCCACTCGCTGCAGTCTCTCGCCTTCAACTCGCAGAGCAACTTCCACTCAGCTCAACGCGAACGCGCAGGCGCTCGCCCCCACGCTGATATGCCCTTATTGTATCCTCCCAGTTTTCCCATGGGCGGATTTAAGGCTTTCAGGTGGGAGTGCACTCGATCTTTGCTCGATTTTAATCCATCTATCGTCTTTAAAGATGCAATAATGGGGCTGATCGTACGGAATGTTAGCCGAGCTGAATAAGAGATTAAATAAAAGTGTTAAGATTGGCATTAAAATCAATAACTTAATGCTTCAACTCGCTAAATCTCTTTAATCTTCAAAAAAATAAAAACGTTTCAATGGCCTGATATCTCATATAGTGGTTTAACAGCAATGTTTGTACAGATAAGATTATACGTGAAAGCTTGTCAGCTGTCAGGAGCTGTGCGGACAACTTGATTAGTGTCTGTTTCAGGCGAATCATCACGGTAGTCAGGACTCTAATCTGTGATTAGTGCAGAAGGCCTTGATCATGAGGAATCTTGCTTTTGAGAACCTGAGAGAGGGAGCAGATGGCTATCAGACATGGGAAATAACGTCTGCGTGTCCTCCCTGCACCGAGAGCAATGCATAGGTGAAAGCTAAGAGGCCAGAAGTCCCTCTAGGGTGCTGAAATGGCCCCAGGTGCTGGGATGTAGACCCATAACACAGACCTTTCATCCGAGGTGCTGGAGCACTCCTGGCCCATGTCACCTGGTGGCTCCTGAGTCCGGCTCAGGTAGCCCCTTTCACAGGCCACGCTGACAGTTGGTCGTCATCACTTCTGGGGTTGCAGTAATTAGGAGGTTATGACCCCAAAGATCTGGCCATTGTTGTGCCTGGGCAGCAGGGCATGTTATAGTGCGCCGTGCCAGAATAAACCTCTCTCAGGAAACTTCACTTTCTATTCAGTCACTCACTTCTCAGAGTACAGTGCACTTCTCAGAATACAAGGAAATGCCACTGTTGAGAGACGGCAGCCTTATAGTCCATAAAAGGCCTGATCAACCCCCGCACAATTCCACACATTATGCCGGCATCCAAGCAACATGGACACCGCGACAGTGATTAATGAATAGTAAGGAGTTAACTTGGCATCCCTCACTTCTTTTACCAAGATAGTTAAACTGCAAAGAAACAAAACAGTCTGTGATGTGTACAGGCCCGCTCCCGGCTGGTTGGTCCATTTTGCATAACAGTGAGCTCCAGTGCATGTGCTTCACTCGACCCATTCTTTAGTGAGTGAATGCGCATGAGGGTGTTCATGTGTAACATTTGTGTGGGTCAGTATGAGAGGGAGTCTTCGCATTCAGGCGCGCAGAAAACGGTGAGAAATGTGCGTTTTTCTCGAAATCTTCCAAGAAAACGTCTCAGTGCCGGTTGATTGTCAAGTGTGGCATTTCATCTGATGTCTTAACGAAGCTGGCTGCCTTTTTTTTTTTTCTGAATGGATAAATAAGGCTTAACACATGAGAGCCCAGTGCCAACTACCCCGCAGCTCAGCCCTTAGGTTCAGTGGGGTAGTTGCAGCCAAGCAGCAAGTGTTAGCCCTTCACCCTCTCTCCTTCTTAATCTCGCTTTGAAGTCCCAGAGGGGTTGCACGGAGGTGAAGGCTATTGGCTCCCTCCTCCTTTAACTTTTACGCACATTATGTATTACGGATGCATGGAAGCCCTCATAATAAACCTAAATAATCATGAGTCTCACCCACACAAAAGTTATTTTAGTACTTTTGCAGTGGTGATCAAAATCAGTGACCTCCACTGCAGCTGTTTTTTTCACGCTGCAGAAATAAATCCGGATGTAAAGAAATCAATACAATAGATTTTTTGACCAGATGCCCCATTTATATAGCGTGTAAAAGTGGCTGTAAAACCTTTCCATGTGAAACTATTGATATCACAGTATGGGGGCTTCGTGTTACTCAGCCTCTGGTGAGTCTGGTCTGCCTCCTGGGTCTTGGCCATTTCCATGGTGGAGTAAATAGGTCAGTGTGACTGCAGCTCTGCGGGAGTATCAAACACATGCGTAATGTGTGTATGTATGTGTGAGGAAAAGCGCGCACCTGGGTCTGATTCTAGACCGGGACAGTAGGTCTGGGAAGGTATTCCTAATCAAACCCAGCTTCCTCTGATCTTTCTCGGGTTCCAGCTGCGCTCAGATCACGTGCAGTTATCCAGAACGGTTTGACAAGCATCTCTGGCTTTGGTGAGACCGTCTGATAAGGAAAGACAACAAGAGACAGACAACACATATACAGTCTCAGTGTCTTGCACTCTTTTCCTAAAACAAGAGCCAGTGTGCGCTGGCATTAACCCACAAACGACTGCTCTGTACATGAGAACTTAGAACATATCCATCCGCACAGACATGAAGAGAGGCACACACACACTGCTGCACAATGTCACTTTAAGGGTTCACAGACAGGCCGTTAGACAATGTTACAAACATCATGGAAACAGAAAGGGGAGGGCTGTGAGTCAAACTTGGGGAGAAGTTAAAAAAAACACACTCCAAGAGCTATCTCCGGAAGCTTTCGGTTTTTAGTGCTTTCATCTTTTTGCCAGAACACATCCGTAACTTCTTTTTTCAGGCTTTTTTTTGGCTTTCTGCACATAGATTGTTAAAGAATTTCCACTATGTGCATTTTGTAACGTTAGCGACATTTTTCCTAGACTTTATCGACTGAGAGAGCAAGACAAGAGGGGCGGCTGAACTCTGCACCGCGCTTTGTTTTCATAGACCGTGCACAGCTGATGCTTCCCTGTGTTTACCAACCTGTCTAGCGTTTTTAACACAGGGTGCATGTGTGCACACGAGTGTTGTCTATTGAGTTTTGATAAAGAGAAATTCCTCCGGTCGGCTTGGAGAAGAGTTTCGTGGATGTGCTTGCGGTCAGGCGGCCTTGCATTTTTGTGTGTTCAACTGAAACTCAGCAGGGTGGAAAGGAGGCTGAGGTGCTTGTGGTCAGTTGTCCTCGGGGGTTGGGTCAGCTCTGTTAGTCTTAGCACATCTGGCCACTAGAGCCACTTCCGACTCCAATTAGGATTTCCTGAGACTCAATAAAGGGGATTATTGGCCTGCAAAAACACTGGGGCAGACTCTCCCACCCTCCGCCGCCTTCCTGCCCCAGCTGCTATGGTCATTACACTAGCCAGAACTACAGTCGCACTTCACTAGAGGTTTACAATAGCACAGTGACATAGACAGACAAATAAGCCCCTTTCTCCCCTCTTCTTTTCTTCTTATCTTTGTCTCGTTTTATGTGAAATGAAAGGCTTTTCCATTCAACCCCTGGTTTAAAGCCTCCTCGTATGTAAACTGACTCAAAAGATTCATAAATGACGTCAGCAGAGGAATGGAAAGTAAATGTCTCCCTAGCTGGCGGATGAGAGACCACAAGAGCCTGTATACCAATCCGTGGTCAGGCACAAAGCCCTGGAGCAGAGTGCTAGGGAGCATTGATAGGGGGTCCTGAGCGGCTGCTTGTGTGGCAAGAGTGATCACACAGTTAATATTCAAAGGGCTGAGTCCGTCGTAAAGAAGCCACTAAATAGAGGTTGACAAAGCGCGTCGTTCAGACAAAGGCTTCTCCCTAAGTAGGCTGTGTATATAGCACGGAGAGCAGTGAAGGGATGGGCCTTGCTAGGGTGGTCATGTATGGAGTCTATAGTGAGTTATTAAGGCAGGGCCTCCTGCTCTTCATCCTCCACCATCACCACCACTGACTCCAAAGCCAACCACACATGACGTTCTGGCTCTAATGAATTTTTGAGATTTAACACAAGAGTCGTTTTTTTTGGTGTACGAGACAACGCAGTTTGCTGCTTTTTGTTTTTTGCACACACAACTTTAAACATAAATTATTATTTTTTTCAAATTTTGCATAACCATCCAATTTAAGCCTTCAGATAAACACCGTTGTTCCCCTTTGTTTTCATTTTCTACTGATTGTAACAATCTACGTGCTTCTTGTTGAGTAAGGCCTTGCATTCCCTTCTACATCACCTCACTCACATATACACACAGACAGTTACTTCAAGCATCTAAACCTAATTATTCTCCCCCTTGCCTCTGTGTGCCAACTAGTGATGTCACCCACAGAGAGACAGTAGGATTGTTGGCCGAGTGCCTGAGGGCGGCCATGTTGGCAGGGAGGAGAGGAGCAAAGAGGAGAGGAAGAACTTAAGAGAAGATTAGCAGCTGAGAGGTTAGCAAAGTAGGAAAAGGCGGGGGGACCCCTAGAGGTTTGGCCGGCCCTTGTGTTGGGGCTGCAGGGATTAACCAGCCTGCTCTGCTGCTGAACCCACAGAACCCAGCCTCCTACTTTCTGCTGCTTCGCTCTCTCTGACAGACATTCAACAAATACATTTAAGGCTGAAAAGAAAACACGAAGGAGCTGTGAGGGCCAGGTCCCAGGGGGACTCCCTCTGGGATTAACCTAGCTGCTACTCTCTTCCCATCATTTCCACTGGCATTCACTGGACCTGAGCTGAAGCCTATTCATCCTCACTAAATTGTTGCGTAACAATCCATCCTGGCTTATTCTGCAGCAGTGGAGCTGTTGGTAAAACAAGGCACCCTTGGGCCCCAGAACCTCCGAGCTAAGGCCCAGTTTCTTGTGTTGTGGGGGGACCTTTAGAGGCTGGAGCTGTTGTGTGATCGACCGGGCATTTGGGGCACACGTCACTGTCACATGAATTAACGGGTTCCGTATAAACAGTGTGTTCGCTTAAAAAATGCTTCATCGTTTAGGGAGAACTCTTGCTTGGTGAGAAGATTGATACCATTCTGATTTGTTTTCGTTCTTGTTTATCCTCTGTTGGGTGGCTGGGTTCAACATTGGTGGACTGGTTGATGAGGAGCTCACATAGAGGGAGGTTGCAGGGCCGCTGCTCCTTTGTGTCACAAAGAGTTCATCTGGGCATCTGATTAAAATGAATGGACTGATTGATGAATGTTATCTTTCAATTAGACATTATACCCGGCAGCTAGCTTAGCTTAGCATAAAGATGAGAAACAGAAATAGAGCCATGCATACTGCATACATAGGATATGTGTCAGTCTTCTCATCTAATTCTTAGCAAAAAAAAAAATTATAAATTCAATGTATTTTTAAATATATGCTTCATTATTGCTTCGAGGATTGCTGAGAGTAGATGTTGTCTCCGTCATGACGGCCTGAATTCATGTGGTCACCTTAACCCTGACAAAGAACTGCATCATCAATTTCAGTAATGTCTCTTATTAAAGGAGCAGACTCAGAAAGAGGGAGAAATTACTTAATGTGGGTCAGATAAATGAGAAGGCAGCATGGGGTTCATTCCCCTCTCTGGAAATCATGTGCAAGCCCTCTCTCCCTTCCTTCCTCTCTCTCTCTGACACATGGAATCTGGCATGTTTGGCAGAGGCAGAAAAGAGAGGGAACAAAGGGATGAGTGACCAGCTGAGTTATTTGGTCAAAACCCAGTAAAATGGAAGGACAGACTGTTGCTAGGCTGTGCTGTGAGAAAGAGAGAGCACTCTGGCTGAGCTCATTGAAAAGAACCAGGCCCCTGTTTACCCACACAGATATACCACTTTAGAAGCACTGTGATTATCACCAATTAGTGTTATTACTCACTATTACCCCCTATCAATCGCCTTGAGCCTTCATTAACCACTCAAACTCTTGAAGGGGATCTAAAGGACTTCCGAAGAGGCCATAAGAAAGCTGAAATAGTAGAAAGTAATGGGTGTAAAAAAAATAAATAAAAACAATCTGGAATTGCTTCCTATCTTCACTGCATCATTTACAGCTTTATGTAATATAACTCATATTGTTGCAGGTAACTTAACTATCCACGCCCTATTGGACCTGTTACCTGTATTCCACACACACGAGTGTCATGACTCAGTTTGTACTGATGTATTTGTGCACTCCTCACTTGACTTTACTGCTTTAGAAAACGTGAAAGTGGTTCAGATTTACATAATGTCAAGCCAAAGGTCTAACCTGTGTGATGGTATAAGGGCCTCTGTGCCCTTGACACACCAAAACACACAAGACCCGTTCTTAGAGCGAAACACACCTCTATTTATCACAGGCACTATTCTGACAGCTGCAGATAGTAAACACGGGATTGCACAGATTCAGAAAGAGACAATGTGAAGTTTACAGTATACAGTACATACTTAGAAGTATGTGGACAGTTTTACCCTTTGTCCAGTTGTGGATTTGGAACAGATTTGTCAATAGATACTCAGGAAATATTTTTTATTCTGTCCTTTTTTTTTTCCCCATTGTCCAACCACACAACTAGAAGACCAAATCTCATCGTTCATTTCTCGGGTGAACTGGAGATTTACTTCTGTCCAAAAAAATAAATTAAATAAATAAATTATTGAATCAAAATCCTTATATACTGAACCATATTGCACAATGTTTACTACTTACTTTATTGATGATATAAGACAAGATAAGATAAGCTAAGATAAGATGGGATAGGATGGGTTTTATTTGTCGCATGCAGTTATACATAGTACAATGGACAGTGACATGTATTTTAGTACCTGCAGCCAGTAGTAAAAGAGAAAACAAAAAAAAAGCAGTAATAATTCCACACAGCACACAAGGTAAATATACACTATATTACCAAAAGTATTCGCTCACCCATTCAAATGATCAGAATCAGGTGTTCTAATCACTTGGCCTGGCCCCAGGTGTATAAATTCAAGCACTCAGGCATGCAGACTGTGAAACAAGACATTTGTGAAAGAATGGGCCGCTCTCAGGAGCTCAGTGAATTCCAGCGTGGAACTGTCATAGGATGCCACTTGTGCAACAAATCCAGTCGTGAAATTTCCTCGCTCCTAAATATTCCACAGTCAACTGTCAGCTCTATTATAACAAAATGGAAGCGTTTGGGAAAAACAGCAACTCAGCCACGAAGTGGTAGGCCACGTAAAGTGACGGAGAGGGGTCAGCGGATGCTGAAGCGCATAGTGCAAAGAGGTCGCCGACTTTCTGCACAGTCAATTGCTACAGAGCTACAAACTTCATGTGACCTTCAGATTAGCCCAAGTACAGTACGCAGAGAGCTTCATGGAATGGGTTTCCATGGCCGAGCAGCTGCAGCCAAGCCACACATCACCAAGTGCAATGCAAGGCGTCGGATGCAATGGTGTAAAGCACGCCGCCACTGGCCTCTAGAGCAGTGGAGACGCGTTCTCTGGAGTGATGAATCACGCTTTACCATCTGGCAATCTGATGGACGAGTCTGGGTTTGGAGGTTGCCAGGAGAACGGTACATTTCAGATTGCATTGTGCCAACTGTGAAATTTGGTGGAGGAGGAATTATGGTATGGGGTTGTTTTTCAGGAGCTGGGCTTGGCCCCTTAGTTCCAGTGAAAGGAACATTGAATGCTTCAGGATACCAAAACATTTTGGACAATTCCATGCTCCCAACCTTGTGGGAACAGTTTGGAGCGGGCCCCTTCCTCTTCCAACATGACTGTGCACCAGTGCACAAAGCAAGGTCCATAAAGACGTGGATGACAGAGTCTGGTGTGGATGAACTTGACTGGCCTGCACAGAGTCCTGACCTGAACCCGATAGAACACCTTTGGGATGAATTAGAGCGGAGACTGAGAGCCAGGCCTTCTCGACCAACATCAGTGTGTGACCTCACCAATGCGCTTTTGGAAGAATGGTCAAAAATTCCTATAAACACTCTCCTCAACCTTGTGGACAGTCTTCCCAGAAGAGTTGAAGCTGTAATAGCTGCAAAAGGTGGACCGACATCATATTGAATTCTATGAGTTAGGAATGGGATGGCACTTCAGTTCATAGAATGAGTAAAGGCAGGTGAGCGAATACTTTTGGTAATATAGTGTATATATATAAGTATAAATGTATAATTGAGAAAAATAAAATACAACAACGTAAAATAGAATAAAATAAAATATAAAGTGTAAGCTTAAAATGTAATCCTAAAGGGGCTAACTCTTGTATATACATACATTTACAATATTGATCTCCAACAAATAAATTGATGAATTGCCAGCTCCTGTTGGAGTTGTCTACTAACTGCTGCAGACGGCCTTGCAAAATGGCCAAAAAAAAGAAAAAAAAAAATAGATTAGGATGTATGTTTTATTGTGAAAACATGAGAAAATAATGAAATAAAACCATTTTATATGCACCAGTGTACAAACTTGAGCCATTGCCAAGCCCAGTGAAGGCTAGAATAAAAGAGATCTATGCATTGCTGTTTCCTTCTCACGTGTACAGCGCGGCAGCTACTGGCTCTGTGTTGTGAAAACTCAGGATGGGCCCTAAAGGAAACAGACTCAAAGGATTATCTTGGGCTGGCCCTAAGCAGAAACTACAGAGAGATATATGTATAACGGCACGGGGAGACACAGGCAGGGATAAAGCAAAACAGAGAAACCCATTAAAATGTGTATGTTGAATTCCTAGAGGCCAATGTCTTGTTTGAAGAGCCCTGAGGTTAAGGTCAAAGGTCGCAGGTTAGGCTTCGGAGGTTATCAGCAACTGTTTGGGGTTAACTACCATTGTCTGAGTAGATGGGCACCTCCACTGTTAAACTGAGGAGCCCGGTGAAGGTATTCAGGGGTTAAACCGGGAGTGCAAGCTGTACAGCCATCCCACAGGCGCAAACACACACAGACATAGTGTTCTATGCGCTGTACTGTATACTGGACTAACTGGGGATTGAGTCCCCGGTTGTTCTGGGTGTGGCTGTATTCGGAGCTGGGGTGTGAGAGGAAGTCAGCGTGCAGCTAGAGGTGTTGAACCCTGCCATCCTGTTGTTACTGGTCACACCTGCCTGTTGTTCCCAGAGTGTGTTGTGTTTGTATATTGAGACCAGATGAAACTTAACGGAGAAGAACCAATTAATTAAATGATAATCAAAATAGGACATAGAAATAATTAATTTTTGACTTGCCCAAGGGCTTTTCGCAGTGCATGTAGCTGCAACAGATAAAAACAATCCTCCCCCCCCAATACACATACACAAACACACACTTATGTGAATGATAATGGCAGGGCTCTCATTTAACGCCTCCCTCATTCAGCTGGGGGATGTACTGGAGTGCATTCTTAATGGTCTTCCAACTGTGACTTGAGCAAAAGGTATGGAGGAGGAGGAGAGAGGGAGGTGGTGAGAAGAGAGGGGAGAGGAGGGAGGCGGCAACTCCAGGAACAGGCTCTTCTCTCTGGCATGGTTCCAGACACAATGTTTTAGTCACCGATTTGTTTATTGTCTTGGTTTTCATTATGAATCAGTGTTGAAAGAAAGTTTATAATGTGTTTGGCTGGAGCTCATTCTCCGTGCTCATGCTTGCCAGTAGACAACATTTATCGTTTAGCTGCAGTCACTACATATTGCAAGCCCTCACTGCAAATGTGTCAGTGCAAAGCATCCCTCCCAGCTTGGCCTTGGCGTCATCATTGTTTTGCTTCTTGTTGCACAGGAGACCCCACGGTGAATTCTGTGTATCTCAGGCTGATCTCAGTCATCTCCAGTGACCCGCAGAGGAGTTGCACATGAGACAGGGCAGCCGTAATGCCCAGCTTTTGCTGGTGCTGTGTTCGAGCATAAACACAACACGCCTGATTACTTCCATAGGACACAGTGACAATATGGGCATCAAAGTAGGGAAGGGTGCCACTGTGTGGCACATCAGAGCCGTAGGGTCTGGGGGCACAGATCTGGGCACAGTGTGGGTCTTTCATAAACCCTTTGAACAGTGACTGACATGGAAAGTCCTTTGAAGTGCTGTTTGGTGAGCCCTAAAAACTAAAGCTGGTTTAACACATTGAAATAGATCCTTTGTATTTCTACTCAGTGGTCACATGCGGTATGCTCACAAATCTCACATATGGAGAAACATAGAGCCCTCCCCCTGGCCATGTTTGATTTTTATTGATCAAAGTAAGTTGTATAGAAGAGAGAGGCCTACATGACGAATTGAAATGACATGTTTGGGTCTCAACGTTAATTTCCCAGGTGCTTGATATGGGCGTAAAAACATGGGAGGGTCACAAATTGTGCAGCCACAGTGCCCCAGGTGATATAATAACATGGTGCTTCCTTAAATAACACATAAGCTAAAGGTACGTATTACAGCTGACAGCAAGTCTGTTGCCCTGTCAGAGTAGATTTTAAATAAATGAACATGTGTTGAATACTACTAATGTCAGTTTATAAAATACTACAAGCCTATCATTCAGTTTGTTTTGTGACAGGGTAACAATCAAACAAATAGCATTGTCTTGCACAGCTAAATGACGTGCACATAACCATTCGTCCTGTAGCCCGGTGTCCGTCCCCTGTTTCCCCAGGTGCCCCGGGGCAGGCCTTTGCCAGCAATGCTAATTATGAGCTAGTTGGTTTCAGCATTGTGTATCGCACAAAGGGGATTTGCTCCAAACTAAGGCTATGCCAAAAAAAACAGGCCTGCGCACAGCATATAAGCCTGGATGCCTGAATGCTGCTGGTTATGTCACTGCAGCATGGTTTTCCATCCTCCATTAAACAATATTAAAACAGTGGCATAACATTTCTTTATAAACAGTATCTATCTATAATAGATAAAGCACTAAAACTAAAACTGGTCATTATAAGCTTCACAAACAGCTGTTCATAAATGCTCCACCCTAGAATATTTTCTCTACATCCATATGCTCTATGTGCTCGTCTCACTCTGAATGAATCAGTAAATAGTCCCTGTTTCTGTGGCTAGCACCCAGCCCCGGAGGCAGATTCACACTGCCCATCTGAACAGCCAGAGATGAAACCACTCAACCAGACTCTAGCAAACATGACAGCAGCCACCATCTCCATTGTTCCTAGGCTCAAGTGTTTCTCCATTTTGTTTTGGCCTGAAAATCACCACACTTCAAAGCGACTAAACATTTGGGGCATAATTTGTTATCAGCAACTTTCCATGCTGCCATTGATATATTGTGTTTTCATTTAGAGCCGCTGGAACGGCCGACATCCTCCGTGCTTCACGTGATTGTGTTTTTCTCTTATTTTCAGGAGGAATAGCAGCCCTTATCTGGGACAAACATGCTCACTTGTGAGTCAGGGCTTCAATCGGAGCCAATATCCAGTTCATAATGTACATGCACTTCCCCCTTGGGGCTGACCGTCTCTCTTCGGTTTCTGGACCTCCACATCCACACCCAGCGTCAATATGAGGACAGCTCCTTGAAATTAGTCCGCAACACTGCCCGCACATGTTACATTCAGAGTTTTGAGTTCTTTAACACTATGTTTTACAGTATTAGATATGGTCTTAAATATTTGGCTTAGGCGTTAATGCCTAAGTGTAATAATTAATATTAATACGGTTTGCATTTAGGTGTGTCACCTCAGCATTAATAGTGTGTAGGTGTTCATCCCAGCATAACAGCCATGCTAGTTAAACCAGAATAAGCACAGTTCTGTCTAACAGCAACAGTCTGCAACAAAAACGTGCTGTAGAACACAGTGGATTGGGCAGTACATTAAACAAACTAATCATCCACATGCCTTCACAGGTTTATGGAGCCCTGTCTGTATATTAAGATGTAATAAACTGCATATGCAAACAAATAGTGAGTGATTTTAACTTGATCGGCGGTTAAAGACGTGGAGTCTGCAGCTGAGTGTCTGTGGTGCCAAAGGTCACCCCCCTATCCATTCCCTCAATGACCCTCGTTTCTCCGTCAGCAACCCCTGACCTTTCACCCTCGTGTTTCCCCCACGGTTGGGTTGGACCCACCTTCCAGGGGCTGTCTTCGGGGAGCGGACTCAAAGCTGTGTGGAAAGGGTAAAGGTCGTTCAAGAGTACAGGCCCGCCAATAAGAGACATTTTAGCTCAACACCCCTGATTTTACATTTCTCCACACAATGTAAAATAGGGAGTTTTAAAGCAGACCCAGTTTGAGATCAGCAGTGTTTTCACTTTTCATTCATACAGTCAGCGAAACACGGGTTCTTTTGAATCCTGTAATTGTTTTGCAAGAGATAACGCAGGAAAAGGAGAGGATGTAGGAGTCTTAAACGGCTTGATAATAAATCAAAAATTATATCACTGAGTCAGCTGTAAATCACCCCCCTTCCGTGGATGTTACGGTGATATAAACTTGCAATTGAACTTGGTTGGCCTTACTCATATGGTAATACTGGACACATACAGGAGATTTCACTACCCTCTGCTCTCTTGGTGGCCTCAGCTTTGCCACTACGGCTTTGATTGACTGTCATTCCAAATTCAGAAGAGAAAACGTTTAATCTCACAGTAAGAACATATGTAAACACATTACTTTGCTGATTTGGATAAATGCTCCCATAAGACTTTAGCTTGTCAAATAGTGTTTAGAGTGATTTACTAAAGCTAAGGAAATATTCACTGCGTGCACTGTCCACAGGAAACAAACCGAGAGTGATCGGTGCAACTCTGGGAGACCACGGACCTTCTTCCGTCTTCTTGGTGTGAGCCTCTGTAGCCGAGTCCCCCACAGATTTTACTGTAATTGCCCCCTTCACCTATTTTTTTTGCCTAAAGTAAAAGCACGACCACCACTCTGTGGACTCAGCCCAACCTTCTGCTTGTCATTTCAGCTGTGACATGACGTTTTACAAGAAGAGGTCAGCGCATCTACAATAAGGGTCCGCTCTGTACTTTGTCATTATGGTCTCCCTGTTTATGTCGGCGCAAGTGTGAAATTGTCTCCAGCCTATGTTTTATTGCACTTCGTGGCAAGGGTGGTGGAAGTGGCGGTCGTCAGGCTGTAGTTACGCCTTTTCCTCTGGACTCCTTCCCTGTTCCTTCCACAGCCGCTGTGGTCCAACCCTTTTCCGACCTACGCTGTGTACACACAGATTCAGACATGCAGAGATGTACACGATTGCACATGTACTCTTGCACATGCATGCAATGAAACAACTACCTTTATTTAAGTTCATGGAAGCGCTTGAAAAAGCTTTTAGAAATCAAAGCTGCAGATGTAAAGCCCAAACCCTGAGCAATCTCGGGTTAGAATGATAATATTTACAAAAACTGATCCGTCAAATGCAGCTGAATCAAGCATGTATTGTATTTTGAAGTGACTCCCGGTTTCCGCAATATTTCGTCAACTGTGTGTCTCATATAAACAGGATATCTAGAGAGGAAAAGCACAGGGTGGGAAAAGACCAGCGTGGCCTTGGGTTGGAGGTGCTACAACAACTGCATGAACAAATAACTGCACAATTACTGTATGAGAGGAACTGCTGAATCACCAAACGAGAGAGAAAGCAAATATACAATCCAAAGGCAAAGACGACCCCAGACTAAACTGCTTTAATTATGAACCATGACTGTGAGATGCATGTGGTGATGCTGAATGAGATCTGAACATAAACACCACACAGAGAGCCAAGTCTGTGCCACTACTGCTTATTATTATTATGAAGCTTATCTTCTCAAACTTGGTCTAATCCTTTATTGTGGCATAGTGTGCAGTTACATAACTTGGAACGGCATCAATAAAACAGAGGAAAAGTTCTCACACAAAGAGGAAGACCATAATAAGCTATGCATGACATAAACTGTTGACGTGTAATGCAAACAGGTGCAGTAAGTACAGTTCAAACTTGTGGCCTTCATCTTAAGCTGCTTATATGAAGTCAGCAACTGGAGATCTTTGGTTTTAGGGTGAACAGTGGCGTATTGTGCCCCCGCGGCGGCTTAGAGGCTGATTTCTACTCTCTGGCTGTGACCTTCTTTCCGGACAAAGCGTTCCCCTCGCCGCGATTGACTCACAAGGTACGGGGCCATTACGCAACCGGTGGGAGGAGAGGGGCTGGGAGTGAGAGAGGGGAGTGGGGTTAGTGATGGATGATCCATTTTTCTGGATAAAAGGTTTCATAAAGTGGATGACTTCTGCGTGAGAACGGGGCACAACACAAGCCCTGTTTGCTCAAGGCTGGCCACGGGTCGATCGTGCTGTAACTGTCACCGGCCAGGAAAGCCATTTGAAAGATGCAAGGAGCCGAGGGAGGCAGCAACTGTTAGGTGAATCACTGTCACCCATTCATCTAAAAAAACAGGACCTACCACTGAGCCGGATTGGTGTGTTTATGTTGTGGAATTATCTGCATTTGTGAACTCTAACTTGTATCTCTGTGTTTATATAGCACGTACAGTAGGTGATGATTATATGTTATGTCTGAGCTTTGACAGCTTACTTGTGTTTTTTATTTAAAGGATCAATCTTTTCACATCCGTTTGATTTTAAACAATCAAAGGGATAGGCCGCGACAAGAGCTCTCTTTTCAATGGAACAGAGCAGATGAGTCGAGAAGGAGCAGTAAGTTTGCGGGTTTACGCAATATGCCTGGTTGGCCAACTTCATTCTGAATTAGAAGAAACTATAAAAAGAAAACTTTAAAGGGAATGAAACTGTGAATCTAAAAGCGGAGTTAATAACGCCACAAAACAAGATAAGAAATAAAATTGACTCACAAAGCATTTTAATAGGCGAGTGAAAGCAATGTGCGTGACAGTAGAAGTAATAAAAGACGAATGAAGTTAAAACGCCAGTGTCCAACTGTCTGATCGTACGCGGCGCTCTGGGTCATAAATGATAGAAACAACAATAGAGAAACACGACCTCATGTATGCACACAGGAGAGGCTCTCAGATAGTCCAGGACCGTAGCTAGCCAGGAGGAGCCTCCTTTAATCCCTTCCCCACCCCAGACATCTCGTCTCTGGGAGTGCACGCCACTCAAAGCCCCCTCAGGTGGATCTAAATGAGATCTGGCAAAGCCGGGATCAGTGGAGTATTCCATCCGAAGAGACATTTTCATGGGAGCTTTAGTAGAAACCCAAAAGTTTTGTGCCTGACTTAGAACTGCTCTCTTTGTGCGCAGGAGGTGAAAGTCCCAAAGAACAACGAGGTGGTGATTGGGCCAGGGGTGGGTGCTGCTAGCTGCAAGGGGTTCCCAGAGGGCGAATAAAAGCAAGGATCAGGGTCGAAGAGGGTGTCAGTCAGCCGGTGTAATTGATAGGAGAAAATGACAGCTGCTGTCACGAGAGGAGTCACCGGGTCCTCCTCATTGTCACTCTCCTCCTCACAGATAGAGGAGGAAGGAGGGACACGGGGAAAGAGGAGCAGGCAGGGTGAACGAGAGAGGTCAGGGTGTCAGAGGTGCAACAGGTGATGAATGCAGAGATTTAAAGGCAAAACACAAACACCAGCCCCGACCTGTCCCGTTTCCGCTTTGTCATACTGGGATGGACATAGTAAACAGACGGGGCTTAAGTATAAAGTAACCTCGTATAATATTAACTTCAAAATCCTTTACAATACGATATACACTCCTTAAATCCTTTATGACTTCTATTATGTTCGATTTATGTCGAAACAGCGTGAGAGAGGTGGTGATTTTAGATAAATGTTGAATACAGTACCCTTCATGGAGCTATGATTTAGTGCAGGACTGTTACATTAGAATGCGTTTGTTTTCACTAGTGTACATAATGAACTGGCACGTGAACATACACTGCAGCCATTGTAACCCAGGCCTGTCATTTTTCTAGTTTTCCACTCATGCTGACTAACCTCTGACCTAAAACTGTGTAACTTCAAACAAAAACAAGACTATTGACAGCAGCGCATTTTTTTGTGCATACTTGTTTTGTTCAAACACAACTTCCAACCACAAAATGTGCGGTTATAAAACATCAGCCTGCACCTGACAAACGTCTTAAATAAAGGCCGAGAGCGTGAATCAAAGTGCTAGTACCTGATGATTAACCCGGCTGGCAGCTAGGAGGCCAGTGCCTCTCTGTTTAAGTGCTTGACACATTGTGCAGTTATTCGTAGCACATTTCAACGAAGCGGGGACTGAAATGTCTTTAATCAAAGCACATGTTCACCCATGCTAGAACGACTGACCGGCCTGTTTCTGTGTCAGTCACATCAGGTACGCTGGCCTGTGCTACAAGGGAAAAGTTGTTCTTGAGGAAATGCCTTTGTTCCGCGGCTTTTTGTTTCTGTCTGCTTTGCAGTGAGAAGCTTATAGTGACAAATATGTCTATTGCTGCAGGCTCTCTGGCAAAGCAACAAAGTAACACACTCATGCAGGCAGAAATGGTTGTCTTCTTCTCTTCTTGCCATTGATTTAATCTGAACTTTGTTCTCTTTTACTATGTATTAGCAATCTCTTAATTGTTTGTTTTGCTCACCATCACTGCGCTCTGCGTGAAGATAGCTAATAAATTCTGCCTCTTTCTTCCCATGCAAGTCATAATCAAAGGCAGCTGGAGGATTGTTTGCAAATGATTGCAGGACAAGATGTAATTCTATGCAGCATTCGGTGCAGTTGGTTCAGTTATAATCACCAGTTTGCTCGTGCCATCTCAGCATCATAAAATGAAATTCAAATTCTTAATGCGCTTCCGCTTGTTGGCAGTTTAAACAGATGTCTGTGTCCAATTTTAGCCGTGAAAATAAAATAAATACGTGTTTTTAGCGTCCCGGTAAAGCTGGGGTCTCAGTTCTGAATTATAGGACCAATAACGCAGCCGTAAAATCAAGAGGTATCGTTGATCAGAAAGCCTGAAATTGTAGCCGGGTTCTGAGATACTTGTCCGTGATGGGTCTTCCAGATGTGCGCAAGCAGGGAAACAGTCACTCATTACTGTAAAATATGTTTGTCTGAGCTCATGCACTCTAATACACAAGCAGATTTTTTGCTATGAGTCATTAAATGTGGCAAAGAAAAATATGAAAGTAATGAATAAATAAAGCATTCCAAAGCACTGAAAATAATGTGGGCCATCAACTTGCACTGGATCTTATCCTAAAATAAATGGGCTGAGATAATTTAGGCCACTCATTTGGTAGCAGAATATTCTGGCCTGGCAATTAAACACCACAACAAACTCCAAATATCTCCAGGCTTTGATGATTTTAATAGCGACCAATTTGACCTGCATGTGAATAAACCTCTCCGCTCTCACGTGCTTCCTAAAATAGCTTGTGTGAAAGCAGGGTCTGTTGTGCGGAGCTGTCACTAACCCTTTAGGCTAGGAGAAGATGGGTTCACCCTGACAGCCTTCCTAGTGACTGCAGCCTGCACAAAGATAAAGCACGTCAGATGCAATCGCCATAGACACGCGGTGACCATGACATCATTCCGTACACAAGTGACCGCTAAGCAGTGCGAAGAGTGTGAGCGGAGGAGAGGAACGTGTGGAAGGGTACACAAACCCAGCAGCCTATGCATGCTTTGAGCACACAGAGAAAAACCAACATGTGCAATGATGTCAGCGGCTTTCCCATAGAGGGGCTATGGGAAAAACCGGGGTGCAGCAAGGCCCCTTTTCACCATCTTCAAGGCAGAATGGCACGTTAATGACCATCGTTTAATGGGCCACAACCTCGAAGCCGAGGTTAAATGAGAGATGAAGAAGTACTGCGTGTTACTGTGCTATTATTTTATAAGAATATTGGCCTAATGTCATTAAACTGAAATGCTGTTTGATGTACAGCTTTTATTAAGAAACTCATAAAGATTTTCAGTTTCTGTTTTCAGTGGAGTAAAATGTGCAAATAATTGGATTATAAAACAATCTTAAAACACCACCTTATATTTTAAATAAGTAAAATTGAGGCAAATTTACATTCACATCAACTCTGCAAGGCTCCAGCTATATGTCTTTGAAATTAGTTTACAGAGGTCGCCCTCTGTTGGTGATTATGAATCCTGCACACTATCTGTATCCAGTGCTTGTTTTTGTGACTGTCATACTTGAGGCTATGTTATATTCAACTACATAAATAAAAAATCATGATGCAAATGTAGGTAATATTGCCTGTGTCGAAATAAATTCAAGAACATTTGATCAAGGTCAGTTTATTGAAGATTTTCACAGTATTCAAAATACAGAAATACACCGTAGTGCATGTCTGAATTAATCTTTTACTCACTTGTCAAAGTGAGAGAATAAAACAAAAACACACACACTGCCAGATATGCGCAGTCAAGATTACCAGTTTCTGCTGCAGAAAAGCAGCCCCACATCATCAACAACCCATCTCCATGCTTGACCAAAGGAACGGTATTCTTCTGGTAATAAGCTTGGCCTTTTGCACGCCAGACATAACGCTGGTTCATATGTTCAAACTGTTTCAGTTTGGTTTAGGGTAGGTCCATAGAACTGTCTCCTAAAGCTCTGTAGTCTCATCCAAATTCCTCCTGGCATATTCTAGTCGACTCTAGTCGATGTTCCTTGTGGTCAACAGTGCAGTGCGTCTTGGAGTCCAGCCAGGAAGTCAGTGCACGTTTTATAGTTGCCACTGAAAGCACTTGTACCAGTCTTCATTATGTCATCTTGTAGGTGTCTTGCAGTCACACAGGGGTTTTTCTTCTTAGTTGTAGTGACTACTGCTGTGGTCACTGATGAAATTTTGGGCTTTCTTCCACAGCCAGGCAAGTTTGCAGCTGTTCCATATTAAGCTTCCTTATAATGCTCCCAATGGTGTCTCTTAAAATTTTATACCCTTCACATGCAATAAAATCTCCTCTCTCTCAGCTTTTGTGGAAGCTCTTTTGTCTTTCCCATTATTGCATCAACTTGAATACTTTCATGAGTAGTGTTTATATATATATATGCTGTACATCACAGCTGAAGCAAAATGAAGGATCATTATAGAGTTCCCAAGGGCTTAATTGTGTTTTCAACACCACTTTACGACAAAAAAAAAACCCAGAGAGGAATCTTCAAGAACAACAAGGCTATATAGGGGCTGAATAACTGTGACATGGCTATCTTAACGAAATATACTGTTACACACAAATGCTAAATTGTGCATTTTCTGCACTGATTCTACATAAAGAGGTCATCCGAAGCGGAATCATGCTCTTTGGTTTATTTTTTATTATTATTATTGTTAAATCCTTAAACTCTTGGACAGTTGATTGCAACTGTGCATGTCTTGCATTGGTTGTTCTGTGTGCGGCCTTGTACCTGAAGCCATAGCTGACGTACAGTGTTGTGAGCAATAATCTCTCCCAAGGACAATGAAGTCTGACTAAATAACTATTGCCAAACCCAAATTATTAGCATGTTGTTTTGCATTGTTCTTATTCAGAAAGCAGTGTCAAATATGCTGCTCTGGTTTCCAGTGTGTACTTCAGTAAAGGTAACATTGTCACTTTCCTTAGTGTCGTGGTTTGGGTCTGCTTCAATTAAACACAAGAATAGTTTAAATCAAATTGTAAGATGGTCAAGCAAACTGATTGGTGAGTCCCAGCTGCACCCCACATCCCTGTATGCTAAACAACTACAGAGGATAGCTTTGGCCATCTTAGAAGATAGCCTACACCCATTGAATAGGGAATTCCAGTATCTTCCTTCCGGGCGGAGGCTAATAGTCCCTAGATGTAGGACTACAAGATTTAAAAACAGTTTTGTCCCAGCTGCAATCACTCTGTTGAACAAACTGTAGATTACTTGCACATAACGCACAAGCACTTTGGTCATGCACTAGCATCTATTGTATGTTTTTAACATGTGTTTTATGTCATGTTTTTATCTATGTTTGTACTGTCTGTCTATGTGTTTTATGTAACATGTTGTTTAACCATGATCTACAGTTTATTTGTTCTATAACTGTATTTTTCATGGTTTGTGTGGTGTATGTCATGTGGTGGTTTATAAGTGTAAAGGATGTCCTGCCTCTTAGACTGTAAACCTAGTTTACCTATGGGTACCAATAAAGTAACCTGAACCTGAACCTGATGTGAATATACAACACACAGCAAGCTTCTGTGATACATATGCTTTATCCATCCCATTCTTGCACTGTGAGATCATCCTGAGTTTCTCTTTCGACCTGTTACCTAACAATGTTGCAGACATAATTTGCAGCTTGTGAAAATAAACGTTGCAACCTACAGGAAACTCATCTCATGAATCTTTGAAGCAGGTGCTGCCTTTCCCCGTTCGCACTCTGCCTCACTGCACCAATGTGTCCCTCCGCGCATTCTCCTTCTCCATCGGTTTATTTCACATAAATCACATTTATAACGCGTGGTTCGGAAACAGTACTTCAGACACTCATCCTATGAATTGGCACTGTTTACTAAATTGCCACATTTATTACAACTTTACTCGTGTTTTCTCGTAATGGCGATGTCCGGACCTAGTTTCTCTCAAAAAACAAGTTCCACCCATTTCGCCATTTTATGTTCTGTAGCTGCTTTGTTGAGAAGAGGACACCAGCCTGAGCCAGTAAACAGCAGTTATTTTCATGCCAGCGAGTAAAATAGCTTATCGTAACGAAGTTAGTTGATTAATTATCACCTGGCTATACACTAGTCATCGCTACACAGTTACTCAGCGCTGTACACAGTGCGGGAAAAGTCATAGGTTAGGTTAGCTAGCGACTTAGCTCGTCGGGCAACGTGTTTGCCGCAGCCGACAATAACGACGACCCGTCGCCAATTTCTCTCTGAAATCGTTACCTGCCAGAAGACACGTTGACGACCACCGTGCAAGACACGAAGACTGAGGAGATGGCGAGCTCGGTGGGAAATGTGGCTGACAGCACAGGTTGGTTGCCTCTTGTTAAAACGACTAGATAGATGGTAACCTAGCAAGCTGGCGATGGCGAGGCTACGTTTCATGTCGCGTTAAAAAAGATGGTGTCTAACAAGTTGAATGTATTAAAATGAGAAAAAGCAACGTAACCAGGGCCTTTCAGTGGCTTTCGGGTGATATTAATAACCAGGAAGGTGCTGCAAACGTAGGCCCTAATGTGTGTCCCTCCCACACCGACTGCGAGAGAACCAAAGGTAACGTTAGCATAATTTGAAGCCGCTAGCGTTTATAATGGTCTGCCGGTGTCACGTTTACGGACACTGTGTAGACATGTGTTAACGATATTTGTTATATAAGCGTTTGATTGCGTTTTTTTTTTTTTCCGCAATGGGTTAAATCGAAACGTGTTGTGACGTCAGGTTTATTGGCGAAGGAGGAAATGAAAATGCCGTTGTTAATTTGTGACCAGGAAAAAAAAAAAAAAAAAAAATGGCTGCCTCGATTTTAAAACGCCACCGCGTTTTATTCAGATAACGCTCTCAAGCTACCAGCCGTTAGATACACCGAGGGCACTGCAGCGTCCTGTGGTTAACTTAGTGACAGTGAAGGCATCGCCGCTTGGCGCCAATAGCTGAAAAGACTTGATCCCAAAAACTACCTAGTATCTTGCGGCCATTGACTGCATTTCACCTGCCTGTCAAGTCGTGCATTGTCGTTAGGCGGTGCAATTATTCTTCACTATACATCCATCTTCTTTACAAGCATAATCACGTTATATTGACACAGATGGATGAACCAGATCTACTGCAATCCTAGTGTTTGCGTTGGCATTAATGGTGGAGGAATGTCCCCAAACCACTCCTCTGTACAGTTTGTATTTATATCTGCCCTTTGCTTTCAATATCTCTGTGCCACACCCTGAGTAAGCTGACCTCAGATGACACTGTGAGGCACACGAATGTCAACATTTTCAAATTTATCTCTTAAAATAATTTTTATAACATGAAACTCAAGTGGATAAATACAATAATTCAAGAGTTTTTGTAATGTGTGCCAGGAAAATGTTGGGTGTTGCTTTTGTTAAAACATGAAGGCGTTGTAAATGCCCCCCTTTGTATCATTCGTCGACATGTTTTTGTCTTTTCATTTCATTCATTGTTTCCACTCTACGGGCAGAAATTATAGTGTCAGTACATATGACAAAAGATAACGAACACGCAAGAATATGCACTGCAACTCTATAAAGTTTGTCTGCTCTGTAATGTACTGATAATTTTACATTCTAAGACAACAATATATTTTATGAAATTGTTACCCCAACAATTTAATATTATAGCAGAATTCCCCAACATGCATTTCACCACCTGCTCTGATTTTGCCTATTGTGTTGTTTTCTGTTGAGTTCCAGTTATTATTCATTATTCTTCAATGAAAATGTCATCTTTTTTTTAATTTTTTGTTTTCATTTGTCTGATTTAATTTCTTCCATCACCTCTAACATGTTGTTTTCCCCCTCCTTGGGTTGTGTTGGTGCTCCAGAACCAACAAAACGTATGCTTTCCTTCCAAGGGTTGGCTGAGCTGGCGCACCGGGAGTATCAGTCAGGAGATTTTGA
This sequence comes from Chelon labrosus, assembly GCF_963514085.1. NCBI lineage: Eukaryota > Metazoa > Chordata > Actinopteri > Mugiliformes > Mugilidae > Chelon > Chelon labrosus. The sequence goes on from NC_140358.1 coordinate 16,553,643, forward strand.
GGCAGCTGAGCGCCACTGCATGCAGCTGTGGAGGCAGGAGCCTGATAATACAGGCGTGCTGCTGCTCCTGTCCTCCATCCATTTCCAGTGCCGAAGACTCGACAGGTGAGGTGTTGTGGGTGGGAGCTCAACGCACACTGAGTATGTGTTGTTGAAGTAGCAGAGAATAATGGGTCTTCTGGCTTTGAGTGTGCACATCTGGTCTGGGGAGTCCCTTTGAAGCGCCTGGAAGTACCGCTACATGGTTGAATGTGGTCTTATTCTGTCCCCTTGTGATTCTAATAAGTTTCTGGTGGTGGCATATCCTTGCTTTACAGGTGCCGTGGTGAAGGTTTTGGATGTTATGTGTTGTTAATGCCTTTATAATTCCTTAATTCCAATATTCACACAAATTCTGAAATGATAAATTGATATGCTCTTAATAATTACAAACCTTAAACAAGTCTCTTCTTTTCATCTCTTGCACCTTGTTGTTGCCACTGCACAGCACATCAAGCTAATCGTGCCAGCCCTTCCCCATTCTGTAGGATAACTGTTGTGTATCCATTTTGGCCCTGCAGGTCAGCTCACTTCAGTACCTTAGCCATCAAGCAGAACCCAATGCTGGCCGAGGCTTACTCCAACCTGGGGAACGTGTACAAGGAACGCGGGCAACTGCAGGAGGCTATAGAGCATTATCGCCACGCTCTGAGACTGAAGCCTGATTTTATTGATGGATACATCAACCTGGCAGCAGCTCTGGTGGCCGCAGGAGACATGGAGGGAGCAGTGCAGGCTTATGTTTCTGCATTACAGTATAACCCTGTAAGTGATATGTCATATATTGAAATTATAAAATTGACAGCAAATCTGCCAGTATGGTAAATGTGGAGTTTAATGGACTAATATATATTTTTTTATTCTTGTGTATTTTGTAGGATCTCTATTGTGTGCGCAGTGACTTGGGCAATTTGCTTAAAGCCCTTGGGCGTTTGGAAGAGGCCAAGGTAATGTTACATCGGGTTGGCGTTTCACTATATGTGTGTTGTTTGTATTTTTGTTGTAGATTATGTTACTTTCTGAGCCCATACATTTTTGTTTTTTAGTGTCACCTTCTCAGGGCATAGAAGTTATTCCTTTTTACCCTTTGACTTTTTTAAAATACATGGAGTCCCTTCAGTTCAACCCCCCTGGCTAAGTGAAGGACTGAAAATGGTAGCATCCCCTCATTTCTCAAGAGCTGCACCGAGCTACTCACTCCCGGCTTAGCGAAAAACTTTTTGGGAGTATTGGACTGGAATGAGGCAATCAGGTTTTGAGTGTATATATATTTATATATATTTTTTTATAAGTCATAGTATGCACAACTTTTTTTGTTGAGTACTTTTTAGACAGCTTCATGTTTTTTTAGTTTTGCAGTATAGTATACACATAACATTTGTCCCAAAGTCTTTTGCATTATACTGACCTTAATCAGAGGTCAGCCTCCCCACCCCCTCACCCTCCCTTCCCTCTCAGGAAGAAAGGCTGGAGTCTTTAAATTTACACAGCGAATCCAACCTGGGCCATGCATTTTCATAAAGTTGACTTTGGAGGGAAAATGCTGGCTCGGTCTTTGAAGAATATATGAACTGATGAGAAGCTAGTTATCTTTGCAGTGCAAAAGATAAGATGGTTTCTAACCGTACCAGTATACTCCTAGGTTGTTTATAAAGTGCCCAATGACTTTTCTTCTCCGTTCACTGTCAGCACAGTTGCTGCCAGTGTGGGGGTTTTGCCCATGTGTTACACTTCAGTTGGCCCTGTAACATGTGTCTATATTACGGGGGGTTTCCTGGGTTGGGTTAATCTGGAGACATGGAGTTGTCCCGCTGGTTACAGGCCATCTTATTTCATGCTAGAGGGGGGTAAAGGAGTGGGGAGGAGCATCAAGGGGTCACAAGCTCCATTGCTCTGTCGCTCCACCCCCCGCGCGCTCGCTGAGGATCGGTGGAGTGTGCGCGCTTAGAGTTGTCTTCCTGACTTTTGCCCTTCATGTGGAAAGTGCTCAAGCACAGAATAGCAGTGCTTTTTATGCACACATCATCATGTTTTGTGAATAGGTTTAGTAATAAAGGTTTTATCCAGCTGGCTATCAGTTCTGATATCCACTGTTCTTCAATAGTGTGTGGGTTTAAGAGAGCCAATTCTCAAGTACCTTTTCTGAGGTGATCTCAGTCGTGTCAGGCAGACAACTCGCTATTTGTACTCCACCGCCTGCGTCAGATGCTGGGTTAGAAAGACAGAAGCACGCGCAGCAACAGCGTTGACCTCTTTATTTCAGAGCTGTGGAGGCTTCTAGATACAAATAATGAAACCACAGACTTTTCTCCCTACCCATTGGCCAGGATCCAAGAAAGCAGGCCAGGATAAAGAAATCAAAGTTTTAAAAATATTTCATGCAAATGCTAAAAGAACAAAAGAAAAGCAATGATTAATACTTCTTCCCTTTTCCTTCAAATATGTAATATCATTCCCAACTAAATGGGATCAGTTCATTTGGGCAAGATCAAGCCAGTAACTGCCCTCCTGTAGTTTGATATGAAAACTGAATTGAAGGACAACTGGAAGCTTGACTATATGTCTTTGATAAACTGTACACATCAAAGCCTTTCTTCCCTCCCAGTTACCATTAGAACATTTCTTTGATTTAAAAAAAAAAAAAAAAAGAACATTCATTGCATGAATGAAAACTAAAACTAGTAGTATAGTTTTTATGTTTGTTGTGATTTGGAAGAACGTGTTTTATTTCCATATTAAGAAAAGAATGTATTGTTTGAAAACTTTTACTAACGTTCTTGTTTTCTGATTTTGTCTCTTTTGGTTTTTCCACAACTGATATTGTTATTTAGAAGGTTTCAGGTGGGTGACACTATTCCTGCGTAGGTGCCTGGCGGAAAGGAACACTAGGGCAGCCTCAGTCCTCTCCTCTTCTTCCAGCCAGCTGCGGCCACCACTCTGACAAAGTCCAAAAATATGGTAACGGGTTTGTAAATGCCAACAAAAGAAAAACAACCTCACTTCATGCTTGAGCTCCTCTGTCTTGTGGCTACCTTTGAAGAGCAAAAGAAATAAAGTAACAGAACTCTTCTTAAAATTTGCTATACTAATTACCCAATTCTATATTAAGTAAAAAGAAACTTCGATTTGGAAGCAATAATCGTGAAAAACAAGTAAGAAACATCTAACTCTTACATGTTGGTTATTTTTCCTGGTTTGTTTTGTTTTTCCCTTCTTTATTTGGAGTTGCAGCGTTCTGATGATGATGCAGACGCGCTGTGAGTCTACAGTAGCGCAGGGGCTGCGCAGCGATACCCTCCAAGCGACCAAAATGGCGGAAAGCGCAAGCATGCGACCCCTACCCCCTTCATTCCCTTTGGCCTGTTGGTTGCTGACCTCTCCCCATTTAGAACCAGCCTCGCTCCCAAGGGCCCCCAAATCTCAGAATCAATTGGCATTTTGAAAAATACTTACTTTGTCGTTTACACCAAATACTTTTTACTAATCCAGTGATGTCAATTTCTGTTATTTATTGGTTGTGTACAAATTGCCCTGACGTTGCACTTAGTCACTGGTTGATCCCTCACCTCTAACAGTCTGAGATAATTCATGGGCGCCAAGCGTGTGCCAGTCTGGTGTAGCAGGTGTTCTGCCAGGGGTTGTTGGTCTTCAGCTGTTTCATCTGGCCATTCAGCAAGCGCAGCAGCGAAGTAATGACCTTTGCCAAGGGCAAGGTTAGGCAAGCGGCGTTACATGGTGCATTGTGGTGGTGGTGGTAATAGACCCACACAACGTGCTCGCGTTTGTTGCGCATGCATTACAGGGACCATAACTTGCACAAACTGTCCAGCATCCTAGGTTGTGAGAGATCATGGCAACATTAAATACACACTGAACATATAGCAGTGATATTTGTTATATCTCAATATTAAATTTCCTAGCTTAGGTTATAACCAATCATCATTGATATTATCAGAGGGAAACGGGCTATACAGGGTGTAGAAACAACCATATTTGGTTACAAAATGGTCATAACTGTAGGATGAAGACGTATGTGTGGGTGTTGGTTGGATCCGCGCAGCGTAGGAAAAAGCAATGCAGCTTTGCGCCGCAGACTTTCGCGCACGCAAGCCCATGCTGTAGACTCACTTTTTGCCATCTTGGAGAATTGTCACTAATTTTGCTTTCTCTGCCCTTTTTGTTTTTTCTTACTTTTATTCTCAATCTTCTATTTATTTTTATTTTCCAATCCCTTTTCCTCCCTTCTACACACTATACCTCTTCCATTCTACCTCTCCTCCTTTCCTGTTTATTTTTTTATTATAAACCCATTGAAGGCTTGTTACCTGAAAGCCATTGAGACTCAGCCCAACTTTGCAGTGGCTTGGAGCAACTTGGGCTGTGTGTTCAATGCCCAAGGAGAGATCTGGCTTGCCATACATCACTTTGAAAAGGTCAGTTCTCATTGTTTTTCCAGTTCTACAACTGTTTTGCATGTTCGTGTGTGGATTCATGTTATAAACTTGATTTAAATTTTTAGGCAGTGACTCTGGACCCCAATTTCCTTGACGCCTACATCAATTTAGGCAATGTTTTGAAGGAAGCTCGCATCTTTGACAGGTGAGTGTGAATCATGGCACAGTTTTAGACTGCATTGCAACTTCATGTCTAAACTTTTCCATTCAGATGCACCACCCTAACACACCTCATGTAGAATTAGAATGAGTCAAGAACGTTGTCAGTTTCAGCCCCTCCCTGTCTGTGTTGCTCTTGTACCGTTGGGCAGGGCAGATTTACTGAACATAAAAAAAACAAACTGCCGTCTTTGCTAGAAAGCAAACCCATTAAAGGTGCTTTAAATAGTAAGCAGTAAACATTTACAAGTTGATATTGTTTAATCCCCTTATGACTTGTAAGAAGTTATATAAAATGATGAGGGCTTTAATGGACTGTTCCTGAGCATATTTTGTAACCATGACTTGTCTTGTGTTTTTAGAGCTGTGGCTGGGTACCTGAGAGCCCTGAGTCTTAGTCCCAACCATGCAGTTGTCCATGGAAACCTGGCCTGTGTCTACTACGAGCAAGGCCTCATTGACCTCGCTATTGACACTTACCGTCGGGCGATTGAACTGCAGCCCCACTTTCCTGATGCCTACTGCAATTTGGCAAATGCTCTAAAGGAGAAAGGCAATGTAATGCGCATTTGAGTTTCCCAAAATCTTGAATACTACTTTGGTGCCCTTAAGTCATTTAGTTATACTAAGTGTAGACTTTCCAACGGCATTGTCTTTTCCAGGTGTCTGAAGCAGAGGAGTGCTACAACACAGCTTTGCGTTTGTGTCCAACACATGCCGACTCCCTAAACAACCTGGCCAACATCAAGCGTGAGCAGGGCAACATCGAGGAGGCAGTTCAGCTGTATAGAAAAGCCTTAGAGGTGCGTCAAGAGTCGGCTGTTTCTCTCTCTCTGAACTAGTTTGTTAAACAAAACGGTCACTGATAATGTGAGCATGTTAACCAAGTATTGATTTTCTTAGTAACACTTGGTTTTTCATTAGGTGTTCCCAGAGTTTGCAGCAGCTCACTCGAACCTGGCCAGTGTCCTGCAGCAGCAAGGAAAACTGCAAGAAGCCCTTATGCACTACAAGGAGGCCATCAGGTTTGTAAATAAATGCTACAGTTACCTGCAGCCTTGGGCCTCTGATTATGCAGTACTCATTGCATAATTGGCCCTCAGTAGTTAATGTCATAATCAGCAGTACATTTGTACTTTGGACGTGTTCATGATTGTGCATCATTACAACTATTGAACAGTGGTACTTTTGCATCAATATGAAGAAAATCCCACACAACACAGGCTGTAAACCCCACAAGTTCTGTACATTTACACCCTGGTGGTTTATTTTCTCTATGTGCTCTGTATTTTAAAGTAAATGATCATAAATCTTACGACACGATGTAGACTTTTTTTTAAATACAAGACGTGATATTATTATTCAAGTGCTTAAACTGTTGTCATTGATTTCAGAATCAGCCCCACATTTGCTGATGCCTACTCGAACATGGGCAATACACTGAAGGAAATGCAAGATGTTCAGGGAGCGCTGCAGTGCTACACCCGTGCCATCCAGATCAACCCTGCCTTTGCTGATGCTCACAGCAATTTGGCCTCTATCCACAAGGTAGGATATTTTGCATATTATTTTATTATTGGATTCAAAGCTGTGTTGGACCTTGTCATTTGTTTGTTACTGTTTTTGCATATTTTGATTTTTGCATCATGTATTTATAAGGATTCTGGAAACATCCCAGAGGCCATTGCATCTTATCGAACAGCCTTGAAGCTCAAGCCAGACTTCCCTGATGCGTACTGCAACTTGGCACACTGCCTACAGGTTTTTATATGCTAATAATTCTCCGAATATTCAACAGTTACATATATTTTTGACTAGATATTCTGACTTTTTGTTTTCTTATCTGTTTTCCAGATTGTGTGTGACTGGACGGACTATGATGAGCGGATGAAAAAGCTTGTGAGCATTGTGGCTGACCAGCTGGATAAGAATCGCTTGCCATCAGTGCACCCACACCACAGCATGCTGTATCCACTCTCTCACAACTTCCGCAAGGCCATTGCCGAACGCCACGGAAACCTTTGCCTGGACAAGGTACACAAAATGATGAAAGCAAGTAACTTTTAATTTATATTTTTGGGAGCTGGAAGGTGGTGGAAGGTGGCATATGCAAGGTAAGGAATCATAGGGAGTGGGCAAGATTCTGGAAAATTGGAAACAATCTGGGAGTGATTCGATTGCTTGCTGGGGATGAGGATCTGGTGGAAAACCAGTGCTGTTCTATGGTTTAGTATTTGTCCATGTTTTTATACAGTTAATTTACCATAGTCTTTGTAGAGTTGGCTCTGTTCATAGTTTTCTAACACCATTGCTTATTTCACAGATTAATGCGCTGCACAAACCTCCTTACGAGCATCCTAAGGACCTGAAGGCCAGTAATGGACGTCTGCGTGTTGGCTACGTCAGCTCTGACTTTGGCAACCACCCAACGTCCCACCTGATGCAGTCCATTCCTGGAATGCACAATCCTGAGAAATTTGAGGTAGGTCATTTTTATTCTAATTTCAGATCTCAGAATTACACACCTTCCAGTTATATAGTGCTTATAATAAGGTCTCCTCTTAATTATAAATTGATACACATTGATTTATACTTTTTTTTTCCTAAGGTCTTCTGCTACGCCCTCAGCCCTGACGATAGCACTAACTTCCGAGTGAAAGTGGTGGCAGAAGCTCACCATTTCACAGACCTCTCACAGGTAATTGTTAAGACCTGGAGTTGATATTTTTGTCAAGATTTGTCTTGCTTAATGCCAAAAAGATATTTATACATAAACCGTTTCCTTTTCAATCCAGATTCCTTGCAATGGTAAGGCAGCTGATCGTATTCACCAGGATGGAATCCACATCCTGGTCAACATGAACGGATACACCAAGGGAGCTCGAAATGAGCTGTTTGCCCTGCGCCCTGCCCCCGTTCAGGTTAGACCTCCGCGTGATTGCTGATAGGCATCAAGTTTTATTATGCGGATAAATGCGACCTTTGTAGATAACTGCATCTTTATGTTGACATGCAGCCTAGTCATAGAAACACAATTAAATGTTTCTATCTGTTGAACAGGCTATGTGGCTGGGTTACCCCGGAACCAGTGGAGCTCCTTTCATGGACTACATCATCACTGACAAAGAAACATCTCCCATAGAAGTCGCTGAGCAGTATTCTGAGAAACTCGCTTACATGCCCAATACTTTCTTCATTGGAGACCATGCCAACATGTTCCCTCATCTCAAGGTTTGTTGGTTTTCAATATTTGAGCTTATTTCAGTAAATGTTTACTGAAGTAAGAGAAACCCTGGTGACAACTATAACCACAGCGTGGTAACATTTGCTTTCTTTTATTTGTCTCACAGAAAAAGGCAGTGATTGATTTCAAGTCCAATGGACACATTTTTGACAACCGCATTGTTCTTAATGGCATTGATCTGAAGGCCTTCTTGGACAGTCTGCCAGATGTCAAAGTGATAAAGGTGAGTAAGGAATTTTACCTGCACCTTAACTAACCAAGCGTGTTTACTTAGTGTGTGTACTTTGACTGTTTGTTTATGATATATCGTTGACTATTGATTGTGACAACTGAAGAAAAAAATCACTTTGTCTTGAGTTATGTTAGTAAGAACAGCTTACAATAGCTGCTCATTCAGTTCTGATAAAATGATGTAAATGTGTATTTAACCTCAAACTCTACTCTGTGCCCAGATGAAGTGTGACAACAACCAGGAATCTGTTGGGGACACAAATGGAGCTCTGTCCATGCCAGTAATCCCCATGAACACGGCAGCTGAAGCAATCATCAACATGATCAACCAAGGCCAAATCCAAGTCACCATCAATGGCTTCACTGTCAGCAACGGCCTGGCGACCACGCAGGTATGTCTAACTCGGCCATACTTTTCTGTGTAAATGCAAAAATTGAGAGGGACAATACATTAAGTTTGCTTTTTCAGCTGTTTACTACAGACCTGTCACTCTTAGAAACACTTGAAGGCATGAGTTTCAAGGCGACTGTATTAAAAATAATAATAATTGTTCTGCATCTTAGATCAATAACAAAGCTGCCACTGGGGAGGAGGTGCCACGCACAATTGTTGTGACAACTCGCTCGCAGTACGGCCTCCCAGAGGACTCCATTGTGTACTGCAACTTCAACCAGCTCTACAAGATTGACCCCCCTACTCTTCAGATGTGGGCTAATGTAAGTTCATTTTAACAAAAACTCTGCAGGTATCCTCAGCTCTGTACTTTATCACAAACTTGAGTAAATATTTTTTGTTTCTGCAGATCCTGAAGCGTGTGCCCAACAGTGTTTTGTGGCTTCTTCGCTTCCCCGCTGTTGGCGAGCCCAACATCCAGCAGTATGCTCAGAACATGGGTCTGCCTGGCTCTCGCATCATTTTCTCTCCTGTGGCCCCCAAGGAGGAGCACGTGAGAAGGGGCCAGCTTGCTGATGTGTGCCTAGACACCCCCCTGTGCAATGGTCACACCACAGGCATGGATGTGCTCTGGGCTGGAACACCCATGGTCACTATGCCAGGTGAGGGTACTAAAGGATTAAGTAAGTCTTAAAACACTTGGTTACGAATTACTGCTATAATACAAATTCATTGCAACAATTTTATTTTCTTATGAAAACCTGTTATGATGTCAAGTTTTAATCTCAAATTAATTTAAAATCTTTTTAGGCGAGACCCTTGCCTCCCGTGTGGCTGCCTCACAGCTCAACTGTCTGGGCTGCCCTGAACTAATAGCCCAGAGTCGCCAGGATTATGAAGACATAGCAGTCAAACTGGGCTCTGACATGGAATAGTGAGTAGAAATTTAAATGGCCACCTTAAAAAGTCCTTTCTGTGTGTCAAATGCCATTTCTGATCATTGTTTTCTCTCCTGCAGCTTGAAGATGGTCAGAGCACGTGTCTGGAAGCAGCGAATCTGCAGTCCCCTCTTCAACACCAAACAGTACACAATCGACCTGGAGAGGCTCTATTTGCAGATGTGGGAGCACTACAGCAACGGCAACAAGCCAGAACCCCTGGTCAAATTCCAGACAGTAGAAACCAGCGAGAATGCCTGAACTGGAAGCACGTCCATTTCTTCTCCCTTCAACCCCAATCGTTCTTAACCATTATCAGCATCCTAGTTTGAATGGTCAGTTTCCACTCCAGCCCCTTTTCCTTGAATGATCGTCTCTGTCTCTCATTTACCAATTATAGGACTCTTATTCTGAAGGAGCCTACACATGTTCACATATTTTCCCCCATATTAAATTTGTCCTGACATCACCCATGTGAATTTCCGGAGCCAGACTGAGTCTGAGACTTTCAGGCAGCTCATCTGAGACTCTTGTCCTAAAACAAAGCATATGTCTTTGGTGAGCATGAGAGGATTGTGAATGCCCTGCTACTCCTTCAATACTTGGATCAATGGATTTTTTTTTTCTCCTCTGGTCAGTGTACATCCAGGACTCATTGCAGCTCGTGGAGAGAATGCCCAGCCTTCATTACATGTTGATCTATTTATAAATGGATTAAGAGTGTTGTGTGTTTTAAAATGACAATGTTGCACCATGAAAATTGTAACTCTGACTTAAGTTTCAGTTTCAGCTTTAACATGCAATTGTAAAACATAAATTGCAACTGCTCTTTAGTTCGTCTTAAGCTGTTCTTAAAAATGACTGCTGTGTGTAAATGTACAAGTTTTGAGGAACTGGTCCAGGCGGAGACAACCCCCTCACCAAATGCCAATTTTTATTTGTCAATCCAGTGATATATTCATTAGCTGTTGCCCATTTTGATGTCGCACTAAGCTTGTACAAGTGATTGGAAAAAGTCGGACAAAGGAACTACATTTAAGTCATCGGAAAAGAGCCTAAATTTAAGTTCAGATGTCAGAGCAGTCCATAAATTGGTATTGTTTTTTTTTTAATCACACAAACCAGGAGCGGGCTTGGTAAGTATTTTCTAAGCAGTTTTTGTTTTTGTATTGTTCGTTAACTGTATGCTGTCAATGATGCCAGAAGGCTCTACATATAATAAAAAATAAAGAGATGGCAAAACCTCTGTCATGTGTTTGGCACACAGTTGGTAGGAACCATGAAATGTTGCATGACCCCAGTCACTGTACTTTGAAAGCCAGTAAAGGATTGTGATGTGTTAACCTGTGGTAGTGCTTTGTTTTATGACAAAGTCAGATACTCCAGAAGATGCATTTTAGGTTAATGGTGTAATGCAGGGGTGTGAAACATACGGCCCGCGGGCCACAACAGGCCTGCCAGAGGATCTAACCTCTGCACCCTAGAAAGAGTCGACATCTGCACTACAAAAATAACTGTTATTCCTAATTTGTCCACTGTTTTGGTCAGAATAGTTGACAGAACAGAACATCCAAACTGAAATGGTAAAAAAATTATAAATTGCACTTTTTTTTTTTTAAAGAAAATTTAAACATTTTCATGATGTACTTTAGATCACATTGAGCTGTATGTGGCCCCTCAACTAAAATGAGTTTAACACCCTTGGTGTAATGAGTTGAATGTCCCATTACCAAATCTGTCATTCATTGTTGTTAAATTCATCATGGTGACAAATGTAGTTTGGCAATATTTTATATAAATACCAAAAATATAAGAAAATCATCTGCATTTAAGCACAGAAATTCAAAAGAGCTTATTGCCCTTTTATTAGGCAACTTTATAGCCAAGTAGTGTTGAGTTCATCAGCTGCAGTATATTAAAATTTTGATTCATGTTTTCAGTTTAAAGTAAAAGTACAGGGTGGGAGCAGTTTCTATAGTTTGTCATTGTATAGTTGTATAGTTAGCTACGTTACCGCAGTGAAGTTAGTTTTAAGTTGGATATTCACCAGACATTCGCTCTGGGTAAACCTCTTTTTCGCTAAGGGTACAGTGCGACTCCAAGCAAGCCACTCCAACATTTAAGTGTACCCATACTACAGACTATACGGTAAACACACGGCGATAGAAGATAGAAGACTGCTACAGCATGTATCGACTTTCGTTTTTCAAAATAAAAATGTGGGATATTTAAAGCAGAGATACTGTGTGTTTAAAGCTATTGAGAACATTTTGGGCTAAAACAAGAGGTGTATCTCATGCAGCCAGTGTAGTAACATGATCCAACACTGATTTGGAGTCAATTGTTCACATGACCTGGAAGCTATTGAGCTAAAATGCTAATATTTACATATCTATCTATAAATCAAGAAGCGTCTGTGTGTCTGTCTGTCTGTCTGTGGCACGCATATCTCGCGAACCGTTGGCCCGATTGATTTGAAACTGGGCAGGTGTCTCGCTACGGGCACGAAGATGTGCATTGCTAAGTTTGACGTTGTTTGGATAAGAAATGTAAAATATATCGGTAAAATAGGTTTTCTCCGCTCTAATATTTCCACTAATCCTCATACACAGCACCTGTAGGCTCCCACTATAGGAATACATACTTCCGACGGGCACTGCACTAGTAGAGATTAATAAAAAATATTGTGAGATTTAAAATGTCAAACAAAGAGGTTTATCTCATGCAGCCAGTGGAGGACTATGATCCCACACTGATTTGGAATCAATAGATGACATGACCTGGAAGCTATTGAGCTAAAATGCTAATATTTACATATAAAAATGAATAAAAAATATTCAGAGATTTAAAATGTCAAAAAGAGAGGTGTGTCTCATGCAGCCCATGGTGGACTATGATCCCACACTGATTTGGAATCAATAGATGACATGACCTGGAAGCTATTGAGCTAAAATGCTAATATTTCCATATAAAAAATGAATAAAAAATATTCAGAGATTTAAAATGTAAAAAAAATAGAGGTGTATCTCATTCAGCTAGTGGAGGACTATGACCCCACAATGATTTGGAGTCAATTCATCACATGACCTGGAAGCTATTGAGCTAAAATGCTGATATTTACATTTACATACAGATTTGGGCGGCACAGTGGCGAGATGTTTAGCACTGATGTCTCACAGCGAGAAAGTCCCAAGTTCATATCCATGGGCCGACTGGGTCCTTTCTGTGTGGAGTTTGCATGTTTTCCCTGTGTCCACGTGGGTTCTCTCCAGGTACTCCGGGTTCCTCCCATTGTCCTAAGACATGCTTGTTAGGTTAACTGGTGATTCTAAATTGGCCGTAGGTGTGAATGGTTGTCTGTCTCTCTGTGTTAGCCCTGCGATAGACTGGCGACCTGTTCCGGGTGTACCCCGCCTCTCACCCGATGACAGCTGGGATAGGCTCCAGCAGACCCCACGACCCTTCAGAGGAACAACAAGCGGAAGATGAATGAATGAATGTTTAGAGATCCGGAGTACCTGGAGAGAACCCACGCAGACATAGGGAGAACATACAAACTCCACACAGAAAGGACCCAGTCGGGCCATGGATTTGAACTTGGGACTTTCTCGCTGTGAGACATGAGTGCTAACCACCTCGTCACTGTGCCGCCCAACTCTCTAAACATTTTTTATTACTTTTTATATGAAAATATTAGCATATTAGCTCAATAGCTTCCAGGTCATGTGATCTATTGACTCCAAATCAATGTGGGATCATAGTCCTCCACTGGCTGCATGAGATACACCTCTTGTTTTAGCCCCCTGTGCCCCCGCGACCCCCCCCCCCCCATTACATCCGTGTGTGCAAGTAAAGTCAGGCGAACTTAAAGTTTGTAAACGGAGTGAGAGTACTGCAGTTACCCGTAAACCATCTGACCATAATACGTTTTATATGACTTCTGTGAGCTGAGAAGACGATCTGGATAAAGAAGGTATTGTAATGAAAACAGAACACTTGCTTGAGACTGGAGACAGAAAAACAGGGTAGAAGAGGGGAGCAGAAGAAATGAGTACAAGATACAGATGATGCATGTTACATGAGAGGCTGATAAAGAATGGCTAGAACTGGCATTCCAAATAGTAATTGCAGAAACATTTGGTGGGTATACAGAGTGCTCATTAAGTCACGGTTAGAGGTAGACAAAGAAAACAGATGTTCCATCAAATTATCTCTGGGGTCTACAAAGCAGGTTGAGGATGATGAGGAGGAAGACGTGGAGGAGTTTAGAAGCACTTGCGATGGACGATGGTGGGGCCAGACTCATCGTACTCCTGCTTGCTGATGCACATCTGCTGGAAGGTGGAGAGGGAGGCCAGGACAGAGCCGCCGATCCAGACAGAGTACTTCCTCTCTGGGGGAGCAATGATCTGCAGGTGAGGAGAGGAAACAGGTGAGACACAAAACAGGCAGGCAGAATTTCATGCAATCATGTGGGGATGCACTTCATGCATGTGGTGCTGATTCAATTGCTTTCCATTAGCTGAAAAAGGTTAATGACAAGTTTGTCCTCTGGGGCAGTGTACCTTGATTTTCATGGTGGATGGGGCCAGGGCAGTGATCTCTTTCTGCATGCGGTTAGCGATGCCTGGAAACATGGTGGTACCTCCAGACAGCACAATGTTGGTGTAAAGGTCCTTACGGATGTCCACGTCACTCTTCATGATGCTGTTGTAGATCATCCCATGAACGCCAGTTGAGTCCATTCCTAAACACACAGAGCAAGTAACCAGTTGTTTGTCAGGTCAACTTCCGAAAGAGATGATGGTAAAAAGCTGCTGGGACTGAAAAAACATGGAGCGGACTGCCACTTGGGTGGTGCCCAGAGCCTCAGACATGACACGGGGGATACAAACCTGGGACCCTTTAGTCCCAAGCTGCCTCTGTAAACATCATGCCTACTAGTTTGTTCTATGTAGATTGTTACAAACCGAGGAATGAAGGCTGGAAGAGCACCTCGGGGCAGCGTAACCTCTCGTTGCTGATGGTGATGACTCGTCCATCTGGAAGCTCGTACCGCTTCTTCAGGGAGGAAGAGGAGGCTGCAGTCCCCATCTCCTGTTCGATATCCAGAGCCACGTAGCAGAACTTCTCCTTGATGTCACGCACAATCTCACGCTCAGCTGCAGATCAAGCATCAAAAATCTCTGTTGCGTAAAATATTTAGACGGTAGAAAACCATGTAGACTTCCAGGAGCTGCATCTCGTTGAAGGTTGCACCTTAACTACAGAAAGTCTTAAAAGGTAAAACTCAGTGTGTATGTGTCCAACCGGTGGTGGTGAAGCTGTAGCCTCTCTCAGTGAGGATCCTTATCAGGTAGTCGGTCAGATCTCTGCCGGCCAGATCCAGACGAAGGCTGGAGTGAGGCAGAGCATAGCCCTCATAGACTGGCACAGTGTGGCTGACACCGTCACCAGAGTCCATCACAATACCTGCAGAGAGAAAACACCCAGTAACAGTTCATTAGAGAAACTATGGGGACAACAAGAAGAAGCTTCCTGAATTCTCTGAGTCTGGTCTTAAGCTTCTGAAGAGCAAAGTCAGTGCATTTGATATCTCTCTCATCCCCTTCATCTTCTTCCTTCAGGCCCTGTCAACCAAGTTTATTGGTTCCAACCAATTGTGCATCCTCTTAGTGAAGTGGTTGTGTTTGAGGTCACCCACCTGTCGTACAACCAGAAGCGTACAGAGACAGGACAGCCTGGATGGCCACGTACATGGCAGGAAACTCAAAGGTATCGAACATGATCTGGACCAGAGAGAAATGTTAAGTGTCACAGTGAGAAAACCTACACCTTGTGTTTTTTGTCAATAAAGTCCGGTATTCTTTGTGGATGTTACACTATCTGTTACAGAAGGGGGCGGCATGCATTCTGATAGTATCAGGTTTACTTTGGACGAAGATGCCAAAGTGCTAGTTCTCCCTAAGTGGGTTCATGTTTTAGTCAAATCAAAGCCAGTGTTGAGGGTTTGGAGTTTCTGCATCATGAAATCATATTCCAACTTTTATTTTCTCCATTTACCCCTTTCATATTCAAGGACTCAGTTGATTTTGAACCAGCATTTTCCATCTTAGATTGATCAGTCCAAACCTCTATCATCTTCTCTCTGTTGGCTTTGCGGTTTAATGGAATCTCAGTCAGCAGGACTGGATGTTCCTCAGGAGTGACACGGAGCTCATTGTAGAAGGTGTGATGCCAGATCTGCACCATGGAACAGCTGTTAGTCTGTCAGTATCAAGCTACAGACATTCATGTCATATTTACAGCAATAAATAAATAAATAAAAATGAATCTACTGCTTTTTACTGATTTATTGATTTAACTTCTCAGGAAAAAAAAAAATGTCCAGGGGAAAAGGGCAGAGGTCACAGGATGGGAAACATTCGAGTGAACTCTCTTGACAAACAGCTTCTTCACCTTCTCCATCTTGTCCCAGTCGGTGACGATGCCGCGGTTGATGGTGTACTCCAGGTTCAGGATGCCTCTCTTGTTCTGGGCCTCATTTCCCAGGTGGCTGCACTGCTGTCCTTCAAATACACCCTGAACACACAAACACAGCTTTAGTCATGTACTTTTTTATTCAAGGTCCTGAGATGCAGGTGATACTTGTGTTGGTCTTCCACCTGATACTTGGAGTGACCAATAACTGAAGAGAAGACAGAACGGGGGGCGTCGTCTCCAGCGAACCCAGCCTTCATCATCCCAGAGCCATTGTCAACAACGACTGTAGCGACCTCGTCCTGCATTTCTGTAAGGACACATTTCAGTTATCTCCAAGTCTCTTATGAACATGGATGCTTCAGAGTTGGTAAATGACTACAAAGTTAGAATGCACGAACAAATTACTCTAACATTTCCTGTGGACTGATGATCATTTTGCCTGCAGTCAAACTTGACCAGCGATAATGTACAGTAGCAAGCAGGAATTAGTTTGCAGACCTCTCTGAAACCAGGCGTTTGTTTCACCATAGTGTCTTTGTTGCAAGGGTGAATGTATAACTAATAGTACAACAAAGATAGTTATTACTTATTGGCCTTATGTCATTTTTTTTATCAGGCATCTGTGTTTCTTACTCGCTGAAGTTACTTGATGGATTAAGGTTGGAATCAGCTATATCTTGGGGTTAGGGTAAGGAGATTATGTCAGTGCAATAATACTGAATGGACAAACCAGATAAGCACATAGTGACAGTAGATAAGTGGATCATTTACCATCTAAGCCGTGTGGTCACAGTTAGCTACCAGTACGTGGGAGGAAACCTGTTCATTATCATGTGTTGCACCATTAGCAGGTGATCATGTCTGTCAGTGTGAGCCTGCAGGAGGAAGTTTCAGTTCTAATTAAGAATGAAAACATTGCTCTGATGTGTTGTGACAGTTCAGATTGGGGGAAACTGGTTGAAACTGGTCTTGCAAAGTTAATATCTTAACGCTAACTTGTGTCATTGTTCCTCTTTGGTGTACATAGGTCACTCCTTTTAGTAAACTTAACAGATAGATGTTTTCTTGTAGCTGTTGGATAAAAACCTGGTTTACTCTTGGTTAGTGGCTCAATAGCTTTAGTTCAGTTCTTATATTGTTCAAATGCAACACATGCATTACAGACGTGGGGGGAATTTATAAATGATGTCGTCTCTAGGTAATACTAAAACTGTCCAGCTGTGGTTTGTGGCCATACATACAGTCATACACAATAGAAATTCATAAAAAATTATTGAAGACAGTGAGACTTATTGAATCAAACATCTACTGTACTAATAACTAGTACCCTCTTGAGTCAAAGGACAAAAATCTCCACTTCCAAAAAACTGCTATAAAAACTTTACTGATTAATATTTTTCTGCATAAATCTCTTAAACCACTTTAACACTTTACAAAGCTACCAAAAATTCAATCATTTTGAGGACTTTAACCTTTTAAATGCCAGTTTGATTATTTAAAGTCACTGTTGTTCCGTGTTGATGTCAGCTAGTTTAAAGTCAGAGTGAACAGAAAGCTGCTTCCAGCTCTGTTAGTCTATGTTAGTAGAATCAGACACTCACCTGAAGATGATGATCACATCTGATTATATCCTCAGTACTCAAGTCAACTAGCAGCCTTGTTCTGCTGATGGATCAGTTCAGTCCACAACTCTGATCGATGATCCTGCTTTATGTAGTTGATACTCCGTCTGATGCAGTCAGTCCAGTGTTTGATATCAAAAGTAAAAACATATGTAGATGTAGATGACAAAGATGTAGGAGTGGTATAAATTCCCACAGGAGTGTCAGCCATCAACATTTCACTTGAAGACAAGAGGCGTGGCCAAAATAACAATATCTTAAATGTAATTGTTATTTCTATTGCTGTATTTTATCTTAATGCATGTTAGTATTTTTTATGTCATCCGTACTCTGTTATATTCTGTGAGTCTAGTTTTCCCACTGGGGTTTGTTTACTGCACATTTTCTTTTTTGTTTGATGGACACCATCCTGTGAAGCCCCTGCAAACCTTCCAGCCTCCAGCGGTCTACAGGGGAAAACTACAGGTTTGTAATTTATATGTTTGCTTTTGTGGTTATAAAGATATGTTTTTAAATGACCTGAAAAAATAAAAAAAAACTTGACCGTAGCATATTTGACATTAGTATCTCTAGACCAAATTTAAACTAAATAGTAGTTGTTGTTTTGAGTTCAGCGATTTTTTTATTTATTTTTTGTATTTTGGTGTTGCTGAAACTGCAAGATACCATTATATGAGCAGGTGCAGAATTATGTCACTTATTTCTCCTCTTCAAATATTCCCAGTCCCGTGCCGTATTCAGCAGCAGGTCTTGAAAATGCTCAAGACTCACTGAAACGTTGAAAACACCTTTAATGTTTCTGCTTTTTATTGCAGTTATCAGATGGGTATTTCTATATATCTCCCACATTCTTTAAAGGTTGAATAAAACAAAGAAGTACTCTGTGGTAAGGACACCAAATAAAATGAATTTAGCATGTTTTTAAAAACACTTTTCAACAGTCACAATATATAGTGAAACGCTGGTTTATTTTATGGTGATGTTTCCAGCTTGATGCGTCATTATGTTGTAATAAACATGTCTCAGAGTTGTTAATTGTGTTTAACTCGAGTATTTTATTATTAACTTTAACCAGACTCATTCAGGCTAAAGTGTACGACAGCGTGCGGTTAAAAAACAAACATCTTCCAGCTTTTTCAAAAGTCTTCTTTATTGATTTTAAGACTCCAGTGAAAACAATCAAGAACAAATTTCAAAATTTCCGCTGTCCTTTAACTTAGATATAGCAACTTTTCCCTCTACATTTGTTATATGTGAAACCAAATTAATGCAATCACAGATTTCCTGCAGTGACGTTGTTTTAATCAAAACTCTGCTGTGGATCAGATGGATTATCTTCAATGTTTTTCTTCTCAAGTTTTGTGTTTTTAGAATTTAATGAAATTACACACCACATTTCTTTTTCTGTTTTCATTGTCAATTGTCTTGTTTGAACAAATTTCCACTATGATATAAAACAATAGGTTCACACAGCTGTGTCTGTGTTTCCTGGCTCACCTCTATCACATCTGAACCAAATATTCCCTGAAGCATTTTTATTTTTTAAGAGTCCCACTGGTGCAAACCATCCTCATCAGCTCAGGCTGCCTGTATCCTCACTGACTCTAGAGCAGTGTGAGCTGTTCACTGAGTTATAAGATGTTAATGGAGCTTCTCTGCGTGAGTTTAATAGAAAGGCACACGTTATTGTTATTGTGATTGTATTTGACATCATAACATATTATCTCTATTCTGAATTCAAACCAAAGCACAGAGTCCAGGTAACATGCTATCAGAACAGTTTCCCTCTGAGATCACAGCAGCTCATGTGAATGTGATGAGGTATTCTGGGTAAGCCTGGATGTCGTTGAAGTCTACAAACATGGTTGGGTTGGTGGCGTCATCAGAGACGCTGTCATACAGGTCAGCAGCGTTGGTTGAGCTTTTAGAGGGAGGTGCGATCAAGCCTTGTCTTCCCTGGATAAAGTCTCCAACCAGAACCCTGGCCTGGTAGATGCGCCTGTATTCGTTGGTGTCGGGTTTGGCGTAGTTACGAGCTGAATAGATGGGGTCCACAGCAAAGTAAGAGCCATTGCCATACATCGCACCTACAGGACAAAGGAAGAACGTGAAGTAAGACCGAGACTGACTCTGCAGAACCACTGGTGGAACAAGTATTCACATGTTTACCGTGTGCTCCTGCGTAGCTGCGGTTGAAGCCTTGTTTGTTGATCAGATGGATGGCCTTGGAGCTGGTACCGTGAAACAGCAGCCTTTCATTGTTTGTGTGTTTGTTCTTCACCTCCATCTGTTTCTTCATCAGCTGGTAGCTCTGCCACAGTGTCGTATTCTGGACCCGTTCAATCTGCCAACGCAGTTCACACACATTATTCATCCCAACCACACAACTAGCGTCATTGTGACTTCTGGAAGTGGGGCCTCTTTGTGGTTAAGCTGCTAAATGTACATTAGTGATGGCTCCACTGTAGGGGATCCTGTTGTCCTCTCTATCTCTCCCCTTCTCTGGAACCATTGTTGGACCAATCTTTACACCTTAGCAGTAAAGGTGC
The DNA here is from genome assembly GCF_963514085.1 of Chelon labrosus. Classification (NCBI taxonomy): domain Eukaryota; kingdom Metazoa; phylum Chordata; class Actinopteri; order Mugiliformes; family Mugilidae; genus Chelon; species Chelon labrosus. The sequence continues at coordinate 16,573,756 of NC_140358.1, forward strand.
CAATTTCAATTCAATTTCAATTTTATTTATATAGCGTCAATAACAATACAAATCGTCTCAAGACGCTTTACAAAAACCCGGCCTGAAACCCCCAGAGCAAGCCTGAAGGCAACGGTGGCAAGGAAAAACTCCCTTTTCTGATGCTGAACAGATCCACGCAGATCCACTCTCTGAACTCTGGACCTCGACTGAGTCAAAGGACGCAGAATTATAATCCTGAGGAATTTTCCACTCTCTTTTTCTGATCTAATTAAGTCTCAAATTGAAAGAACATCAACAGGATCTCCTGTTGCTAAAAAGGACAGATGAGAGGAGTTACCTATCCTACTTCAAAGGAACAGAATCTAGAAACCTTAATGTTATATTCCATAATGTTTTAAGTCTGTCATTCAAGTCGCTACACCCTACCTTGCTACAAAGACGACTAATGATAAAATACCCCTAGAGTCAGCGAGAGCAGGGGCGGAAGATGACTCACCTATGACTGACACGGTTTTTGACGCTGGAATGAACTTGACACTGAGTAGGCAAAGCACGTTATTGGAAGCTACTATTTCAGATGGAGATGGGAAGAAGCAGCAGGTTTGTGTGTGTGGCTGGCAAAAGATAACAACGATGAAGGGCCTCAGAATCCATCAAGGGAGGAAAAAGTGCTTGGCAGAGGGAACACAGGAACCCCGCATTGATAGCTACTTCTTAAGAAGTGCATTAAGTCCAGCGACAGGAAGTAACCCACAGTTCGCAGGACATCAGCACCCCTAATGTTGAGGCAGGTACAAGCACTGAGGCAGACAGAGAGGCCAGCTAGCTAAAGAGGGAGAAAATTAGCGGTCAGAAATCAAGGATCAAATGGCCAGGTGCAGCTGATAGTTGGCAGTGGGAGGACATCAATAGCAATTTGGTTAGTGCGCTAGGTAGGCTTAAAGGGACAGCGGAGAGTAAGTTGGAGAAAATGGGAGATCTCATTTATGATTATGGTAAGGAAAGATTTGGTGTGGTTGAAAAACGGAATGTGGCCGCTAACAGTTTATGAGGTTACCCTGTCAAAGGTAGAAAAGTTAGAAAAGATGATTAATTCATCTATCAGAAAATGGCTCGGTGTCCCACGCTGGTTAAGCGGCACAGCCTTGTATGGGAAAGGCATATTGGAGCTCCCAGTTACCAGCCTAACAGAGGAGTTTAAGTGTGCTAAAGTTAGACTGGAAATTACTCTTACTCAGTCAAAAGATCCAGTGGTTAGGAGCGCAGCGCCCACTGTTAAGACAGGGAGGAAGTGGAACCCAAAAGAGGCAGTACAGCAAGCACAGGCAGCTCTAAGGCATAGGGATATCATAGGCAATGTACAGCAAGGCCGTGGAGGCTTAGGGCTGTGTGCAGGGAAACCTCTGTGGAGCAAGGCATCAGCAGTAGAAAGGAGAAAGATGGTAGTGGAATGCACTAAGGCAGTGTCGCAGGCTAAGCAGGGTCAATGGGTGAACTGGGAGAGTGTGGAGAAAAGGAAGTTGAAGTGGAGAGAGCTTTGGAGCATGGAGGCCAGCAGGATTAGATTTATGATAGGGGCTACTTATGATGTGCTGCCAACTCCCCAGAACCTAAACCAGTGGGTAAGTGAGGATGCTGCCTGCCCACTGTGCACTTGTGTATGCACGCTTAGCCATATTCTGACAGGTTGTAAGGTTAGTCTTTCCCAAGGACGTTACACCCGGCGTCACAACCAGGTACTGAAATGTTTAGCAGCTGCAACTGAGGAAAAACGGGTGAATGTAAATTCCATGGCCGTTAACAGAGAGAATAGACGCATTAAGTTTGTACGGGAGGGAGAAAAGGCTAGACTAGCAGGCATTAGGCATAACACAGGACAGCTAAGAGTAGGAGGAGCCTGGGAGATGAGGGCGGATTTAAATGGACAGCTGGTTATTCCAACCGAGATAGCTAGCACCCGTCTACGGCCAGATCTGCTGTTGTGGTCTGAGCCAGAGAAAGTAGTCTATTTCATAGAGCTGACTGTCCCGTGGGAAGATAGAGTTGAGGAGGCTAACGAGCGTAAGAGAACTAAGTATGCAGAGTTAGCAGCAGACGCAGAGCAGAACAGCTGGAGAGCTTTTGTCCGCCCGGTAGAAGTGGGCTGCCGTGGATTTGTAGCAAAATAGGCGATTGCTCTACTGAGCGAGCTGGGCGGGGAAAAAGCTGGAAGACTGCAGTATGTAACATGTCTCGGGCTGCAGAGAGAGCGAGCGAGTGGCTATGGGTACGTAGGAAGCAGGCTACCTGGGGAGCTAGCTAAAGGTAAGGATGGCTGCGTGACTTTAGTGTGTTTACAAATCATTATAGTTGTGGTCGATTGGGTCGTGGTTCAGTCCGCGTGCGGTTCAGTCCGCATCGCCGGGGCGAACCACGGTAGATTTGTTTGTTTGGTTCGTGGTTCAGTCCTCATCAATGGGGCAAACCACGGTAGATTTGTTTGTGTCGTGATTCATAAAAGGATTAGGCTAATTATTGAAATATTAGTTGTTGTCTAATAGTAATGGTGAGAAATGACTTCGACTTAGATAAACTTTATTGATCCACAAGGGAAATTGCTTGGTTACAGTAGCTTAGTTGTACATAAAAAACACACTCTTAAGAACCTCAGATAAAAAGAAAAGATTAAATTAAATAAAATAGAAATAAAAAATAAGTAGAATAAAATATAGTAAGATAAAATAGAAATAGTATAAGCCAAAATGTACAAATCATATTAGCATATGAACAAATGTACAACAAACAGAGAAGGAAGAATATAAATTATATATACAGGGTAATTAGAAAACGGGGTTTTGCAGTGGCAGCGTGGAGGGGGGTGACTCCAGGACGCTGGCATTCACTGTTAATCCTTCTTGAGGTGTCGTAGGCCTAACTTAACGAAACATCGGTGAAGGGAGGTGCCCACTTGAAAACCCCAATGACATGCTGCATACTGCTGTTGTTTAGGCCAGGTTCCTGATGTCTTCATGTTGCTTGGTAGCTATGCTAAGCTGCTGAGCGGGCCAAACAAGCCAGCAGCGTTAGGTTAGCTCATATTTCACATGACCTGGAAACTATTGAGCTAAAATGCCAATATTTACATATAAAGCTATTGAGCTAAAATGCTAATATTTCCATATAAAAATGATGTGATCTATTGACTCCAAATCAATGTGGGATCATAGTCCACCATGGGCTGCATGAGATACACCTCGTCTTTTTTTTTTTTTTTTTTTTTTTTTAACATGTTAAATCTCTCAATATTTTTTATTAATTTTTATATGGAAATATTAGCATTTTAGCTCAATAGCTTCCAGGTCATGTGATCAATTGACTCCAAATCAATGTGGGATCATAGTCCTCCACTGGCTGCATGAGATACACCTCTTGTTTTAGCCCAATACCTTCTCAGTAGCTTTAAACACAGATTATCTCTGCTTTAAATAGTCCACATTTTTTATTTTGAAAACAGGAAGTCGATACACGCTGTAGTCGTCTTCTATTGCCATGTGTTTACCGTATAGTCTGTAGTATGGGTACACTTAAATGTTGGAGTGGCTTGCTTGGAGTTGCACTGTACCCGTAGCGAAAAAGAGGTTTACCCAGAGCGAATGTCTGTCGAATATCCAATTTAAAACTAACTTCACTGCGTTAGCTAACCTACATTGTTACATTGCGCCTGTGTGTGTTCGGAGGTGGGCGGGGACAAAGCGTCCCAGTGTTATTTGACACCTCCTCTGATTGGTCGAATAACTCCGTGACAATTTCCGGCGCGATGGCGCACACGATTTGAATTTACCTTCTGCAAATCCTGTGGACCAGCATTTCCCTTTAATTTTGAAGGAAAAGATCCGCATTCGGTAAATTTTCGGTAAAGTAAAATATGCCTCAGAGATACAGCTCATTCTAAATGGGTGTTAATGCAATGTACACTATTAGAAAACATGATGCAGGCTAATGTTAGCTGGTGTGATGTTAAGTCTACATTAGTCGAGCTAACGTTTGCTAGCAAGTTGCTAACGGTAACGACAACGTTTCCTCGCCACAATACACGGCGTATATGGTTGTAAATCCATATGGGGTTGTTTTGTATTTACCAAAATATATAATTATATATTTTAATTTAAATTAGAGCACTTCTTTGCCGATTATTGTTATAGAAAAAGTTGTTTTGACCTGGACTAAATGTTAAATGACTCAAACGGATGCTGTTTTCAGAGTTGAGGAAATGAACAATGATACCTGCAGTTTGTTTGAGAGAGTTGCTAAAAAGATGGGGTGGATGGATGAAGGAGGACTGGACGCTGCAGAAAAGCAGGTTTGTTGGTATAAAAACACATAATGGACATTCTTAATAACTTGTAAGGGTGATTGGGAAAAGACTATTTTAACCCTAAATGCAATACGAACACTGTTATTGTTTCTAGTTGGTGAATATAATTGACAAGACTCGTCATGATGGTACCAGTGCTCATCGATCATCACCGGCCGTGATCGAGTCCAGTGATGATGACTTTGACAAGTGTGAGTGATTTCAACTAGCACAGCTTAAAGATGCACCTGTGGTTACATGTGTGGTGTTTTGTTTTTCATTTAATCTTTTAATCCCTCAGTTCTAACAGAAAGGTCCACTCCTCAAGCTAAAGCTACTTCTCAGAAGCCATGTATTTCTGCAAAGAAAGACAGGTAATGACGCAACAATATGTTCAAAAAGACTCGTCTGTCTCTTGTTTCTGAATTTAAATTTTGCATCTGGTTTGTACTGGAACATCATTCGTCATGATAGTGTATGTGTAAACTTGTTTTATTCCTTTCAGTTTAAAAATTCAACCTCAACTTGTGGTGAGCTCAGATGACGAGGACATATTTGAGACATGTGAGTGCTCGGCTCATTACGTTATTTGGGATTTTGTTTCTATGCACAGTGATAAATCATTGTTTTTCTCTCCAATACTTTTTGCAAATATTGAAGTTCTGCAACGAGTGAAGACTCCTAATACCAAACCCAAGAAAACGTCTGACAGTGGGAGTGAAAACAGGTGAGGGTTGGTGTGTATTTTACTTTGAAGCATTTCCAGTCTCCGAGGTAAACATTTCACAACGTAGCTCTGTTTCTTTTTTGTTTATTCCACAGCCTCCAACATTTCATAGTGGATGACTACTCATCAGATGATGACTTTATCAAGACAAAATCATCTTTTAAAGGTAATCTTAAAGGATCTTTTTTTAGTCCTATATACTGCAGTTCTTGTTAGTCTTACCACATATGTGACTCATATTTACCATACAGTAGACATTGCACATGTACAAACAATCTCTTTCAGAACCTGTCCAGACTGTATAAGCCGTAGGCACAGTGCATTATCACATTTAATTTGTATTTGTTGCTAAATTTAAGTAATTCACAACACTTCCCAGCCCTCCAATCTACCGTAGTATTTGCCACAAAAAAATTCATGTATGCTCTGTATTTTTAGCCTCATTGTTATCGTCTTTATTTGCATGGGCACTACTTTACTCTGTCAGTCCAGCTCAGTTTAAATGGGTAACCCTGTCTACTCTGTCCCGTGTCTCCGCTCTGTGTGCATGAATTGATATTGAAACCCCACATGCAGCCCAAGAAACATGTAGTAACCAAGTGTCTAATTACATCTAAACCCTTGCAGCTTCTGCACAATTTGGTAAAATGGCTGTATCTCCTACACTGTTCTTCAGATAATGACATAAGCCCTGTGTGTCTGACAAGTACATTTTGACCCCTAAATGTTGATAACCATGTCTTAACATAAGACAGCTGTATCCTACTGACAGCTCTTTCTTCGTTGATGTAAACCTACTTTGCATTTTGTTGTAATATCCCTTATTTTATAGGCATTGTAGGACTGAGTTGTCCTGTTATTTCTAGTGTGAAGCACAGAGCTTGAATAACAAACCTGTAATGTCCAACAGTACGAATGCTTAAGGTCTGGACTGTATATTTCTATAACAGTGACTTTTGGTCTTCTGTTTTGCAGTGCCTAAGAAGAGCACTACTCCAGCAGCTCTGAATCCACTGAGGAAACCTCTTTCTCAGTTTAACTCGCCAGTCTTTGTCAGTGACAGTGAGGATGAGGATGGCAACATTGTGGTGAAGAGCACTTGGAGGACCCGTCACTCTAAGCCCAAGCCACCCCAAAAGGCTAACAAGAATAACCCTGCACTGTGCGACAAAGAGGACATTTCACCATCGCTGCCCTTGCCTTCCTTTCCCTCCCTTCCTTCTCCTTTCGCCCTTCCTCGCCACACAGCTCCAACACCAATCGCAACTCCCAAGCGCACTCTTTCGGCACCTTCAAAGCTGCAGGATTCAGACAGTTCAGAGGAAGAAGAGTTCTTATCCCTGCTGGAGAGAATGAAAAAGAAAAACTTGTTGACCGGCACGACATTCCCATCTAAGAACACCAAAGGTACGGCAACAACATAATTCTGACTGATATTAGGGCTCTTCACTTGTATTTGATTTTATTTTACTTTGTGCTTAAATTTAGAGTGCAGTAAGGAACCAGCTGTTCCAGTTCCTCCTGTGAAGGGATTCACAACGCCAAGCTCCAAGTCTATAGTGGAAACTCCTCGGCATTTTAAGATACCGGGGAAATCCTCCATCTTGAAGCCTGCAGTCAGTCAGACAGAACCCAGACATGGTCCCACCAGCAGGTACATCTGTGTTCATGTACACTCTTGAATACTGGGAGTAGCTTTTTGTCTGTCACTCTCTCATCTTTTGCGCACATATAGTTATCTTCATTCTGCCCTGTCCATTTTTTTTTATAGGGTAGCGGTGTGTAAGACTCCAGGCTGTTTCTTGCAGTCGCTTACAAACCCTGGTTCCAGCTATGGGGCATCTTTTAAGCGGAACAAGGAAGAACTCACAAGCAAACTCTACAAGCTGTACAACACCACTGTATTTGACGGCAAGGTGATGTTTTATTTATTTTTATTAAGATGAAATTACAGGGTAATGTTTAGTAGGATTAAAAGTCATGGATTATGAAAAACTAGGTTTGAATGTATTTGGGTAAGGTGTATGTAAACTTTTGACTTCAACTGTAGAAGCATATGTCAACTAGCTTCACAACCCTGAGGCAGTAATTCTAGTTTTTAATTGACATTTAATGTGCTGAATCTCAAAGCCTGAAGAAACAAACATGTGTTACTATTACCGTCAGAACTGCATGAATACGTTGTTTGATTGCATCATTAACGTGTATTGTGTTTTTGGTTTCTGTCCCCTCTTTACTTTTTCAGCTTCCCGTCGATATGTCGGTGACTTGGAATAAGAAGATGCGTAAAACAGCTGGCTACTGTATTACGGGGCAGGAGAGAAATGGAGGAAGCCGCTATGCCCGCATTGAACTGTCAGAGAAAGTCTGTGACTCCGCAGGTAATGCTCTTCACTTCACAGGTGGCCTCGAACATATTCTACAGATGGACTGTGCTAAGTTCAGTGTAATTACAGATCAAATTGCCTTCAATGTTATGCACCGATCAGCCACAACATTAAAACCACTGACAGGAGAAGTAAATAACATTGACCATCTTGCGACAATCCAATGTTCTGCTGGGAAACTTTTGGACCTGGCATTCATGTGGATGTTACTTAGACATGTACCACCCATCTAGACCAGACCAGACCAGACATCCCCACCCAGTAGCAATGACACTCCTTGATGGCAGCAGCCATCCCCAACAGAATGCAGACACAGCCACACACATAAAAACGTTTTAGGAATGACTAAAAAAAAAACATGTACAACAGCACAAGGTGTTGATCTGGCCTCCAAATTCACTAGATCCCTCCCCTCAACCCATAGGACCCAAAGGCCCCCACTAACAACATTCTGTTGCCAGACACCACAGGACACCCTCAGGAGGCCCATGTCTATTCTCTGATGAGTCAGACCTGTTTTGGAGGCACAAGGGAGACCTACACAATATTAGAAAGGTGGTCATAATGTTATGCCTGATCGGTGTATGTTTATTATTCAGGTATTTCTTTGCCAAATTATATTAAGTGAGTACATTAAGCTACAAGATAAATATGTTTACTTATTGTAAGGAACAAAATGGCCTGAAAAGTGTTTCTTTTTGATTGTCCCTAAACATAAAAGTGGAATGTCTCATGTCATGCATGGTGAAGTTGTCCTCGTCCTTTTATTGTCCTTTCCTCCTAGATCGACTCAGGGACACACTGATACATGAGATGTGTCACGCTGCAACGTGGCTGATTAACAGTGTAAGGGACGGGCACGGAAACTTCTGGAAGCTGTACGCTCGCAAAGCCACGCTGGCGCATCCTGAGCTGCCCGTCGTCACGCGCTGCCACAGTTACGACATCAAGTACAAATTCCAGTACCAGTGCACCCGCTGTCAGAATACGTACGTCTCTCAGTTTGTTTAAAACCCCTCACTTTACATGGTTCTTTTTTTGATCACCTCATATTTACAAATTTTCTTCTGACCAATATTCACCTTTTTTAACGATGATTCTTCACAGGATCGGGCGTCACTCAAAGTCTCTGGACACCCAAAGGTTTGTGTGTGCCCTCTGCACGGGTCAGCTTGTTTTGCTGACTCCCTCCAAGCCGCGTGCCCCGACACCTTTCGCCAACTTCGTCAAAGAAAATTATGGGAGTGTGCGACAAGAGCTGGCGGGACAAAGCCACGCGGAGGTGATGCGGAAACTTAGCGCAGACTTTGCCTCAAAGACTAAGATCAGCCAGAGCTGAGCTGGTAACTTTTATGTGGGAAAAACTTGCTCATGTTCTGGACTACCTCAGTCAACAAGTCAACTTGTATTACTCAGCAGCTGTGAATATTAATATTGATCCTATTTTTTTATGTTTTGTTTGTATATATTAGAGTTGCTGTAACTGGAAAAACTGAGCCTAAACATCAAGTTTATGTCGGCGAGTTTGTCCGTGTTCAATGTGATGTATGTGTAGATGATGATAATTCATACCTCTGGTTAACCTTGGCATTTAAAATACACAGTGTTGAGTTTTAAATGAAATTGGAATTGTACTGTATCAAGGTGAACGTTTCATGTGATTGGGGAATTTTTTTATCTTCAACTTTTGTGATGTTCTCATGATTAACTTATAAATAAAGTTCAAGTTTGTTCATTACTCCAACCAACATTTGAAAGGATAGTTTACATTTTTCTTCATGCGTAAGATGTGTTTATATCCATTTTCAATCTCTTGGGTCTCACTGGGTTCATACTTTTATGTAGTTCTCAAAATTCAAATCAGTGCGTACCTTAAATTATGTCTACCATTAGTATTTTACTCCAGCTCTGCGTCATCCTCTTTAAAAATAATTGATAGAAAAATGGAAATATGTGTGTGAGTGTGAGATGGGTTTCTATTTTCGTTGACTGTGCCTTTGCTATCGGGCAAATATTGACGTGCAGAATGCAGTTCTGTACAGACGCATTATTATTGTCCCTGACGTTTGTACAAATAAGTAAAGCCAATCCTGATATCAAATACTAGCTGTTGACACACCTCTGTCTGAGGGATGCATGCTGACATCATGAGGATCAGTTAATAGATATCCTGCTGGGCCGGCGCATACTCCGATTGATCTGAGCCACCACAGTGAAGCAGCTGTGACCATGTGTCTGCGTTACTCTAATTAACTGGAAGTAAAGCACGTCTGAAGGTGAGTACAAAACTTCTTTTGTAAGTGTTTATTATAAATGCTTTAAAACTTGAATTCAACCTTCTACTGGTGACTAAAAATGTGATCGTTTGCCCAAAACTGATTGTGGTTAAAAACGTGTTTTCCTTTAGGAGATTAGTCGTATCTGTCAGGAATCAGAGGAAACTTTGTCATGGACAGCCACTGCAATGTGACGACTCTAGAGGCCTATTCTCGCATTAATTCCACCATCTTCCATCTGGTTAAGACGGTCACCATGTGCTTGAGCTGCACCCTGAACACGGTCCTCAGTGTCCCCTTGCTCCTGGTCATTCCTCGCCCCCCGTCCCTGCTTCGACACACTCGCTTCCTGCTCCTCATACACCTTCTCTTCTGTGACAACCTCCAGGTACGACCGCACATGTGATCAGATCACGGCGGTGTGCTTTTTATATTACTGTGCTGATGGAAATGCTCTCAGACATCTAAACTAAGTGATCATTATCATTTCAGCAAATCATCTGGACAATCAAAGCAGTTCTGTTGATAACCACCCAAGGAATACCTGTGACCCAGTGCCTGATCTTGTGTGCTGCTGACACGACCTGCTTGATGGTTTGTGAAATCTTTATTATATTTGTGCAATTGGAACGTTTTCGATCAATGGTCGCCGTGGCGATTTATAGATCGGACTGCACTATGTGTTATCAGGCTACCAGTGTTTTATTACCAGACTACTTGACTCCTCTTTTGGGCATGGATAGGCATTACTCAGGCTTAAAGGATAGTTTTTAATTGTTCAAGTTTAGGGTGAAAAACAAAAAACAAAAATAGCTTTCAGTCCAAACTTAACACAGGTTCAGCAGCCTAACCTAGAACAATTGATTTGGTTCTTCAAAAGTTTCCTCAAATCCATTGGAGAGATTTTAACCAAACTGAAAAATATTGTACTACAGACATAACAACTCCTCTTTTGACTGAAGACAATGTGCGATTATGGGACTCTGAGAGAAAAACATGTCATACACGCCAAAATCATTTAGTAAAAGATGACGTGAGCTGATGACTGGTCTTGCGTAGCCTGGAAACGAAACAACCGACTTCCCCGCCAAAAGTTTGTGGCGTAAATTTGACAGAAAGTTCAGCTAAGAATTGAGTCGGGCTATGCCAGGCTAGGTCTTGCTGTTTTGTTTAGTTTACATTTTAGCACCATGTGCTGTAAACTTACACAGTCAGTCAGTGTAAACTTCTGTTTTTTACAACCTGGACCTTATTTCTGGCATAAAATACGATCGTTTACTCACCCATATAACTTTTGTGTAATTTGTATTCCTTCGGGAGATAATTAAATCTGCGTATATCCATACAGTGGGAGTGACTGGGGCACCGAAACGCAGTGCGCAGTCGGCGGTGTGACTTTGTGTATCAGCCTCAGCACCATTCAGGTCAGTCTGACTCTCTCCCGTTGTCGCCCTCTCATCTTAACGCCCTGCCTGTCAGCCACGGCGCCTCTGGTGCTTTTCTGCACCGTGGGCAATGCCCTGGTGGTGCCTGTCTGCTACCTGACCATCCTGGGATGCTTCTGCCTCCTCTACCGAGACATGCGCGGAGGACTGCTCTGCACCAAGAGAGCCTGCGTGACCCTGACCCTCCAATCTTTTCAGACCATTCTCTTTTCAGTTCCTGTGGTCATGGACAGCTACCTTATCCCTGGCTACCTGCACAGTGACGCTCTTGATATAGCAACCACCATCACCTACAACCTGGGGGTGGCTCTCATCCCTCTGGTTTATGGATACCGCTCTCGGGAACTGCAGAAAAGGATACGACGGGCTGCAAACATGAACAAAGTCAGCGACCATAGTTCGGCCTAATGACTGCTATTTTCAACAGGTTTGCGCTAAGAGCCATATCTTCCTGCTCAACGCTGCAGGTTATTTCCCACATTTATTTAACCGCACTTTAAATTTACATGTTTGTAAAGGGAAGATTGGACGGCTGAGTCAATACGGTAAACCAGTAAACCAGTTGCATTCAAAGGGCAAACGCCGTGTATGTCATTAGCAGCCGAGTAAATTCAGTGCGGGTTAAAAACAGCTGCTGGAACACTGGTAAATGAAAAATAAAAGACGAGATAGTCTGCTTCAATCTATTTAATTTGTACGTTGAACAATAAAATTCACTATATATATATATATGTATTCTACAAAACATTCAAGAATACAGAAGAGAAAGTTTGCACAAAGGAAGGATAAATACTAATGTAACAAGAAAAGAACATCAACAATCATGGCACGACCTGTGGGGACGGCGTGCCCGTGTGAGGGAGGTCGGGCAGCTTCGAGCTGCGATGATTGCCCCTTTAGGAGGCACAGGCACAAATCTAGAGGCAGCACGGAGGTGAGACGACACTCCTCAGTCATCCGTTTGTAGCCAGCTTCTCATAAAAACCAGCACAGAGGAGCCAGAAACGTGAAACACTGGCCTTTACCGCTTTCAACTCGAACCGGATCGAACATAATGCACAAACTCTACCAAACAAAGCTTTGGAATGTACTGAGGCTGGTTCTGAATATTTCTCAATAATACACAAGCTTTTCATTAATATTAATATATATATATATATTCTTTGAGTAAATGCAGCAATTCAGTCAGGAAATGTATAATACTTTTACAGTTTCGGCAGATAAAGTGTATGATAGCAATCTCTTCTTCAGTCCACTAGATGGTGCTGTTGTGTCGTTTGCATTGAGTTTAAAATTATGCAGCAATACAAGAGGTTCATGTTTGGTAAATGCAGATCATCTGTTTATGACGGGTTTTATGACAGCGTTGGTTAGTCTGTCTGCTTGACAATCCCATTATGCAGCAATAAAATTGACTGATGTGAAGTAAAAGACTGAGCTCTAATTAGATAACGGCTGCGTCATGTCCAGGTGAAACAGGTAATAAATCTAATTTATCGTAATATTCAGCAAAACTGAAACAATATTGTACTTTGACTAAGGTTTTATGATAATATTATGTTATCCCAGAGACAGTAAAGTGTTCTGATTGATTGGTTTTTAAATAATCGTGCATCCACAACACAATAATAAGGGGGTTTGTGCAGCATAAACCGCCACTGGTCTCCTCCACACTGCATCACCAAGCCTAACATCACACGTTTCCTTCAGTACAGGCAGGTTTTCTTCATGATGCGCAGGAACTCCTGCTGGTTCACTTCTCCATCTCCATCCCTGTCGGCTTCGTCTATCATTTCCTTCAGAAACACACACAACATACAAGGAAATGTAAAGAAAGAGAACGGGCATGTGGAGCTAACAAAGGAAGCTAGATGGACGGTATTTGTGAACAAAAGGTGTGTTGACATTATTCAAAAGTGCGCTCATTGTCTTTAGCTCTGCCAGTAAGTTGCTGTATCATTTGCATGAGATGGCATTAAGATATACAGGTTTATTACATAATACTGTGCCTCACCTGCAGCTCCTCGTCCGTCAGGTTCTCTCCGAGCTCTTTGGCCACGCGTTTTAGATTCCTGAATGAGATCTTGCCCGTTTCATCGTCATCAAACAAGCGGAAAGCTTTCAGGATCTCCTCTCTGGAATCTTTCTCCGCCTTAAAATGAGAGACAATGGAGAGGTTGTTATATAAATGAACAGACAATAGAATACTCGTAAACTCTGAGTTTGTGTGTGCCGCTGACGACAAATACACTGCCTGGCCAAAACAAAAGAGTGGCCACCTGGATTTAACTTAACAAATAGGTACGAGCCTCCTATTGGATAATTACTACATGGGTGATTAACTTTCAGTTGGCAACAAGTTATTTAACGCCAACTGATGAAATGAGTAGCTTCTCATTTCTTAAACAACGTGACTACCTGAATATACTGAATGACCAGGTTATTCTATCAATGGATTTTTTCTTCCCTGATGTTCACGGGCATATTCCAAGATGACAATGTCAGGATTCATGGGGCTCAAAATGTGAAAGAGTGGTTCAGGGAGCACGAGACATCATTTTCACACATGGATTGGCCACCACAGAGTCCAGACCTTAACCCCATTGAGAATCTTTGGGATGTGTTGAAGAAGGCTTTGTACAGTGGTCAGACTCTCCCGTCATCAATACAAAATCTTGAATGAATGCAACACTGGATGGAAATAAATCTTGTAACATTGCAGAAGCTTATCGAAACAATGCTACAGCAAATGCGCGCTGTAATCAAAGCTAAAGGTGGTCCAACCTTTTTTTTTTTTTTTGGTGCGGCGACTTTTTTTTTTGCCAGGCAGTGTAATATAGCCAATGAGAAATTGGGTTGAAAATGTTGTGTTAAGTCTGGATAGTACAGATAGTACAGTTTCAAGATAGTTTTAGATATCTACCATTTTCTGTGTCATGATAGTCAGGAAGTCGCCGAAGGAGATCTTTCCTGTGCTATCTTTATCCACCTCCCCAATCATCTTCTTGATCTCCTCTTTCTTTGGCTCAAACCCCAGAGCTCTCATTGCGACCTGGAACAGTGTTGGAAAGGTAGACAGCAGTGAAGCACACGTGGATAATGGGGTTCCCTCGATTATAGGCAGAGATCAATGTTCTGACCCCCCTTTTTACCTTGAGCTCTTTTACTTCGATGAATCCAGAGCCATCGGTGTCAAACAGCTCAAAGGCCTCCCTGATCTCCTGCTTCTGCTCCTCGGTCAGCTCTGGCTTGGGGCTTGTCTTCTTGCGAGGAGGCGGCACAGGACCCTGCAGGGACGGTCTCTTGGCACTGGTTGCCTGGTGGAAACACGACCAGAAACAAAACATGTATTCAAAGAGGTTGATTTTGAGGGGATGGGCACCTGTTTCCTCCCCAAGCCTATAAAGCAATTAAGCATGGCTCTTTACTAGAATAGTGAGATATCTTATCCAGCAGCTCAAATCAAACACACTAGCATGCGTTATATTGGATTATAAAACGTTTTCACTCACCATCACTTACTATTGTATATTTGACTGACAAAAAATACACTGCAGATCTATTAGTCACTGTTTTCGTCGGCGCTTTGATGCCTCCCCTATCATTTAGGGAGGATGCGATCATGAAACGGTTTCTAACCGATTAACCGCACTGTATGTCGGGATAGTCTATAATGCACCAAGTCCTGATGCTTATTTTCCAGAAATACCTGCTAAAAGATGAACGTTTCTGGTCTACAGCTTGCACAGCAGCTGCTGTCACGGAGCCTAGGTGTTTGATTTGCTTTTCCTTTTGTGCCAGCGGACAAGCCCATCGTTTAATGGCCACCGAGGAGCCGGAGCAGGAACCGCACAGGCACAGGTGGGAGTAGAAATCCAACGCACCAGTCGGGCGAAAAGCTGAGTGGCTGCTGAGAATCACGTGGTCGACGAGGAACCTCAGAGCTGCAGAGATTGAAAAGCTATAACATGCTGGATATATCGATATAGATAATTAAGTCATATTTGCATATTAATTTGGATGATAAAACATATTTTTTTGCAAAATATGAATAGTGCATTTGATCGTGGTACCCCTATGAAATTGCCCCTAACGGACACTGGTGTTTAAAACAGCTCAGATCATACAGTATATTCTATTTAATAATAATAATGAAGAAGAAAATTATTGAATCGGTGATTAAAAAAATAATAATATGTGAGAGACCAATGAGATAGTAGGAAATTGCAATAATAATAATTATGTGGCTCACATAAAATAAATACATAAGTTTAATTCAAACCATATACTGTATAAGGGTAATAGTAAATAGATTAGTACTGAAACACATGTGTAAATAAACTAGTTTGGTACGTTGTGATAGGTGTTTCGCTTTTCTGCAGCCGTTTATTTTAAGAGTATAATATTTTTTTTATTCTTTTATTTTTACAAAAAAAATAAATAAATAAATAAAAAACTGCGTGATCTTTATTTAAAATGTCCCCCAAAAGAGTTGTAGGCCCATCTAATATTGAAAGCTCGCCGTTGGTTTGACTCGGGGGGCGTGGCCTTTGAGGTACGAGGCGGATGTAACGATCTTCTGATCCCTGATTGGTCCAAAGTGTGGCGTTCTTTGACGTACCTTGAACGCTATTGGCTGCCTGAAAACGTCACCTTTGTGCTTGGACCCGGCTTGGCCAATCCCAGAGCGGCTCTCTCTCAGCTGATTCGAACAGTTCACGGTGAAGTCAAGAGTCCGCGGCTTCAGATAAACTAGGGGCAGAATTGTGCAGCCTGTCTCTTATGCTAAAAGTCGTCACATTTACGTTTTGTGCATAATATTATTATTATTAGGGCGCACTTTTTTTGCCTGAAAGAAAAAAGTATTTTCAACACGTTTGCCTGAGACTATTCCTGATTGGCTCACCTGTGGGTCGCTTTTCATTTATTATGGCTACACGTGTTCGACCGGTGAGTTAAAACATAATTAATAGCTCCAGTCTGCTGTAAGATTTTATTTTGTCCGTGTAATAATCGCTTTCTACCTTCTGCTGCAGGGTAATAAGCGATGTGCAGTCATCGGAGGCTCAGGTTTCCTGGGCAGACACTTGGTGGAGAAGCTGCTGGATAAGGGCTACTCTGTCTCTGTGTTTGACATCCGTCAGAGCTACGATCTGCCTGGTGTCACCTTCCACCAGGGAGACCTCTGCGACAAACAAGTGAGACTTTCACCTGCTGCAATTATGCAACAATAAAGTAAATAACATCTTGCACGTTTGAATGGTTGAGCTGCTACAAGCAGTTGGGTTTCACTTGCCTCCAAATAAAGAAAGATATCTCTGGCCTGGATCTCTTTTCTGATGCGTATATCAAAGTCTGTGTCTCGTTCTTCTCCAGGCTCTGCTTTCAGCTCTGAAGGATGTGTCCCTGGTTTTCCATTGTGCCTCCCCAGCCCCTGGTAGTGACGACCGTGCACTGTTTGAGAGGGTCAACATTAAGGGCACGCAGACTGTTATTCAGGCCTGCATCGAGGCTGGAGTGCAGGTGAGACAGTGCGCTTTTATGCCTCTTTAGGAATGGGAAGATCGTTTCAAAGTGCTTCAACTATAATGATTTTCCAGAAACTGGTCCTGACGAGCAGCGCCAGTGTGGTGTTCGAGGGGACCGACATTAAGAACGGGAGAGAGGATCTGCCATACGCCAAGAAGCCCATCGACTACTACACCCAGACCAAAATTGAGCAGGAGAAGGTAAGAGAGAGAGAGCGTGTTTTATCCAGATTTGAAATGGAGACTCTAAATTCAGTTTCAGACTTGTTTCAGACTGCACCTTTATTTTATATATATGTATGCCATCCTCTTCCCATGTTGTCCTTGACAGTCAGTCACATGCTGAAAGAGAAGAGGACAAATGGAGCATCTTCTGCTTTGCGGTATGCAAATTTATTTATCGGGTTCTGTTTTTGTGTTTTTAGCTGGTCCTCCAAGCCTGTGACAAGAAGAAGGGTTTCCTCACTGTTGCTATTCGGCCCCACGGTATCTTTGGCCCTCGGGACCCGCAGCTGGTCCCCATCATGGTGGACACAGCTCGTAGGGGCAAGATGAAGTTCATCATCGGGTGAGTCGCGGCGGCTTTCATCTGATAAAACAACTGGTGACACTGCAAGATAAACTATTGCAAACACACTTGCATCACTGATTACAGGACTATATTTATAGCTCACTGATGTCGTCATGCAGTCATTTATCATTAAAGCTCCGTAGTTAAAGGCACATTTTACAGCTTTTTCCCATGAAATTCAATAGGATTAAGTGTCCTATATATAGTGCAAGTCTGGAAAACAATCCTGGTTCTATCATTATTTGCCCTTGTTACAACCTAGAGGTGTAGACATTGAAAGACAGTGGCATTTAGGTATCAAGGGAGTCTAATGAAAAGTCCCACTCTGTTCCATCCAGAGAAGTATAATTAAGTAAGCAGCAGCAGAGGTCACAACGAAAGACAGAAAAGCGGATGAAAAGAAAGGTCGAACCATACGAAACGCAGACAGCCAGATAAAAAGGACAAACAGAAATAAAAGTGTCAACAAACTGGTCTTCAAAGTATCCACAGAAACTTTAGGAGGTATTACGGTACAGTCTTCCTTTTGTCTTGAGCCTGGAGAGAGGAACAAACCTCAGATTCCCACTGGTATTTAATGGCCACAGAAACTCTCTAATAAAGACAGATGTCTGACCATGTGGGGTTCTAAAGATCTTAAACTGCATACTGTTTTTTTCTGGAGAGCCAGTGTAGGGAAAGCACATTAAATGTTTGTCACCTCTATTTCAGTTATTGACAAAACGGGCCAGGGTTGAGTAATGTTGAGCAAATCAAACCAATTATATTTTACCCCAGACTTTCCATTAGCTTTCATGCAATTTCCCGACAGGTTAGAAAACAGTATTTCCGTGCAGGATTCTCCTTTGATAAACAGGACAACAAGTGACCAGGAGGGATTTTCCACTGTATTAAAACGTGTTGGGTCCTATATATATAAATGAACAGGTTGATAACTCTGCAGAACGCGCCAGCTGTCAGAGGCTTCAGCTTGTTCTGCTAACCTTTCTGGCTTTACTGTTTCTATCCATGTTTGACCTCCTTTAAAACAGTATTACAAGTCTGTAGTGGCAGGCAAACTAAAACTGTAGCTATTCATCTGCAGGACATTATACATGTATCTACATGCCTGTAGACTGCTGCACTGAGTAATAGGCAGTTTAGACTTCTGGGTTAAGTTGACGCAGAGGCTACGCGGAGCCTTCACAGAGCCTGGCGCCGTAACTGATGTGCACCTCCCCAGAAATGGGAGGTTTGGAGATACAGACATTTTAATGACTTGTGTTCGGCGAAATTTCGGCGAAAGTTTCAGTCGCCATTGTTGAAAGTGAAGCAGAAAGTAGAAACAAAAATTAACCCAACTGGCAAAAAAGACACGACTTGCGCTTGAGTGGCGTTGTTACACAGCAAGCCAGACTGACGAGCACGCAAGTATATATGACTCGCACTGGCTTAGGTCACATACGTAGGTCCTTACGTTTAGGCCTTAATACGCCTTAACTACAAGCTTTAATTCTTGTTATATTATCTTCTTGATGGATTCGTTTTTAAATTATTATTCTTCTGTTGTTTTCTTCAGTGATGGGACCAATCTGGTAGATTTCACCTTTGTGGAGAACGTAGTTCATGGACACATCCTGGCTGCAGAGCGCCTCAGACCAGACTCCCCCATATGTGGAAAAGTAAGTGAGAATAAAATCCGAAGCAGAGCCGACCTTGTGATAAAATCCTTCTTAATATATCTTTTTATTCTTCAGGGTCAGACTTTTTTTTTTTTTTTTTACTGGATGTATATTTTAGGTTAATAAATCTTTATTCTTCCCTCCGCTTCTCTGCCAGCCTTATCACATCACCAATGACGAGCCTATCCGTTTTTGGGACTTCATGTCCGAAGTGTTGGTGGGTCTGGGGTACGCCGCCCCGCGCTACCACCTCCCCTACTCTCTGGTGTACGGGCTGGCGCTGCTCCTCTGGCTGCTGAGCCTCATCCTGCGTCCCCTCGTATCTTTCAAACCCACTTTCTCGCCCATGAGAGTGGCTCTGGCCGGAACCCACCACTACTACAGCTGTCAACGAGCCAAAGAGGACCTGGGCTACAAACCCGTTGTCGGTCTGAAGGAGGCCATTGCGCGCACAGTGCAGAGCTACCCTCATCTCAGACACGGTGCTTGATGTTTGACTGGAGACAGAGACTGCTGTAGGCAATTTAAAATGAGGGAAGTGGCTGTTTATCCAGGCCTCGCCATGTGTAGTACTTGTGCCTTCTTGTTATGACTTGTACTGTTTCCACCAGCAGATGGCAGCAAAGGGTATTGGGGGGGGGGTATTGGTCCACCCATTGCACCCTGACATTAGTAAACAGTAACAGACACAATATATTTCCAAAAAAAAAAAGACATTGCATTGAATACAACTGATTATTTTTCCATTTAGATTTTTGTGTTTCACATGTGTGGTGTACGCACCGAGATGCTGCTGCTGATTTCAAAATGCCTTAATGAATTCCACTAAATCAGGGATGTCAAACTTATTTTAGTTCAGGGGCCAGATTCAGCCCAAATTGACCTCAAGGGGTCGGGACCAGCATCAGAACAGCATCATAACCAATAAAAATAACGACTACTTCAAATTCTTCCTTCGTTTTAGTGCAAATAAGTACATTGTGAAAATTTTCAGTAAAGGTGCACGTTCTTCTTCTTTTTCCTCCTCCTCTTCCTTCTTCTTTCTTATTTTCGATCCTCCTCCTCCTTTTTCATCTTCCTCCTTCTCCATCTCTTCCTTCCCCATCTGCTTCTCCTCCTCCTCCTCCTTCATCACCTTCTTCTCCTTCTGTTCCTCTTTCTCCCCCTTCTCCTAATCCTCCTCCCCCTTCTCTTGCCCATCTCTTTCTCCTTCCCTCTTTTCTCTCTTCCTCCTTCCTTCTTATTCTTCCTTATTCTCCTCCTCCTCCTTTGCAAATTCATCCGCATGTTTGGCACCCTTGCTGTAAATGACAGCGCTGCTGATAAAAGGTGTGAAAGCGACTGCTTAAAGTACACCACGTCTGTAAACTGCGATGTGTGCTTTTGATCCGGCCCGGGGTTTAGCTTAAGCCCCCGAGTTACTTAAGACAATACTGTGCGTCCAAATTTGTTTGAGGAAGGCCCATTACCGATTCAACATGACCGTGCCCTCATCCGTAAAGCCGGGGGGTTCATCAAGAAGTGGTTTTTCGCAATTTGGAGTAAAAGCACTTAAATGGTCTTCGCAGAGCCTGATCTCAACCCCATCAAATACTTTTGGGACAGATTAAAATGCTGATTGTGAGCCAGGCCACACACACACACACACGAAATCATCAATGGCTGACCTCGCTAATGCTCTTGCGGATGAAAGGGGCCAAATCCCCGCTGTCAGGTTCCAAAATTATTCGTAAAATCCTCCCCAGAAGAGAGAAGGCCGGCGAATGTAGCGGAATATCAGAGCTCACAGTTTTAAAAACGGGACATCCTGTGGCCTTGGCAGCCTGTGATGGGACATTTCAAATGAGGGTCGAGCAAACATAATGTGCTTCTTAGTTTAATATTCCGCATTTTGTCCACCACAGGCAAGCTGATGAAAACAGAAAGACAGAGTTTTGCAGGAAATTCACTGTAAAATATAAATATATAAATGGAAGATGGCCACTTGATATGTCTAAACCAGACTACTGGAGTTTCACATTAGCTTAGGCTGCACTTAAATGCAAAAAAAATAAATAAAAAATTATCAGAAAATGAACTGAGCTCTTCATGTCCAGTCTGAACTGTAAATAAAATTTGATGGCCTCAAGGTCCTGGTGCCTCAAAAATCTCAGGCTCCAATGGACTCCCATTCTAAAATCTTTAACTTTTTAAGTCGTACGCTTTCAGTAGCTAACATCACTCTATTATTATCAATTTACTTGCCGTCCCTTTGCAAATAATGTCATATCTAAGTAGGTATCAGGCCCCAAACACAGGTAATTGTTGGGGGCTTGCTTGACTTGACTGACGTGTGTGGTCAGGAGTGACTGACAAGCTCGTTCTCTCGTTCTTGCTTCTGCCTCTCGAATACAAATCAATTACGGCTCTAAAAAAAAAACCAAGGTGGTGACGGCCAAATGCCAAACCAGTGGCTTCAGAAGTGTACCCGACAAACCGGCAGCTGGTGTCCTTGTAGTTACGTCCGTCTTTTGTCTGTGGTATGAACAGGAAGAATAATTACAGCCACCAGTAAACCCTACGGCATACATGTGACAATAGTCATAAGACTGAATTCTGAAATTAGATGTTTGTTATAGTATCTGGTGCCATCAAACCTTTGGCCATAGATTAATATTTACAATACATTTTTCACACAATCTGATACAGCCATATCTCTGCCACTCTGCTGTTAGATCTGATTAGATCTGAATCGAATCGTAGAGGCAGGTATTTAATACGAAACTGTTCCAGCAATGCAAGGAATGTCAATGGGATGGGCAATGAAAATATACAGCGATCTCTGTTCTCTATCTCTGTTTCCACGTCCTGTTCTCATGTTGATGGCAGTGAAGGTGTGAAGAGTCGTGAAACTTAGATTACATTCCAGACGTAGAGTGGCCCGTTTTCACTGTGTTCATGTTAAATGGATCAGTTACCTGCTACATACGTTTGTCTTTCCTTGGTGTAGCATTGTTGTCATGCCGCGTCTTGGCGTGGTGACAACAAGGTGGGGGTTAAGTTCAGATACTTTGCATTCTCATTTTAATTCTGCACCCTCAGTGATTCACTGCTGGAGTCGGAGCCACAGGGTTAGGCTGTCCGACTGGTTTGTTGTTCAAGGGAAAGAGGGAGAGGGATCCGGGCAGATAATAGACTTGTGCGTTTACACTTGCCACTGTGCGCACCAGAGTGAAACTTTGTCTCTCAGATTCGTCAATTTCCTCTCCCGCCTCCTTTCTTTGACGGGTTGCGACATCCCCTCACGCCCTTTTTTGTGATTTGAAAGGGCTTTGTAAACATGTGCTCAGCGTGTGTGAGATTGTTTTACAGACACGGTGGTTGGTTGATCTCCATGTTGTGTTTACAAAGAGTAGATAGTGGGGCCAATTGCTCGGGAAAGTGTTCTGGTACCGTTTGTTGAGGAAATTGCTTTAAAATTGCAGAGACATAAACATTTTTCTTGCCTTCTTGCACTCAAATAAACATGGAGGCAGTCACCCGCACTGAGCAAACATTTTGTTTACACTGTATTGTATTTAGAGAATGCATTATACAGTAAAAGTCCTATTTGACCTTAACCTGACTGATACGTAAAAAATAAATCAAGGCGAAATTTTGTTTGTAGGAAGAAACTTGTTGAAGCAGAAAAAAATGGAATGTTCCAAATGTGAAAGCAGGCTTTTATGTTATTTTTATTCCACCATGGACCACAGTTTCTGTTTAGTATCTCAGATCTGTGTGGTGTTCTTGATGTACTTCTTAACGATGACCGTGCTTCCTGGGTTTTTCCTACCCGGTGAGCATGAGATGAGCGTTCCCACGGGGGATGTTGCTGCGAGTCGCTTCATTCATGTGTGCCATGCTGTGCACCTCGTCGTCATCCGTTGTCGCCGCCGTCTTCCCTTGGCCTTGCTCGCTCTAAAGAGCTGACAGTCAGTCACCTGTGCGGCAGGTATGTGCTTGCCGATTCCCGGGAACAAAGCACAGATGTAGTAAACAAAAATGAGTTCTTAGCAACCTCACACAGACTCTCTCTCTCTCTCTCTCTCTTACACACACACACACACACACACACACATGCACACACTGCTCCACCCCATTATCTGCCTTCCTTGACTGGCTGGGCTTGTCAGAGCTCACGCCCGTACCTGTTCGCTAGCACAAGGGCTGAAACACCTGTCAGACAGAAAAAGACTTTCCCTCTGTTCACAACAGCCAGAAGGACACACTGTCACAGATTGACTGCGTGGACATTGCTCTGCTGGATAATAAGTGATAGCAGGTAAGCACTCTGGCCTTCATGTTTTTCAGTTTTTTACAATAATTTAGCCGCTTATAGAGTGATCCGTCATGTTATATATACAGCGTTTGATGAGAGCGCTAGCTTGTGATTACCAGTGTTTGCCCTCTCATTTTTTCTGGGTGTTTCCCTGTCATGATTCCTTGTCAGTACAGTTGACTGTGGCACACAGTGCTTGCTTTAAATGCTATCGCTCCCCATTAATCATTTATCCTGTGTAGACTGATGTACTAAACCCAGGATAAATATGTTTCTGAGCCCTCGGCGTGTTTGTTCTGCCACCAACGCTCAGGACAATATCCTCCAGAGTAATTGCGCTCTAGAAGGAGCTAATTCACAGCCCCGAGAGTTTTAGAGAGCCTATATTTGCATTCTGAATTTGGCAGCGCGCCGCAATTTTGCATAGGCCATTGTCCGTGTCTACTTTCAGATAAGAGAACACTCGTCAGTGTTTCATTAGTGTTTCCTTTTCTTATGTTCCCAGAGGAAGTGAGGTTGCCGTTGAGAAACTCATTTAAATAACCGAGGGGTCAACTAATTTGGAAATGAAGCAATATTTGCTTAATCGCGTAAATCAGTTTGCGCAATTGTGTATTGTATCCGATACACACACACACACAAACACACACACACAAGGGGTCTGATATGTCTGTGTGTGTGTGTGTGTGTGTGTGTTCAGACATATCAAGGCAATAGCAGTATTTTTTTGGAAAGTGGTAGGACAGGATAATCTGCATATTTAAGGGATGAGACTGAGGAATGCTTGACTTAATGGGAGGGGACACAGCGTGGGAAGAACCATTGAAGAACCATTCAGAGACTGAGGCAAAGTGAGTTCGCTGTTAAAATTGAACAACGTATTCTGACAAGATGTCTTTCTCCAATATGTTTTTTTCAGGTGGCCCGTTAGGGAACAAAGAAGAGAGATCAAGCATGTCAAAAGGTGAGCGGGCCGACGGTTCTGATCTGAATGTGAGGTGATGAGTTTTTAGCCAAATGAAGATAAGAGTGTGAATTCAACACGA
The DNA here is from genome assembly GCF_963514085.1 of Chelon labrosus. Classification (NCBI taxonomy): domain Eukaryota; kingdom Metazoa; phylum Chordata; class Actinopteri; order Mugiliformes; family Mugilidae; genus Chelon; species Chelon labrosus. Next base: position 16,598,012 of record NC_140358.1, read on the forward strand.
GTAGCCGATAATGTGTGTCAGGTCAAAGGAGGCTTGTTTATCTTGCATGACACGTGCCAACAATGATTAAGATGTCATTAAGCTGCGGCTCAGTGTGTGTTTCATATCTCAGATGTAGCCTCGTGTTTGTGTTTCTCAGAGGGAGACAGAGCAACTGTGTTTCGCACCACCAAAGTCCGGACCAAGCTGAAGGGAGATGCCAGCTGGTTGCAGCGCAGCAAGGAACCTGAGACTGAAACCCAGGAGGAGAAACCATGGTAAACTTATTGTTTAAGTAGGGTTCTCTTCGTATTCTCCAGTCACTTGGTCAGAAAATAAACCCCAAAGATGTTGCTGTGCTTCTGTGCAGGATGGCAGAAGTAAGAGCCAGTCGTTTGAATGGAGCCCCCATTGAGACCAGTCCGGTGTCTTCACCAACACAAACCACTCCGCCCAAGACGGACACTGAAAGGTAACATTTTATGTAGGTTATAGTGTCACAAGCTTATCTAGCAAGCGCTTTGTGACACATGTGTGCTGATAACAAGTCTCTGTTTTGAACTTAGGGCACCAAAGTCAGGATACCTGATCAGGTAAGAGAAGCTCTTAGGAAATAATCCACATAATTAGAGACCAGAATTGAAAATCAAACATACGGATGGAGCACATTGTAAATTAACCATATTACATAAAGAAATTTTTGTTTGTCTTCCAGAGGCGTTTTCATGCCACTTGACAAGCCTGCATCATCCACAACATCCAATGGCTTTAGGTGAGAGCGTCTTTTACTTGAACAAGCAGACCTAGCAGAGATGTCCTCTGATAACTGTGACCTCAATGTGGCCTGATTTTATTGCAGCAAAACAACGCAGTTCACCAAAAAGCCTTCAGAGAGCTACAAGAGAATGTGAGTGCGCACAAATCAGATTCGATCTGCCGGCGGTGGCGGTGTGCGAGTGTCTTTTCTTGAGGTGTGTGTTTGTGCTTCTGTGCCCCAGAGCCCCTCATACTGTGAGACCCACTCCAGAGAGGCAGGATGGCCAGCTGAGCCCTGAGGAGCAGGACAAACGGTAAGACTCTCAGCACGGTCTGAAGTCACGCGCTCGGGGAAAGAGATCGCATTAACATCATAATGATTCATTTTGTAGGACGGAGGCAGCCAGCAATGTTCTGAAGAGATCTGCAGTCAAGCAACGGTCTTACGTGTTTTCTGCCGCTAAGAAATATGAGTATGTGTGTCTTGTGTCACACTCCGAATGCTTATCGTAAGATCCAACCTGTCTCTCTAATCCTTAAATAACAAAGATTGAAAGCTGCATGCTCTTTTTAGTAGAATACCCTTCGTGGTTAGAAATTCTGCCTTTCATTCAAAAGTTATTATTAAAGGGGAACTACTGTTTTTTACAACCTGGACCTTATGTCTGGCATAAAATACAATCGTTTACTCACCCAAATAACTTTGGTGTCATTTGGAGTCATTCGGAAGATATTTATATCTGCGTATATCCATATAGTGGGAGTGACTGGGGCACCGAAACGCAGCCTATAAATAACGCATTATCTGCCGCGAAACTCGTTTATTTCACCAATATTTTGTTATGATACGCTAGTGCCATTGCCCATTGAGTCCGGAGTTACCTGTTATCTATTCGCTGACGTGCAGCGGTTTGTTGTTCTTTGGCCAGCTGTTCCTCTCTCTGCCTCCGCATCCTCCTATCAACGAGCTCCTCATCCGTATACTCTGGCTCAAAACGGTAAGGACGTCCATCATAAACAAAGTCGTCGTTCCACAACCTCAGAATCGGAAAAATATGCAGCCATGTTGCAAAAAACTAGCAGTAGCAAATAATAGGTCAACAAGCTGCGTGCGCTGTGCACGGCGCTCAGAGATGACATCATCCAGGTCAGAGGTTAGTAGTTCAATCTACAGACCCCGGATGATGATAACAGGTAATTCCGAACTCAACAGGGAATAGCACTAGCGTATCATAAGAAAATATTGGTGAAATGAACGAGTTTCGCAGCAGATAATGCGTTATTTAGAGGCAGCGTTTCGGTGCCCCAGTCACTTCCACTATATGGATATACGTGGATCTAAATATTGTCCAAATGACTCCAAAAGACACCAAAGTTATATGAGTGAGTAAACGATCGTATTTTATGCCAGAAATAAGGTCCATGTTGTAAAAACAGTTGTTCCCCTTTAATATTGAGCATTTTTGGAGGTATTTAGAATCTTCTACACCCTTAGGGCCAAAGAAAAAGAACCTGACACATCACTGGACACCAGCACTCTGTCATTCGTAGCCAAGAGGTAAATTCTTCTTCTAAGATCTCTGACCGTTCAGTCAAAAGTAAAGCTGTGCCCCCTCACCAAACTTATGCATTCATACGTGTGCTCGGCCATAAATGTGCAGGGTGGAGATTACTGATGACGATGAGAGTGATGTGACTCCAGCACCTGCCAGCGCTGTGCCTCCCTCCCCCGCTGTTCCTGCCACATCTGTTGCCTCCGCGCCCGAGCCCATTCCGCGGAAAATGTAAAGCCCCCTGCCACGTCTCTGATTCCAGGACAACGACCGTTTCTTGTCCCTTCACTTCCATTCACTCATTATCCGTGTGGTTTACAGAGTCGACGCCGATGTTAAGACATCTGCTGTTAAAGAGGCGGTGGCTCCGAAGGTTGAGGAGGCCGCCCCGGAGCCTGTGAAAGAAGACCCCGCTCCCGTGACTGTTACAGAAAAAGACCCATTTGAAGGCGTGAAACCTGGGTGCACCAAGGTGGACACGCCCCTCCCTGAACTAATCGCTGATTGTGTTCAAGCCGCCCCTGCAAAATCAGAACAGGAGGAGTCTGACATATCTGGGCAGGCTGATGCGCCTCTGGTTGAACTTTCTCCACCGTCACAAACTAAAATATCACCTACTCCAGCATCCCCAGTGTCTCCTGCCCCGACTGCAACTGTCACGAAATCACCTGCCCCGGTGTCACCTGCCCCGACTGCAACTGTTACAGATTCACCTGCCCCAGTGTCTGTCGTGACAGCAAACAAAGTCGAAACTAAACTTGAACCTGAAGTAGAGCCAGAACCGGAACCAGAACCAGAACCAGAATCAGAACCTGAACCAAAGGCAGCAGTAGAGCCAGAGCCAGAGCCAGAGTCGCAAGCTAAACCAAGGTAAGATTTCCACAAACCAACATGCTGCCACATGTTTTCGCACGATATCAGTAATAGGAAACGTTTCAAGCATAATATTAATCATACCTAAATGTGTCTGTCTAAGCTACACTAAGCTAAATATTCTGTTTATTTAAATTCCTTTACATAAAAAATATGAACTCAATATCACCTCAGCATTATAAATGACAACAACCGTATGTAAATTGCTTCTTATACGTTGAAGCATCGGTTCATATGGTCCGGTGACATGATCTAGAATAACAAAACCCTCATAGAGAGAGTATTAAGTATAATTTTCATATCAAGAAAACAGACACTATACACTATAAGGGCTGAAACATCATCACATGCAGTTATATCTAACACCATGATAATGAGCCTCAAACATCAGTCTTCTTTTGAAGCAAAGCTCAGAGAGCGCTTTCAGGTGGCTTTGAGTATGTCTATGGTATGTTTGCTCTCATTCTTTTCACATATGCGAATGAAAGCAACCTTTGAATGCCATGTGTTTGTTTTTCATCTATTCTCACAGCTCCGGTGTTGACACGCTCGCTGCCTTGTCCGACACTCTTATTGCATTCGACACAAGTTCATCCAGGTATTTCCACAAAAACAAAAAAAAAGATGAAAGCGGCAGAAACCTACATATATATATATATATATATATATATATATATATATAAAAACAGAGAACTGAATTACCTTGGCAGTAACATGGCCCCAAACAGTGTGCCATCTGATAATGAGAGTTTACTTTCCCTTCAGCTCTAAGGACGATGAGCCAGTGCTGGCAAAGGAAGAAGGAGGCTCAGCGGACAGTCACACCACAGGGAACAGGTACAAACCTGACAATTTCCTCATTCGTGTCATACCAGGCTTGGCAAGAACCAGATAAGGGCTAACTGCCATTGTGTTCACTTCAAAGTGATTAAAAAATAATAATAATACTGCACAGCTCAGTTTCATGTGATTTAAAAACCTTATAGAAGACGGCGTCCCAAATAACACTTGATTAAATGAGCTCTCCTGCCAAACCTGTTGCAGTAACATACATTTTTCTCCCTGTAGTGCTGAAGAGGAGCCAGCGCCAGCAATCAGCAACTGTGTACCAATAACAGATGATCTCCTGGGCTTCACTGATGGGTTTGTTATAAACACATTCGTACCGACTATGAAATTAAAAGGCTTCACACATATTACCCACAAGGTGGCACTGTTGGTCTTCTCATAGTCTCCATCTCTTAATCATCAACTTCTCTTCCTTCCTCTACTTTTTCTGCCTCCACAGTCCAGAGGAGTCAGCAGAGCCTGTTCCCCCCAGCCCAGGACGCTGGAGTCAGGATCTGCTTAGCGAACTGGAGAGGTAGGGGGAGAGCCCAAAAAATACAGGGCTGTGTGACGAATTATTCATTCTTCAGTGGAAAATCAATAGTTCCCTTGTCAACTAGCAACATATCACCTTAACTTACCTTGAAAGAGCTGGGTGCATAGTTTCCAGAGAGCCTCTGCACACAAACTCTGCTCTGTGTTTGACTTTTATGTTTGATGTCTTTAGTGAGCCATCCCCAGTAAAGACCAGTGGACCGCTGGATTTCCTGGCCAATGATATCATTTTAATCAACACGAAAGCACACAGGTGAGAAAGAGACAGACATTCGATGGCCTTTTTGTGTACTGTTAAAAAAGTGTATTGATACAGATGAAGGGTACACATACCCCTTAGTTGTAAGATTTCCAATCGTCTGATTCATAAATCCTCTACTTCCAACACTTTATTTTAACCCTTGTTCCATGTAAGACGGATACAGGTGTCAGATTCCTGAATAGCACTTTGAAACGCAAAGCCACGTTTTATCTGCAGCGCGACTGCAAAAAGAAGAGCATGTTCTGTACTGATTAGTATTATGCCTTTGTTTTGTCTCCGCCAGCCTCAGCACACCGCCAGAAGAGGAGGAGCAGACGGATGAGACAGCCAAAGAAACACAAAGGTAGAGGGAGATGACAGACTCACTCTCAAACAATTATCTATCCGCGCCGGCCTGTCCCTTCTTGAGAAATGCATCCTATGCCGATATACCTTGCGACGATTAAGTCTGCTTTCGCGCCAGTCCCACAGAGACGGTCACCGTGACGACCGAACCTGTGATCATTACTGACAAAAAGTGTGACAGCACTCACGCTCACAAGAAAGGAAACGTCTGTACCCTATCCAGACGATGTTCACGCTTGTTAAATAGTTCAGTGGATTTCGGGCTTTCCTGATGGACCCGCATTGTAAATAGTGTATGAGAACAACCACACTAACCTTTGCCTGCCCTCTTTTCTCTTCCCATCATGCCACTCATCCGCACTGCCCTCCTTGCTATTCTATCTTGCCGCCGTGCAGCGAAGAGGACAATGCAGATCCCTGGAGCTCACATGTGACAACAGTAGTCTCTGAATCAAGGTAGTTTAACTGTATAATTATATATATAAGTGGATGTGAATGTGTTTAAATTATAGCTTATCCAAATGACAGTGACTGAAAAAATATCTTAGATTCTCAGTCACCATAAACTACATGTGAACCAAGAGCTGAGACAGGCACTGCTGGTGCTGCTGGTGAATGCAGATTTAGTATACGCCCACAAGTTCAGGATGAGTCATCAACATTTTTAAATAGTTTTCCATCTCTACAGTATCATTACAAACACCTAAAAAAGACATTTTCTAAAATGCTGAGTCTGATATTGGCTTAAAAGTGTATAGTGCAAAATGTGTCGTATAAAAATATTTAAGCATCAAATTGGATTTGATGGGGACTTTAACGGGGAACTACTGTTTTTTTACAACCTGGACCTTATTTCTGGCATAAAATACGGTCATTTACTCACCCATACAACTTTTGTGTAATTCATATTCCTTCAGGAGATATTTAGATCTGCGTATATCCATGTAGTGGGAGTGATCGGGGCACCGAAACACAGTCTCTAAATAACGCATTATCTGCCGTGAAACCCGTTCATTTCGTATTTTGTTGTCGTAATGCTAGTTTTTTTGCAACATAGCTGAATATTTTTCCGACCCGAACGAGTTTCGTGGCAGATAATGCGTTATTTAGAGGCTGCGTTTCGGTGCCCCAGTCACTTCCACTACATGGATATGCACTGATCTAATTATCTCCCGAAGGAATATGAATTACACAGAAAGTTATATGGGTGAGTAAATGACCGTATTTTATGCCAGAAATAAGGTCCAGGTTGTAAAAAACAGTAGTTCCCCTTTAAAGTCCCACATAATTGAGTCTAATGCATTCGATGAAACTGTGTATAGGACAGAAAAATATCTGACTTCATATTAATTATGGGTTTAGTGTAACTGCTGCTCAAGGTTCATTCTTGGTGAAAAGAAACTGAATTACATTGATTTTGCTATTCAGCAGTAAAAAAAAAAAAAAATCCTTCTATTTGTCAAAGACATCCAGATTCTGATTTTGATTGAGTTTGGCCCCGGGTCTCTTCGTGTTTCTGTTTACCATTCAAACTGCATTAAATCTTTCCATTATGAGTCAATGTGATCAGAATTCCTCTGACACAAGATGGGCCACGCTGACAATTGAGAGTGAAATCAGTGTGAAATTGTTTTTCAGCTCGGCTGATCCGTTTGATCCATATCCGATAGAGACCACATCCCCTAACAGGTAATCATATTGGTTTGGAGCTATGACTGTTTTCCAGCCAGCTAGATAGCATCTCAGCATGCATAATGCAGCAGCTGCTGATTATGAGCCTCTTTTCTCTACTGCAGCTCCTCTGACCTGCTGCAGCCCTTCTCCGACACTTCCATCAACAGGTACCAGAATGATAATGCAAATCCACCGTTTGCTGCAATGTAATATCTGTTTGTAGCATAGACGCTGTCGTGTTACCACATAATGTCCTCATTACTGCAGCTGATTCACTTTGAAAGTTAATGCGGTAATTGTTAAAATCAGCTGTTATCACACAAGAAGCACTAATAATCTGCAATCTGTGTGTCTCCTGAACATTTTACTGACATGCAATTTTCTTATTTCTTCAGTCCATCACACACGTCCACAGAGAACAGCATTTTAACTCCAGAAGAGTAAGTTAGTGGCAAAATATTCATTAATTTTTTAGCAGTGGATTAATTAACCCATTAGTCGATAAATGGAAAACTGACAGGGAAAGCAAAGGAAATGGTCAAACATTTTCTCGTTGTAGCATTTAAAGGTGCTGCTCCTCTCGTATGCTAATTATCTTCAGATGTTGTACATGTAGTTGGACAAAGCAAGGCGTCTGAAGTGGACATTTTCCACAATTTAGTGACATTTTACACATAAACCAATTAATGGAGAACAATGATCTGCATATTTATCAATTCTCATAATTCAAAAATAATAATTAGTTTCAGCCTCGCATTAAATGAATGTCAGTTACACAATAAAACGTGAGTCATGCTATCTAATGTTTTTCTCCTCCTTTTCTGTTTTGCAGTAACTCATTGGTATCCTTTGCGGACGATGTCAACCCTCCAAACACCGACACCACAAGGTATTACACTGAGTCCAGCGCATAATTCTCAAATAAATCCGCGAGTGACATATGAAACAGAAGAGAAAAGTTGCGGACCTGCAGAAATCGATTCTCAGACCGACACACGTTACTGTCGCCTGCTATGCCTGCCTGATCTGTCTTCATCCTCTCCTCCCTCATGTCTGCTCTTTTTGGCACTCAAGCACTCAAAGGTCATGGGCACGCACGTGGGAAGCCGGCACACCTCAGGAGGCTAACGCGGAAGAGAGGTGATGGCACACTTTGATTTACTCGAAGTACGCCCCCGCTATGTTTCATTCATCCCGCCCCGTCCATGTCCATTACGCGCTAAAAGCCTTTCAATGTATATGTCCCCCCCTTCTCAGCCAAGACGCGGAGCCGGAGGCGGAAGGCCACGATGAAGATCCACACACGCTGATCAAGTTTGAGAGAAAGTAAGTCATCTCTTTATTAAAAAGCCGCGGGCGCGTGTTGGCTCCTTTTATTCCCTTAACCTCCTTTCCCCTTCGTGTGTGGTGAAGTAACGAGGCTCTTGCGGTATCTGCTCACTGAGCGGGAAGACATTGTGCACTGGTGCTCATGAAAATAGGTCAGATATTTATTTGTTCCAACTTTCCATCACGACTGTGGAAAAGAGATCCCCTCCCCTCCTTTCTTTTTTATAATTTATAATCCTCTTATACTACTGTGTCATGTCTTTGTTTGTGCTCAAGGTCCAGTGAGAATGACTCTCCATGGGACAGATGGACCTCACCCACCGTCTATACTGTCACCAGTACTACAGGAGAGGAGGAAGAGGAGGAAGACGAGGAAGAAGAGGAAGAAAGGTGGATTCTCCGGAGCTCATTAAGTGCACATTAAAGCACTTATTTTACTCTGTGATTGTAGCGCCTTATAATTCAGCTCCTGTCAACCATTTAATTGAAAGCCAACTAAATACAAGTTGAAACTTCCTCGCGGCTCAGTCTGAGAATAATTTCTCAACTTGTTTTTATTTTTTTTTCTTTGGTTTAATACTGTCACGTCTTTACCTGCACTGCTGGGCTTATTTTAATGCAGTTTTGTCCTCTGTGTTGTAGCCCGGAGGATGTACAGACGGTCACAACCACCACTACTATCAGGTATATCCTAGCACCTTATGCTCAAAAACTGGGGAGATTAGAAAGACTTTCTGTAAGAGTAGGTGGTGTTTAAAGGGACAGCGCTTGGGAGGAGTGCTCCAGATGAGGCGACGCTGCAGTACAATAGAAAACAGACCACACCTGGTCAATAAACCCCGACCTCGGCGGAGCGCTGAGTCAGAAAGATCAGCTTCATGCACTTATAAAAGCTGCGGATTCTTCTTGGCTGGCCTGCATCCAGCTTATTGACTGCTGTGGCTGGGGGTAAAAGTCTAATACAGTTTTCTTTACTTTCCAGGGAGACGTACAACGAGCCAGAGCCTGCCATGGATCGGTAAGTTTATGATCTTGTTAACGTCAGACGGCGTAAATGCAACAATACTTTCTCCGGAGTGTTATTTTCTGCTTTTTGGTCTGTTGATTTTCTTATTTTTGCGAGGATGCTCCTCTTTCCTGGAGCTTTTTGTCTTTTGTGACGCCCGACAGTTTAAGCGAGGATGCTGCACACGGCGTAGACATTAAATTTAGCTGTTATTTAATGAGTGGGATAAATTATTAATTTAAAGACATGTGTTTAAAATCAAACATGTAGGTCGTGTGGGTTTGTTTTAAACTTTCTCCCACCGTCTCAAAATACAGGCGCCTTAGTTCGGCAGTGAGAGATTTAGGCCAAACCCTGTGGGAAAGCAGCTGTATCAGCTTAATGCTCAGCTCTGGATCTAAAGTTACCCTCAACTCCTTTATGATGCTCGGTTAGACGGATTCCTGTGTCAGCTCCGCTCCTGAGGTTTAAATGACAAAATCTGCTCGCCCATTGTCTTTCAATTTGAACCTCATTTCCTTCCCCCTCTAATTATCAGTCTCCAGATGTCAGATTAACGATGTGTATTAGAGATGTCCCTTTGTCAAATCACAGCCCGTTAAACAGCATTTCATTAACAAGCAATGGCAGAAAGTGATTATCTCCTGAGTTACATTTGACGGATGCGGAGTCTATCTGGTGAGCGTAAAGACTAACGCTGCTGCGCTCCATCTCCAGACATGAACCCTATTCCAGGACGGTGAGAGAAGAAGAGCAGCGCGTCCAAACACCAGAACCGGAAACCAAAAAGTGAGGAACGGTACAAGCTAGGCGTTTTAAACTGAAGAGACAGGTACTGTCCATTTTAACCTTGCACGTTAACTCACTCTTTGCTTCGCCTGCCTCTGCTTAAGGGGGTTCGTGTATGTGAAGGAGTATGTCAACGCAACGGAGCTGTCCTTGCACAACCCCAGAGACACAATCGACGGGTAGGGCTGATAAATTATTCACACAGTCAAATAACAACATTGATATAAAAGGCAGCTGAATAAACCTTCCTGACGCTGCTCTCATGGTGATGTACGTATTGCTCTTGTTTTCACAGCGGGTTGGATTATTTGTCTTCAAGCTCCGCCAATTACTCCTACAGCAGCCCCACCACTTACTCCAGGTAATGACACGATCTCTAAACAGGTATCAACCCCAGCCCCGTTCCTGTCTCAACACTTTAACTGCTGTCATGGTTTGTTCTTTAAAGGGTAATTCGGCTGCTTTTATAAATTACATCAGCAGCATTATTCTCTTTCTCCTTTTGATGACACTTCAAACCCTTTCCAACTCTGACTTCCACTCATCCTACATAAATCAGCGTAGCTGCTTTCAGGTCTCGGTTCAAACACGTCAGGTAATATCTGTCATTTAATACACCCGAGTATTTTTGAGGACTTTCTTCTCGACAGACGCTTCCACCTTGAGCGACATTTCAAGTACTTTCAGCACTTTCGCTGCAGCTGATACTTGATTCAGCGTTCTCACTTTCAGCGCTACGGTTTTAATGGTCATTTCAGTATCTTTCATTATTTGCATTGCAACTCCCGCTTTAGCTACGTTCAGACTCTGTAATGCCTTCAACTTCACCTTTGATGTTGTTTCATATTTTAAACTCTGACTGTATATAAAGCTAAATGAACCAGTACATTACTGCGTGCATAGGATTTGTGAAAAGCGATTTTGAGGCTCAATGTGGTTGGCTCTGGCAGTTGCCATCTTGGCAGAGTCTGACTCAATCTAACTCCAAGCTAATTAAAAAAAAAAAGTATAAATTTAAGCCTTGGCCTGATTTAACTGAACGAGTTAGACTACATAAAAATGAACCCCGCTATAGGGGAAATTATATATAGTGACTGAAACCATTGTTGTACCAGGCTGTAAACATGTTTAATTCTGTTGTAAAGTTAGGCATCTTAACGTGGGGGTGTACACTGATCAGTCACAACATTATGACCACTGACAGGAGAAGTAAATAACATTGACCGTCTCGTGACAATTCAATGTTCTGCTGGGAGACGTTTGGACCTGGCATTTTTAATGTGGATGCTACGTAGACATGTACCACCCACCTAGACCAGAGCAGGCACCCCCACCCCATGGCAATGACACTCCTTGATGGCAGCAGCCGTCCCCAGCAGGATGTAGCCTGACACTGACACACACACATAAAAATGGGTGTTGACCTGGCCTCCAAATTCACTAGATCCAAGTATCTGTGGGATGATCCACAGAGGCCCCTCCGCTCAACCCATAGGACTCAAAGGCCGCCCGCTAACAACATTCTGTTGTCAGACACCACAGGACACCCTCAGAAGGCCCATGTCCATTCTCTGATGAGTCACAACTTGTTTGGAGGCACAAGGGAGACCTACACAATATTAGGAGGGTGGTCATAATGTTATGCCTGATCGGTGTATACTGTATGTCTCTTTTTGAGCCAGCCTCATGTGGCCATTCAAGGAACTACAGTTTCATTAACAATAATTAGTTTAAATTTTACAGTTCCATTTGATTTCAAGCATCAAATCAAATGCTGCTTTTTTTTTTAGCTACCCTTGTTTCTGCAGTGGGTCAGATTATTTGACAGCGGCCCCTCCACTTACTCTTGGCAACAACACAATCCCCTAAACCGGTTTTAAACCAGCTGTAAGCCAGAGCCCTTTTCCCCCCCTGCCTTGTTATTTGCAGTTCTGACAAAACTAGATATGTTTAAGCAGCAGGGCAGAAATTCCACCAAGCCTGCTCATTAGTAGGCTAAGCGGGGGGACACGAAAGGATTATTTACACTTATTAAATTTCCTCACACAGGACTGAAAAGATCACAGGTTATTTAGCCAGAAAAAAAAAAAGACGCGGTTGCACAAGAGCTTTGCTCGAAAAGGCGGTCACTCTAACTTGGCTTAATTGCTGTGTCTCTCCAGAGCCCCGCTCTCATCCACCTGTACGTACTGCGGCGAGCAGGTGGGCAACGACGCCAAGATTACCATTGAGCACCTAAATATCAACTGCCACCCTGCCTGCTTCAAGGTAATTTATTCGTCCATTCTCATGCAATTCTCTCTTCTATTATTTTGACCTGATCTGCAAAAAATACACCTTTCTTCACATTAAATATTATAGTTAGTATAGAATTGAATGTCTATTCAGCTGTTACCAGATAGATATCACTTTCACATTAGAGCTTTCTCATCAGTATTATAGCCTTTACATAAATCATGCTACATCTTAGTTTGTTTGTGTGGTGACTGTGTCTCAGTCAACAGCAGTGACTTTCTGGAGTTCGTTGTGGTTGCCCAGTAACGTGTTAATTGTTGAGAGCTTTGGGGTTGCTGGCACTTTATCGTCGCCTTTGGAAAGAGGCAGACGTTCTGCTAAACTAACCGGTTGTGACTTCATATGTGACTAATATGAGAATGGCGTTGATCTTCTTATCCAAATCCTTGCAGGGCAGTCATTAAATGTCTCAAAATAACAGAGATTTAAGCAGTTAATTGTGTTTTTTTAAAGCCAAAAGTGTTCTCTATACTTCCAAGAGTAGGAGCACTTCTCTTCACTGTACTTTCTCATAATTACATTTTTTTTTCCCCCCCTCCCTATTTTTCAGTGTGGTGTGTGTAGTAAGCCTATGGGAGATCTCCTCCACAGCATGTTCCTACATGGTGGGATAGTCCACTGCGAGAGCTGCTACGCCACAGTCGACTGATTATGAAAGCTCTCCGGCAGCCTCTTATCCTCCTGCATGTTCATTTGCATATAAAGTGAGAACTGGTCTTTCACAAAGTTTGGACCGTGTTTGAATATAGTTTAAGGTGATCAAAGAGACTGCGATAGTGAATACTTAACGCTTACATCGGGTCAATGTCTCGAAAATGTTACTTTCCTTTCCGTGTTGGTGAAAGCTGTATCCGCCTCGGTTTACTATGAAGGATATGTCTGTCGAACGCGTTGCGCTGCGTCCGTAAATGAACAGACTAATACTGGCAAGTGGGGTACAATATTATAATTTAGCAAAATGACTTTGTTACAAAATGTTTGCTCGTCTTGCTCTCGATACAAATAACTGTGTTCACATGTACGTTTGATGCTTTGTTAACAAAATAAAATGATTCATATGGTGTAAACATGTCGTACAAAAAGTAGTGTGCTCGTCTCAAGCAGTGAGAAAAGAAAGCGTGATTGAAAATTATTGCACGTAAAGGTTATCATATGTAACGGAAAACAGTCACGGACATATTCTTTAAGTATCCACCTGAAAAACTCAAAGCTGTTCCTGAGAACTACTTTGCAAATACAGCTGTAATTTCCCACTGGGACGCTTTACATTTGCCTCTCTCCTACTTTCCCTTGCATAGCTGCATACATAAATGTGGCTTTAGCTAATAGCCGTCAGCTACCTGCTGAGTTACTGTGAAGAAGCTAATGCTGCTCAGTGGCTACTGTCTTGATGGTCTTCACACACAGTTAGGCAGAGCTCCCTCGGTACAGAGGACGAGTGCTTGGCTCTGCCCCAGTTCAATGAAAAGCTGCTTCTCGTGGGAATGTGCCTCTCTGGAACAACTGCACTTAATGCTTACAATGCAAAGTGGAGTAAAGGCAATAATGGCACATCAGTCATGGTAATAAAACGGGTTGGAAATATTAGCGTGTAACACTCTAAAACATTATTTTCCTACTACTGAACTAAAGACAAAAGTATTATGTCAGCTGAGCAGACTATAAAAATCTGTTCTAGTACAACTAAACTACTTGCAGGGGTACAGGAGGTTTGGCTCAGGTGCAAAAATATGAGTAATGTCAACTTCACTCCATCATTTAAACAGAGAAGCTGCATAATATGGGACGCCCCTGTAATCCTGGACGATCTCCACGCTCGGTTCGTTTCGGGGCCCGTGTCAGTGTTTTCCTCTGGCTCTGCTCACGGCCATGTTTTGGATGTGCTTCCACAGCAGCGAAGGGTCTGACTCGTTATGTCTTATCAGAGACTCCAGCGCCTCTGCTTGGTCCAGGCTCTGCCAGTAATCCTGAGGCCATATTTGCAACCATCTGTGGACAGATACACCAACAGATTAGGCTCATGACAGGGTATTTTAATTAGACTGTGAAAACAGAATCATTTCTCGCCCCTCGGGACATGATCACACTCACCCGTCGTCTGTAGGTAAGTCTTGGACGTTTCCATATCCAGGACTGGGTAGTGGGCATCCCATGTGGGAGTTACTGGCCATTTTAGGCTGAGGAGGGTGGTTCTGCTTAGGGGCCTTTCTGTATGCTCTCTCTGCTGCTAACCGTGCGTTCTCCTGGTCGCACACGTAACATTCAAACCCATTTAAGTAGTTCGGTTTGCTCATGTCATTAACCCCCCACTCGCGGGTCTCCAGTGCCTCCAGCAAACGAGTGTTAGCAATTCGCCTGCGGTTCTTGAACTCTAAATATCTAGCGTACTCATCGTCGTTCTCGTCCAGGCGCTTGAGAAAGTCGGCAAGAGCTTTCGGCGAGGGGAAGTCATCTACGAGGATCGCCGTGTGGTCGTTGGGCATCCAGTCGGCCGCCACAGAGGAGCCCCGGTAGACGGGCACGCAGCCCTGATGGAGCGGGCGCCACAGCTTCTCTGTCATGTAGTCTGGACACCGGCCATTCTCCAGCGCCAGGTGGAACTTGTAGCGGGCGACGAAATTCATGAACCTGGGTTCCTCGCCAGTGGCTGTGGCTGTGTCCTCCAGATGCTCAGGTAGAGGCTTGTTGTTCAAGCATTTCCCGTAAGAGTCCACCTACGGAGACACAGGACAGGTTTTAGGAAATTATGAGACAATGACAATAATTCACAAATCCACAAATAACACTTTAAGGGCAGTATTAACAGAAAAAATGGTGTGAATGCAGTTTGCAGGCATAAAGATTAATGATTTTGACCTGTTGTGTAATGTGTGAGTTGAAATCATGAGGACCCACATCTAGTTTCTTAACATGTGGTTGTAGATTTCTCATTTCACCCTAGTGTATTATTGTTACTATACAGCCAAATCTAAAACGATCTGTACCTCAATGTACTTCATGAGCTCCCGGACATATCGGTCTCTATCCGATGGTACATCGCAGTGAGACTGCATGTAGAGAACGGGAGCCAGGCCCTCCATCCTCAGGCGGTTCTTCTCCTCCAGGGACACGGCCACAGGCTCCAGCAGATACTCCAGAGAGGGCAGCCACTGCAGGGTCAGGGGATAGTCCGACTCCCGGCGAAACGTGGCGGTGTAGTTGAACAGCCTGATCCCCGGTCCGTGCGAGAGGATGTAGTTGTTCATGGGGGACTCCTCGTGGAACAGCGCCCAGGTCTGGTGGCGGAGACGAGGGAGCGGCGCCTCATACGCCCGGAAGTCTGTCCCGTAAAAGATGATGGATGCTGTCCGTTTGTACAGCTGCACCTTTCAAGATCACAGTCACAGATTAGTACTGTGGCAGAACAAATTAGGATTATAATTGTTATTAATGTGTGCATGCATCGTCCTTCTGTCTAAGCCACGAGTTCCTGAAGGAGGTTAAGTATCTTGGTACCTTGCGATTGCTTGTGACCAGGCAGGAGGACGTGGCACAGTCGATGCGGTCAGTGTCCCCAGGAAAGTGTGGGAACAATCCCCCGCTCCACCAGAGGAGAATGGGCAGCTCCTTGTTGCTGCGGCGGTCACTGTTACCAGGTCCTCTGTACGAAGCCACAGAAGCAAACTCCATGTCTGACAGAGCACTCTGAGGCTGAAAGGCTCCTCGGTCCACCGCATCCAAGGACTCCAGATGAAACTGGTCATCAGCCAAGGAGGCAAAGGACACCCAGACCCAGCAGAGGACAGCAAACAGCCCCAGACACAGGCAGGGCAGCAGCCTGCTCCGACCGGCCATCTGCAGGGTTGAAAACAACATGCATCAATAACTTTCTGTGTCTCTTTACAGCAGTTTGTAAATCCTGAATGCAGCTACTTCAGGCTAAACTCCGCTAAGCAAACAATCCCAATCACTCGTGTCAGTATTTTAAAGAGCAAACACCAATATCCAAACATTGACATCGTTTCCTACCATCGTCACAGCATCAAATACATGAAGGAGCCTTCTCCTTAGCTCTTAAAATAATATAAATATAACTATTCTCCTTAAAAGCTGGCTTTGTGAGCGGTGGTAACGGGGTGCTGCTTAACATCAGTCAACGGATACGAAGCAGCTGAATTCTTCTTCTACGCTTCTGCCTTTCCTCCTCCTCCTCCTTCTTCTTCTTCTGTCAGAAACTGATCTGAGCACAGCGCCACCTACCGCTGGCGAGTAGGAACTTACAACAACACTGAACAAAAGTGGCGAGCTAGCTTAATGTTTGAATTTATTTTGCCACCAAATATCACACACTTTTTTTCTAGATCGTAAACTATTGTATGTCAAGTGTGTAAATTAAACAAAACCCTTGAAGTAATACAATTATGATAAACAAGGAGACAAATTAAAAAACATCCCCTAGGCTGTATTAACTAATTTATTACTTTCATATCCAGCTTGGTTTTAATTGAGTAAAAATACGATAATATAATTATGTATGTGTTGGTTTCAACGACATAAGCTCTGTATGAATTAATCCACTGAAGGGAGACATTTCTTGGAGTACACATTCAAATCTAAGTTTAAAACATGCAATTTAATTAGTACAAAGATGATGCATGCATCATTCATAAAGGGGGTTTCAGGCTGGGTTCTGTAAAGCGTCTTGAGACCATTTGTATTGTTGCTGACACTATATAAATAAAACAGAATTGAATATTAGCCTGTTATTCTGTGAATGTTACATGCTTTAAAAAACAAACAAACAAAATACATAACATCATTAGACAGTTAATCCCAAATGCATTAAAGTTTAATTTGCTCTGTATTGTAAGCTCAGTACATCTTTTCCAAACAGAATCTTAACCTTTAGCTACACTTTTGTACATGAATTTACTGTAGTAAAAAACACGACAGTTCTCACTGAGTTTTAGTGGAATGAAGTCACATTAGCAGAGAATAGAAAAATGTGCAAGGGAAGCACTTGCACACTCAAAGCGTACTCAAGTAAACTCCAAAGCTCAAGAGCATATGTCAAATCTGTCTTACTTCAATGTAAACCTGGCAATGATCAGAAATTTTGATGACCTGGAAAGTTATGACATAAAATGAACAAAAAAGTATGTACAGTTTCTACCATTTCAAAGGCAGCAGTTAAGTTTAAGCAAATGTTTTCTAACTCCTTTGTGTCCAGCAAAACATTGTGGACTAGGTGGCTGACAAGCAGAACCAAGCGAAGATACCAGAAGTCAAATTGTTATTCTAAGCAAAGACAGTCTTTCTCAACTTTGAATCATGGCTAGACTGAAGATTTCTGAGAGGTCAGCTCAAATTTCAGGAAACCGAATCAGTTGTATTTCAAAGCACGTCATGCCGGCCAGTAATGAGCACAACATCAGAAGATTAATACATCAAGCTTTGTTCACTGAGAGGCAGAATAACAACTTGATCACGGATACAGACTTTGCTATAGAATACAATCACCTATGGTATCATTAAAAGAAGGGCCTGAGTAGCGTTTCAAAACCAGGGGAAACAAGGCCAAATAAGACAATGCAGCATTTCACGATGGATCATGGTAAAAATATTCTGACAAATCCAAGTTAGAATTTGTGGCAGTGACAGAAGGGTCTATGCAAAGACAAACAAGAGAAAGAGTGATATCACGCTGCATTAAACCCACAGTGAAACATGGCGAGGACGGTCTGTTTTGCTATTCTGGAGCTGGACACCTGCACTGAGTTGACTCCACCCTGAACAAGGAGAAGCAGCACTCCATTATTCAGAGACATAGTACACTCTCTTGTTTGCATCTACTAGCAGACTAAGGACTGCAGACTCTCATTGTCACAGTCACCTGACCTGAACTGAACATTTATGGTGAACACTTGAGAACTAAGAACTAAGGACTTACATACATCTTGTATAGATATTACACAGATGGGCCTTCTGAGGGTGTCCTGTGGTGTCTGGCAACAGAATGTTGTTAGTGGCAGCCTTTGGGTCCTATGGGTTGAGGGGAGGGGCCTCTGTGGATCATCCCACAGATATTTGATTAGTTTGGGATCTAGAGCATTTGGAGGCCAGATCAACACCTTGTGCTGTTCTTCATGTTCTTTGAGTGTCAGGTTGCATCCTGCGCGGGATGGCTGCTGCCGTCAAGGAGTTTTCATTGCTGTGTAGGGTGAGGGTGCCCGCTCTGGTCTCTAGGTGGGTGGTACATGTCTAAGAAACATCCACACAAATGCCAGGTCCAAAGGTTTCCCAGCAGAACATTGCATTGTCACAAGCTTGTCAATGTTATGTACACCTTGCGCCAGTGGTTTTAATGTTGTGGCTGATCGGTGTGTGTATACTGTGGAATCCCTGCAGTTCGAGTGCTGCAGTCATTAAAGCAAACGAGACCAAAGAAAAGATATAATGAAATTCATGTACAATAGATTTTTCAAAGAATCAACTATCAAACATATAATTGTACGGAAGCATATTGCTGCCACACTTTAGAAAAAAAAAGGCTCAATATTATGTAATTACGTGAACGTTTCTTGTTATAACAATATATTTTTCACGTTTTAACAAGATAAGTATCACGTTATTACATGAAATGATCACGTTATTTCATGATAATGATATTTTCACGTTATAACGTGAACATTATCATGAAATAACGTGATAATTTCCTGTAATAACGTGAAAATATCATCTCTTGAAATAACATATCACGTTATAACGTGAAAATATCATTATCATGAAGTAACGTGATAATTTCATGTAATAACGTGATACTTATCTTGTTAAAACGTGAAAAATATATTGTTATAAGAAGAAACTTTCACGTGATTACGTAATAGTAAGCCTTTTTTTTTGTGTGTGTGTGGCAGCAATACGCTTCCGTAACTGAACTGATAGTATGCAGAAAAAAACAGTCTTAAGTCCTAAAAACCAACGCAGAATAGAAGTCACGTCACTATTTATGAAAATAAATAACATGGCGGGCTTTAGGACCTGTGTTTGTGCACGTGCAGCTCCTCGGCGGGGCGTGCACGTCACGACACTCAATCACAGTCAGATGTAGGGGAGCGGGTCAGACCACGTATTAATAACTATCGGGAACTGGGTGAGTGAAAAATACTTATCGATATCAGATGCATTGTGTTAAACATACACGCCGCCAGTGCTACTACTCTTGTTAATTACATTAATTGCGGTTTTTAATGTAGTTCTGAGCCGCGCATACTGTGCACCGAGGCTAACGGTTAGCGCGAGCAGGATAGAATGTCAACAAGCCACCAGGCTAGCCGGCTAGCATGCTAGTTGGCTAGGAGGTTTAAAGCCGCTACACCGTTATCATTGTCAGTAGCACGAACGCATTTTAGAAAGCTGTTACCCGTTTCGGTTCCCTTTTAACTTCTGCTCTGAAGCACTTTCGGGACAGTTTCACAGAGACCGTCGTTGAACGGGTTCAGACAGAGTTTTTAATCCGTCAGTCACTGTTGACAACAAGCTGGTACACGTTTGCGCAAATGTTATGGTCTTTTTCCGGAGTCGGCTTGTTTTATGTTGTTGTGGCGCCGGGCTCATACATATTTATGCCATACAGAAATATTATTTTCATCTTTTGGCTTCGTGTTTATGTCTTTGCCCTCACGTATTTACTGTAAGGCTTAGTTCATAGTGTCTGTACGACTGTGTAACATAGTAAACAACAACGTTGTAATCAGTCTGCCAGTCTCTTTTTAAGCCAGAGACCTTTAACAGACACCCCGGTCCTTCACCCCTGTCATTCAGTCCCTGAAACTAGTAAACCATTGCAAGTCTCTCTTATGGCTTTCATTTCTCATAAAGATTTCAGGTTGAACACAGGTGCAACCATTCCTCTCATTATCTGAATCATCAGTGTGAATGTTTACTGGGAGGTTAGTATTCTTCATTACCACCTGCTCAGTGGTGATTTGCATTTCATGTTTAAATTCTGGTATCTATTTTTTGTGCTTCCTCTTTCTGGGTGAAGTCGACCCTGGTCTGCCACCTGGTGCGGAGGCCTGTAACCCTTGCGAGGAGGCCTAGCTGGGTGGGAGGAATCACGATGAGCGGGAAGAACGTGCTGCTGAAGGTGATTCTGCTGGGAGACGGCGGAGTGGGAAAGTCCTCCCTGATGAACCGCTACGTCACGGACCGCTTCGACTCCCAGTCCTTTCACACCATCGGCGTGGAGTTCCTAAACCGGGACTTGGAGGTGGATGGGCGCCTGGTCACGCTTCAGATCTGGGACACGGCGGGCCAAGAGCGCTTCAAGTCGCTACGCACGCCCTTCTACCGAGGCGCTGACTGCTGTCTGCTCACGTTTGCCGTGAACGACCTGCAGAGCTTCCAGAACCTCGGCTGCTGGAAAAAGGAGTTCATGTACTACTCCGACGTTAAGGACCCCGAGCGATTCCCTTTCGTGGTGCTAGGCAATAAGGTAGACATGGAGCAGAGGGAGGTGGGGGAGGATGAAGCTCGGGCCTGGTGTGAGGAGAACGGGTGCTGTCCTTACTTTGAGACCAGCGCTAAAGATGACACTAATGTCACGGCTGCTTTTGAGGCTACTGTCAGGGAGGTTCTGGCCGCTGAGGACCAGATTGACCATACACTGCTGAGTAGTACTATCGATCTCCATGGCAACCGCAAAACCTCTCGTTCGTCCTGCTGCTGATTGGGTAGGTGTGAATCCAGCATGGCTTAATCTCTCTGGCCGAAACTCGCCCGTAGTAGTTTTAAGAGCCAGTCAGATATTGTTTATGGTACAGATACTGGAGGTACACGGTACTGAGTGCAGTATCCCCTAAAGATAATATGGATCAGACACAGCTGCTCTGAGGAGGAGGAGGAGGGTGGTGTCGCAGTGTCAGCTGATGTCTATATTGCTGAATTATTGCTCTAAACAAGGTACAGGCATACTGGAACCAGGTGTACTCATCTTCTGTGCTCTGTCTGCTTTCAGTACTGTTGCACACAAAATGTTTTTTATCCAGCTTCAGCTTTGTCTTTGCCTGTTCAGGGGTTGACTTATTTAAATAGTGTAATTAAAACTTTTACCCAATCAAGATGATTCAAATTAACGATGAAAGAGAGATTAAAAGCAGTCTTCTCTTCTCAGAGCACACTGTACCATTCGCACGGTAACACACAGATACTTTTGTAACTGGTCAACTTTCTGTCCACAAGCTTATTTTTAAGGATTTTAGAAGGAATTAATTCAATGTTACGTTCTGTTTTTTTTTTATCAGACATGTTTGTAGTTGCTGGAGTGTTAATGTATTTTCCAGTCCAGGCAAATACTGAGCTTTAGACCTCCCAACTTCAATAAGATGACATGATTCAAGGCATGGGGGGACTTTTAATAATTGCTGCTTTCTAAAGGAAAGAGACTTTGTTTGTCTTCAAAGGGAATTGAATTCTGAGTTTTACCTTTGCAGCTCTGACTGTGAGCACTGGGTACGAAGTATCGTGGCATTCTCATTCCTTGAAACTGGACATTTTACTACAGCACTACATTGTAGCTGGAAGGTGTCAGGGAATCTGCCATTGTCAGTTTTGGTTCCTGTAATTTATGTACACGTTTACCAGGCAAGATAAGGTAATTGTTTTTGCTCAATTACAGAAGTAGCACTGCTTTTGCTACTGTTTCTGAAGTGTTTATTTCCCTATTAAGCGCTTTACCGTCCTTCAGAGTGTTACCTTTTGCAGACTTTTTTTTAACATTGACGTCTTCATCTACGTTGAGCTTCAGTGTTGGATCGGGGACAGATTACTGTCCTGGAGAGTAGAGGAAGTTGTAAGTATTAACGGTATCTTTGTAAACGTGTGTCTAGGGTTGCAAAGGGGTGGACAATTTCCGGTAAATTTCCAGAAACTTTCCATGGGAAGTTAAACTGGGGAATTTTGGAAATATTCCAAATTAGAAACTTTCCATGGGAATTATGGGAATTATGGGAATTATTGGGAATTTATGGGAATTTATGGGAATTATGGGATGACAACTGATTACAGAAAACCGTCTTGCAGGAGTCAGAAGAAACAGCATCAAATTTGAGGTAGCTACCACCATAATTAGCTAGCCTCTTAAATGGTCAATGAAATGAAAAATAGCTTTCATTTAGCACCTAACTTACCAGATAGTTAGCTACTGTATTAATACATTTTTATTTAATATTTGCAAGTTAAACATTAATAACGTTATAGATCAAATATATTTACCCCATGATATTATCAAAACTTACTTGACTTTATATAGTCCGCGGGCTCAAATGTGTGGCTTCAATAGTCTTGTGCTTTGAGCTCAAAAGTGTGGCCTCCAGGCTTCAAGAAATCACCTGTGCATGTGATGGAGGAATGCACAGTGCATGTAGGGGGCGTGGCCTCAATAGCCCTGCAGTAAGCAGTGTGCTGTGTGCATGTGATTGAGGAGTGTACTTGCATTAAATCTGGTTGTTTTAGCCAAGACTATGCTACAATATATTCCCCCCAACTATATTTAAGTTCCCTGTTAAGGGCCAACCTTGAATTTTGTAAATTTCTTATTTATTCCTGTTTATTCCCATATATTCCAGTTAATTCCCGTTAATTCCCATATATTCCCGTTAATTCCCATGGAAAGTTTCCAACTTTGAAAATTCCCGGAATTTTGCAACCCTACGTGTGTCTGACTCGTTGATTTGTGTTATAAGCCTTAACATTCCTTTAGCTCGGCCTGTCCTGAGGTTCTTCTTGTGCTTTACTGATATATGACATATACCTTGAGCTGTCAATGCGGTCATTATATTCTTCTGAAGCTAAATGTCAAATGGAGTGAGCACAAGGATCTTCACATTTCTTCCAGCATGTGAATTGTGCGTCACCTCCCCCTGTCCTTTCACACAGTATTGAGTGATTATATACAACTTAGTATTATGGCAACTTCACAGTGTTAACTTGTTTTGAGCTGGATGGTACTTTACTTTTTATTCCATTGTTTTTTAAATACCGGTTAACTTTCCACAGGTACATTTTTACTTTTTAACTGCTGTTATCCAGAGGGCTTTGCTGTTTGCTGGTCAGTTCTTCCAACAGTGTTTAACTTTGTCTAAACTCAGTGTCCTCACTATTTTATATTGTGTCTTCAGAAGTAATTATCTCGTTTGCACTGTAGTTTTCACTCTGACGCCGTGTTGTCGCACATTCTTTCTGTCACATCGGTGTTACCCCGTCAGCCTAACGTGACATTGTTTGCCTTCCAAGTCAAAAACTGAAACATGTTTCAGCGTGCATGCAGGCTAATGGTAAACATTACAAGAGCTCCACTGTGAGAGTGAACCAAATCCACTTAGGTACTGTCATAGTCACATACTGTGTGGCTCTCTGCTAATGTAGGCTTAATACAGTTGTCACTTTATTATACTATTGCTTTTAAAAGTTTTATAAGGTGTGTTTGGTCCTCACATCTTAATGAGGGAAACTTGATTAACTGTGAAGAAAGGAAAAAAACAAAAAAAACAGACTGGTACATTAATTTAAAAATAAAAATGAGGGCTTTGTCACCATTAATGATTTCTTGATTAAACTAGATGCTCCGTCTTCTTACAACACCGGTTCACTTTTTATCTTGTTCAGACGATGTAGCCTACAGCAGTGTTTACCAGAGATCTTATGTTTATAAGATGGTAGCATAACTTCAGTATGTTGCTCTCATGATTCTGCCTCTCATGTCACCGCTACCCCGTCTAATGTATTTTTCAAATGTTGCTGTAATATTTATGAATGTAGAAACTAATTTCTGTGGGCTGTCCATGTTAATGGCTTATGTAAATTGCAAAGGGCATTCGTTTAATAATAATGTACGAAATGACACTGAACGTCTGTTTCGCTCTCAGTGCTCATCCCATGAGTGTGATTTAAGCTGCGTGAAAGTTTGACTGTTCATCTTGATTATGTGTTGAGCTAATGGATAACTTCCCGTACTCCTCTTTTTTGCACTACCGAGGACTGTGGTGAATGATCTCCAGTGCTTGGCTGCAAATAAAACATGCGACGTACCAAATGGAAACATGAGCTTGTCTGTGTTTTTTTCCTGCTGAGACATTGCAGATCAATAGGACCGGGTAAGTTTCAGACCACTTAAATATTAGAAAAAGCTCCAACATTTGCAGTAATTTGTAGCATTTGTATTACAAGAGTCTGGAATCACTGAATCTGATCTGTTTTCACCACACAAGAGCTCAAGTGTCATTGAAACACCAAGTATGTATGGGGACCTGAGAGACAGAAAACATTTTCCTATTAAAAAAAAAAAGAGAATATCAAACATGCACTGCATTTTTATTTTCCCTTCGTTAAAAAGAATAACCAAGCACGCGCTGCATACTATGAAATCAGACCTGGGCAGAAAAAAATTAAATCACATCTGCTTTACAAAATACATATTTTTAAGCTTCTGACTTCCATAAGGTACATAATCTATAGACAGCGGTCATATAAAGCTCCTTATATGAACCAAATATTGAGTTATTATGCTCATTTAAAACAAAGCAAAAGTTTCCAGTTGTATTTGTACCATTTTACAACTAAAGATGTAATCTACAGCAGCCTAAGTTTCAATCAAAGCATCAAAATAACGAAGGGAATTTAACAAATGCTAACAAATTATACCATTAAACTTAATCTGACGATGAACTTAAACGTGAACATCATCGCTGGAAGCTCCTGCAGCAAAAACTCCCATGTGCTGTCAGGAGATGTCAGACATGTTTGCAGGGTATGGAGAGCACAGTGTCCCTCCTCTGTCCCTCTGCAACCTTGCATACAGGTCATAGCCTCTCATCTCCTCTTTCGCCCTGTGCCTTAGCTTCCTCAGGTACGCCTGGTACACAGCCAAGTGAAGGGAACAGTGCACCTGTGGACACAAGAGGGGAGAATACAAAACACCTTACAAAACACCTTGGCTCCTGGACGTGGCAGGCAGCCAAGGACAGGGCACCGGTTGAACACAGCGACTTTCACACAGACTATAAATGCTTTCAGAGACACTTTGCACAAATACTTCAAATTGTTCTTTTTTTATTATCAAACATCACCAACACAAGGAAATAATCAACCAGATGAGCTGCTAAACGACAAACCCACCGCTTCTCACGTTGCTAAGCCTTCTACACCCAAAATTAAAAGTATTAGTAAATAATTCAGCTACAATTAGCAAAAGACGTGTTATACAATAACTACAACAATATTCCTAAAGAATTAGTGACAAAACAAAGCTGTCCCTTTTCTATAAAGTACCTCAGTCATGCACTAACAGCAGGGGGTACCACACCTCAATGTGTTTTTGGTCTTACATATTATGAGGTTACTTGATAAATAAGCACCTAGTGCTTTTACCATCTCACAGTTATGAGAGAAACAATTTCAGACCTCGCTAGATCTAAACAAGAATGTCCCTTTTCAGTAAGAAACTATTCAAAATAATCTAAAATTCCTTTAGTCCCCTCAGTCTGAATCCATCATTTCCATTATTCGAGGAGAGATGGGGGTCATGCAGCAGTGTGTGGACGTGTTTGTGTGGCTGCCGTCCCAGAAGAGCTGCATTGAGGCTTTAGAGGGGTCTAACCCTCCCTTTGTCCAGCTGGCCCTTTCCCTTGACATGTAATATAACCCTTGGTAGAGACCCGTAGCGCAGGTGGCCCCTAGATCTGGCTCCTTATTGGCCAGCGTCTAAACCAGGCATGACTCCATTGTTGAGGCTTTTCTCCAGCCCGTGAGAAAAGTCCTGAGGTCAGCGTGAGACCGCCAGTGCATGCTTGTCTGCCACCATGGCAACCAGATGTGAGGGGCGGTGGCCATGGTTACTGCTAATCCCCAGTTCTCTGCAGAGAACAGCTGCATTCTACCTGCATGTGTTGCAAATCGCTGGTCATTTCTTATGTCACGTTAATCGATTAGTGGGGTGTTATTTGTGTTTTGAGCGCACTGGGAGGCAGAAATTAATTTCAGACGCCAACTTCGGCAAGAGTAACAACTCACAAATATTCTGTCGATGTAACAATAAAAATATTGGAATAAGACTTCCCATTAAAACAGAGAAAAACAGAAGAAACAATAACATCCTTTATAGCAAGAAAAGTAAAAATATAAAACACAACATTTTTAAAAGTCCAAGACCACAGGTGGCTCTGTGCAGGTGACACGGGGGAAGAGAAGCCGTCCCTTAAGATCCCCGTGTTGCTGGAAAAGTTGTGACAGAGTGGACGGGAAGCCGGGCGCCTAACACCGTGCACCTATGCCCTTTCTCCCCAGATACCGCAGAACCGCGAAATTATAGGTGGTTGACACAGTGTATGTCAGCTAGAAAAAGAAAAGCAGAAACAGGAAGAATCAGTAGAGAAGCGAGGAAACAAATAATCCATAACATCCTGGAACAAATAAGAACAAAACACGCTGGTGCTAATGACTTTAATTTGACACCGTCCATATAAAAGCTTCTGTAATGGAGCATGAGTGTATAATGGGTGCACCATTTGCCTGAGCGTCTGGAACTCCACCAGACATTACAGCATTATTATGATGTTTGTGTCAGCTGAGAAAGAGGAACAGAGAGCAATAGTACAAGAGTCATCAGTCATGGAGGCCGGAGATGCCTCGCTGCCTACACTTTGGGCGTCACTGAGTCACATGAGTCGCAGCACCATTGTTGCGCTGAAACTGTGCAAGTGCAGGCTAACTGGCCCCCCCCGGCCTCGGCATGAACACTCACCAGAGCCAGAAGAGTGATGCCCGCGCCGACGAAGGCAGCAATGTAGAGGTCATAGGTCATTCGGTACTGATAGGAGGAGATTTGCGTTAGTGTCGATTCATACGTCGGCTTCATTTCATCTCAGGCAGAGGATACAATTGGCTTCCTGGTTCTTACCTCTCTGGTCTTGCAAACAGTGGACAGGGTCATGCCACAAGCTTTCCCTGGTACTGCATTCCATGGCAAGAGCCCTGTTGATAATCAAGAACCAACTCTTAATTACAGTTATAAAGATAACATTATTATATATTGGTCTATAAATCACATGAAAAGGCCAAAACCAACAATCTGCTCAAAGCTCATTGGTTCCCACTGAAAACATAAATCTTACAAAAATGTCACAAATGCACGAAAAACACATTGTTTTAAAAAGGCTAAATCATTTCCAAATTAGCTGGGCATTGTAGTTTGAGTCAACAGTGCATGTACTGGGGACTGTTTTCTGCTGTGGATTAATACACATTTGATGTGTACATAGACAGCGTATGTGGTATTGACTCAGGAAGAAAAAAAAGAAAAGAAAAAACACACACACTGGCCATGTTCATGGTAATAAAGGAACAAGTCACCCAGTGTGACCGATTGTGTGGTTAAATGCATTTTTTAGCCTCGCTCCGGGGACGTCAATGTCGGTTTGTGGTTCTGCTGGCGCTTTTATTTCTGGACTGATAACTCAACAGCTATTGGCAGGACTGCTTTAAAACTCTGTAGAAACTTTCTTAGTCTGCAGAGCAGGCATGAACGTTTATATTTTTGGATTTTCTCATCTCAGCAACTAGAGAAATGGCTGTAAATTTATGCTCAACTCAGGATCAAATGTAGCAGTCTGTTGACTTTTCTTTCATTGCCTTCACCGGTTTTATTTTGATAAATGTAATGATTTGTGACAGAATACTTGTACAGCTAATGAGGCTGCACTTGTGTTTAGCGCCAGTTGCTCTAATGGTCGACGTGAGCTGAACCTCATCAAGTTTCCACGAGCATGTTGGCATGTCGACTTCAGCATTTAGCACCTGTAGCTCGGTGCTTCACAGAGCTATGCTGGGATGGCTGCAGACTCCTTGTCTTGTTAAAAAGATGCTTTCTTTTCTTTCTTTCTTACCCATAATCAATAGTTTGGAGAAGCGGAGCAGTCACTAGACACTTTTGACAAAAACAGCACCATAATTGGTTAGTTTGCCGCTTTGATGTGTGACTTTAGCGTATTAACATGTTAGTTTGGACCTAAATTAGGATGTTAAAAACACCCAAGTCGCGCAGCGCAGCAGCAGACCGGCAGCTCCTGCTGTGAAAGCGACTGTGCGCCATTACCGTTTTTTTGTCAACGGGGTATGGCGGCTTTGAAGAGAGCGATATTATGGCTTTAGTTCACTGCCAGAAAAGGACTGCCCGACTGAAAGATAAAGCAGCGATAATATCCTAAACATAGCACACACTAAAACTGATATTGATTTTTTTTTTAGGTTGGTCTTTTTATAGGTGCCAGTAATACGTTTTGCTGCTTCTGCGCTGGTACTTGTATCTGCTTCTCCACACTGGCAGAGTGCCGACCAACGTCTAGTGCGGGTAATACACACACCATATACTCTATATGAGCGTTTAAGACAAGTACCTCCTCCAACCCCAGTTCAGAGAAAACCTTTAATAGCTTTTGGACCATGGTCACAGAGGAATACATTATTATCAGGGTTTGATACACAGGCCTTCACTGGGCACATTTCATCAGCACTATTGGTCTTTTCATGTGATTTGTAAGATAAATATAGAATACCACCAGACTTATCCCGATGCATGCAATGAGAAGTCGGTGATATTGGCCGCCACGAATGGAGTTTTTGTTACCGTATTGCCTTGCATCGACACAGAGCTGGTTGATACTGGCTGGGGTCTCAGTCAGAACATCAATGGTGTGGCAGGTCGCGTCCATGTTGTAGAAGAAGTAGACGGGCAAGGCAGATAAGGCAAACACCAAGAGCCAGAGCACAGCGAGAACGTACGTCATCACGATGAACTGCACAAAGAGAACGCAAAGCAAACATTAAAGCGCATCATCGTAATAAACTGATGCACATAAGTAATCTAAGAGAGTGCTTTTATGAGCGCCGACTCACTTAGTAACCACATTTACATTTTTTTTTCTGTGATTAGCTTTACTTATTATCTCACTCTCTTTTTTTTTCCTTCCTCCTCCTCCTCCAACCACTCTGTCCTTCCCCGGCCACTTAAACACATGCTTATCTTTGCATGTCCCCAAAGGTTTTTAGGAGCCTTAAGATTTTCAGCTCAGCGCCCACCAGAGAGTGATATGTGTATTAATCCCATCCAATCTCTCCAATCCCCTTTTGCTTGTCCCACTCGGGGCTCTCTCACCGAGGAGCTGAGGCAGCGGCCGCACATGGTGCTCCTGAACTCTCCAAAGGTTTGCCTGGCAGCGCTCGTGGTGTAGAAGCCCTCGGCCAACAGCACGATGCAGTAGAGGAAGAAAAAGGAGGCCAAGCCGTAGATGACATACTGGAAATATTGAATGCTGCGAGGGAAAGGAGAACAGTCAAAGAAAAATGCAGCCTTACACAGAATCTAAACCTGCACAACAGTGGCTATGCATGCTGAGAAATCCCACGGTGAGGTTAAACAAGCGTCACTGAAAGATTTTGAAAACTTACATGTAGGCAAGCGTGATGTAGTCCTGAAGGTTACGGGCAAAGTAAGCCTCGATGAGTCTCTCTGTCTCGGTGAGCGCCTGGTGCCCGCAACCGCAGAAGAGGGCAATGCCAGAGAAGCATAGCAGTGTGGCGACGAGGGAGCAGTATGGAACCCCACCCAAACAGCGCATACAGCAGTCATAGCAACCTGTCATTCAAAATGCAGCACCATGAAAATCTGAGCACGTAAACACTGTAGATGTACAGAGTGGGTGGTTTCTTGTGGGAAAGATTTTGTACTCTAAAGCGTTAGTGAATGTAGACTTGTGCTATATGTTAAAAAGGGTCTGCTCAGTCAAATGTACTCTTACTTAACTCCAATCGTACACGGTTGTATTCGCTCTAGATCTGACATACCCGTCCGCACTCCATGAGATTTGTTCTCCACTAAAATTGTGTCAATGTGAACGCAAATTTGCGAGCCGTTTCATTATTGATCATTCGTTTAATGTCCAAATGTTGACACTGATTGAGCACTACTTACAATATTCAACAGATGGGTAATTCACAGAATTTCATATTAGCCGTTTGCATAGTTTCTTTGTTTGGTGGATCTTCCTGAGTAACAGGAACTCATAGTTTCAGGGTGTGACCACTAGATAATTTCATCTGAATTGGGGCTGGAGACAGAAACTTTCAGGTAGATTGAGCCGCATCTGTAAACACTCAAAATTTACTTGGAAAAGCTTTGCATTCTGCAGAATAGTCATGCGCTGTTTGAATGGATGCCAACAGCCAAAGGCATCGGGGACGCGTCTGCTCTGACCCGTCTCACACCCTGACTCCATTCACCACCCAGCATGGAGAGTGTGAGAAAAGAGGGAGGACAGAGAGCAGAGACAAAGTGAAACGGAGAGAGAGGCTGCTTTTGTGACTGGGGGAGACAACAGGCTTTGTCCAGCAGCAGCATGGGGGTACAAGGGCCACCAATGTCAAGCAAACAAAGACCAGAGGCACCTCTATGCTTCGCAAACACACACACATACACACACACACACACTCATAGACTTCCTTCTGAGGGGACAAGAAAGTGACAGTGGCCAGTGCTGGAAGAGGATGGAAAAGCAAATGTATAAACAAACAATGCAGCTGTGTTGTGCGCGTGTGCCTTTGCACGTTTGTTCGCATGCAGCCGCGCATGTATCCACACGGAGACGC
Source organism: Chelon labrosus (assembly GCF_963514085.1). Lineage (NCBI taxonomy): Eukaryota > Metazoa > Chordata > Actinopteri > Mugiliformes > Mugilidae > Chelon > Chelon labrosus. Next base: position 16,628,934 of record NC_140358.1, read on the forward strand.
ACAATGGAAGCAGGCAGACTGCGGTTGGTACCATTACAGTAAACACAGATGGCAGCGGGGCCAAATAGATAGCGCTTAAACGGGACGCGTCTGCACGGCTCTGGAGGCTGCCTCCAAGAGACGCGCAAAGCGGGGGCACTGTCAAACCGCTAGAAAACAATCAAACACCAGATTATATTCAGTAGCCACCGGGCGTAAATTAACGCAGGCCAATTAAACATCCATGTGCACAGTGCATTCTGGCCACCGCAAGAATAATTAGAAAAGTAGCTCACGCCCTGCGCACACTCCAGAAGTGTGAAGATTACTGCCGCATGCCTTCAGACGCACCTTGCGCCAATTAACTAATCGAGACAACACCGGCCATGAGCAAGCGAGAGCCACTGCGGCCCCGCGGCCTCCTGATTGTGACCTAAACACAACAGCGGTCTGTAAGAAGCCTTCTATGATAGAAAATGCAAAGCTGGGGCAAACGCCGCCTCTTAAAATTGAGAGAGATTGCGACCGAAAGCAAATGCGACAAGCCTTCCTCTGAAAAGTAGCCCTGCCACCTCAAGCATGAAATAAATCTCATAATATCAGCGGAGCATCAGCCGGTGAGTAGCCGACCTCTAAACTGCACCCCTCTCCAAAAAAAACAAAACAAAAAAAAAAACTTAATGACTTCTGATGCCCTCTTACAGTTCCTCTTATATCAGCGTCAAGTCACATACAAGAAAGTGGAGATCTGATAATAAGAATATGCTAAACTCTCTAAACGACGGTCTTGTGGCTGGAGTTTCTTACCCATGTCTGGAAGGACGCGTTAAGAGACTTGTTGCGCTACTGCCGCCTGCACTGCAGCTGGTCCACTGATGATATGCGCAACTTGTCTCCGGCCCCCGTATATCAATCTCAACTCGCGTTCTGTTCGTCCCCCCCAACAATGGACAGAGCCGCTGATGACTGCGGGCGCAATCTTAAAGAAACAATGTCGCTTTTCAATGAACTTCAGGGCGGAGAATAATGAGGAGGTCAGGGTTCTTAAACTTGCAGACATCCACTAAGTTCATTGTTGGAGATTCGCTTGCGCAGAGAGAGAGAGCGAGAGAGAGAGAGCAACTTCTTATGCAAATATAGGAGAGGGAAGGACGACTCTTATTCTTCTGTGAGCTGACCACACCAAGTTTATAATCCCCCTGGGCCTTGTGGCCTTTTGGTTTAAAAAAGCCTTACAAGTGTCAACAACTTCAGGCCAGCACAAGAGAAAATGAATCATGCAGATCAGTCCCAATCTGCATGATTCATTTTCTAAGATTGCAATATCTATTTGTTGATTGCTAGATACTGTCTGTTTTGACTGCTGCTTTTGAGATACAGACCTGCACATAAAAAGCCTGACATCCAAGTTGGCAAAACTGAAAGCCAAAAGGTTCTTTATCATATCTGTGGGGAAACTGGCTTTTCAGACCTGGAATGTTCCTCTGAGGGCAAATGTGGCATGAAGATGTGTATAAATAAAAAAATTGATAAAGTCAGATTGAGCCTTTTAATTGCTCCTTTGAAAAGCACGACTGGCGTTTAACTCTGTCCCGTTTCTGTATGCACCATAAACCCCACACGATGTGTATCTCGCGCATATTCCAAAAGGTATTTCTTGGGTCAGGGCGAGCTCGCTTCCACGTGAGCTCAACCTCCGAGACCTCTGTCAACATGTTCAGTTTGAGAAGGTAAAAAAAAAAAAAATGGATTTTAAGATTAAGATGAAATGCGAAGCACAGAGCGCAGAGCAGCATGCAGCGGGGGAAACATCACTGATCTCGGGCGACCTGACTGGTGAGAGTGAGGATGTGTCCTCTGGTTCATCTCCACCCCTCTGGCCAAACACCAAGAGTGAAAAGATTATTTTCATTTATTTATTTATTTTCTTCATCATCCACGCCCAGTAGATGGCAGGCTTTCTCCTGCCACGACGTTAGTTTGACAGCAGGTTCAATCTCACACCACAACACAATACCTCTATTCTGTTTATTTATTTATTTATTTAATTTGAGAAAGGTCACTTTTCTCAAGAAGAACACGATGCTACGAAAAAGTTGGCAATTTGAAAAAAAGTTTTATTATCTTTAAAAATACAACAGGGGTGCTTTAATACGACATTGTACATGTTTTAATCCAGTGGCTTCCTTAATGTATTAAGTAAAGATGCAACATTAATTTGTAATCCTGTTATGGAGCTCTTTACTTCTTCCGAGTTAATGGAGTTACTCTCGCAGTACAGCCCTATTAGATTATTTATTTTTGAGCTGCCAGCACAGAAATCCTCAGAGAGACACCGCTCATGTTATACAAGCCTTGTTCTCCACTAACCAGGTTGTTGCACATTGTGTTTTACAAGCTCCGAGTCTTGGCTTCCTTCCTCCTAACACAGGTGTATCTTGAAAGGACTGCTTAATAGTTTATGATGGTGTAACGAGTAAAAGAAAAGAAGATTCCGAAAGCAAAAATAATTAGTGTGCCCTCTTTGCGCGGCTGCTGTTGTGTTTACAGATCTGCAGGCGCGCAGCACGTTCATACTTTATGCATCACTTAACCTGTTTTGATACCTCTTCCTGAACATACAAATTCATTAGTTAAAACATGAGAGCCACTGTCTTTTGTGGTGATTTCTTTGAACACGGTGTGATTTCACCCCAAACATCTGCTATCAAAGCAAGAAGCCTGTTGGGTTGGCGGGTGCGGTACAGTGAGTTTTCTGTCTTTTGAGTGCCAATCCGGAGCTGTGGGCGAGCGGGGAGCTATTGAGTAACAGGTGTGAGGCGGCGACTTGAGATGACGGTGTGTCTTCCTCCCTCTGCCGCCTCTCACCTGTCTGCGGCCGCTCTCTGCCTCCTGAGCTCACCTCGGAGTTATTTCTTTGGGGACTTTCATCACGTCCCGCTGGAGGAACATTAAACCCCTTTGTGTGCCTAAATACTTTAGCCTCCCCATCACTCAGAGTCAGAAATCTGAGAAAGGCCCAATCAACTTAGCAGACCGTTACCCCAATCTTCCTCCCTGCAGGGGTCATGAACAGTAATCCTTAAAAATAAAGACTGTATCTCTGGTTTCTGAGTACATGTCACTGCAAGTCATTGTTATCTTCTGGTGTCTATTCCTGTACAGAAATACTTATCGCCCTCTGTAGTTTTCAGGAAGCCTGTATGGATCCTTATCAGAAAATGTAACACCTTCAATTCAACAGAATTTTCCTATTTTGCTTTTGACAAATGTTTGAATGCACCGTGTGTCACTCTAATTCAATGGGTTATTAAAATGCAAGAAGCCTTTGACAAATATTCAAAGTATATTTAATTTATCCTTGAAACTGTGAGTGAGATTACACAACGTTTGCTTTTTCCCCCGTTAGTCATCCGTGTAGTATTTGTCTTTGAGCCTGAGTGGAATCTCATTTTCAGCATACCTGTCTTGTTTCGATGTCGACTTATTTCTCCTCTGTTTCAGGTAAAGCACAAATGTCGCCACCAGCAAACATGTGGATGCCACAAACATACCCAGGCCTATTAACAGAGTCATTTGTGCAAACCTGGATGTCTCCACCTCACAGATGGGGGCCTTTGAAGGGCTTTGAACCAAATCGGCCGTTCCCGTCCAGGTGGGCGCCCTCTCCAAGTGGCAGGGCTCTGTGCTCTCGTTGACCAGCAGGTTGACCCAGACGGTGGTGTAAAGTGGAGATGGTTTCCCCCCATCTCGGACCACAACGAAGAGGTGATGCATTCCCAGGTCTTTGTGTAGAAGCTGCTGACTTAGGATGATGTTCCCAGACCTTGAATCTACCTGGAAGGGGCTGCTGTTTTCCATTGGCTCTGGTGCCACAGCGGAGTACGTAATTTCTGAGTTCAAGCCTGAGTCCTCATCGATGGCATAGATCTTTGTCACCATAGTACCTGTCAGGGTACCTGGTGAGATGGTAAGGCATGAAGAGTTGCTGCTGGGAAGAATCACTTTTGGCTGGTTGTCATTGATGTCCTCCACAAAGATAGTTACTCTGGCAGTGGAAGTCAAAGTGACCGGATGTCCATGATCGCTGGCCAACAGGTAGAGATCATAGCGGTCCGCTGTCTCTCGATCCAAGTCTGTGGTTGTGCGTAGTGTCCCTTGGGCGTTATCTACAACAAAAGGTCCACTGCTGTTTACAAGACGCAATTCTACGTTCCCATTATCCGCTTCATCGGGGTCTTTCACGTCTATCCTGCCCACCTGTGCGAACGGCGGTACATTCTCAGCGACGAAAAAGGTGAAGTGAGGGGTTTGAAAAAGGGGCGCATTGTCATTCTGGTCCAGAACGCGAACGTCTACTGTGGCCATGGACTCTAGCGGAGGAGAACCGCTGTCTCGAGCAAACACGGTGAGTTTGTGTACACCCTGCTGTTCTCTGTCCAGTCGGGCTGACACAGACAGTTGACCTGTTATGGAGTCGATGTTAAAGACGGCAGATGTGTGTTTGTCCAGTCTGTAGGTTACCCTGCTGTTGTTTCCGCTGTCTGCGTCTGAAGCCGAGACCCGGAGCAGTGACATTCCTGGCTGGTTGTTTTCCTCCACATCCAGCTCATAGTGTGACTGAAGGAAGTGCGGAGCATTATCATTGACATCTGCCACCAACACCCTGATGACTTGCCTTAAAGGAACGATCACAGATCCTCCTGCCGATCTCCGCTGCACTACCACAGAAACGAGATGTTCCCTTTTTTTCTCAAAGTCTAGCGGCTTTGATGTGGAAAGCAGATATTTGCCATTCTGTGGGCTCAAAGTGAAAGGCACTTCGCCCTCAATGGCAAGAGATGAGCCTTTAAAGCCACTTTCACCCTCCAGCTCTAAAACAGCTAAGACGACGGGAGGCTGGTTCTCTGGTAACACCATCGTCTGGTTTTGATGCTCCGCTATGAACCCGATCTTGATCGCCAGCTCTTGGTTGGCCTTGGGGAGCACGGTTACAGTTACCTGAGTGTCTGCTGGGGGGCAGTGATGGCCGCTAGCTAACACTTTCAACAGCAGCTCCTCTGAGTTGTCACTCTGGAAGTCTTGTGTTAGTCTGATGCGCCCTGTGAGACTGTCGAGGCTAAAGAGCTTCTTGGCGCGCTCAGAGACTTTGGGACTGAGGGAGTAAACGATGGCAGCGTTCGGGCCTGTATCTGGGTCTGTGGCTCTGACCTGAGCGACCACCGTGTTCTTGGGAGAGTCTCCTGGGATGGTGACACTGCGGGGGCTGTCGGAGCTGAAGCTTGGACAGTTGTCGTTAACATCTGTCACTGTGACTATTAAAGTTGCTGTTGCGCTTAAAGGGACTGCGCCGCAGTCGGTGGCAACCAGCTGCATCTGATAAGTGTCCCGTGTCTCCCTGTCCAGAGCTGTTAGTACAACCAGCACAATCTGATCTTCGTCGACTTTTAAGCTGAAAACTCCATCAGGACCTTTCAGGTGGTACCGCAGCTTTCCGTTAGTCCCGGCGTCACTGTCCTGAGCCTGGTCATCCAGTAAGAAACTGGTCCCCGCTGTCACATCCTCAGAGACCCTCAGGCGTATTTCACTCCTCTCAAAATATGGTGCGTTGTCATTGATGTCCTCTATGATCACAGGAAACTGTATAAGGTCTCCCGAGGGCCCAACGACGGCGTTGTGCGGGATAATGCATTCCTCAGCTTTTGTCTCCGCGGGGCAGAGGGCCTCGCGATCCATTTTTTGCTCCGTGGTATAGAAATTCCCTGTGTTCTTGTCTATCCATAGGTACTCCTGAGTCAGGAGCTGGTATGGAGGTGGAAAGTATTTACTGAGTGATCCGACCAGGGTTCCAGGCTCTTGCTCCTCTCGGAGAGAAAACTGGACGGGACCACATGTAATCAGCTTGATATGGAGCAGAAGCAGCAGGTTCTGAAAGAGAAAGAGAGAGAAAACGGCTTTTCATTTAGTTTTACTGTTGAATGACAGGGGGCTGCTGAGCAGTTTTCCCAGTCGGTGACAAAATTTAAACTTCACGGCTCGACAAACTCTTTTAAAAGCAAGCAACTGCACAATGAAGGTAACGTGATGCCTCGGACTTATCTCCAACAAATTGCTCTTGTACACATGCTGGTTTCACAGAAGGTATTTAAAAAATATTTTTCTGAAATCATTAATAATCACAATACATTTCATTATTATTATTTTTTTTTTTTAATTGCACACTACAGAGTAATCTTCTTCTTATAGCTTTAGTTAGAAACACTGGCACAGTAATAGATCCTGCCCTAATGGAGAATCTTTTTTTTTTTTTACTCACTGACCTGCAGTAGTCCAGCCCAGTTCATATTATCAGGAGTCCCATGGCCCATCGCAGTCACACATGTTACCCAAGTTCCTCAGCAGCAAGTGAAGGCTGGGGACGGAGGCAGCAATCTACACCTGCACAGCTGAAGGCATAATCCATTACATGCCCCTCCTACAACACTTACCTTGCGTGTCAGGCTGACACACGAGATGTCCGGAGAACAACAGGTTTACCTGCCTGAACAGAGTTCATGCTTTTACAGCAAGTCATGCTTTGTTAAGGCATAAAACAATGCGTAAGCACTGGCCGTGTAAATATGTTGCTTCTGCTCTGGACAGGATTAATGAGCCGACATCAAAGGTGCTTGCATGCCGGGTTTTTATTTTTTTTTTAGCACACCTGACACCTGTTTTTTCTTCTTTTTTTTTTTGTTTTTTAAAGCACTTCATAATGCTTTGACAGTCTCTGAATCATTTCCTCTCAGATTTATTTTTGGTATTCTGTCCAAACCTTTATAATCCTAGGTCTTTATAAAGTCTAGGTACTTAAGAAATAACACAATAAACAATGTCAACAATGCTTAATGTTCACAGATGCATAGTTTGACACAGTTATAAACACCAGAAGATAACAGTGACTTGTGGTGACATGTACTCGGATGCCGGGGTTACAGTCTTTATTTTTAAGGATTTCTGTCCCTGACCCCTGCAGGGAGGAAGACTGGGCTTTGGTCTGATAAATTGATCGGGCCTTTCTCAGATTTCTGAGTGATGGGGAGTTAATCGTGAGTGTATTTTAGTAATACTGACTTTTTTTTTATTATGTTACATTTTTTTCCTGACAATTTTACTACCACTAATGTAGGTTTATATTTTTAAAACTGAAGGCATTTCTATAGCTAAAACGACCCAACATGTCAAATAATGGAGATTAGCTCCTCCTTTATAAGCTACACAATGTAAATGACAATACAGTATAAAAAAATTGCTGTGACAGACAAAGATTCTGCACAATGATACTTTACGTGTACCTTGTTTGTTTATATCTACTTAGGTAAAAGTCTAAATTGGGGATTTCTCATAAAGGATTCAGCGTTTCTTTTACATTTTACAAACATGCAAAGCTATTTCAGTTGCAATTACATAATCCTGTACTGTACTCTGTGGGAGTTGAGGGGCCTCTATAGACGGAGCAGAGTACTGCAGCGTCTAAAGGACAGAAATGCAAATTAAAAGTTCGGAAGTTATTCTTCAAGGAAGTTTATTTCAAAAACCCGCACGCAAACAAGTCTGAAGTGAAAACATTCGCAGTGTTTATTTTGAGTTCATTACTGTACAGTGACAGCACTTTTGCAAGAATGCGTAACTGGATTCTCCCCTTCGCGAATACCAAAAGAGTTGTTCAAGTTCACTTAAACTTTTTCTCTTGTTTTGTGAGCTCGGGAAAAATCCCCCGATTCTCAATTTGCGTAATGGATCATTTCTGTCTTTGTCATGTCGTAATTATTTCCCTTTTTACTTTCCGCCCACCTTTTTTTTCCTTTTCCACTTACAGTAGACCTTCTGAGGTTTTTCTGCGACTTGATTGGCTGGCCCCTCTGCTTCAGTTGAGCGGGTACGAAGGGCTTCAGAATAAAACTACAGCCCCGCTGCCGAGCTCTAAACCGCTTTCAACCCAGACGCACAGCAGCTCGGTGGTGTTTTATTTCAGCATGTCCTCAGACATTAACGCGGGTGAGTCCTACGACTGCTTGAGCCATTAATTTTAAATGAACGCAGTGATGGTGATCATAGGCAACACACAACACTGGTATAATTCATTCAGTGAGCCTGCCTTGCTGGAGATTTCCCAAATGAAACAGTGAACAGATTTCTAAATCTTTGCAGTTGTTCACATTTCATTCCACAGAACCTTTATTTCTTAAATGTGGTTGGCCGTATTTCTGTAGAACCAAACAGTAAAGATTTTTTTATTGTTATTATTTATTTTTTAAATTACTGCTCCTTGTTGTCATTCTGCTTGGACTATTCTTACCATGAGGCATTGTTAAAACTTTGCTCATGTAAGTTTAATAAAATGATGGATAAGCCAGACTTTGTTGATCTTATAGCACATCTAGTATATTACAAAGGTGCATTTATTGAAGAAATGTCCTTTAAAATGTTGTTTTATGGCAGCCAATAGCGTAGAGGTTTGATTTATAATTTAATGTTTTTCTATCCCAGTTTGCCGGCCAGGTGTTTTATTGGCCTGTCTGATATTTTATACATCATATGGGCTGTTAGGCTGATTTTATATAGAAGCTAGTAACCGGATGCAGCTCATTGACAGTTTTGGCTTTTAACTTTTATTTAATTTATCACCTACAAAGTTTTTATGCTATTTCTTATATTCCTGAATATGTTTTTTTTTTTTTTTTTTTCTTAAATACAACTCTAATGCCCTACATTTATTCAGGGCTTTAAAACTTTACTTTTCCAGTACCATTTTGCTTTGCTGCTGAAAAGGCTGAGGCAATCGAACTTTTATTTTTTTATTTCAGTGGAGTATGTGATTTCTTTCCAACTGCTGTCATATTTTCCACATGCAGACTTGGAGCTGGAGCTCAATGAGCTGCTGCAGGAGTTCCAGGATGTGGTGGAGGAGCTGAAGGTCCCTTCGCAGAGCAAACCCCACGCTTACCAGCACGTACTGCACGAGGCCAAAAGCCGCACGGGGCCAGGGGACGACAGCGGAGTGGAGGACTCAGATTACAGTGAGTAAAAAAAAAAAAATCACTTTAGAACAATGCCACTGTGATTAAGATCGTTTGCTTAATGTACAAAGTGTGAAGAAGGAAAGAGTTTATTTAGTGCATCATCTGCTGGTGACTGACATTGTGTGGAGTCCCCGTGGACACCAGTGGAGCCCCTTTATCAGCCCAAACAACTGCAGCTTGACACTTTTAATTTGCATGAAATTAGCAGTACATTAGAGGACACATCCCTGCACACTTCTATTAAAGTGGCTGTTTTGCTCACGACAATAGCTGTGTACTGGAATGAGCCGCAATTACGGATAACCCATCTTTTGTACTTGCCATTTTTTTCCCCTCCCTTTGCTATTGTTGTGCATTTGTCGACGGTTATGAGATAAAAGAAGAAAGCGTTTGGGTTTTTTTTTTCTTTCTTTCCCCCTGCTCCCATGTGTCGTCATTATTGAAAGTATTTTGGCCCCCGAACGTTTCAACAGGCAACCTGCTTTCAAAAGCTGACACATGGGAGTCACTAGCAGTGAGCAGGCATTCACCTTCATTTTATTGCACAACACTGCGTGCAACTATTGCATTGTGATAAAATTGTCTGCTGATCATTTGCATGGACTGCCCTCGGTGCTTATTATCTGCTTTCACTCCCTCCTCTACCCCCTCTCCCCCCCTAGGCAGCGAGGCTTCTATGGGAAACAGTTTGAATGCCAGCGAGGAGGAGCTTCACACAGCAGGCGTGATGCAGGCACCGAAAGGTACTAGAGTCTTCTATCAGTCTATCTCCATCCAGATAGCCCTCATTCTTACAGTGATCACTATCGCCTTTGCTCTGATCACTATCAAACCCTCTACATTAGGCTGCGAGCTCTTTTGTTTTTGCACAACAAAGCCCTTGCCGCTGAGACTGTAGTGCCTCAGCTGCCCTCTTTCAAAGTCTCCTGCAGGGGTTATTTGTGCTGTTATGTGTTGGCTCAGGTGTGTGTGTGTGTGTGTCTGTGTAAATGAATGAGTGCTTTTGTAATTTGCTGTATTCATATGCACAGACAATCGTTTAATTTCAATGGATAAAAACAAGGAGGTGACCAGAAGGTGCCACTCGGCTGTGTACGGCTGTGCGCTGAAAAAAAAAAAAAAACACAACAGAGATCCCGGTGTGATCCAGCAAGCTGTCGAGGTTTTGAAGCACTTAAGATGAGCTTTATCTCAGTTTGGAGAAAAGAAGCTGAAAGCGTTTCGGCGAGTGCAAAAGCAGTTTAGCTTATATGTAGTTCGGGGATTCGTTTTTCATCTTTTGGTCCAAAGGAAATACCACTGAACTGAGCTGCATTTCTCTGCAAAAATGTTCCATGGAGCCTTTTTTCCCCCTTTACAGTTCCTCAAATTCCTTTTTCTCTCTGTCCTCTTTCTGCAGCCAAGCTGGGAGACACAAGGGAACTTGAGAGTTTTATCGACATGTTGGACCGGGAACTTGCTGGTGCGTATTCAAGAGAATTACACCCCCTATCATTCAGACTTTTCTTTATCCCTTATACACGCAAGCTGACAAACCAGCAGGCTGCATTGGTGGTAGGGATGCAGACAAGAGAACATGTTTTGAACACTGAAAAAACACAGTGTGTAGTACTATCTGCCCTGTAGTACCCCCCTCCTGTTTTATCTTTGAGCACCTTTTATGTGTAAATGCCATGTCTGGGGACTCAGGTGGACTATCTCCAAGTCCTTTAGTGATAATAGGATACTTGACTACATGAGCATCGTGATGCTGCTATCAGCACTAAAGCTGTTCCAGAGGCCTGTGGACACACGCATTGCACTGTGCATGCACACAACAACTGAACATACATCCTCCGCTATCAGTTGTTTTGACACAGAGAATTAATGTTACAAATTAATCGTAACTCCCACTGTCTCTTCACCAGGCTCGCCTATTTACTTGTATGTGTGTTGATAGTACTCGTGCTCATTTATTTATTCTGCTCCTGAGTTTTCTCTTCCTCTCTTTTTTTTTTTTTCCAGATATGTGAACCCAGAGAGAAAGTGAGACACATAGTGGGGGGAGGAGAAACAGGCCGGGGGCGACGTGGCTGGCTACTGTCGAGCAGAGAGGGAGATCTACACCAGAGCAGCTCTGCTGGAGCGAATGCTCCCACTGCCGCTCCAGGGGAAAAGGTTAACATCAGAAATTAAAAGGCCAGTCCATTCCGAAATGCAAGAACACCCCCAGACCCCCGGCAATGCAGCGTCCAGCCGGCAAGACGACGTCGGCGCGGCATCAGATCCAAGTTGTGCGACACGTTCCCGAAACTAGACAAAGCTTCCATCTGTCCTCACATATGAAAAAAAAACACTGCCTGGAGTATAGACAGCAGGTTCATGCCACATTAAATATTCCCATAAGTGCCGTGCCAGTAAAGGGCTCTAAATCCTCATTGCCATATATTTTTAGAGAAGGCTGGGCTTTGTTGGTTCAAAATTACAGATGGCACTTTAGTTTAAAACTAATTTCCAGTCCAAGGGGTTCAGATCTGCTGTGTAAAGTCAAATGTCATTTATATGCAGAGATTTCCAGTGTACAGTTCTTGTTGATATTTTTTTTTTTGTACATGTACAGATGAATATAAATAAAGCATTTTGATTTGAATTTTAAACCGTCTTTTGTTCTTCGTATATAAAGCAGACTTTTTACTGCCGAGACACAGCTGGACTGGGTGGCCACATCTGATTCTATTCACACACAGTGTTGAAAGGTTGTCACTTTTCTAAAAAGAAAAAGAAAAAGAAAAACCCCTGACAGCACTGACAACTAACTATATTCAATGTGCCCACACCTTCACAATCTCCTAAATTGACTGCTGCTAGTGTCACACCACATGTCTCCGGAGCCCCTCACCCATTCTTCTTTGTTTGTTCGCGTGCTTCCTGTGTGTCTGTTCTAATTACGCTTTGAGTTTCACTTCTGCCGCCGACTCAGGAAAACCATAAATTTAGCTCAGACACCAAGTGAAGCCAGATTGAAAGGGAAGTGCGTCAGCTGTGCTGTGAGAAAGAAACAATGCCCGTTTAGACTTTGAGCTGGAATTCTTTGGCGCTGGCTTTGACTCCAATCTAAGCCTTGGACTGCTCTGAGTCACATATGAAAGACTTTCACGACACGGTTGCGCTGGTGTGTCGGCTGTCGTTTTCGCCCGTGCATAGGTGTAGCAAGCGACATCCGTTTTCAGGTGTCTCCTCCTAGCTGTCAAGGCTTGTGTTGCCTCACGAGACAACCCAAAGGTGAGGTGAATGTCGTGGTTTTAAACACGTGAATTTTCACTTGTGACTTTTACACCGAGGGACATCAACAGTGTAATCCAGCTGATGTCTGCAGCATTATTTTTAGCCTGTTGAAAAATTGCAACATCTGAGGAAGTACAACCAACAGTCAGCAATATGAAATATTTAGCGAGACATCTTATTTCATATAGGTTTCAGGGTGATGAAAGCCAATGAAAAGCGTTGGCCTTTTGGAAACCTAGATGTCGGGGACCGGCAGTTTATTGGGCTGTCATTGCTTTCTCCTTAGAAATCCCCAGACAGCTCGCTGATATGACCACCGGCCCTGGTGATATATTATGGATAGACTGCTTGGGCTGGACCCATTTTTTTGACAGCATGTCACTGGCAGAGCTCAAAAGGAAGGCTGAACATTTAAGATACTGTTCCTTGTCTGTGCGTGTCTCATTAAAAGACACTTTGTTCATAAAGTTCAGCTCCGCTCTGAACTCTGGCCAACTATTTAACCCTGCTGACCGAGACAAGCGCTGCCGCTGGTGTGGGGGGAAAGAGAGGCGGGGTGAGGTGTAGTGGAGAGTAAATTAGCTTCAAAGCTGACATTATTGTAAAGCGAAGAGGAATAATGGGAACAGAAAGAGACCGAAACGTTAAATGGAGAGTGTACACACAGTAGAGAAATACACAGGAGTAGTGTAGAGTAACCTGCCGCTACTGTGTTGTCTGTTCCACTTAGAGGAAGGAGAGGATGACTGATTGAGGCCACAGCTGTTCAGGATGGTAACAAACAAAGTTGGCTTTGACATGATGGAACTTCCCTCTCAAACGAAGGGCACATCCTGTTTTCAGGCTCAAGGCAAGGAACTGCAACGGTGCAAGACTCGTGATGGTGTATCGCAGGTGAAACTGAAAGGAATAGCGCTGGAATTAGTTCTCGTTTTCTTGTTGCAGCAGTATTTCATATCAGGTCTGGTACTTTCTGTTGTGACACTACTGCCGCACTGATCCCACTGTCATTTCACTGCCATGAGCGGTTAATTACGCCGCGTGACTTTTTATTAGATTCCTCTTCAGAGGGACCTGATGTGATATATCAGTTCGTCTTATGGGAACGCCTCCCCATTGTTTATTTGCTCATTACTATGAGACTGTTTGAGTGGCAGGACAGCGAACTGAGAGGTCAATATGTCGGCCCGTCGTTGTTTAGATAACAGACAGACTAAATGATGAATGAACTGAGTTCATTAGCTGGTAAATTAAAATGAATTGGTGTTATGATGAGACAGTGAACAGTCCTGAGAGATGAAGACATAATAAATATTACGCTCTACCCTTTTACGCCCCTCGCTTATAGACTCAGGTATCGTGGTAATAAATGTCACATGGACTTAAAATCTCTACACACAATGCCGGTTTGTTTTAAGCTAGTTAGTACGCTAATGAAGATGTAATTGAGTATAGCAGAAAGGAGACACTTGTTATTATCAGGCAATGAGTAAATGAAGCAGAGATATGGCCTGTGCAGTGAGGCTATCATGGCCGAGATGAGAGCAGCATGCAGAGCACGCAGTCTTCTGTCGTCTGCCTGATGAGAGACCAGAGCAACGCCTCTCCCCCGAGAGTCCCCCAAATGGTCCTGGCTAACAACGCTCTCCCAAGGAATTAGCTTGCTCCACCGCCCAACACACACACGCGCGCGCGCACACACACAGACACACACAATGAATTGTCAGGATTCAGACTGGGTCTTACATAACCGAGGCCAGTCCCTGAGCCCGGATCAAGGACTCACATCACTGCTTTGTTATTCTTGCAGAGCTCACAAAAGACAGAAAGAAGAGCTTGTACCATAAAAGGACTTGGTGCTTTGCTGTGAAATAATGTAGCTGCATGAAGAGGTTTGCGTGCTGCAGCGCAAATCCAATGTTTTGTTGTATTTTTCAAGTAAAAAGAAGTAAATAAAACACCTGAAGCTGACATACGATCATTTTCCTTCACAAGCACACAAAAAAAAACCTCTTTTAATGTGAACTTCACTGTGGCCCAAGTTGCTTTGTTGGGTTCTATGAAGCTGTTCAGGAATTGTAATTACAAACTGAAAACCTTCTAGAAGCATCTCTCACAGTATCAGCTTCCGCCACTTCCTGCTCACCGCTGCAGGCGCGTCGCCACTCCCGAGCTAGCTACAACTTCTACACAGTTGAGTCATCAATAGGATGCCTCAGAGTACCTGCTACCTCATCACAAAAGTCGGTGCATAAAATATGCAAAGCAACATCTGAATACGTCATTTTTGGAAAGCAGAGCAAATGGGAACTTATTAAGCACTGACTTAATAAGGTGCCCCATTTTTTTTCTTCACATGTCACAATTACTATTTTTAAGTTGACGAAATGAAAAAAAATGCATTTAGAGCAGCCTCACAGAGACTGCGTCGTGGCTGCAGTCTGTTAGGTTTGTGTGGTGTCGCACATTTAACGGTTTATTTCAGAATATTTTAAAAATTAGTATTGGATGTTTTCGTCAACTTATCATGATGGATCACACTGGCACACTTTTATTTTTTCCTGAATCGTTTCCAAAAAGATGTAAACGTATTTAAGTGCTGCCTGGCTCTCGAATTCAAATGGATTTAAAAAAAAAACAAAAAAATGCAAGACCCAGCCCCCCGAGGAACAGAAAATCACCGCTCTCTCACTGCTTATTTGGGAACATTTTAATGGTGTGTTTGGATTCTTGTGGCTGCTGTCACGTAAAATCCAAATCTCCACCTATAACATGGCATTTCCTGTTGTGTTCTCTGAATCCCGTCTCATTGTATGGCACAGGAAACCAGTGCAGATCCTTTGAAAAGAGTTTAGTCCCAAAGAATGTGAGTCATCCAGCCTCCTAGACTTCAAATGAGTCATTACATCATCACTGCTGACTTGGGATTTGTTGACACCACTTCACCCTTCCTCTTTCAGCTCAGTCGGACGGTTTACTTGAAATCGTTACAGAAAAAAAACAAAAATGCGTCAACCGGCTCGAGCAGTAATGATATATTGTGCAATAACCATTTATAATTAAAACACTGATGGGAAAAGGGAGTAAAAAGTAGCCGTGAGAAGCTGTGGACGCATGAGTGGAAGTGACAGTGGACAGAGTTTTAGCAAATGCCATGGGCTACCTAGTGGGCAGAAGAAGAAAACTGAGCTCTTTATTGTAAAGTAGCAAGCTGGTAACCTGTCAGTCTCACAAGGAGGTCTCAGGGCATCTTTACAGCTGTGAAAATGTTTCCAGTGTGTTAGCACTTTCAGGACGGTGGATAGAAACAAATGTGTACAATTCTTCAAGAGGAGACGTTTGAGCTCCTGTGGTGTCCAAGGCTGCTTCGGTGCAATTTTCCGTCTATCTCAGTGGTGGGAGACACTTCTGATACATCCTCAGCCAACACCTGGCACCACAAAAGGAACTTTAAATTATTTGAAGTGCATGAAAATGCCTTTGTTCCTGATCCCCGGTCCCATCAGCAAAACTCTCTCTTTTTGCAAAGGTTTCTTAAGGTCAGACGACTGTTTAACTTCGAGTATTACGTATGTCTGGGTCTGTTTAGGTAGAAACAAGCTATCATGCAAACATCTATTCATTTTGTCCAGAAAATTGGGAGAATTCACCACACAACACTAACATTTAGGCTTTCCCTGACAAATGAAGTTCTCTGCCTCCCGGGGCAAAAATAGGCTTAACTTCAAAGGCTGTTTCCAGTATTTCATGGTGCAGATTTTATTATTTTTTTCCTTCTTTTTCTGAGTAAGCTCAGATACTGAAGCCAAACTCACTGTGCATTTGATCTGAAAGATCTGTGAAAAGCCTGGTAGCCTGGATTAGCTGTACAGATCAAATTGGTGCTACTGAAAGTCATTGTAATGTGATCTAAGTGATAAGATACTTTCGGGAAGTCCTGTGGGAGCCTCCTTTAGTCTGTGTCGGAGCAGCGCAGCCCGGTCGGGCTCTGACACCAAAAGTCCTGTGACGCAACCGTCCCCTACCACCAGTAACTCACATCTGAGAAAGGCATTAGCGGACTGCCATCTGATGGTGAACCCCGGCTGATGCAACCGAGAGATAGCGCCGGGCCCGGCCTCGACTCTGGAAAACAGCTCTGAATATGCGAGGTAATTCTGTGAAGCATGAGTGCAGTTAAAGCAGAAATGATATGTCCTAGAAGTTGCGAATCTGGCGGAGAAACTTCTTCTCCCATCCCGCGTCGCCTTCAGAATGGGAACAGCCAGGAGGAAAAATTAGCCGTCAAGCAGCATCTCGTGGTAACGGGGGGTTTTTCTAGACAGGATACAGGATAGATATTCTGTTGAGACTTCAAATGTGCTTGTTGCCTGCTGTTGTTACTTCCCTCACACACTGGGAGTGTGCAGGCTTTAGTCTCAGCAGCCTCAGTGGCATCTCCAAGCCATCTATCTTACAGAGGGCAGATCATTATGTAGTCGACAGGCAGCTTTAGGCTCGGGGCAGGTGGGAATGCTTGTACAGGATGAACTATAGGCTACTCCTGTTGTTTACTGGAGCTCCATAAAAACCCAACCAGCCCCTTTTCCACTTGAATAGCACATGTTCTGTTCTTACGCCGCCGCCACAGTTTGTTGCACCCAAAGCAGCATTTAAGAAATCGCACTGGTGCCGTTTTATTTTTCACCAATTAATCCCAGCGAAAAAGCCAAAAAATATCAAAGAATTCATCCTGCTAACAAGAGCCGTCCGCGTTGGCCTCGGCTTGCACCTCACGTCTCCGCGCCACGGAACTCCATCATCTTCCGAAAACCATTAAAAACACATAAAACAGCCGCACCGCTGGGTGATATTCCAGCTTATTCTGACAACTCCGCGGCAACGCTTTGTCCGGAGAGCAGCTCCACGCCGAGCAGGCGTGTCCTCCTTGCTTTGCTGGCTTGACGAGGGAAGAGCCACGCTGCCCCGCGTTCATTGTAATTAACGAATATGTCACCCGCTAGTGCACTAGTCTGGCTGGGCTTCTCTGTGTTTTTAATAGTTCTTGGACGCCAGCGAGTGCCATGGCACGGAGGCTTCATCTGGCTGCAGAGACAGTACTTGTTAACAGGATAAATGCGTTGTTTGGTTTTGGTCTGCTTGTGGGATTTGTTCAAAATAATAATAATAATAATAAAAAAAGATAAAATATGCCTGGCTTATCCTTTAATGCAAAAGCTGTGTGGTTTTTGGAGCAACACAGCACTCTTATATAGCTTTTTTTTTTTTTTTTTTTACAGATACTCTCTTGGATTGCTCCCTCCAAACATTCTGCAGGATGAAACACACACAAAAACATACCGCTCAGACGCGCTGCGAATAGATGCCACGCTCCATATTCACGAGAATCACAATGAGATACAGAAAGAATAGATATTTTATTTTGATTACTCCACTTTCTGTGATTATAAATACATTATATGGACATAAACATAGAAGTAACAGGGCATCTTTAGTAATCTGTACAATGACGCTGAGATAACAGAGATTTGTCATGACGTGTTCGGGCTCAGAGAGCGTTGCTTTTTCTGATTACAGTCCTAGTTTTTTAAGTGAAAAGGTGTTACAGTATCTGGGTTTGATGCCAAAAAAACCCCCCAAAACAAACAAACAAAAAAAAGCACCAGTGCATGACGCTCCTTGTTTGGAAAAACCTGAAAAATATACCAGTGATTTGTCTATGCTCCGTGGGTACAAAAGAAACCTGTCAGGAGTGCATTTGTTTTTTGTTTTTTTTACACAGAAATGATAGATTATTGACGTTTTGACAAAATGCTGAATGAATTCCCTTTTGGAGAAAAACAGGCTGTTTAAATTTAGAGCACAAGGGTTTCGGGTTGGGCGACTGATTCAGCTCTGCCTCTCGACGCGTAATGTTCATTAGCTTCTTAGTCAGCAGAGAGACACAGTAACTCAAGAAAATTAGACCTTAAATGGCTGGAAATGAGCGAGCGGTCCAGAGTATGGCACTTACAAAGAAGAAGAAGAAGAAGAAGAAAGGGAAAATGGCCAAGTCATGTCTGTGGGAGACAGAGGTAGAGCTGCTCAGATTGCATTTTGCATGAGGGAGGTAAAAAAAAAAAAAAAGAAAAGATAGAAAAAGAAAAAAGAAATTACGCACGAAAGAGAAAGAAAAGAGACAAGACGAATGAGGCACAGGAAACAGGAGAGATGAAGGCAGAGGAGAAGGTGAGAGGATATGTGGGTAACAACACACTCACTGCAGTAGAAATAAAATTCTCAATATCTTTGCACACACACACACACACACACACACACACAAAAAGACACCCACCCGCGCGCACACACCTGCAGCTCTCTCCCAACGGGTGGCACTGTGTAATTTGGCACATCCATTTCCTAGGCTGGGTTTGTCTTCAGTGCTGTCGAGGCAGTCGCAAACCCCATCGGGGTATTCCAGCTAATCCTTGAATGATGTCACTTTGGAAACACACTCACTGAACTGCACACGGATCTCGGCTGTGGAAAAGTGTCTCACTCAGAGCTGTCCCATTTTTTCTTTTTTTTTCTTGTGCTGGTGATTCTTGTCGCGGGGAGTTTGGACTAATTTCATCAAGCTTTCAGGTGTCTGATTGCAGAAGGAGTTTGACCCCGTTTTCTCCTGCCGCGCCACGCCACACACCACTGCAGTGTCCGCCGCCTTTCCCTTCGGTTCGACACTTAATTATGTGGCTCTTCACAGGGCCATGTATACCAAACCGTGTCCCAGAGGCCACCAGGTCTACCCCTGCCAATACCCAGTGACATCTGCTCTGCTTTAACAGCATATGGGAAAATTACATGGCAAAAAACAAGTTGCCCTCCCCTGACATTTCTTCCCTTTGATACTTCACTCTCAGCTCCACCGCTCAATTTTAGCCTCTCTCCGCGTGTCAGCGTGTGTGTGCTGGAGCCAATGGAAACTGACCTCCCACCACCGCACATGAATCAGGCGAGGGAACAGTCCACTTTGAATCATATCCTGCCTTAAAGGGTCGGCTCACCCAAATTATCAAAAGACATGTTCACGAAAAATCTTTCAGGGGCATAAGGTGCACTTAACTGTACAATTTTCGGGAGCTTTCATCCGCGTCTCGCGGCCTTCACCAGCAGCTGGTCTTTGCTCATATCAAACCATGAATTAATAATGACCGGAATGGCGACTGGAATTTTGTTTGTGGTGCTAACAGCATTTTATAATAAAATATTCAAACTATAATGACTATCATTGGCCACACAACACTTGTTGTGAACTTGTTGGCAAGCAGCTGCTTATTCACACGTCAGGGCAGGGACGGAGCAACATTAGCATTTGTTTTTGGAGTCCTGCTTCTGGCCGCCTGTCTGTCCACTGTTCTCTACAGCCCTTTTTAAATGAGAAGCAACAGACAGCAAAAGTGGTGAACAGAACCAGTGAAGTAGCTGAAACATGCTAAAATGCTCTGCAAATAATCATAGCTGGGTGATAACCATCCTGGGAACAGCTACTGCCTCACGACTTAGCATCTGAGCACAACGGTTTCTGTGCTGCCATGGAGATAACATAACCGAAATGAGGGCTATGGCTTCCTGTTCAGTGTGGTGAGTTGAGTTGTGTACAGACAATTTTATTATTTTATTATTTTCCTCTTATTCATATGCAGATATCTGTTACTAGCTTTAAGTCACACGCAGTTTGATCGCTTGTTGGTGTAAAATACTGATAATAGCAATATGTGTTACACTGCATTTATTGTTATTTTTATAAATATGACGTGTCAGTGCTGGGAGCACCACAAACTAAATTCAGTCCACTTCTGATGGAGGTGGTAGCAGAAACCTCAGTTCCTCAAATAACTGTTAATCATTGACCCTTCGTAAACAAAACCTAAACTTTCCGAAGTATAAAAAACCCCAAACTACTTTTAAGTACTTTGAGTAAATGAGCCCTTTAAGGACTTATTTGAGATCTGGTAGTCATGAGTATTTAAAAAGCGTTGCTCTACAAAAAAAAACGCGAAATTGATGACACGATGTTCATTTTCTGCGAGAAAACAAGGTTCTGCCGACTTCACTGCCACTGAAACAAGTTGGACTATTTGCATACGTCTTGTGTAAGCACAAACACACAGACATTGTTAAGTGCTTCTGTATGTATGAGACGGCTCCGGGTAGAAACCAACTGCTCGTTTCTTTCTCAGCAGCTGTGGCTCAGTTGAAGACGGCGACTGATTAGTAGGTGAGCCCCATGTACGGCGGCAGGATGAGCAAAAACAAGATGACTCATATACATCAGTCTCAGAGCGTTTTCCCTCAAATGACCCCTTCTCGCTTTCTGCTGCTGGCTGGATCAGTGACGAGCTGACCAGACTGTGCTTCTCGCTCTGCTGCGTCTCCAGTCATTAAATACCAGGAGAGGCTGTAATGGAATACCTCATAAAAATATTGAAGTCTACGTGCATGAAGTATCTAGAAATTGCAGCGCTGATCTTGGATCACTGGTCAGGTCACATTACTGCACTTCGCTGCAAAGCAGGAGACGATCTGCGCTGCGCCAAGACTCTTAATGAAAATTGTCAGCTTTACTCGCAGAATCAATAACTCCGGTTTTCTACTCGAGAATAACATATAATAGGATGCAATGTGGGCACATCAAGGCAATCTTTTCACAATCTGCCTCTGCTGCAGCACTACTTTGCATGAATTACAGTAAAATCTGGAGTTATGCACGCAGATAGGCCCCTAGCTGTTAGCCTGTTTTTCTCAAAGGTTTCAGCGAGAAAGAGAAAGGGAGAGAGGGAGGAGGAGGAGGAGGAGGGGATGGAGAAAGAAGGGAGGTAGAGAGGAAGTCCTGGGGGGAGCCTTGCACTCGCTGCAAGAGTGTTTCTTTTTTAACTCATTCAAAATGGAAATAATAAAAAGTCATAAAAGGGAAGAAAAGAACTTTGATCAAGAGAGGAAAAAAAAAGTTTAGTGAAACTTTATATTCTTCATTTTTTTTTTTTTTACAGTTTTAATTTGGCACATGGCACAATCAGCATGTATGCATCTGGTATACATAAATAAATATTAAATATTTTATACATAAATATACATATAGAGCTCTTACAAAGACACCTAGAGTGGACTTGGCTTGGCAACAGCAATACATGGAGTTTATTTGCGTTGGTGATTTCAGTCTATTGTGTTTTAATCGCCCGTACGTGGGGATGATATCTCCATAGAAGCCCTATACATATATGTATGTATGCCCATATTTATATATATATATTCAAAGAAATACAAGTGTGCACTGATGTCGGTTTGTTCAGTGCAAACAGGCCACTGTCTGCTTTTGAAGAGAAACTCTTACAAAGTCAATGGAATCATGTCAGTTAGTTCAGTTGAATCTTTAGCTATTTTTTTTTTCTCTTACACATAAAATAATAGATTTATTTTGTAATCTTTAAGCAAAATTAGACATATAGAACTTTGAAAATAACAAAAGTGCTATTTCGCAAAGACAGACACCCAGAGACGCAGCAGAAACACTACTGGTGGCGAACCAAAATCAACAACATGAGAAAGTACTCAGCCCTCGCAACCCTTTAAACCCACACTATATGACCTACAAAAAAAACCAAAAAAAAAACCAAACCAAAAAATAACAGGTGCACACTCACACACTCTCTCTCTCTCTCACACAAACGCGCAGACCTGCTCACACACCACTCTTGCATGTGCAACTTCTGACGCCGTGCCTCTTCCTTTCTCTCAGCCTCTTGACCGCACTTGCACGCAGCGAATGAGAAATCATTTTCACATGCACACAAACACACGGGTGCTCAAAGCAGCATGTGTACGTGCACACTTTGTGGAGATAATATCAGATAGCTTAACAGATAAACTGGCTGTAAAAGATGCACTTTTTTTTTTTTTTCTTAACAAAACAATCACAGTAACATAGTATTTATCTCTGCCTTGTCATCTTCCTGGGCAAGAGCTGTCCCAAACCAATTATTTCTATACGAGCTAAAAAAAAGCAAAAAAAAAAAAGCAAAAAAAAAAAAAAGATAACATCATTTGTGTGGCTGTTGTGTTGGTACGCAAAAGAAAATTAAAATGAGTTGCCCCGAAATGGGTTTAAAATCTCTACATCTGCATATCCTCTAGATTCCCTTCCTGGATTCAGTCTCTCATCTTTGAGTCTCATCTGCTTGTAACCCACTCCACATGGAATAGTCTCAGGGAAAAAGAAAGAATGACTAAAAAGAACAAGCTTCGTAAGGCATTGAAACGTAAAACAAAACAAAGAAGCAATTTCGCGAATATCGACGTAGAGGCCATTGTTCTAGATGTGTCTCCCGCAGGAGGAAGGGATGGGAAATAAAAAGCACTTCTCTTTGTTTCTGTTATGAATTCAAGAAAAAAAGTGTTGATATCTCCTCAGTTTGCTTAAAAAGGCTTTTAAAATGATTTTTTTTTATATAGAAAAAAACACTGCAGAAAGACCCCCTCCCCTGATCAGGAGAAGGGAAGCAGTTTGATTTTGGCAGCTCTGCACAACTTGACATCCATAGAGAGCTCTCAGCAACTCTCCTCGTAGTAAAAGTCTAGTTAAATCTCCTCACGTTTAATCCGACTCCTGCCCTACCCCTCCCGTCCCCATCGCGGCCCTCCCCCTCCCTGTGATATTTATAAAACACAATCCTCTTCTCCATTCGTTCATCCTCTTGCTCTTCCTCCTCCACCCCACCGCCGCCCCCCCCATTCCTCCGCCTGCGCCGGCTGCCTCTGGCCTCCTTAAAGCTATACGCGGGTGGTTGAGTGGGAGTGCGGCAGGCCGGTGGAGTTGAAGCCGGTTGTGAAGGTGTTGTAGGGGTGCAGGTTGGGCATGCCCACCAGGGAATTGGGGATCATGGTGATGGTGTTGGGGGTCATGAGGGGGATGTCGTCCGGAGAGCGCCGCAGAGTGAGCGTGTAGTCGGGCAGCGATGCCAGCCGCAGAGCCCCCTCGTTGCTGTTTCCCGCCTCACACTCGTGGTGCGTCTGGTTCATCTGCAGCGACATGATCTCTTCCTCGGGCGCGTGGTGGCCAATGTCGTTGGAGGTGGTCTGGCGCTGCGGGCTGGGCTGGCCGTGGCCGGAGTCCTGCCTCCGCTTGTCCTTACGGTAGTAGAGGGCTGCGAAAGCCAGGACGTTGAGGAACAGCAGCGAGGCGCCCACGGCGATGGTGACGCTGAGCTCGGTAGAGTAATCCCGTGGATTCTCCACTACCAGCGGACCCGTCTCCTCGTCGTCGTTCCAAGAGTCTTTGTCCTCACTGTTGTAGGCAGGGGACATGGGCGGCCGCTTGGTGTTGAACGGCCAGTTTTTCCCGTTGGGCCTCTTGGTGGACAAGGTGTTCTGCGTGGTCTCTGGCGGCGGCACTTTGGTGGTGGTGGAGGTGTAGTGAAACATGTCGTGGAGGTTGTACAGATGGGGCACTAGGTGTTTCCAAAAGGCCACTTTGGTGGCACGGTAGTGGTCGCGTACACGTGGCTTCAGGCCGATATGCAGGTACAACTGGTCCTGGGGGTTGTACTTGGACCAGGCCACCTCCTCAAAACGGTTGGCCTTGGTGTGGATGAACTTGGTGTCTTGAGGAACTGGTTTGTTGGGATCCCTGCACACGAGAAAGACACAGACGTGATAGAGTGTTAAATGAGATTCTGACAGCACATTTAAATTATTCATGCCTTGACATTCATGTGGGGGCAGGAGGCACATACAAATAATAAGGAGAAAGCATAACAGTCTGAGTCACGGCTTATATTTTGGCGTAGAAGGGGTTCAGCTGCCGGAGAACGTATTGATCTTGCTTGGCGAAATCCAGAACAGCAACGGCACAAACCCACATCAACTAACCAACCAACAACTGCAGTTAATAATTGATCCAGGTGTGTATATTGTGATATAGATCACACTTTAAGCAACCGCATCAACTGCCACGGATTTTTCTCTTATTTACTTATTTTCCCGAGCCTTCCTGCAACGGGATTGAGTCCCTCTTGCCTTTCAGCCATCTCATTGTGGGCGTAATGTGCCTCTCTGTCTCATCCCCCTTCTCCCCTCTCCCCAGATGTTGTTCTTATTTCATTTCTGAGGCAGCCCACCCACAAAAACCAGGGCAGAGGCTTTTAAAGTAAACACATATGAATAAGTCAGCAGGCTTTAGGGCTCGCGTCAGGAGGCATCTTGTTGTTGATAATCCAACGCGGGTGGAGCCCCTGCGCTAATTGCTCAGGGAAGGCTGCACAGTGTGCCTTGGCATCCAGTGTAGTGATGTAAAGTGGACCATATTAATCAAGACACTAAGGGAACTGTAGAGCTGTGTGCATGCGTGGATTTAAGGTGTTCTGCTGTGATTTGTGTGCGTGTGTGTGAGAGGCTGAAAGCGAGAGACAGGAGGGGCGTGTGTGAGCGTGAGACTGAGCGTGAGAAAGATGAACGTTCATGGATGCAGTACCTCTTTTGATCTACAGAGTTCACTGTTCCGCCTCTCAGCATTCAACACGTTGCCTCAAGTGGGCAACCATTTCAATTACAGTGAAGCTATTGATTTATTGAAGGAATTAACATATGGCAATCTCCAGCAATCATACAACTCTTTGTTGTTATAGCACGTCAGGAGTGGGAGCTCTGTGGCCCATGGTATTGCTTTTGGTACTGATGAAATGATTTTCTGTGGAGCAGCCCGAAGGATAGTCTTGTAGCCTTGAAAACACAATAATTGATGTTGGAGCGGCGACGTTGGAGCCGTGTTGTTGCAAGGAAGGCAAGGATTGGCGCGACATTTCTCTAAATGTCATGAAATATCCCTTTGCGGGTCTGATTGCGATGTCGGTGGCAAGCAAAGTTCAAATTTAGTAGGGGATTTGGGGATGTGGTGGCTACAGTGGATTTTTTGGCAGAGGCTGAAAAACCTCCAAACATGGCTAAGAGAATTAAAAGCTGTGCCAGAAGAATTCACCCTCCATCCTCTCTCCTGTTCGTTTCTCTGCTGTCAATTTTTCTTTTTCAGGTCAGTGCTTCTGGGAGAGGTGAGAGAGTGTGTGAGAGAGAGAGAGAGAGAGAGAGAGAGAGAGAGAGAGGGGGAGAGAGAGAAAGAGAGCGAGGTAAAGCAAATTGAGATGGCTGGAGCTGAATCCCTGGAACTGGACCGGTGTCAGCATAGCAGCCCGTAAATAACCTCTTTTATTAGGCCCGTAATGATCCCCGATGAATATTGACAGCCAGACTATGATGACTTTGTAGCTGAATATCAGTAATTAAGTTTCAAAGGAGCGGGTGGTGGAGGTAAGGTCATATTGATCTCCCCGCGCGCAACATGCCAGAGAACAGGATGTCAATGGAGCAGCCCGAGACGAGGATGTCTGCAGCCTGCGTGCTTCATGAATTCTCATGGCGGTCTTGTGCGTGCCATCACTCACACACACACACGTGCACACACACTTCCTCCCCCTCAGTGCCTCACACACATATATACATATATAGATACACACGACAGCAGAGATGGAGGTCAGCGCTCTATCAGCTAATGGGTATTCTGCATTTACGCAAATGCGCTCTTTTCAGCGGGGGTCAATTCGTCGTGAATTGCGATGCCGAAAACGTCGCAGAGGTACTCGGATAGATCCCGGCGCGTGCAGGGAGCGAGGGAGCGGCGGTGCAGGGGAAAAGCTCTTTGGAGGCTGGCTGGTTCACTGCAAGTGAAGATGAATAATTTAAGGAACACAAAGAAATCAATGTGGCATCTTTAGTTAATTTGATTTGCCGCATTAGAGAACAACTGGCTGCCTTATCTAATTACACACACATATGCTTGGGTAATTGTTGCAAAGTCAATAGTAAACATTCCTTTGAACAGTTTCTACCACCGCTGCTCAACTTTGGGCTGCTTTGTGGCTTTGAAGTTCCTGCCCTGAGCTGCAGAGTCACAGCTCACCCTCTCAGAGCGGTGAAGGCTACTAGGTTACACTGCTCTATTTGTGTCAGGGCTTACTGGGCACTGCTGCGTGATGCAATGATGTACTCAGGATCCACTTTATATTGTTTCCTGCGCTGCTGTGTTTCCATCTGAGGTAAAATACTGCGGTAGTCATTTCTAAAAAATGTTTTACTGCAAATGCCAACCTGTCCTGAATTGTGTGTACTTCACATTATGACACCTCTACTCTATAATCCAGTACAATAGTCCTGCAATGAATTCTGCAAGAGTGAAGCTGATGGTATCTAGTTTTTGTTGGTTATATCCCAGAGAGGCATTATTATTATTTTTTTTTTGTCCTCTTAGTATGCATTTGAGGAGAAAATATCATGAAAAATTAATACGTGAAATAGTACCAAACAACAAAAAAGTGTGTTTTTTTGTGGTCACGGATGCAGTTCTACGCACACACACGCGCGAACGATAAGCTTCACAAGATACTGTGTTTGGCATTTGTAGATAATAAATAATTAAAAGAAACTCTGAAGGAGTTCTGACTTTACTGTACAAAGTGCCCTAATCTTGACAGTGTGTGAACAGAGAAGTGTTGTGTTGTCTTTTCAGTTTATATGTGAGGAAACGTAACGACAAAGGAAGTCAGCTGAGACCTATCACAGTCGAACACTCAGAGAGGCAGACAGAACAAAACACAACTGAGAAACTTGGCGATATCAACGGTCTGCTGATCGGGACGGGCTAAAGACGTTCATAACTATTTTATTGGAGATTGTAAAAAAAAAATAATAATAATGAAAACACTTATTAAACATTATCTTAACCTGTCAAAATGCTTCTGGCGAGCTGAAATTAAATGGGGTGGCGAGGGGACGCGCCTATTCATTTGATGTGCCTGAATAATTTCAGATTAAAGCTGACACTTTGCACTTGAACCTGTTGGTCATGTATAATTTCAAACACCATAACGGTCGGGCGACAAAACTATAAAAAGGGCCTTGTTGTCCCAACGCTTCACTAGCTTGCTGCGTGTCCACGCGGCGAACGCCCCGCTCAGACTTGCATGATCGGCCCTGGGATGATGGGATGTTTGTGGTCCTGTTGGGATCTCAGAGCTCCCCTGCATTAGCTGATGGCCTGCCTCCTGTCAGACCTCCCACCTAATCTGGACGGTCATTGAAGCTGTGGCTGGACTCCCAGGCAGAGGAAGGGATTATTACACCCATAAAAGCAGGCGTTTTAATGGCCTTTCAGATTTCCTCTGATATGTTCATATGCCTGCGGTACCATAAACCATCGCCTTCATCTCCCACTCAGCCCCCTCCCAATCTCGATGACCTGCTGACCCCCCGCTAACCTTGGCTTGCCACGCGCGTTGAAGTGCTCCCGTGTGTTTGTATATGTGTGATTCATTTGGAGTTTGTGCATGCGCGCTTCATCTTGTGTCTGTCAGTGTGCTTGAACTGTAATTGTGATCACACTATAATGACCTCCTGGACCACGCAAATGCAGCACTTGAAAGCAAAACATGTCACATTTTTCCACAGCCATGTAGTAATGACGCCGGGCCTCTCCAGGCTGAGATACGAAAAGGCCGTTTGTAAGTGTTAAACAGCTCTTCTATAAGACTCTCGGCGCTACCTACACATGCGGCAGAGTGGGACCTGAGCTCATTACCTATTCCGAGCCCTATCTGCGAGCGCTGATGTAAAAGGTAGATAAAGGGGAAGAATGAATATCATTTCTTTCTTTTTTTCATTTCCCATGTACCTCCTTCCCCTTTTCATCCTGATGTAATTTGAAGCGCTTGAATGATCATAGACCTAGCCATCACCAAATCTGAAAAGACACGTTTAGGTGCCCTAAGGCAGGAGACAAGAATCTATTTTCACCACACTCAAGGTCTCCGAGTATATCTTCTCAATATAAAACAAGGAGCATGCATTAATTCGGCGGCACTGATGCTCATTTTGCTAAGCTGCAAAAATACGGCAGCCTGTCTCTTCTCAGAGTTATTCTTGTCACTGTTGTGTAACAAATTCATCCCCTGCAGTTGTTTATCTACTTACCAGGTAACACAAAGTAAGGAGCTAATTGTAATTTTCATTCAGACAGAAGGTTACCGAACACCTTTCCCAGCATTCTGCATATAAATTCTTTATGCGCTCAATCTAATTTTGTTTGTAGACTGTGTCTCTTGGCAAAGCAACGCGTAAGGGGGCAACTTCCGCAGTGAGCAGGCAAATTATCAGGCTGTGCTCTTTTACCCTTCATGTGGTTGCACGCCGGGGCACGCGGGCTGAGTGATGCGTGGTTCATATTTAATGGCAGCCTTCGGTTCAGCAGGCTAAGTGATGCAGGGCGAGGCGCTTTGACTTTGGGGTGTGCAAAAGTGTTGGAGGACACAGCTCTGGGGCCACTCCTTATTATGGATGCTATTGATTTGTTTGATTAGATGAGTGGCAGCAAACTAAACACCTTCCTCTCCTCCGACGCCTTCCCCACGTTTCACTTTCTCCCCTCTTCAAACCAGTCAGCCGCTTTCTGAACCTCCCTCGCCTGTTCCTAATTACTTTACTATTTTTATTCTCATTTATTCCAATTTTAATGTCACATCCACTTACTCATAGACGTATGCACGCGGATCTACTTCCTATTCTTCTCCCCCCCCCCGCTGCCCTCCTCTCATTACATTCAGCGCGCAGCATGGACACCGATCAATGGCATCCAGGCCCCTTAACAAGCCACACCACTTCCTTACCTTCTCTAATGCAAATCAGGATATTGGCTACAAATCTCCTATCAAGTGAGTGCCTATTTAATGGAGTAGGTAGGTGGCTGTTGGGGGCTGTGCTGCCTCACAATGCCAAGCATTCACAGACTCCCCGGTACAGGTTGCCTAACGAAGGAAAACTAAAGAGATAATCCCAAGAAAGGACAAGGAGGGAGATCGGGGATGAGTGATGTAACTACTAGACAGCTGGAGCAAAAAAAAAAAAAAAAAAAAAAGGCTGAAGCTGAATGAGGTCAGACAGGAGAAAGAGGCGATGTATATGTGTTGTTAATCCCTACAGAGGAGGGCTGTTCCATTGACAAGTGGGAGGAAAACAAAAGAAAAATCAACTAGCACTAAATCATAGCGCTGGCTGTTAAACTGCACTATGGACGCTCTGTAGTTACTTCCGTCTACATTAGTTTGGTCTCCAGCCATTGTCACTAAAGCAATCAATAGTAGCTCATGTTGTCTGAGCTCACACGGTAGTAAAGGTTTTCTTTTTTATTTGTGCATAGAATAACGAGAGAGAGAGAGAGGGATGGCAAAGCAGCGGAGGAGAGTGAGGAAAAAAAAATCTACACATGACAGCCCTCTGCTCTTTAACTACCTAGAAAGGCCCTGCACAGCATGTGGCACAGCCTTCACACAGAACAGGGGAAATGAGAAATGGAAAAGAGAGAAGATGGACCAACGTATTTATAGCACTAATGATATATAATGATTGATCTGTTCTGGGCTTTTCATCATTCGGCCACGTATGAAGTGTTCTGCCAGTGTTTTCTTGTACGCTCGCATTGGTTTTGGAAAAGGTGCACAAGTCGCAGTGTGTGTGCGTGGACTAGTGGTAAAAGTTTCGGAGAAAGAGGTTCAGAAGAAGTTGTTGTGGCAATAATAAAGTGCAGGCCAATTTCGCCTGTCAATAGTAAAACAAATGTTGCAGCCAGAAAAAAAAAAAAATAACTGGAGCTGGAGTAAATCCCCTGCCTCCGAAAACATCCCTAACTCTCAGGAAAGACGCGGCCTCGCAGTGCGAGCGCGCGCTCCTCGCAATCACACCCGCACACACGCGCACGCACACACACTGAGGAGATTTGACAGTGTGCACTCTCTGTATGCTTTTATGCTTCACTGACACTGATGGAGGAGAAAAAAAAAAAAAAAAAAAAAAAAAAAAAAGCATGGGAAGGGATTTGCCCTGTAAAAGATGACACAAAGAGAGCCAGGGACAGGAAGAGCTTTGGGGAGGGGGGGGGCGGGGGAAACGCTGTTATGATACACACTGTTGACATGCAGCCCAAGTGTCTCGACATCGTGTCGCACATGTTTCTACATCCGATTTAGAGGCAGGGGCAGGAAGTTCAATCTGGGTCAGTTCATTAGGAACATCTGGAAGGGGAGCGAGAGCTGCTTTACAGATATAGGCAAGATGGTTTTCGGACGTGGCACGAAGGCAAAGGGAATTCAACTGGGTCTTAATTAAAAGTATGTCCTCTTGAGCCAGCTTGGGTTGGGTGGTGTAGGGGGAGAGCTCTATATCCCCTAGTAAGGTCTAAATGAGGAGAATGAACTTCAGAATCTGTGGGAATTCTGCCCCCCATGAGGATTTAATGGTAGATTCCTTTACATGGGCTGGAGTAAAATTGCCCTTTAGAGCGACATGCTGAGTTTTTATTTCGCTGGCATAATCCCGAGCTCTTTACCATCTGAGTGCCTAATTGTGGTTTTGCCTGTAATCCCCGTGTCTGGAGTCAAGCCAAGGCAACACACCGCAGGATGGATACTACCCATAACACGGTGGAAACGGATCTAGAACCCGTTTATCCACCCACCGCTCTGCTCCTAATCTCAATCAATCAGTGACATGGAAATCTACAAAACTCACACGGGGTCAGCAGCAAAGTGTAATTTGTTGTTTCTACTTTTGCTGCTTGTCAGGGTGAAAGCCAGGTTAAGGTTACAGATGGCTCGCTGCCCACGGTGCTGTGTCGAGTCTCGGTGCTTATGTGGCGGACGGGCTGTCGTCGTTCGTCAGAATTCATTTCGCTGACATCGCGAGATCCCGTTTGAGAGCGATTCAGAACAGAAGCGCCGTGCGTTTTTACCTTGGGGGCCTCAAAGTTTTCTCATTAAAACGAACACATTTTCTCCTCCTCCAACAGCTGATAGTTTTCTTGAAAGGACAAGTAATACATTCCATCTGTAACTACAAATCGCAGCTCCGTGTGCGTGTTGACACAAGATGGCTGCCAGGCAGAGGAGACAGCTGTTAAGTCCGAGTGTCACTGATGGACTTCAGTGCTTTCCTTGAGGAGCCAAAACAGCCGACATCAGTCCATCTGCACTAGTCTGCCATTAGCAGTTCAAGGTTCCAGCCGCCAGATGACTGGAATGTAAATGCCACCTGATTGGACAGCAGATGATATAGAGACAGATAAAGAACAGAACAGGATTTCAGGCGGCATCGCATTCGGGACGGGATCAATACTTCTCTGGTAACAGGATTGTCAAATTAAATTTAAGTTGTTAGAAATGATTACTAGTAGTCATACAAAATGGCCAGGCTTTGTGACGGGTGGGGGTGAAATTGAGCATGGTGGGGAGCGAGAGTCACTCAGGGCACGAGTGATCGTCTGGGTCCAGGCTGAGGGAATCAATACCGCCGGGGGCAAGAGTTTGATATGCCTCCCTGATAAGTCTTTGTGTCTTTTGGGCCCCGGCATAATAGAGCATAGATAGTATTTCCAGCCAAACACACACACACACACACATTTACGCACAAGTATACAGAGAGGAAGGCGGCCATGCACACATACTCAACCCAAACATTCAGCCAAGCACGAATGGCACAGCACACACTCTGGAGGAACATTTAATCTTCCTCAGATTCAATATGTCTCAGGTTTGCAGACTGAGACCCAGGAAGTCCAGGCAAAAAAAAACGCCTCTGAAAAAAAAATGTCTCTGTTGAAAAATGCCTTTTTTGTCCCACACTATCCATTCTGGAGCTGCTTTTTTCCCGCAGCGCTTTTCTGCAGCACAAAAGTGCTTTTAATAGAACTGAGATAGGATTTCTCTCTGCGAGTTTCTATTAATAACTTAGCAAGTTTGTAATTGTGTGATCACCGGTTTTGCTAATTAGCATATGGTATGTGGGAATATGTTTCTACTACTACAGCCCAAACTACACATCTAAATTGGGTGTAGAGGTTAATTTGTTTAACGCTTTTTTCTTTTCCAACTCAAATTAAATCTGTGGCACAGACAGCTGCTAATGAAGTCATGTTCTTTACAATTGTGTGACTTTGCTGTGGGAAGGCCCACGTTGTGTGGACTGCATCCAGCTAGCTGTCACGGAGAAAAGGAAAATAAAGCTAGCCCTATGTGCATAACCATCACTGCAGGAAGTTAGCGAGCCTCACCAGTGCCAGGATTTCTCAGTGAATTGGACCCCAGTCAAGGTAACACTCTGTCAGATGAGGCAACTCAATTATTAACTGTGGAAAGTGACTAGTTTAAGTTGTGTTTTACTACTCTCGACTAACATGATGGAGTTGCCTTGTTACCTTTTTCTGCACCACGTGTAAGCTACACAACTTGTAGAAGTCAATTTCACACACATCTCATCTCGAAAGGCCACTCTAAGGCCTTGTTCAGACCTGGTAATATCACATCACGCCTTCTGGGTGATATGATCACCCAGCTGCTCTCACTATGCATGTTTACACCTAGCCTAGCGCTGAAATGCGTCTTCACATGCGCCTCGAGTGATCCAATAAGCAAACATCACGTAGCCTCCTCAAGTTCAATAGGTTTGTTTGTTGATTTATTCACGAACAGGTGCCATTTTGCGTGCTTTTATCTTTTCTGGAATCACAACAGATGCTTCCAAATGAATGACGCGAAACTGGTGGCGCAAGAAAGTGGCAGCACTCAGCCCAGACCGCCTCCAAATGCGGCCTGTGTGATCTCAGATCTCAGATGCGTCCACAGTGTGTTTTAGGTGCGTTCACACCTGCACTTAAAGCTGCCCACTTGTGATCTGCTCACTAGAGACCCAGGTTAATACCAGGTCTGAACTCTCCATCTTTGCAAACAACAATTGACAGTATACCAGAGCTGCAACAAAAATTATTAGTGTTGATCTATTTTTTGTTGTTGTTTTTTTTGATTCATTAATACTACAATATTTTACTTTGTGTGGTTGTGCACCAGGTTATACTTTGCAATCACATTAAAATTAAGCAGTAGAAAATCAACAACAAGAACTATCTCTAAAACAGAAAATTGATTTTACTCACCCAGTCTTCGCAAAGTTGGTCCAGTAGGTCATGACCACAGCACTGAGCATGACGTCATTCTTGGAGAAGTTACAGGGGAAAAGGTCGGTGGGACCAATCATTGGAATTCCAAAAACGTAGGGCACCTCGTCCCCGTGGGCGGCGTCAGACCATGCGGGCTTCATCAGGCTCTGGCAGTGGTGGTAGAAGGCGTAGAAGTAGGTGGGTGAACCGTAGCGAGCGTGAAGGTCGGCCGTCACCACCGACGGCTCGACCCACTGGTGGTCTGTGAACAGGGCCACGAGTGTCTTTCGTCTGGTCTCTGGATTGTCCCTGTCCGCCCAGTCTGTGTACATGAACTTAATAGTCTCCCTCAGCGTGTCCTTGCCCTCTGGGTACCCATACAGACTGTCCACGAAATCAGACACGGAGAAATCAAAGTCGTTTCCGGACACGCCGTCCTCTGAATCGACCACGTTCTCCACAAAGCGCAGCCCCTCACCCTGGTTGACCCCCAGCATGATGTCGTAGTTGAGGAACTCGCCCTGTTCCATCAGGATCTCCGGGTCGTCAGGGATAACATCGCCATCAATTACAGGTCCAAAGGCCACGTGGTACCTCGCTGGTTGTATGTCCTGCTCCACCAGCTCCCTGGAGCTCTTCTTCCTCAGACAGTCCACCATGTCAGATGTGTCCAGGACGTTACAGCCCACCTTCTCCGCAAGTAGACGCGTATACTTGACCGGCTGGTAGTTCACCGCCCAGCTGGAAAGTGCTGACCCGCTCTGAATGATGGCTCTGTGGAACAGACCTGCACAAGGACACAGGGAGGAGAGATGAGGATCGTGTTTAGCGTGTCACTATTTGGCAGGACAATTTAGTTATGCGCTACATTACATGATAGTTGTTAATTTTGTTGCCGCCATGATCAAAAGGGGCGCTGTCAGCTACACAGTTGATAAGAATAACAAAGGCCAGACAGAACAAGTCCTTGTTGCCACACGGAACAATAATGGAATCATAGCTGTGATAATGAATGTGCAGATGGCCTGGTCTCACAGACGGCTCGCAGACAGAGGAAGGAATCAGCACGGTGTCTGTCATCTTCTCCTCTTCCGTCTTTCTCTATATGCCGTCTTGATAATAATATGTGTATGTTTGTCGGGAGCAGATGCCGCCAGTGTGAACCTATAGTCGCAGAAGATGAATAAAAGCTGGCAAGGTAGTCCATGCCATAGAATATATTACTACTTTTCCCTTTTATGAAATGCACCACAGTTTGATTTAAGTGTTGAACATATGAACCCTGTTGCCTATTCCCTCCTGGTGTTAATGTACTTTGCAAGGTAGCTTAAATTGGATGAACCTCAAACACCGCAATTATAGACACATGCTCCTTTTTGCAGTCATTACAGGCACACACAGAGTCCCACTGCAGCAGCTAAGCCTTATGTAAGTTAAAAGTCTTTTTTTTATTTTTTTATTTTTTACCTGAAAGATCATTAAATTCTGCAGAAGTTTGTGGGTGGATTGCTATAAATAAAATTAGACTCCTACTCTCTACATTTGCAGAAGGAACCGAGCCGCACATTTTCACCTGGCATTACAAAGCAACATGGTGGCACGCAATGAAAGGAAGACCAAGCGGGAGAGAGAACCGTGGTCTTACGCTCCTGTGTTACCAAAATAGACACACGTTGAAGAGTCAACAGATCATGTATTATGTGAACTGACATTGGAGTTTGGTGTTTGTGCGTGGGTGTGTGTGTGTGTGTGTGGGGGGAGAAGGCTTCAAAAGGGGGGTGGAGTGGGTTACCATGGCAAACGAATCCACAGGCTCACGGGGGTGCTCTCGCAAATTAAATTACATTTTAGTTGCAGTGCAGTATGAAAGAAATCTGAAATGACTTTTCAGCACGAGGAACAGATCCAAAATAACAAACATAATTTCCTCGGAAATAATTGAATTGCGTCCCCTTTGAAAAAAAAAAATAGATCTCCGCTGGAGTCAAGGTGACATGACATCCTCTCTTTCTCGGGCGAACCTCTCTGCTGTTCCCTGTCTTGGCGGGCGCCGCTCATCTGTCCACCTGATGTGATTTTCGAATTCGCAAGTGCTATTTTACTGATCTCGCTGAAAATCAGAGGCGAAGCTCCCGCCACTTGACCACGCTGCTTTATTGCTCGTGGCGCTATCTCTGCCAGAGTCAAGGAATTCCACTGAACTCATGGTAATGAAAGCTGCGGCGAGATGAAACGCTCCCGAAACGCCGGGGCATGAAAAAAAAAAAATGGGGGTCATTAGACGATCCCATATTTAAACCACAAAGACTAGCGGAGGCACACACGGGCGCACAGTTTGTGATATTTCAGCGGCAGTGTGGGTGGTTGTTGAAATCTTTGCGTTTATGAGGTAAACAGCAGACTTAAGTGCCAGATATATCACTTCGGTAGTCTTAATCAGAGGCGGCGGGGGGCTTATTTCATCTTGGCGAAGACAAAGTGTTTATTTACAGAGCTATTTACATTTATTTGTTCGCAAGTAGTAAGTAGAATTAATGTGTCTGGGTAAGTGAACTGTGAAATATTCCTGCGATGAGTCTGTACTAGCTTAAGTCACACTTTATGTGTATTAGAATTTTTTTTTGTATTGAATGTGCTTTTTAGTGGATTTTAACAAAAGTGTGAAGAAATCACATTTGATTTCTGCGTTTCTGCATCATGCGTTTCTTCCTACACGGATGAGGCCATCAGCTTTACAGCGGACTTGCCCCGCCGCTGCCCTTCGAGCCTTCCTGCGGTTGTGCATCTCTGCAGGATGGTGGCCTGTGCCGTGTCCCAGGGAGCGGAAGCAGATGTCGAGGGTTTCACCCACTTGAAAGCATTAGAGGGGCAGTCGCAAGATGAAAGATGGCCGCTTGGAGGCAGAGAGGAGGAGGAGGAGGGGGGGTGTGGAGCTTAATCCTGCCATCCCTCCCTTCTTTTTCCTCCTCTCCCCTCCCTTTCCCCACCCCTCAGTCTTTAGTGGTATTGCCTCTCTTCACATCTCAACTCACATTGCGCTGTGCAAACAGAGCCAGTCATGGTGCAGGGAGTCTGTCCTGAATCTCAATGCCGCCAGTCATGCCACAGCCACTTTCTGAATGTCTTTGATCAGAAGTTGCTGGAGGAAAACCGTTTGCCAGAAGAGAAGTTGCTCTGATTGCCAAGGCGATTTGACAGACATACGTATATCAAATCCGTTTGCCGTAATTGAGGAGAACTGCTTGGCTGTAGCTTGGCTAGATCCCGCATCTACCTGCACCCAAAAATAACAGACGGCCAGCTGCTGAAAGGCCTGCAGCCAGGTTGACATCACCGGATTTATCTCCCGCTTCGGTTGATGAAAGGGAAGAAGAGTGACTGCGGCTTTACAATTGTTTGTCGAGAAACATATAAATCCAGCGCACACGAGCTGTCACCGGACCGATAAATATGTATTACAGCTGTGTGTGATGAGCCCCACTGTGGTAGGAAGCTCGCTGGGGAAGGTCAGAGAGAGAGGAGAGAAGAGCACAGGCTTTATCACCCACTGAGGGAATCCACTAATTATCCACACTGGGAGGTGGATACGTCTGTGTGTGTGAGCGCACATGCGTGAGTGTGCGTGTGCACGTGCGTTTGTGCTGACTTTGATTGATAAGACGGGGAGTTGATGAATAGGCCGACAGACGACGGGCGTCATCATGATTGGGGGGTTAACCATTTGTGGCACCGTTTTTTGTCTTCTGCATCTACTCCGGCGTCTATGCAGTGAACGGCAACCCCGCTCCGCATCCAGATGAATTAAACAGGAGAGCGCGTGAAACGGCGCCATCAACATGTGTGTCACACCCGTATCGACCGTGTTTTATTTTGAAAAAGCAACAGATAGCCCCATCATTATCTGCCCGTGTTTGACATGCGAGAACCCGACACCCAAACTCCGAGCAGATCCATCAAACCCCGGCGTTGTTGGCATATTGAGGTCACGCTGAATTATGACTGGCGCTCCAAGGTAATCACTCATTGGGCCCCTGCTAAAATGCTGTCGCGCCGCTCGGCAGCCGACTCCGTGCTGCGGTTTGCTGACCTCGACCGCGCTGCCCCCTCACTAGACACCCGTTAAACGGGCATGCGGTTCGGGTCCTGGATAGGTGGAGTGGGCTTGAGGGGATAATTCACAGATGATAGCGGAGAGGGGGGCGGGCTTGACCTTGGGGGTATGGCAACCACAGCATTAGGTTCAAGAGCTACACACTAAAACACACCCACAGGCTTTATAATATAATAAGGCCTTTTCTTTTTAACTGTAAACATCAGTATTGCACCAATGCTGCATCACTGTTGAGAGGGCGGCTGCGTTTGATGCTGATGTATTATGTGGCGGCAACTGTGTCTGAGAGTTGAGTCCGCCTTAACGGACAAGGGTATTCTGCTGGTTACGATGCCAGTTAGCACTATAAATGACCGTGCTTTGTAATCTGGAACAGCTGGCAAAATTCACTCAGGCATCAGCGTGAGTTTTATCAGTCCGGCCCCGAGATATATGTGACTGTAAAACGCACCACGAGCAACCACTAGCTTAACCTTAACAATGTCATCCGGATGAAAAAAAAAAACAACAACAGCAAAGATTAACAAAGACAACGTCTATCAGATGACCTTGAAAGTTCGGATCGCCCCCGAGTCTCTGTTTTGGAGGTCGGCAAATTCATTTTGCTAACAATATTCCACGTGGCTTTCACGGCTAATAGGGGTGAAAATATGCAAAGCAGCGAAATCTTATCAGAATTCTTCTCATACACATAAAAGCCATCACCAGAGAGAAATAACGTGGCCACGGGGACATGTATCTCACTCTCTCTCTCTCTCTTTTTTTTTTTCCTTCTACTACATCTTGTACTTTCTTTTTTTTTTTTTTTTCTCGCCTCCAATCCTTCCTCCGCTGTTTTTCTCCCTCTCTGTTGCGCTCTCTCCATTTCTTTTTCTGCGGGACCACGCTGAGTCCCTCCCTGCTGATTATTAGGCATAAGCCTGCGTTCAGCGGAGCTTGAATCCTCTGAGCCATCTTACCTCCACCATCTCTTCACTGTAAGCAAATCTCCACAGACCCGTGGACTCCGCAGAGCCCCCTCTGCTGCAAACATGTCTCTCCGTCTGCAGTCAAACTAGGCTAGCACTCAGTTGGACACACTCAATAAATGCTGCTCTGCCTCTCTTGTTGCATATCGCTCA
The DNA here is from genome assembly GCF_963514085.1 of Chelon labrosus. Lineage (NCBI taxonomy): Eukaryota > Metazoa > Chordata > Actinopteri > Mugiliformes > Mugilidae > Chelon > Chelon labrosus. The sequence goes on from NC_140358.1 coordinate 16,667,529, forward strand.
AGCTCTTATTTTCTTTCTTTTTCAGCGCTGTATTTTTCTGAACTCATCTCCTTCCATGAAATCACAGAGTTACAGTTTAATTATGGGGACATGTGAAGTGCTCTAATCCCATGTGAAATATTTTAAGCCAGCTGGGAGATGAATACTTAAAAAAAAATAAAAAAATTTGCCTAATTGTATAACCTTGGCCACTTGCTGTCTCATATCACTGGGTTAAAGCTGCCGTCGCCATAGCTACAGCCTAAAGGCCTACATCCACTTAAACACAAGTGCTTCTGGTCTGATCATGCATTAGACCATGGGTAATTTCACATTGGTCTGGCAGCCTTGAAACAACACCTACATTGTTTTTCTGTTCCATTAAAATTTCCTCCCAACATCGAACTCGTCGGCTTCAAAACAAGGGAATCAGGGAAAGGGCAGGCTGAAGACTTCTGAGACACATAGCAGATTTCCTGGGTTTCCTTAGGCTACTATGAAACACTGTTGGTTGAAACACAAAAGCATCCAGGCGGTGAGTGTGCGTCCATGAGCATTCATCAAGCATTAAAAAATGAAAAATAGCCCAAACCAGACTTACTAGGATTGATAGCATGCATGATTTGTGAGCTTGCTCTCTCATGGCTGCAACTATTACTGGTACCTAGCTTCACACAGAATGCTTCCTCTAAACCAGATTTACTCTGGACTTGTTTCATAACAGATGATCCAACAAGAGAGCTGCCAAAGAAAATGCATCTTCCTCCCAGAAACAACTGTTTTCTTTTGCTCTGATCATAAGCACAAAAGTGCACTGCTGCCTAATTCGAAGAAAACTTTTGCCCGTCTTATAACCCAGGAGGGATTGTAGCAATATTTAAGTCAAGAGTAGCGGTCTTTGAAACAGAAGGACTGGCCCGCTCGGGTTTCATCATGTCCATAAAGAGACAGTGTCTGAGGGGCCAGTGTTTTCATCTATCACTGTGAGACATGCTTCATGCCAGCCCTATATAATGTTGTTTGAAGCTGTTGGTCTTCTGCTCCAGCCTCTGTAGAGACTGCCTGCTTGCCTGCAGGCTGTGGCTTAGGCCAGATAAAGAGTTTGATCCACGAGGGTGGATGGAAGGAAGAGGGAGGGAATGGGAAAACAGAACAGAGGAGGGAGAGAGGAAGGAAGGCAGGCGGAAAGATGAAGGTATTAGTGAAGGAGGGAGGAGGAGGAAATGTGAAATGGCGTGAAGCAAAAGGGAGGAGGAAAGTAGAGGAAAGTGGAGGAGGAGGATAAAAATGACCCCATTGACGGGCTGCACCCAGGTTTAAGGATCGATGTGCATCTGAGCCCGGAGAGTGTGATATCTCCCACTAATCACAACGTGACATCTACTGGTCAATACCACACACTCCAGGCCTCATCATCACACACGCTGACCTCCCTCTGTCTGCACGCACAGCACAACAGGGCCACCGCTCCTCCTTGAACTCATCAATCCGGCCACTAATCACAGGCATGCACAGCACACCTGAGTCGAACCGTATTTGCGGACCGATTCTCAGAATTTAGTTCAGCCGAGGACTGGCGTGGGTGGAGTTTACTACGCTGGAACAGATTTCTGGGTGTGCGTTGTCATTCGCAGTAAAGCAGATTAAGCTGAAATGTCAAACACTTGTGTGCGATTGTTTAAACTTTTTGCGGCTTCTGCGTCGTATCGTCCAACACGGCAAATTGGATCTGGCACTGTCAGTGGGATAATGCTGCAAGTTTACTCGAGCATCCTGCGTGATCCAGTTATGTTGCCCACAGACTGAAGCACAACCATAAACACACATGTACCCACTCACTTATTACTGGCTAAATAACATCACTTATGACGATAAAATGAAGGTTAGGGCAGCCATTATGTGCTTTGCTGTAGCCAGAAGCCAGAGAAGAAAACATGTGGAAATGTGTTTGATGGATGAAACTATCACAGGGTGCATGTAGCTGACATTTTCTATAATAGAAATACAATTTATGCAAAATATGAAAAGAGACGTTGCTTTCAAGGAAGAATTCCTTTCAACAAAAACATGAGGAGACCACTCTGCAATTATATTATATTATTATTGAACTTATGTGCATTTAAACCAAGAAAACACAATTACCTGTACTTTGCATTTTTTTTTTTTGCACATCATTGTGCATTTTCGAGTGCCTTTGCAGCCACCCTGCCATGCTAGGAGAAACAAGAGAGCCAGCATGTTGAATTTTTACAATCTCTCACATGCTACGTCCCCGTCCTTCTAGTGCTAGCTTTCTTTTGTGCTGTGGCATTTGAGGCGGTATTCACCGAGCCCACTCCACGCCGCTGCAGTGCTTAGATTGGCCCGATAGCTGTGTACACACAGCGGCAACGCGCACCGTCAGCGAGCCCTGACTAGGCGCCGATGCGAAAATGCGAAGAATAATGAGTTATTACAGGGTTATCTGTGTGTATCTCCATGTCATGACTGTGTAAGCGCCTCTGCTAATCTCATTAGATGAGACAAGTTGTTAAAGATGTTTTCTGATTTCCTCTCTCTTCTCCTACTGCGTCCACAAATAGATTTCAGATCAGTGTGCTGAGAGGCAATGATTAGTGCCTTTAGCTCCCACAGAAACCGGTTTTCACCATTACAACTGGGCTGCGGTGTAGTAACAGTGCAAAAACGTCTGACTCCTGTTGTTTCTAAATATATACACCACATTTTACACCCCATCTGCGTTGCATAGCAGCCCCAAAGCTTGGTTCATTTATATATATATACATACAGCGAGCAGTGACAGCCAGAGACAAAGAGTGCACTGACTTCAAGGAAGCAAGGCTCCATAAGTACAAATCAGATGTAAAATATGTCTAGCAAGGGAGGGTCAAAGATATAAGTCACACACAAATATGACAATTCAGCCATGAAATGTGAAAGGATGGGAAGCTTCTATTCTCGGCGACATCTTGCCTTTGACAGCCAGATGGGATGGCTGAAACTCATTTTTGGGCCAAGGAAAGCCACGGAGAGGGCGCGGTTGCATTTGTGACAGACAAATTATCACAAGGGGTGTACATCTCCCTGGGGGGGTTGGAGAGGGAGAAAGAGGCAAAGAAAGACTGGCACACGGGGAGCGAGAGAAGGGAGAGAAACCCGAATCCGAGTCTTACAGAAACAAATTAGCTGTGAGCTGTCGGGGTACGGGAGGTGAAGCTGAGACGGATACGCGCATCCCAGCTAAAAACAGGAGGTGGGTGGAAGCTTACTGCTAACTCTGGCCCTTTTCACAGACTTCCAGAACGGCAGATCACTCGCTTACAAGCCTTTGAGTCTGGCGCGGAGAAGGATGCGTTCCCAATCTGATTGTAGCTCTGCATACAAAGACAAACAATGTGCGTGGCGTTCATGCACGCGGAGCTCAAACATGTTTGGCTGCATGTGTGCATCCTCAAAATATCAACTGTTTCTCCAGGGAAGTCCAATCCTTCTCTAGCTTACACAGAAAATACCTAGAGGCAGTGTTTAATATATATATATATACTACACAAGCCACCCACATAAACACTACAATCACAAAAGCACGCACACACATATAGAATTCAGGAAGCTCATTAGGCGCCGCACACAGAGCACCTAGCAGGCAGCAACCTTTTTTTCTTTTACCAAGAACATCAACAACTCTTTTAATCTAAACCACCATTAATGAACCAGAACCAGAGGACACATTGGAAAAAAAATACTCCCCTGGATGCGCTGTAATTCCTGCCGCCCCCTCTCAGAATAATAATGCTGCTCCTATTAGAAAGAAGCCCCCTATTACCGATGCCTTTTGGGGTCAGTGGTCACACCAGCAGCAGCGTCCGAGCTGATTAACTACTGTACCATGCATGAACGTGCCAGGCTGGGCGCAGGCTCCGGCAGCGTAAACATATTCTTCTGGCTGTGCCTCTGTCACTCTGTGTGTTCCCTTCTCACAGCGTCTGACACCACTGTTCCCTCCTTGGCCCATTGTGCCAGTAGCCCTGCAGCCAGAAGCCACACAAGCTTTGTTTAATTCAAGGCGGCACACCATGCGAGCGGCAGACAAAAATAGGACGGATATGCGTCTGCCTTCCCCCAGCCCGGCCCACCGCGCGCTCATTCTTGGGCGCACATTAAAAATTGAGAGGCGAAACTCGGGTTTGGGATGGGACGGCACTCCGGACGTGATCGCGGCACCTGACTGTGGAATTACCTGCTCCGAGGAAGGCAGCTGTGAATTCATCGTGTGCCTGTGTGCTTCTATTTGTGCCCGTGCGGTGGCCTGTATTTCTCTGTGTGCAGAGAGGAACACAGTGGAGGGAATAGCAGCACTGTCACAACAACCCATCCCTGGAGAGCACTATGCCTACCCTGCCTCATGGTTCATACTGTAAACTCCCATTGAGTCAATTACTGTGGCAGACTCTTTAGCCACCACAGCCACTTACTGTAAGTGGACGTTGAAACAATTGGGTTATGACATGTTCGGCTGTAAAAATGGCTTAGAAAAGTTCCACTGGCAGCAGCGGCTCCCTGAAAATCTACCCGAACAAATCAAGTCAACTGGAAATCCCAACAATTAAGAGCTATTTGCGTAGCCTACCTGAACTCAGTGTTCGGCCGCTGAGCATCGATCCGCTGCACAACTAATCCAGATCAATCCATTCAAATGTTTTTATTTCGATTAGGAAACGCACGGCGTCGCTGAGATGTTGACTTTAGTAATAGAGATTAAAAATATGCCGACCAAAGTGTTCATCAATCTGAGATCCTTCATTTTTGCCTCCACTGAACAAAACCGTGCCGACTACACATGTATCTGCCCGGCAAATTTGAAGATACATCTCGCTGAGACAAACAGACAGACATATGGATGAAGTGAGCCGGGGACATCTATTCTCATTGTGCCACAGAAGACGGGAGGAGGGAGGGGGGAAAAAGGGGGAGGTCATGGGAGGATAAGAGAGGAGGGGAAAGAACAGAAAAAATAAAAGTGATAAGACTCTTAAAGTTCCTCAGTGTGTGTGCTATTGTCCCTGGAGAGTATTCAAGGCAGACAGAGGCTCTCTGCATAGGAAAATGGCACTCTGCACGCTGTGACTTTGCATTCATTGTGAGGAAGACACAGGCATCCTAATGTATTGGGTGACTCATGCAACCATTTCTTCTCCAATACGCGCTGCTCTGAAAAGCTCAATACGAAGCCTTGGAAATGATTCCAGAGTGTGATTTGGTGGAATTAAATTTCTCCACAGAACGAGTTAGAAATACACCTATTTTCCTCTGTTTCCCTGCTAACGCAGATTTGTCAGACCAGTGTCAGAACCATTCGATTTCCACTGAAGCTAAGACAACAAGAGAACCTGAAATAACGGTGTTGCTTTATTCGTCATTGGGCTTTTGTCGGTTTTATTTTGTTTTTATGACAGTTTAGGACCATGCAGTAGAGATGCAGCTACATTCAGAGCTAGTCAACGGATAAAAGGCATCACTGGCTTTCGGAACAGTTTGCTCACAGCATTTTCATTTAAGTGTATTTTGTGCAACTCTGCCACCCCTCTATAGGGTCATATTGGCTCATGATGCTCTGCAACTATGAGTAAATATAAGCCTGTGTATTAGATTTTGGGCCTGAGTTGAAATCTAATTTCTATGAGCTCAGTGTGAGAGAGAGAGAGAGAGAGATTGCTTGCTGATACGAATCCAAGCGTCCAAGGCCACATCTGGCAGGCCTTATCAAATATACATGAGGTTATGATATGGCTGCACTCGCATTATTTCCTCGAGTCCGCAGCACGTTTGTGTCGTTCCTCGCGATGTGTTTGATTGCGAGGCATTTGATACTGACATTTACTTTGGTATTTACCAACTTTGCGAAGATAAAATGGCGTGACATCCATCTTTTGGTATTAGCCTTCACCAACATCTTAGTTACTCATGAGGATACCATTTAAGAACTGAGCAGTGTAATGAAGGCAATAAAGCAAGGAGATGACTTGCCTGATATCGAAAAGTGACAGTTAATTTCAGTCATTGGTGAAGCCCGCTGATAACAGATTGATAGTGTCACAAACTGTAATGGACAAGTAATTAATATCCATTGCACAGCCTCCATTGGGACATTCGTGTATCATATTGAATTTCAGATGAAACAAAAAAAAAAGGAATGACAGAAAACATCTCAATGTCTGGCACTATGTCAACCTCATTTCAGGCCAGTTCGCATAATAACAAGGACTATATACATTCCCCTTTCACAGCAGCACTCCAGACGTTTTCAATTTTGGCAGGACAGAATACAGGGTATTTTTTTATTTTTTTTATTTTTTTTACCTCCAGTCCTTTCTGTCAAGCTCTGAAAAGGCCAAATGGATGGTGGTGGACAGTTCCTTCACCACCTCAATATCCAAAATTGTGCTGGCTGCTTACAGTGGAGTGGTGTTGCAGGGAGTAAAATACGGAGTGACAGGCCGAGGTCCCGGCACAAGGGCAAAGAGCTGTGAGCTGAGCTATAGCGAGCCCCCGCCCCGGCAGCCTCATTCACTATTTATTTGTATGTCTCTGCGTGTGTGTGAGTAAACTGCCTGTGCTCACTTGTGTCATACTTTTTGCTTCTGTTGTACGGGCCCTTGTGCGTAAACGTACGAACTTTTCGCGCTGCTCGTGGAGCAGTGTGACTGCCTCACCGAGGTAAAGAAAGGCATTCAATAGTTGCCTTTCCGCCTCAGCGGTCACACTTCAGATTATCCCTCTTTTACATTCAAACCAGCCTGTAGGCAGTTAAGGGGAGAAAATAAAAAAAGGAAAGAAAAATATCATGGTTGTGTGATAGACTGCACAGTTGCTTTCTCATGTTTTCCTCCTCTATTCCATGGTAACATGCCTTTTATTCCAATCTCGCTGTTTCCATACCCACCACCATATTCTCTGTGTTGTGCCTCTTGCTGCCAGTGCCAGTAGGCACACAGCTGTAGCCACATGAAATCCCCTGGAGAGGGACAGTATGTGGACGTGTGTCTATTTGTGTGTGCATGTCTGTGTGTGTGTGCAGAGCTGAGGTGAGGTGGGCACGGTGGCGGTGGGGGTGTGTTTACGCTGGACAACCTTTAACGACAGTCAATCCCACGGGTTTGGAACCTGCCACGGCCAGTGCTGTGTGTGTGTGTGTGTGTGTACCGAGCCGCGTGCACGGGACGCGCGTCCTAGTGTTTGTGCACGTAGGCACATGTTTGCGCAGTGCTGATGTGAATCCGTGGAGGTGAGTTATGTGTGTGCACAGGCGCGTGAGCGAGGCTGAGCGTGCAAGTCTATCAGTTAGGCCGCATGCTGGCATGCTCCACTTTCTCAATGTCAAGCTAACACATATTCAACAGCAACTAACGTCACAACACTTGACACATATCTCACCCACAGACATTCTTTTCCAGCACAGAGTCAGAGTGGCATCGGTAAGCCTATTGCCATTACTATAGAATATGTCATTGTCAGCTTCCGTCACCACATAAAGAAATGGCATGCAGGTCTGGTCTGTCATACACAGATTACAATTATATACACTCTTGCGTTCCTTCTACGGCCCTAAAGTTCAAAAACCTGTAATAATACGACAAAGTTGTCATAATTACAGCTACCATAGCATGTGGGAAATATTTATACTCGGCATATTAACATTCTGACACCATCAACATACTTTTGTGTTTTAAAGGTCAGGTATGTTTTTCCCACAAGATTTGCATCAATTTAAATCTCTTTTGCATTTCTGTTTGAAATAGTACAGGGGGATGTGATAATAGTTAAATGAATTCAGCACTGACGAAATGATTATTACTATCAGAGGGAACATCCACAGATCAAAAAACTGAGATAAATATGCATATCGCTAAAAAATTGAGCGAAACAATGATAAAAAAAAAAATGCATTTGCCCATGTAGGTGACAGAGGCATGTATGGTGGTATGCTGCTGATGATAATGTAGGCATATATAATTTTTAATTGCGTACTATCTTATTCTTCTGTTCATTATATCATCGGCGTATTACAGAGATATGCAGCAATTATTGGGCCAGGTGTGCCCTGACAGTGGTTCTGTATCTGTGTTGACAATTCACTGTAATAGCTTTTTTTTCATGGCAGACATTTGACAAGTCACAGCAGGGAAAGCACGGGTATAAATAATAAATCAATGATGGTTGAATTCCCTTTACCTTGCCTCTGTTTCGGCGTCCCCGTACTGTGCATGCTGGCTCACTGTCACAACTTATTTGGACACTTAAACAGAGCGGAGCCATTGCTCATGTTGTTAGTAACACATGTGCTGCTGTGACTGCACGGCTAGAGTGAAAAAAAAAAAAAAAAAAAAAAGCCTGTTGTGGACTGTTGACTTTCAAATAACACAGATCCGAAAACCACAGGGCGAAATATAGAAGGACAAATGGAGGGGTCCATGTTTTCTCAGAGGATTTTGCTCTTTACAGTCTCCCAGTGTTTAACGTAAATGATAAATAAAATATCAAATCACATCCATTACATGGGCAGAACTTAACAATAAACTGGTTTGACCATCGTCCCTGAACAATGCTTCACCAGGACCAAAGAGGTCGGCAGTGTGTGTATTTAATGTAATAATGTAATTGAGTTCACCTCATGTCAAGATTAAAACATGGTATGGCCCATTTCAGGGGTGTCTGAAAATGTATTACGAGATCCTTCAGCAATAAACATGGAGGATACTGCATATTGTAACATTTCCAGTTACAGATAAGGATTTCTAAATATTTGGACACAAACAACTTGTCTTTCTTTGCAGGTCCAAGTCTTAATTATGAGGTTCAGATACCCCAAATCCCCCCATAAACACAGATGGTGTTTGCAAATCATATTTCCGTTACAGTGGAAACTTCATAGAGCTATCTGATGGGCCAACAGAAACCAAACAAAGAAAAGTCATTCTTCTTGGAATTGTCATACTGGCTTGCTGGTTTACTCTTGAACACATATTTACAGTAGATTAATGTGTTAACAACGACTGATTAAATGGCCATTTAAAAAAATAATAATTCCGCGTCTTTCAAGCAAATCGCGAGATCTTGATCCACGTATCAAACCACCACTGACCCATCTCCATGACAACTGAGCAAACACCATCTGCTCACGATGGAAAGTTTATTTTTTCCAAAACTGTACACAGATCAGGCATAATATTATGACCACTGGCAGGAGAAGTAAATAACACTGACCATCTTGTGACAATACAATGTTCTGCTGGGAAAATTTTGGACCTGGCGTTCATGTGGATGTTACTTAGACATGTACCACCCACCTAGACCAGACCAGGCACCCCCAGCCCATAGCAATGACACTCCTTGATGGCAACAGCCATTCCCAGCAGGATACAGCCTGACACAGGCACACACACAAAAACAGTTTAAGAACAACTAAAAAAACATACCAAACTTATATGATATAGTATCTGTGGGATGATCCAGAGAGGCCCCTCCCCTCAATCCATAGGCCCCAAAGGCCCCCACTAACAATATTTTGTTGCCAGACACCACAGGACACCCACAGAAGGCCCATGTCTATTCTCAGATGAGTCACAACTGTTTTGGAGGCACAAGGGAGACCTGCACAATATTAGGAAGGTGGTCATACTGTTATGGCTGATTGATGTATGTTTTCATGATTAATATTTTTACACACACACACACATATATATATATAACCCGTGATCAAAGTATGCAATTGTATGGAGTCACACAGAATTACTGTACAATATGTTCAAATACATATATTTTTAAATTTGTTCCTAGACTGTTCATGAATAAAACATCCAGACAGGAATGTTCGCATTTTATCAAATTAATACCTAAAATGAAAGCACTTTATCACATCGATGCAAAAATTCAATACCCTCCAAAACAGGACTCCCCATTATGTTCTTAAAACCTTAATCTAAAAGATTTACAATCTCTCTGCCTTGTTTAATTCAGTTAGTGTTAGGAAAACTCCTGCTGCTCAGGAAAGTAGTTTAAAACAAACAGGTTTTAACAAAGGACAGCGTCCTCATAATATTACAGTTGTCCTCTCAGTTGTGCCAACATGGTATCTTCATCCGCAAGAGAGAAAATTCCCGTCTCCCCGTGCAAAGTTTTCCATGTGACACAGCCGAGTCCTCGGTTGCTGTCATTTAGTAAATAGCTCGGAGCATATCAGTTCTACCACACATTGATTTCTGTCAGTCTCTCACCATGAGGCTGTGAACTTCATTTCACTTTGTTTGTCTGCATTTCTGCATGGGGAATGTTAGTGAATAGCCCAGTGTTAATTCAATAAAGCACATCCATGGTAACATGTTTTCCTGTTTGAATTTCAATCAAACATGAGCCGTCTTTTTTTTTTTACTTTTTTTTTTCTCCTTTTCAGCCAGGGATGTGTTTTTGGCTCGGATCTGTGGCTGTTCCAATGAATGCCATCAGATATTCACAGTGCCATCTCTGATGTCGCAGCTTTCCGTCCTCCTTGCCAGCTTCATCAGTTTTGACACAGAGAAATAGATTTGTGCTTTTGGGTTCCTGACAAATTACAGCAATACAATCTACAGTGTTTGAATAATTGAACACGATACCGCTCGGGGGGAGGAATCTGAAAATAAATAAATAAAAATAAATACACACTGAACTAACCCCTACTCTCAGCAGAGGGTATCATCTGTCTGTCCTCTGGGATTTTGTAATCTTGTATCTTTCTGTATCTGAGTGAGGAGCGTGTCTTGGTATCACAACGGCTGTAGGCTGTCTCCAAGGAAAACTCATCCCCCCTTGTCTTTCCCTACGGGTCAGGATCAGAGGGCAAGATGGGCTGGAAAGATAGTTGATCTACAGAGGGAAGGTTTATTCTGTATAGTTCTTTAATAGAGACCAGAGGGAGAGGAGGAGTAGCAGAAGCTGGTTGGGTTGTACAGTGGCGCTGTTTCACATCCAGTTTCCCTCTCCTCTCCTAATGAGCATTCTATTAGCAGCTAGGGGACGGATTTAGGCAGTTAGGCAGACGGAGAAGGCTGGCTAACAATGCAAGTGGTTAGCTAAACAGCTGTTCTCTCTCTGCTGCCACCTCCCATCCTCGGCTAATGAAGCCCTCACCGATGAGCAGGAGTCCCGGGACGTGCCGGAGAACAGCCACAGATACCCAGACAGGAAATCTCAAGTCAGTCACAACCCGCATAAAAAGTCTGCGCGGAGGATAGCTTCACCCGATAGGACAAGCGCCGCTCCAATTAGACAGTGGCTCTAAGGGGAACCCTAAGAATAGCACGCTGGCCGAGCTCAGACAATTTTACGAGCACTCTGCGCCGCTCTATGTCTGGAAAGTAAACACTCCTTTGCGTTGTTTTTTTTTCACTGGAAAATTGTAGACGCCGTGATGCATTTCATAATGGATAATAAAAAGATCACTCTGATGATTTTTGAGAAATTTTGCTTGGTTACATTTCATTATCCTCTACAGTGTGAGCAGTGCTCGCAGTGGTGGGCATCGATCAAGATTAGTGGCACGCCATATGGGTTTGTCAACATCTGAAATACTGCAGGGGGGGACGCACGCTCTCCAAACAGCATTCACTTAAACAAAGAGAAATGCCTCAGGAGCGATGCCTATTTTTCATGTTATAAAAATATGATGCAGCATTACGCTTGGCTAGCAAAAAGCCCTATTTGTTTCACTTAAATGTTGAGTCTGTCAAAGGCTTGATTGTCTGCTTAGGGCCCGGGTCACCTTCAGATGTTACACGGGGTACGATTTACTTTGCAGGTATTCTCTCTTTTCCTTTGTTGAGCAGTCACTTCGGCTGTCAAGTCTGCTGCATGATTTAAATGAAGGGCTGCTCTGAACGTGGGACGACATCAAAGCTTGGGCAGGAGACGTCAAGACTCTGAAAGTCTACACTAAGATTTCGCAGCAATTAGCCAGGTGGGCTTACTGTAGGTGTGAAGATATGAGTTTTGAGTTCTCTGCAATTTCCTCCTGCTCATTCTTCACAGAGCAACTTCCAGCGGCCGTGCTGAATATTTAACTGCTCATTATGAAAAGCTTTGGGGAGGGTAAAAAAAAATAAAAAATTATTCCCTATTTATTTAATCTGCCTTGGTTACCTAATGGATATTGTAGGAGTGTTGTTTTAATCCTTCATTCCCGTTCTTGCTTCTCATTTAATAGAATTATCATCAAGATTACTCCGACGGTATATCTGTTTGCTGAAAGAATGAGATGCTCTTGGTGAAAACTGGTGAGTGTTTATACTCAGAGGAAATCAATAGTGTTTTATAGACTCAAATAAATAAACATTGTCTCTGCACACTCTCTGCTTTTTATTGCAATTAGTATGAAGTTCCATAAAATAGCACTTTATTATTCAAAGAGGAAGCTCTGGATGATGTTTCAAATCACTCTCTTAATTATCTTTACTTTAAATAACAACACACCCGCACTGTGTACATTACTGACTGCAGACAGAAGCCCCCGCAAGAGTGCTAAAAGCCCAATATTCCCCCGAAAGTACGAGGATGTGAGCTCTGGGTGCACTTTGGGCCAGAGCCGTTCTTAGGACTCTCTGAGGGCAACAACCCACTGTGGAGCTCCCCTGAGAAATACAAATCCTCAAGAGCTTTTTTTCTTTGTTGTTTGCAAAAAAAGTACCAACAGGAATGCCGATGTGATGGCAGTTGATGTGTTAACTCTATTTTAAGGCTAACGTTAAGAGGCACAGTTAACATTTTAACAATGGTCACGTTGTTGTCTTATATAACTGTTTCCTGTGATGATCCGTGTGTTCCGAACCGAGGTTACTCTAGTTTTGAGGATGTGCTAACTCGGAAGTAGGAGCTAAAAAGAGAAGAACCACATCGAGTTCTCAGTTCCTGCAGCGCATACGAGTAAGTTCATATGGATCAAAAGCAGCTACTATCCACAACCCTGCTGCATACAGATCGCACTCTGTTGTTGCCGTCGTCTAAAGTTTTCAAATCTTACACATGGGGGCTTTTAGTCGACTCAGGTCGCCGTTGAGTTAGTCACTGTGAGCTAATTCAACGCCGCCCTGAGTACTGCTAATGTAAAATAGTAAGCAAAAGTAGTCCAGGCACATCTCTATCGGTATATGAATGTTTGATATTTTTTTTAGGTCTCTGTACACAACAGTAACTCCCTGAGCTACACATATGGGTTATTTTTCCATCGCAACCTTCCTGGGATTTAGCTAAAAAGCCGTGAATGTTTTACAGCCTAATCTTACAGATATTGTTCCTGGATGAGAAGCAGCCTGCACACGTCCTCCATCCCACAGGAAAGCAAACAAACACAAAACATAGGCAGGCTCGAAAGGCACGCAACGCAGACGCACCTCTACGTTTCGCGCTCGTCAATTACACGAGCCGACACGCAAATAAATACCTGACAATGCCAGGAATTCCTCGGGATTTCCTCTGGGGCTGTTATGATCGAGCAGATAAGAAGCTCCTACCAAGGCGAGCCTTCCGCCGTCTTGTAGGTCTGTGTCTGTGGCGGGGCAGGAGTAATTTGGAGGAGTTAATTAATGTCACGAGTGCCATATGTGTGATTGCGTTGTTGTCGAGGTGCGAGACACAAGGTGTGGTTGAATATGTTGCACGAGCTGTTCTATTAAAAGCAGGCCGAAGCTGTTATCTGCACCTGAGATAATATTTTATTTTGTGTAGCATGCTACATGTGCAACACAAATGCTATTTATGGTGTCAAACTGAATTTGCAACAGGTAACCTCTCAGTCCAACTATAAATTAAATATGAACGCTGTAACCTGATGTAGAACTTCGGCCTGAAGAAGAGAACTGTCTTTAAGTTGTGAAATAACAAACTGGCAATATTGTTCTCTAACAGTTACATTCGATTAGGTGAGTCACTCTCTTTTACCTCTGGAAAGGATCTATAGCTTATGTTACCTCTTTAAGCTAAAAATCTATTACAGCCTCGCGGGCTCGAGAGCCAAAGATTTAGTCTTTTTGTCAGATAGCACAATGTTGGCCCTTTATAGAAGAGGATTCAGCTCGTCAGCATGTTTGCCGAAGTTCCTCTCATTGGGGATTTTATTGTGCTCAGACTATGCAAATTTTACGGCTAAGGCTAATGGATTTGCACTGCCCAGAACCGAACGACTGGGTAGGCAAGCTGTGCCTGCATGTCACGAGCTGTACCCTCACATATCACATACACTTTAACCGTAAAGCGCGCACTTTACAGCACATTACGTGTGCGATAGAAATCCAGATGGTATACATGAATGCCGTCCTCTGTTTTACACTGTGAAAGGCTCTCGGCAAGGAAATCCCACAAGCTCACTCCTACTGCACAGTAATTGGACTGTATCTGGGCAACACTTCTTATCACACATTGAAAAACAATTTTCCGTCCAAATTATCCTGTCACAGACTGTAGCAAGCATTTAAAAAAAACATGATGCATATATTCCCGGACACCTATAATCACGCAGTAAGCAAGTACTTTTCCTCCTTGTGAACTGAGTCATTTCCGATTTGAAAATATTTGCAAAGTTCCAAAAAGCGTAGCTCCAAACTGCAGCTGCAGATGACGTGCAGTATATAAATCACATGTGCTGCAAACCTATGAAATTGACGAGGAATGATGTGATGGTGCTTCTCAAGCATGCCGTGCCTTCAAAGCAGCTCCGCAGTGTCCATCTGTAATTCACGCAGAGACGCTGAGCATTTTTTTTTCTTTTTTTTTTTCCCGGGCCGAGATAAACAGATGAACAGACACTGAAGGACTGACCTAGCTAGCCTCAGAGGTGAGCTGTCAGCAACAACAAGCAAACACACAGTGCTCATGGTCACAGAGGGGGAAAGTTCAGCTAATTACACTGTAGTTGTTCATTTGGCAGACAAACATGGAAACAACAGTCTATTTAACAACACATCTAGGCCATCCTTGTTGGCTGGTGTGGAATGCCTAATGGGTAAACACATAGAAAGCATGAGTAAAAAAAAAAAGAGACTTATTTAAAAAAGGCACTGAAGACGGCAACTAAAAAGAAAAAGGACAAAAACAAAGAACGGACAAAAGGGAGGATGGACATAATGAAATGTGAAGATAGCGCGAGGGAAGCTAGTGAGTGGTGGCAGAAATTGGGCCAATTTGCGTGGAACAACAGGGAATAAAGGGTGAGAGAGAAAAAGAGAGATGGAGAAGGTGTGAGAGGAGGAGGAGGAGGGAGGTCAGTAGAGATGTGGAGATGGGCGGAGGAGGAGGGGGAGATGAGCCCCCGAGTGCTCAGCTGTCAGTGCTTCCTCTGCAGGTGGGGCAGGAGGAGTGCCAAGTCCCCTCTCTCCTACTCACACAGACACCCATGCATCGCTCTATAATGGATGCTTTACACTGGTGCCAGAGAAAGACTGAGGCAGAGAGGGGGAGACATGGTGAGAAGACGAAAGGGAGACGAGGGGGGAGGGGAGGGTGGGCACCAGAAAAAGAAAGCCACCGCTATGAGAAACAGGGAAAGGGAGCCGAGGAGAACGCGTCGGAGGCTGAGGAGTCGGGAGGAGTGCAGCGAGGAAATTGACGGACAGACAGAAACCTCCATCAAGTCATTAGACCAATTAAGGGAGGAAACAGACGAGACAGTCTGGGAGCAATATGATGCAGCTATTGGTTTAATTGATCTGAAGCCTAACAGGATCAAAGAACGCCTGGGTACAGGCAGGAGCCGCAGCCACTGTTCAACCTGCATCCCTACTGTCACTGTCTGTTAGGAGGTGCATGAACGTGCTCTTGAGAATGATTTATCAAGGATGATTCATAGATGCCGTCTACCTGAACTAATGACTTGCTATCGTCTTCACTGGGGATTGTAGGTCATCAACAGATGACATATTTTGTACTCACCTCGTTCATCAGCGGCGATTAGATTCCAAAAGCAATCTCAGTGATACATCACCAGATGGGTCTCATTGTATTGTCTTGGAGGATATTGCTTAGACAGCCCATGCGTGCCACATGTCGCTCAAGCTGCTCCAGCCCATTCACGGAGTTGTGGATCTGGGGCTACAGGTATATGCAACGCTCTGAGCCATTACCTTGGTTGATGGAGGCATGGATTTACTAAAGTACTCAATTATCTCCTGCTTCTTTCTCTGACCTGCTGTTCATCTCTTTAACACCTATAACTCCATGCTTTATAGGCTCAACTACCGGCTGCAAGCAGAGACAGACTGATGCCCGCAGTGCTTGAATAAACTGCCTTCACTGTTTTAGGACCATTCGTCAATTCTTCATTCCTCTGCTCTCTTCTGGCCGGGGATAGGTAAAGCTGACGTTGATGGACAATCCGACTAGATATTTATTATTTTCTCGAGTGTTAACCTCAAACCGGCTATCTGGCCACAGAGGCTCCATCCTTACCCTAATAACACACCTCCCACCCCACCTTGCTCCTCTTTCTTTTTCTACTCAACACAACTTTGGTCTCATTTTCTCTTTGCAACGCTGAGTAGTGAAGAGAAAAAAAACCCATTTGCTGCCTGAATTAGGCCATTTCCAATTTCTTTCAAGTTCAAAAGAGAGTAATACCTTTTAGTTGGCGGGTAATCCTCCACCTTTGTTTTGCAAAAATGAAGCAATTTTTGAATTTTTGATATACAAAGTCCAAGACACTGTTGTTCAAAGAGTGACTGAAAAATACCACATAGGCCACTTGTTAAAGACGGCGCGCTTTCCCTTCCACACAATGAAGGCCACAGTATATGGCAGACAACAAAGCCGAGTAGTCAGCGTAAATAAATACAAGCATTCTTGCGCCGCAGAGATGGCATCCCCCTGGTTTAATTATCGCTCTTGTCAATCGAGGTGGAAGAATACGGCACCTGACAAGGCGCGTCCCCATTCTCTCATCTCGTATAGTCCTTTTTCACACCCTGAGATGCACAGACACCCTTCAGCAAACAGCCAAATCAAACCTCGAGATAGAGGCATTCTATTGCCCCAAACACCCAGGTAACTTTACAGTGTCGACTTGCTGAATGCCTTTGACACCTTAGAAATGGGATCTATTCAACTTCGACAATTGTCCCTAGTTTTTCTCAAGCATGAGGCATTTGCACAACAATGGCAGCTGCATCGTGTATGAATAACATCCCAGGCATGTGGTTATGCAGCTATCTTTCCCCGTGACTCCAATTCATATTCCAGCTCTTGCAAGGTGCCTTTATTTGTTGTTAAACCCAAAAGACGACGGATGCCTGAGCCCACAGAAATGAAGTTGACACTGAGTGTGGATGGATTGCACCTCTAGATCTGCACATCGAGAGCCCAGTACAGGGACATTATGGAGTACGGGCCTGTAGGCCATTCCACAAGGAGAACCTCCCAAGGGTCTCGTTTCAGAAAGGAAACCCACACATGTTATTTTCAAAGGTCATAGCTAGACGTAATATCACAGTTAAAGAAGTGAGGTAACATTACACACTTATACACTCGCCATACAGCCTCCTACCGGTTGGCCTCCTTCTTCACTTTCTAAGATAGGGTAATTTGAAATAGCATTTCTTCCGTCTTTTTGATTACATCGTATCTCACCATGCAGCGCTGAAGGACTGCACAAGTTCACAATGCTCAACGCATGCTAGCATTTCCCAGCAGGCGTCGCAGAATGGTGTTTGTATTCCTTACTCTAAGGACAACCACAAGCCTGCATGTACACGGCGAATGGTTGTCAGAGCAGAGGTTAGGCGCTCGTGGCAACGCGGGCTTTGAATCCCACAACGGCGGCGAGATTGACAGAGGCAGATTGATTTGCGATCCAATAAACGTTGCTGTCAGTCTTATTTCCTTCCCCCTATAGGTTAAATACATGCCAGAAACAGCAAATTTACACTGATTTGAAATTGCAAGAGGGCAAAGATGGGACCTTACAGCCCTGATCCCGAGGTCTTATTCTGCTGTGGGCAAGTAGTAATTCGTTTTGCATCAATCAGATGGACAACATACCTAAAAAACATGAATAATTACAAGCAGGATTAACAAAAAAATATTCAAAGGAATCTGTAGATGTTTCACAACTTCACTTGACTGCGATTGAAACACGATCACATCTGTCAAAAAAGCCGGACTTGCGAATAGTGATAACCATTTCCCATGTTATTCTTTTGCTTGGTCAGCCATTTTTACTTCAGATGATTCCCTGGTTGTACATACTTCACTGTAATAATGATAATAAAGGACATTGCAGTGTGTGTCTCATTGCACTTCTCTCACCACAATCAAGTCACTCAAAGAGAAGCCCGAGTATCTTACCCAATCAGCAGAAGACAGTCTGTACCGTACATCATTTCCCATGACCCCCAATCACACCTTTTCTAGCGCTGCACGTATCGGACATTCTCAATGGAAAATCATCAGCAAGTAGTTCGCAAAGAAGAACAAGGTCATATTTAAGATTCAATTTGATAAAAAAAGGTTTCACACAATGATCCTGAAGATCTACATTACCCGAAACATGTTCCTTAATTTAATCGTCGTCTGGGCCACCCCTCTCAATAAAAAAGATTCAAAAACTGCACCCTTTTGTGAAAACTGAGTACTTGTCCCACTGCCCTCTTAATACTCATGGTTCAAGGGGTTTCAGTTTGCTATGGGTTGTCTTGCATTGAAAAGTCTAGGTACTCCCTGCACTGCTGTAATAAAACCCAAGCATTTAACATGCACATTTATGGTCCTCAATAACCCAGAAGTCTTAATAAAAATGAAAGCTGACATTGGCATGAAGGATCCTCCACACTAGCTGTCTTTAATGTCCAAGACATTCCATTAAAAGGGGAGCACTTCCTTAGAAGAGGAGCTTTTATCCTGATTGCTTACAGGAAGAGAGGAAAAAAAAAGAAAAGAAACTAAACGACCTTCAGCGCCTCTACAGCTAGCCCTTCCCTCAATGTGTGCTCCGCGAACAGACACGCCTGCGTGCACTCACGCACAGAGCGGGGGTATGCATGCAGATGACTATGTAGATGCTTGGCATGTTTTCTGCACGCACCCAGAGATGTATGTACAAATATACATGTCTGAGTCACTGTCTACTTGATATTCTGTTCATGTGCAGAGAAGCCATCTCACTTTTTAAATCATAATGATTATTAGGAGATAGGGAAAAAGCCAAATCTGCATGTTCAATTAGTGCCTGCGCGATGCCAGATAGATAATACATGGGACTGGCTAATGTCCTTGCTTCTGAACTTCTGTAGCCGTTTTCTTTTTGAAGCTGTTGAAAAAGAAGATGGGGACGGAGATTTCCTCTGTGGGAACACAACTGTTGAGCTACATTTAATAAGCCGGTCAAAAACACTCTCCCGCCGAGAGAGACTGCGCTTTTAATGACCATTCTGCTTCCAAAGTCTCAGATGTGCAGCTCGATTGCTTGCCACATAGCAGACAAGGCAGCCATCTTATTAATAGCAACGCACCACACATGCTGCAGACTAGGGAGCAGAAGCCCAGAGAGGGAGAGAAAAGAGAGAAAGACACACTGGCACATGGAGAAAAAGTGTGTGTCCATTGCATGCATTTATTGTCTGTGAAGGCAGGGAGACGGATGGGTGCAGTAAGGAGGAGATTAGATGGAGGAGGCAGGGCAGGGACCGGGGTCTAAAAAAAATGTAGCCCCTCACCGGAGGACGTCCAGGCCAGCCTCCACACAGGCCAGAAGGCGGAGGCCCTGTGATGGATGTACCCTGTGACTGGAGCCCTCGGCACGCCCACATGGAGACGCCACCAAGGCCAGGCCAGAGGAGCAGGCAATCAAAGAGAAAGGCCGGAGGGCTAGGATGATATAGGAGGATTCAGCTTATTAAATAAGCTTCAGGAGGAGCATGGAGCATCTGAAATAAGTTGTCACTCTGCCACCAACAGGCATGAAAAGAGTTGCTGCTGGATGGAAAGTCTATGCACTGCAGGCAGTGATGACAGACTGTGTACAGTAAGAGTAGGAATACTGTCATTAAATACACCGACACACCAGGGAGCTCTAGAACAGTGTGTCATCGTTGATTTACTTTTTCTTTTTTTACCCGGGCCTCGTTATCCTGCATCAGAGCAAAAGGTGAAGGAAAGTGTTTGTGTGTGTGTGTGTGTGTGTGTGTGTGCGCATGTGCATGTAGGCATGGAGGCATGTGAATCCCATCCTATGTCATCACACCGCACCCTATTCTATTCCAGACTTCAAATATGTCGCATTCAATGAGACGCCGCTGCCGGCATTTCCAGGCACAGAGAATGATGTCTTATTTGTAAGCAAGTCGGAATCAAAAGTCAGGAGGAGCTACGGTGCATTGTTTACAATCTTGTTTCCTGACTTAATTTCCATTCAGAGTGCAAAGTAGGAAACTCAATATAAGGCGCTCTTCCTGAGATGCAACAGTCTGCTAACACGAATAGGAAATCATTACACAAATCCATTACTAGAGGCCACCTGAAACCAGGTGTGCTCATGCCACAGTGTATAATTCATTTGATTATAGATTTTTACTTCAATTTTCACCGCTATGCAGATCCGAGACGCTTTGATTCCCCTTCTTGTTTATGCCGTTGTCTTGGCAACAGGAACATCCTACCAGTTTTCGCTTCAACAGTTAAGACTATAGGAGACGAGGGGTACAGTGGAGGCTGTGAAAACAGGTGCAAAAAGACATTTCTTCACTTGGATTTCCTGTCACATCCTGCAGCCCACTCCAGTCCTAAACTTTATATAATTACAACAATCTGTGCTCTGAGAGAGTCTGTGTGAAATCTGATTGCCATTGGTAACATTCGCAGCAAGAGTCCTGGCGTGATAGAAGGCTTCCTGTTTCAATTTTCTAGGATCCCTCAAGTTTTACTGGCTTTTTTTTTTTTTTTTTATCCCATCAGTGGGGCATACATTTCCATTCAGGGGAAAAAACAGACCCGGTAATATCCAATTTACTGGGAGGCAGAGGAGATGGTTTCACTGGCAGTATAATAACATGCTACATGGAGCGTAGCATTATGGAGTATGAATAAAAAAGGCATTTATGGTAAAAATTCAATCCAAAAGCAGTCATCATTCATCGGAGGAAATCAAGGCAATTAGTAACACTTTAATGCAAATTGGAGAACGCAAAACACATCACAAATCCTTGGCACTGTAATGGGGCTCAAAGAAGAGCAGCTCAAATGACCTTTTTCAAACGCACGTTGGTCTGGTAATCAAAAATCCAGGAACAGATTCTACTCTGCCTGGTGACAAGGAAAAATATAGAGTGTGCATTAGCGTCTGTAGGTGTGTGCGGCGATGGGGGAGGGTGGGGGGGGGCTTGCTGCTAAATAGCTTCCTGACCACAACACTGCCTAGGACCAGGCCTCTATCTCCTGCAAGAGTGATTTCTTTAATGTGCTTCTCCTCCGAGTAATGCACAGTATAAACCCCCCGCGTTGCATTTTCAACCACGTGTGTCCAAAGCAGCATGTTTTTGCGGCTTGTTAACATGTTCACACGCAGGTTATACGAGCGTGGCTAAATGTGGGGATCTGTCATTTGGAATATCACCGCCACATAATGCGAAACCATAAAAAACCCTTTAATTTTCCTGATAGCCTGGCGTGCACACGAAAGCTCAATTAAATGGAAACAGCCTGCTTTTAAACCGACTGATCAATATGTTACTATAATAACAATAACTTAAGGCTAGGAATGATGCAGTGACCAGTTTGGATCCGCGGGGGTGCAGCTGGAGGCTGACGTTCACATATGGAGCACGGGATGGCGGTTCATTGATATGAGCCAAAGCACTTCCTGCAAGAATGTACCCATCTTAATTCAGTGATGCATTAGAGGATCATGAGTATGAGGGATGTTTATTGCATGTCCAAGTCAAGAACGCATGCTGCATTTAGTATTAAAGACATGGCCAACATGGGCAGTAAATCATCATGAAGTAGCATTAAGGTAGCCGGCAGATAAACAACGCTGCTTAGAGGGAGGACAGTGTGAGCATGTGTGTGTCTGTATCTGCTCCCTGGTACACTCTGTCCTTTTTTATCTTGCTTACAAAGACACATTATACCACACCGACATGTTTATTTCTCACAGAGAGGAATACTAGCAAACCACCAGAAATACGACAAGACCCACATGTGAGTGCATACCGGCCGTGGATTTTCAATTTCTGGAGGGATTGAGTCTCACAGTCATTTAAATGCAAACACCTGCTTCTTAAATCATTCGTTATGCTGTACAGTACGGTGGAATACATTACTCTATAACTCGCTGCCTGTTTCAAATATCAAGCAGTCCACACGCCAGCAGGCACGAGCTACATCACAGCTGTACCACCGCCACCCCTTCCCCCGTCCTCCCTCCTCCCTCATCGCACTGTACCTTCAGAGTGGTGGGAGAGGGTTAGCAGGCTGACGCAGGAAGCTCCGATCCCAGAACCAAACACAGTGATGCGGTTGGAATCTCCGCCGAAGAAGCCGATGTTCTCGCTGATCCACCTCAAAGCCTGGATCTGGTCCAGGAGCCCGTAGTTCCCTTTGGCGGCCTGGTCACCTGTACTGAGGAAGCCTGCAACGTAAAGATAAAGATAAGACGTTTAAAACTCGCTCGAAAAGGAAAAAAAAGTAGATGGTCACAAAAGGTTGGCCACCCTGATTTTGCCAGGAACGCCACCGCGGCAGGTGAAAGCAGCCGCAGCAGCAGAGGTGAAATCCTGACTTATTAGATGACATGGCTGTTGGTAAAATAGGAGCGCGTGTGACCACATGTCATCTGCACCTTATGGGAAATCAATGGCATGTCTCCCCGGGTGAACACCCATCATCGGACATATTGAGCAGTTCAGATGAAAACCTTGCAAATCTATGAAAACCATAGAGAGAGAGAGAAAAAAATGATAATACGGTTTACAATCATTTTTGAAGCTGCAAAATTCTCAGGATGGACTGCGACCTCGTTGCGCATCCCATCAGAGTCACAATCTCCCTCTGACACGTTTCGATTCTCTCGCACGCCGAGCAGTCACAACCGACGCTAATGGCGCGCATTTTTCTCCGCGTCTGTGTAATCTGCTATATGAGGTCTGAGTTGGACAGTGAGTCTCTGTAGGGTACATCAGAGCTCATGTTAACACACCACCCTTTCCAAGATGCTCTTCAGGGCCTAAGCCCCGCTGAATGATGGGTAATCGAGAGTCGCGGGAGAAGATCAAAGGAAAGCGATCCCTGAAGTCCCCACGGTGGACTCGGTGTCCATCAAGCCCCTGAACATGCACGCGAGGCGACAGCTACGAGACATGTGTGGAAGCCAACAGCCCACTCTCTTTAGAGGCAACGCTGCCAAACATTTCACAAGCGATAAATGTGTTAGCGGTGAATGTTTGCAGGCCTCCAGTGATGGTCCTTCAGCGTCCCAGCATTGTTCCTAACATCTATTTCATGGTCTATGCCTCCATGTAATGATCTGTTTTCAAGTCCTACAGGGAGAAAGGGAGCAGTTTTGATTTTCAGCAATGCAAAACATTATATTTAAAAAAATAAAAAAACATAAAATCTGTGTTTTGACTCAGGTCAGCTCAACGATGCTCAGTTTAGATGAGCACTAAAATGCAGCTTGCTCTAGGGTCCGTTTGTGGCATGTCGTGGATGTAAAAAAAGAAAATGTCCGCCAGTACTTATTATCTTTGTTTGTGTGAAACCGGGGCACCACCTCCTGCCCCGCCCACCCCCCACCCCCCACCCCCCCCAACAGCAGACCCGCCTCAACCCGAGGAACTGCTGGCACTAACAAAGAGGGTGGGCCGGGGAAAAGGCCAGGCCCGATCATCGATAGGAGAGAGGCTGTGGCACAGGAAGCAAAGCAGGAGACAAATGGATCAACAGATGGTCTCCTTCAGACGCATCCCTGAGGATGACAGAGCAGCAGGGCACACGCAGAGAGAGAGCGAAACAGACAGAGACAGACGCAGACAGAGACAGAGAGAGAGAGAGGAGAAAGGAGGACTCCGATTGAAGAGCTTTTCCCTTTCGCTTTCTCCAGCAGCTCCTCGTCGCTTTCCGTCGTGACTAAAGGACAACAGCTTTTACTACCTTCTCCAGGGTGAAGAGGAAGACGGAGAGAAAGAGAGGGGAGACGTGACTCTCCCAGAATAACCCTCATTTGCGAAATGGTTCACACTTCACCAAGTGCATGTCAGATGGGTTAAGAAATGTCAGGAGACTGGCGCGTAAGGAATTCTGTGCAACCGTTAGCCTAATTGAATAGATACAGTAAACATTATCCATTTGGCATTGTAATCCGAGCCATTATTAAATGACACAATGTACGTCATTAGAACTGGATCTTCAGCTGGCATCGTAAAAAATACTACTCAATGCTACGTGTTTTTTTTTTTGTGACTTTTTGTTTAGCCCCTGCCGATTCCCATGCACCTATAAATGAAACTGGTCATTAAAATGTAGAGGTGGAATCCAATATCTTAGACAACAAGACGCGCTGCAGGCACCATTTAAAAATACATCTAATATAGCTCCCGGTCATGTTTTAATTGGAAAGGTGACAGAATGTATTTTCTTTGGAAAGCAATTAAGATAGCGAAGTAATTGTTTTTATGCGTGGCAATTTCTATTTATACATTTTATGGCAATATGTCTTCGCGCTCGTGCTCTGGAGGTGTCCGTTAGCAAATATTTTTCGGATGCACGGGAGGTGATCACCTGTGCATCACCTCCGGGCTTTCAATCTACCTTATAAGATGAAAAAAATATTATATAGGCTTACTTTGATTCCCTAAATAATGACACATAATACTCCGTGTAGTTTCGCCTTCTTCCTGGTTATTTAAATTGCTCCGTACTCTCTGCGAACCGGGTTATGGATTTCCAGATTTAGTGGATGATATGTGTCTGATCAGCACTGCGTGGGCTTTGGCTGCACATGAACCGCTCACAGCTCACACCTACACAGGACCTTGGGATTCTGGGCTGAAGCTCGGTGCTATTGAACCCTTTGGTGGGGCCGGCGTCGTGCTTGACTGCGCTACTCAACCTGCCACTCACTTGAAATTTTTAACACACACTAGGTGCTTTACAATGAGCATGTAATTATAATAACTGCAACTGCATAATATCCATCTTTGGTGGCTGCCTTAATTCAAATCAATATGCAAATTTCTCTTTTAAATGATGTGACCAATTAACGTTGGCACAAACAGTACACACAATTACAGTCAGTTAGGTTAATTCCACTCATATAAAATAATCATTAAATAGTAAACGGTGCTAGCTGATCTGATACACTGAAAGCAAAGTGCATACAAATGAATGTGTGCTAATTTAATTTTCCCTGTGACATTATTAATCTTGCCTGATGTGAGTTCTGTAACAAACTATGGATTTAATGTTTCACCTCAATAACTGAGGCTAAGACTGGGGTGTCAAACTCATTTTAGTTCAGGGGCCACATACAGCCCAATTTCGATTTAAAGCGGCGGACCAGTAACATAACAGCAAAATAACCTATAAATAATGACAACTCCAGCTTTTTCCCTTTGTTTTAGTGCAAAGAAGTTCAAGTGCATTATGAAAATATTTAGATTTAATGAACTATCCTTTAAGAACCTGAAGTTTCCAAAGAAAGATAAGTGCTATTTCATTGCTGTCTGCTTTTTAGTTCTGGGCACTGTGTTCAGTCCACTACTCTTACTAAAACAAATTAGGAATAATTCGTTCCGTTCTCTAACTTTACAGGGGGGTAGGTAACAAAACAATTCTGAGAAATCACCTTTTGCGTGGGTTGTGAACGGGTGACGGGTGAGGTGTGTGTATACTAGTCGTTAGAATGTATGACTCTTTCCAGGGTGCAGAGAGACCTGGTTAGCTTCGTATGCAGCTATGCGGGCCATGTGAGCTCAGCCTCCCATACATTAATAAAACCACTGTAGCCCCATAGTTCCCTACTCATTACCAGCTGGAAGAAAACACATCATCACAAAGGTACTTCCAGAAGCACACATGCAATTTATTTGTGACCAGGTGGTCCTCATCTTTGAGTTTAATATCAAAACAAAAAAAAAATATTTTGAATACCTGAGATTCTTAGTTAATCAGTCTACGGTACCAAACCATTGGAGCACCTGTTGGAACTCATTGAAATCCAGTTGTTTAGACAGGACTCACAGTTCCTGGGATGCTGAATGCCGTTATATAGTTTGGTAAACCCTCCTTCAGCAGTGTCCCATCAGTGGGGTGAAGAAACACGTCATCAGGCTCCTACCACCTTCATAAGCGTTGAGTAGGTTCTAAGCAGCTTGGTGCAATAAGTGTTTCCCACACAGTCTCTCCTCAAACTGCTAGCATGAGGTTTACCATCAATTAAGTACAATTCCTGATAGAAACAGGCTTGCAAGGAGCATCCAGTCTTTCCAGCAAAGAAATACACCAAACCGTGCAGGCAGGCACTAAATACTGTAACTTCAAACCCCATACTTAGCGAAGTTTCAGCAGTGCCTTTCTTTATTGGACATAAAAACAATTTGCTAATAAAACAGACTGACACCTGTCCATACCATTTACCACACAAGGCAATGGTACGTTCAAGAACTATGTTGAACATAGGGTGTTCCAGATAACTCACATTGCAAATTCATGCCACAGGCCAGGTTAGACCCTCCAGGCCGTATGTTTGACACCCCTTGGGCTAAGCCTTATACTTATATGTTGAATACAAATATTGTATACTGATTAGGCAATGCTTTTTTCTCTTGAAAGAAAACAAAAACAATAACAACACGCTGTTTTGTATGTCAAGCTCAAGAGGGTCAGCGAAAAGTGTTTGCCTTGATGAAGAAAATAGTCACATTTAAGGAAATGAGAAATGCCCTGAAGCCAGACTACACAGGAGAAAAGAAACCAGGTATCTGGTCGTATTTTGCTACCTTGCTAAATCATGTATGCTGAATCCAAAATCAGTTTAATGAGAGCTGTAAGAAAAGTACTTATATAAGCATCACTTGCAAAAGGTTGTGTCAAAGTATAACTTTTCAATTTGTCTCCGTTCCAGAAACAAACCTGTCTTCACGTGTCAGCTAGATCCGACGGTACATTTGCATAAGAGAGTCTTATTCATCACAAACAAACTGTATGAGTTAATAACAGTGATTCTGCGCTCTTTCTCTACACGTTAGAACTGTAATTTGCACCGGGTGATTACATGACATGTTTTTGTATCGTGTCTCGAAGCCGCTCTTCCCTGACAGTGATGTGGTGCACTGCTGCTGTACGGAGAGCGGGCATTTTCTCCTTGTGGCAGCACAGAGGCAGAGATTCAGTCCTGATCTCAGCTGGAGTGGCACTGGTGGCTGCGGTCTGGTCACAGCCGGGTCAGGTCTCACCTGTCTCCTTGCATCGTCCTTGCCGGACAAAATATTGTGTGTATGTAGTACAGCTCGCCCTGCAAGGAACATTACTTCCCATGACACCTTAACATGACCAGAGGGTCAGTGAACGTATACAGCGTGACAGCATCCTCCCTCTGCTGACCTCAAACGCCGCGTCGGACGCAATAACATGTGCGGCACGCTCTGATATTCAGAGGCCAGGTGATCACTGTTCCTCTCAATTTCCACACATGCTTTTCCCCAGAAACAAACAAACTGCGCTGAGCGTGATGCCACATAATGCATTTTGTGGCTTGATCATATTTTATCAATACGTGCGTTCCGCTATCTCAGACCAAACTGAGCGCGTGCATTTCCTCCTGAGCCGAGGCAGTGATTTCCTTTAGCCATGCTCCTCAGCATTGATATTGCTCTATTGATTATGATTTAAATGTCTGTTTCCTATACGGCGGGCCATAACTCAAGAGTGTAGCGGAAAGAGGTGATGATAATGATCGCTCTGACCCCAGACATCTCTCTTAGCCTGGTCTCCCAGATAATGGAATGTGTGTAAACTAATGGCGGAGGGTGAGAAGGGGGGCGAGGAAGGGTGAGGGGGAGGGCAAAAGCTTGTTATTGAGCTGAAGAGTGAGCTTACATAGGGGCAGATGGAGGGAGCAGATACGGAAGAGTGGAGGGAAAGAGAGAGGAGAGAGGATGGGAATAACGACGGTGACGTAACGGGGAGGACGTTTTTCTGGCTCTCGGCTGAATTCATTCTTGCTTTTACTTCGCCTTTTCCCTGTTTCTTTCTCCCTCTCATCCTCTCTCTCTTTGGGGGTGCTGGTTAACAAGGCTGTCTGTGTCCAAACTCTCCTTTGGTACCACCCCCCTCCGCCCCGGTCTCCCTCATGCCCTCTCCCTCTATCTCTTCTTCCCCCTTCTCTTTTCTGAGGAAATAAAGGCCCACACAGTCACAGCCTTGACAGCCCCCACTAAGAATCCCCCACTACAAAAGAGCTCCAACTTCCCCCCCAGCCAGGCCCGGGCTGAATGGGAGCCTCTGGGGTGTGGATGAGAAGCAGAGGATGGAAGGGGCCACCCTCCACATAGCCACATAAAGGGCCTGTGTGTCAGGCTCAAGATGAGCAAGGGGCATACCCAGCGGTCCATCCTCCACACAGGGAGCCATTCCCATAAGATTTTTCATCTTTTTTTTTTTTTTTTCCCAGCGAGGATTTCAGCACACCGAAAGGAAAGCCGGGCAAAAGGGAGTGGGGCGTGGGCCTGAATGAAGGTGACTGCTACTTGGATCAGTGTGCAGCTCCTGTTTACGGCCCACTGCCCAATAACATGGCTGGAGTGCAGTCTGATCTGAGAGTAGGAGGGGGAGAGAGATAGGGGGAGAAAGAGAGAGAGAGAGAGAGAGAGAGGGGAAGAGAAAGAGAGAAGTGCAAGCAAGCAAGCACAAGAAAGCCTCTTTATGGCAGCCTGAACACAGAAGTCCATTTACTAAACACCACATCCTTGTTTCCGGTAGAAGAGAAAATAAAGACCTCGAAGGGGGGGGGAAACATTCTTTCCGATTCCCAATTACCAGTTCCGTATTAATTCATACAACATGATTGAAGAATCAGACTAGATAATGGTTAGAAATAATTCATCATGTATGAGCCCCCGATTCTTTCTGGCCTAACTGCAAATCAATAATTAAAGAAAAGATCAGGCCGCCTCAAACGGCAACACAGTCATCCGATGTTTCAGGGGCCCGCCCCTCGACACCGCGGGCCGAGTTCAAACCGAATAATAACACACTCGCTAAACTGCAGGTCTTTGTGCTGAGAATGTGAACAGACCGATGGCTAGCATTAGTCTCGGCTGCGCGCGGCGCCGCAGACGGACGCAGCTCCAACCAGCTCTGCTGGATGACGCCGAAGACAGAGCACTACGCATACGGCGCGACTGTAAACAGACAGAGCCGCTCAAATGGAAAATGTGGTTTGTGTGCAACAAAGCAAGAAAAGAAGGGGAAAAAAAACAACAACAAAATGTCAAGAGGAAAAAATAAAAATGTGGCGCACAAACACTAAAGCTCATCTGACACATATCCGGGGCCTTAAAACCCAGATCTCGTACAGGCTGACAAAGGCCTGTTACGGCGGGCGGGGATGGAAAACACACAGTCAGAGGCTAGTGGTGCACGTGGCAGCTGCTGGTCGTCCTGCATGTGACTTTGGGGCTGCTTAATCTGATTGTGTGATGTGTCCCGGTGGTCAGGCGACTATTCAAGGGCTCTGGCGAACAGCAGCCCTGGCAGCAACTACAAATGAGCAGTTTGCATATGTATGACCCCTGGTATCTAAGTGCCACTCAATCAATCACACGTAGACTACGGCGGCTGTCGACTTCCAGTTTTGTTGCTCTCCCCTCTGCTCCACCCCCCACCCCCCACCCTCCCTCCACCGTCTCTCCCTGCCTTTGCCGGATCTCTCTGTCATGTTTCTTGCTCGGCTCTCGGTGTCTTTCTCTGTTCTCCATATATGCCTCCGCCTTTTTTTTTTCCCCCCACCACCCCTACCTATCACCTACTCTCTTCTCAGTGTCTCTCAGCGTCTCTCTTTTCACATAATAGCACGGACAGAGGATTCTCAAAGACAGCGAAATGCTTTTACATGAAGGGGAGCTTTGCATCTCACAGCTGGTGCGGAGGCGGGCCTGCATGCTTCCACGGGGGGAGAGGGAGATGCTGGTGTTTGAGAGTCACAACTGTGAGGTTAAGCAGCACTTTGGTTCCAGTTGAAGGAACACGAGTCGCTGGGAGATATTTGATGAACAATAATTTGACTCTACTAAACCCTGATATTTACAAAAAATGCATATATTACGCATCATCATGATCTTTTGTTCATAGCAACACATCTTCGGGGTGCCCTGTCCTCATTCCTTGGCCTGTGGCTGACCAAGTTTAAAGGCATGGTGTGAAACATGACAACAAGCCCGGGTGATGTAATCTGAGGGCGCAGTGAGAAAGCTGAGCAGCTCCGGGAGGATGAGGATGAGGATGAGGATGAGGCAGTGTGCAGTGATGCGCCGCGATGCCACGGAAGAGATCAGAGCCCAGCTTATCAAAGCACATCAGTGGAGCAGAGCAGGAGAGAAAGGTCATCATTTAGAGGATCTTCAAAGCCTCGAACTCCTCTTCTCCTCAGGTTGGAGTGGCTCCTTAATGAGCTTAGTTTTGGTTGA
Organism: Chelon labrosus; assembly: GCF_963514085.1. Taxonomy (NCBI): domain Eukaryota; kingdom Metazoa; phylum Chordata; class Actinopteri; order Mugiliformes; family Mugilidae; genus Chelon; species Chelon labrosus. The sequence goes on from NC_140358.1 coordinate 16,698,197, forward strand.
CCGTTCGACTGGAGAACACGCGGCCCATTCTGCAGCTTTTACTCCTAATACTGTAAATCCCGTCGTCTCATGTTTGTTCATTTATAAAATCCTGCCAACGTTTGTTGTAAATCTATGGCGCCAATTTAAATGAGCATCTGTTTTCCTGAGGTTTAGTACTGTGATGTGTACCGTCTGAGTGATTTTTTTATTTGTCTTCGGATGGGTATGATATTTTTGGCTACAAAAGGTAGAGCCGCTGCCAGTGGGGTTGTGTTCGGATTTGGAACCGACTCCCAAGTTTACAGGAAGGAATGATTTGTTCAGAAATCTGCTTTTTGATTCTCCGTGTCGCACACTGACAGAAAAGTTTGGACCTGCCGAGATTGTACGCAGACTGTCTGGTTATGTATATGTTTATGTACTGCACACTAAATATGCAAAGCCCTGATGAGCACTGAGAACTGCTAGACTGGTGATACACAGGTGTGCACAGACTGGTGTACCTAATGAACTAGCAAGTGACTGCATATGTTTTTGCTGTTGTCAAAATGACCAATTAATGATCATACTCAAGTACTGTCTGTGGAACCAAAGCTTGAGACAGCTTATTCCCAAGTGCCGTAGACCTCCACAGTTGCCTAACAACTCATCATAGGAACTACTGCATTGGATGGCATGTTCCTCGATTACTTCAATTTAAATCCCAGATGGAAAATACACCCTAACAAATACAAGTCTTACTCTTGTTTGACTCACATTTGTGGAAAGCTTTTTTTTTTTTTAGTTTACAAACGCATTAAATAGAACTTGTTTTTTTTTCTCCAGTAATCCAATCAGAAAGCCTGCTCTGTTTCAGTCCACTCTGAGTGCTCGGCCTTGTTTCCCCTCCTGAGAAGAGGTTTAGAGATGCTTCTCATGCTCTGAGATCTCCACTAGACAGCCTTCTTTTGACTGTTTACGGACTGGAGTCGTATTTCTCTGCTAAATTCTGCATCTGTAATTAAGCTGTTGTTGTTTTTTTTCCTCACAGTGAGCAAGGCCAGTTGTATTGATCTGTTGATGGCATGGCAACTTTTGACCCGCGGGATCGTGCCTTGGACACAACTCATCCAGTTTCCTCAAAGCATTTTAGTGTGCAACGCGCTGAAACCTTCAGTCCAGCCGTGATTGGATGCTGAGAAGGACTTTCTTGCCTTTGAATAACAATTGGATATCTGTCATTTTCTTATAATGCACCATGCATTCGTCGAAGCACGTTCGGTCTTCATCTGAAGAGAGTCATCCAACCATTTGTACAAATGGGTTTACGCGAACAATGCCACAAATTTGCTTAAATCAGATTGCAGCATTTTGGATATTTGTCAATTTTCTCTCATAAATTCTCATATTTTTAAAATCCTCAGACCTTCCACCTGACTATTTCCAGGTTAACGTGAAACCATGACACCTATGGTCTCAGACATTAGGGCTCCACTCTTTAAAATATAAAATGTTGAGCAGGAAGGAACAAGGCTTTGGAAAAGCGCCAGAGACAGGATGTCAGGAAGCATCGAGGGGCATATTAAGGCGTTTTTACAATAGAATAAATATGAAATATCGCTAACATTATCCTTTAAGCTTCTCAGAGACTGTGGTGACATAGCAAAATGAAATTATGGCTTAAAATGTATTTAATTGCTGTAGGTCTGTCTGACATGACAAATGATATCCTGCAGCATCACAGCACGAGTGCAGAAGGTTTTTCTTTTCTATTTTTTGAAGTTCATGAGTTATCAGCACGGTGCATCGAAATAAATCTATTAAAGGTGGATGGTGCTTTCAAAACATATCAGTTTACATGCTTAACCATTAAAAATAAGTTGAACGGGAAGCAGGATTTCGTTCGACTCAGCAATAATAGTCTGAACGGATAAAGGGTATGCAATACCTCAACGTACCAAAGGACAGACTGTGTTTGGAACAGTTAGGAAGCTTATGTGTGCAACTGTTTTGGCTTTGGGCTCGAGCCATGTGTGTGTGTGAGAGAGAGTCAATGGGAGCGCCGTGGCAGTGACTGTGGGTGAGAGCACCGCCACTGTGTGCACAGGAGAAGAGGAGGGCTTCCAACGGAGCGTGTGTGAGAGTATTTGTTTGTTTGTGGGTGTGCATGTGCAGAGCAGCGGCAGCATGCGAGTGCAGTGGTGGGGTGTGGGGGTTTGGGGGGGGGGGGGTATGCAGCACAGTGAGGGAGGTATGGATATTAATCACCAGGAGGAGCATGGTTCTTTGGCGCCGAGCGGAGATGGATGGGGTGTGAGTGCAGTGATGTCACCCTGACAAATGGACCGGCCATGTTGGCTGAGACTTGCACATCGCCTCTCATTTCAATTAGTTCCTCACACAACAACCTGCCTAACCCACAAATGCAGGTTACACATGCACAAACACATACACATTGGCCAAAAAAAACACCACCCCCCCGGTGACTCAACCCTCTGCCCTCTAACAAGACGCACTGATCTGTAAGAATACAGCGGAGTAACTTTAATTAATCAAACTCAATTATGACAGAACTTTTGCTTTCAATCCCAACAGCCAGTCCGTCATTACCATTCATATTATCAGCCAAGCGCACTGACCAGGTCTACGGCCAGTGCACTAGCCAGTGGAAAACTGGCAGAGAGTCTCGGTGTGTTTATGAACTGAAGACTGGGCACAGTCTGTGTGTTTTCCCACAATATCAATTTGATGAAGTGGCGAAACGATGGCAATGTGAGCAGCCGCTTGGGCCAGTGGTAATAGCATGCATTTATTCTCCGATGTGGAAAAAGGTACAAGATCTGTACCAGCCATCAGAATAAGCAGCAGTTCTGACAAACTGAGTTCAGGTATAAAAGGTCTCACCTCCACACTCGCTGTTTATAGCCTTATTCTTAAAAGCCTGACACCACTAACCAGTGGAGCCAGGGCTGAGTTTAAAGTGTCTGTCACTTATAAAAGAAGTGTTAAGCCCCATTTTCAAAGGTCTGGTGCATCTAACTGGAGGCAGTAAGCCTTGTTTCAAAGTCCTGCCTGTCTTGAGTGAACTTTGACACTGAAAGACTTCACTATACTGCAGACTTTCCTCTAAACCCTCCATGTTAAAGTACCTCTCAATCACCATCCTACTTCTCCTGCACCTTCTCGCTTCCTCCTTCCTCCTCCTTTCTTCTCCATCTGATCTCTGTCTCTCTCTCTGCTGCAATCATCCTCCTCTTCACGACAGGAGAATGGTAAAAGAGGATCACTTTGGTGTAAGCTGGGGCAGGCTGGGCCATGTGAGGCTGAAGTGGGCTACGCGGTGCACTGTGGAGAGCTAAGTTGGGGATTTGATCAGAGCCTCCTGGGGCTCCAGCTCCAGTTCCAGCTTAACATCAGTGGTGGGTATCTCTTCATCTGCCTGTGAAAGCAACTGGAGGCTAATGCCAACCCTATAGAGAGGAGAAGGTATATATCTAATTAGACCACTCCACGTCTTTACATTTAGCACTTTAAAGCCAGGTTTTCTGAAATTCTGCGTAAAAGTGCTGCAGCATTTCTGTGGACCACGATCAAGGACAAAGTTGTACGTTATACAATAAAAAGAATATATACCACGGGAGTGCCACCTACTTTAAGAAAGCCAATCAAAGTAAGTGAATCTGTGGCATATGGGGTCTGCTAACAAAGCTCAGCAACACTGAACATATTTGATATGTCCATATTAGCAATTGGCAGTCTTTGAGTATCCTAGAATCTGAAAGCACTGGGTTTGTACGTATGCAGAATTTATAATCTTCTACCTTGTGAGGGTGCTTGGCTTGCTTGGCTTCACATATTCCTTTGTTGATGAAGCATGCCTACGCTCTCACCCCGAGAACAGTGACAAATGAAAAATGGATGAAAAGCTTTTGAAATAGTGCGTATGATTACCATAATGCATCTACAATAGAGGGAGTGTGGTTGTCATGTGTTGTCGCATGTTACACAAAGGCCATGCACGGTGTAAGAAACACTTGTACCCGTGTCCTACAAAGGATGAGAATATCTGCTTCATTTTCCTCCCCTCACTTGATATGGAAGTCCTGTCTCCGGTAAGGGTCTCCATGTTTGAACCGCTGAAGTGATCCCTTTTTCATTTCACTTCGCAGTTCTTCCTTTTAATCTAGCAGCACTAAAGAACCAGGTTCCATCAACAACAAAAAGGTTAGATCTCGCTTTCTGTTTCATCTCGGCCTCCTGCGATTCCCCGGGGACGCCTCTCTGTGCTCGTCTGCACTGCTTGGCGATGGGAGATTGTGCCAGGGCTCTGTTTGTTTGGCTTTCTTCCTCACTTCTCATCGCGCTGAAATCTGCCTGACAGTTCGGCAGCATGGCTCAGGCCCCACAGGAGCTACCGTCAGATAAAATGTCACCGTGGCTTTGTTCCACGTGCCCTATATGCTGGCCAGGCGCACTGTACACCTGAGAACCCGAAGGCCAAAGCGCAGAGCAAAAGCAAAGAGGAAGAGGTGGAACGGCACAAAGCTGCTTCCAGTCTTGTTCATTTTTCTTGCCTGTGCCAACACCATATTTTGTTAACAGCCTGCATTTTATATTTATCCACAAAGTCATTCTCGATGGACAATTAGGTCGGGGATTTTCGAGTTATATGATTAAACCACAAGAAAAACCTACATAGCTCACTGACAGAGCTAATTCAGCCTCTATGCATATTACAGGGAGATGTGATTGGATAAGAGCCGGCTATCCTCACCAACACTTAACGTAACAGCTTCTGAGCCTGAAACTCTTGACATCTACAGTCAAACCTGATCCATTTTTCTCTGAAAGGCAGCAGCAGCACCAGACCCATCTCCCGTCTCCGAGCCTCAGATGACTCTTCTCACTGTTTCCCTAATGAGGCTCGAGTGAAGAAGCTGACTGGTCCTCTCGCAGCCGAGCGCAAGGGCGGTTGCCACTGTCAGCTCCTGTTAGCTCAGCCTCCTCTGGTTCACGTTTCAGAGAGCACAAACACACTTATCCCAAAGGGGCTCCTCCGTGCCCCGTCATACAACCCGACCAGCCCCCTCCATCACCCCTCCGCCCCGCAATAAATTAATAAAAGAAGGAGCAGCTCCGGCAGGTAATTTGATTAAATGAGACATGCCTGCTTTAAAGAGCGTGCTGACGAAGCAAAAGTGAGACGGGACGTTGTCGGAAGAAATTGTCACCGTACTCGTACATGACCCCCGCCCCCGAGCTCCACTCTCCTCCCTCTCTATCAGGCGAGCATCGCAACATATACTCCATTTGCCAAGGACATCTCTGAGTGCTATTAGATGAAAAATGCTATATGCTCCAGATTACTGAGCTTGTCAGTCCCCTAATTTGATGCAATCCCCACCAGATCTCTCGCCTTAATTGAGTTTCTTCTGCTTTATTTGATAGACGTTTATGAGTTCATACGTCTGAACCGCGGCTGCATAAGCCTATGGGCTTATCTAGGGCACATGCTCGCACTTCTCAAAACAGACATATGTAAACAACAACACGAGCTCAGACATTTGTTATACACCAAGGACACAAATGAGCGAAACCAATTTCTGCCAAATGTGCAGAGGGAATTGTATTTGCATAAAAAAAAAAAACTTTATCCCAGTATTCAAATGGTAAATTCTCATATTTTAGCTAACATGGTTACCCTATAATTGCAAAATTATCATCAAAGCAACTGAATCACTGCGATAATTTCCTTCATTTAATATACAGTACATATTTCGTTTCCCCCTGCTGAACACTTCATCTCTTTCTGTGTTTATGTCATCCCCACTGTCTTCTCCTCTCCCCCTCAGGCTTGAGAGGGCTGAGAGGAGCTGGGAAGGATGTATCGAGCTACGACGTATGAATGAAATGACAAGTCATCTCAGTCAGAGGGGAAACCACTCATTACACAGATTGCTATGTGGCGTTTCTGGGCAGCCACGGCCAATGTCACCCCTCCTCAGACTGAATGGGCATCGGCGCCTGCACTGACGCTTTTTTTTGCAGCTCTCTGACACACTCTGTTGTTAACTTAGCATCCTTCAGGGGCAGTGTGCCTAGAGGTTGCAAGGGCGGATTACTGGACCATCAACAATGACAATAATGGGTGGGGAAGAGGCACGTTCTAATGGGGAAGGAAGAATTGCGAATCGCATTTGCTGGACATCTTGTTTCACTCAGTGCTCCAGTAGCCCTCTGGCCCTATGACAGCATCAGCAGCAAACAGCTAGCAGGTGCAGAACAGAAATGAAGCGTTGATCAAAACATCCCCCACATCTATTCCTTCACTCGTGTCCACTAACTGGCTGTGGATAGTGCCCTGCAATATCTCTTCTAAGTGGTACTATCAAAGACAAAAGCCGATGATAATAATGTGCCACAAAACAGGTTAACGGACCATCCAATCTTCTGTAGCCTAGAAAAACTGGATAAAGCTGTGCATTGTGTCGGCAACATCCCTACCTGTGGCTGAAAATCCTGCAGCCTCGCTACCTTTAGCAGCGTGTGTAATGGTGGCAGCTCCGTACCACACTGAGCTTTGAGCCGAGCCTTATCTCCTCTAGCCCGAGACTCCTCAATTCTGTCCCCTGGACTGGCATGAGGAGCAGCCTTGAGTGGCAGGCTCCTGTTCTAATTAAACCAGCAGAAGCATTAGTCCCGCTTGTGAGCAGTTTTCATAATTACCCGTGCAATTCATTCATTATTTAACTTAACGAGGTAGCTCAGTGGCCAAACATACTGCGGATTGCAGGTCTAATTTGGGAAAATGCCATAAAGATATTGGATACCTGAGGTTTTTGCCCTAGCCACCTGCAAAGCTTCCGGATGATGAAGGATCAGAAGTAATGACTGCATATTTGGTCTTATTAATTTTGAAAGTGTCTGCTGGTGATGTAGGCAAACACAGAAGAGCATGCTTATTGCAATGTCTATTAAGTTCAAATGAAATGTAAGTATGACCTTTTGTAAGCTCCTTAATTCGGCTAAATTGGCTCCAGAGGAGTCTAATTTAGCCTTTTACTACATGGGGGGGAAATGGACATTATAGTAATGGTGCCACCAGCAAATGGCACTGGACCCTGCCTTGTTTGCACAGAAAAACCTGTTAGCGCTCTATATTTAAAACATGGCACCATCCTTTTCTTTTAAAGCCTTAAGGATTTTTCCCTCAGACTATTTATTCAAAACCAATTGCTGGTATTACTATTATAATTTTGACCACAGCGGCATTGTTAGTAAATGTAAATGGGAGTTTACATTAAATTGCACATGCAGGGCGTAAAAACATGCCGTCAGCGTTTTATAATCCTGCGTGAAAATGTTCGGCGCGTGTGTTCAGATGCTGAACCCAGCCTGCGAGAGCTGGGGAGATAATTGATGCACAATTCGGCTCCAAAACGACGGGGGTGGTTGATCAGTGTTGACTAATGTGACACATCCCTGCGAAATTATGGAGTCAGGACGTAATCTGCGTCGATGCAGCCCCGATGATAGTTATCCTCGGTCGTGCATAACATCTGGAGGCATTGATCGGAGGATCGGCTTCAGTCACTCTGCCTGTGCCTTTTCATACTTCAAAAAGATTAAAAAAAAAAAAAAAATGCACCTGTGAAACTAACTTCGTATATTATTGCCGTGGGTGACAGTGTTGCAAATCCAGTCAAAGAATTTCACGGATCCCGTATCAGTGAGGGAAAACAGCGACAACTCAAAAACTGAATTCAAGTTACATGGTCTGACACTTTTAACAGTTCAGCTAATGTGATCTGTGTCATTGGATTTGTGACACTCAGGGATCCTTATCAATTCCAGCCCCTGTCAAGCATTGTTAACTTGTTTACTGCTATATTAAGCAGCAGATATGCTGCCTGAGAGAGAGGTATGTAGCCCGTGGCAATTTACCTCCAATGAAAGCATTAGGCTCACAGCACTGTAATAGGAACAATGAATGGAATTACACATGTTGTAAGTTGGTCTGTGGACCCCGTATTATTTGATTTCATCAAATATTTATGGAATAGTGAAGCCTATTTTCCAGGATGTATTACTTATATTGGTATTGTACATGCCGTAGTGAGCATATGTGAAATGATGGTCATGTTTGCTTTAGGCTTAGCTTACTCGTGGCAGGGTTACTGCTCATGCATTTGTATTGTCGCTGCAGTGTGTGCAGCACAGCTTGGTGTTGACTTAAGGACTACTGAGTTTAGGAGAGCAAGATTAGAATATACAGTTTAAAGTAAAAGCCTGAAGATCTACGGCATTGTTGCAATTGTAAATCAGTTCAAACACAGCAGCATGCGTGGTGTTTAGAGCACAGAGATATCATATCACAAATCAGACAGAAGCCAGAGTAAAGCCATTTCCTCTCCCTCCACTGTCAGGAAATAGAATAGTATTTCCAGACTTGTAACTGTGCTCCAGTGACCCAGAAACACATATTTCTAATTGTTCTTGCTGGCCTCTGGGGCTTCCTTCGCAAAGCTATGACCTCTTTGCAATCAGACCGCAGCGCACGGCCCATTAGGACCCGAAGTCGAGCCTGACTGAATATGATCCCCTCAGGCACAGGCGCTCTCCCCTGAGCAGACAACTCCAAATGCCACCTCCATGTCTGTCTGCGGGTCGTGTGTTTTGTGGCCGAACAGACACATATTGCTCGCACGCGTGCAAACATCAAACACACATTTGCACTCGCGCACACAGAAGTCAAACACCCAAAGACAGCTCTATTTGTTCTCTCTATCCCCTTGAAAGTGCACCAAAGACCGAACTAAGGCGAGACGGACTGCGTATGCTTTTTTTAACCTTTCCCCTCGCTGGACAATCTAATAACACAGGGCCGCGGCGATGCAGCAAGGTCGGCCCTGGTCCAAGGTCACTCTCCCGGGTGCACCGCTGAGGAGGTGAGCTCAGAGGAGGGGAGGGGAGGGGAGGGGAGAGGCGAGCACGCGGCCAGTTAGATGAGATCTGATCCGAGATCGGCAAACCCCTTTGGTTCCAGTGTAATACATTTATAATTGACAGTGATAAGGCCTGTGCCATTTAAAATGTTGCAAGTGTGCTGTTGATAATCGGTGACCCAGGAGAACAGGCAACCCTGTTTTCGCAGTGCAGCGAGAAGCTCGTGATGAAATCCGTGCTGATGCAGACAAAATAAAAGCCACCTAAACAGTCGAGAGATGAAGAATTACGGACTTATCAACTCCGATCTTATCGGGCCGGCGAGCATGTTTTGAAAACACGCCCGCAACTTTTTGTGCCGCCGTTTGGGCCTTTGAAAAAAATGATCTCCGTACTTTGGAAAATATTACCCGCTGGAGTTCTTTCTATCTGTTTTCTTGGAGACATGTCAGGGGCTAATTGTTAAGAATTGAGTTATTGAGCTGTATGCCCTTCTCCAGCCCCTGAAGGACTAGCACCAATACACACAGCTCCCAAACACTATTGGAATTCCACTAGAGTGCCCCCGACTTACCCTAGCCATAATATTGTTCTAATAATTGGACCTCACAGGCCATCAAATATCATGCCGGTTTGTTCAATTGATTCAGACAGAGAAGGAAAAAATAAAAAAAACATGCATTTGCAATTTCCACATTTGTAATCCAAATAGCATTCCTCCGCTCGGTTTTTAATGACAGAAAATTCTGTGTCTAATTTGTCTTTTGGCTAACTTTTATGTAATATGGTGTGCAGGGCTTTGACAGGACTGCAAACAAGCACACATGCTAAACAGTACGGCAAAACTAAGCTGTATATTTTGGCTGTAGGTAAGTTGATTTTATAACATCCCTTACTAATGGAAACGGCCCGGTGATGGCTGCAAAACTCCGTAATTGAATGTATAATGCAATCAGGTAATTTGATAGGATCCATTTTGATAGCGTTCCGCTCAAATGGAATAGTTGACAGAGCAGAAGTGGGGTGTCAACTGCCTGTTTGCCACACTGCCGCACTGAAAACGATGAGAGCCATATCACAGCCCATCAGTAAAGGCAGCAGCGGATTACTTTTTGTGGGAGACTGCTGACTTGGCACGCAGCAGAATGAGGTTGAGTGAAGGCAAGTGGCAGAGCCGGATGATAACAAAAATAGCTGTGATAAAGATGTAATGGATGTGGGATTTGGGTAAAATTCATTCATGAATAATATCACGGGGGGAAGGCGTGCGCCGCGGATTGCCTCGGCCTGATTACACACGGACAATCTCCACTTTAAAAGTACATGTCTGTTGCGTCCGTCTGTTGCGGGACGCCGCTCTTATCACCTGCGAGCAGGTCGCAGACGGAAATGAGTCCGGCCAGACAGTTGTCGCTCAGGAGCGTTTGAACACGTTTTAAAGCGTTTCGAGGGCCAGCTGAGTTTAATTAGACTGGCCGCTGATTAACACTGCTGCTGGATAAAGACGGGTGTCCAAAGAATATCAGTAGTGACTCAGCCTCAGTGCGTGCCTCTCGTCCGCCTGGGCTGTGAGGAGGTTCAAAGCCAAAAAATGGAACATTAGAAGAGACGAATCAGTAATGTATATAAAATACCTAGGTACAGTTTGTATGCACTCTCATATTCTTTTCAAAGCAATCTTGTGCCTCAAGCCAGAGCATCTGAGTGTGTGTGTGAAAGGTGGTAAACAGGGAGATGCGTGCATGCATGATGAAATAACAGGGGCATGTTTATCTGCTGCTGCTGCTGCTGCTGCTGCTGGTGCATTGCTACATGTTTGAAAGACTGCTGTACATTTTGCAGTTTTGCAGACCTTTGTCTGTTTCTCCCTGCAGAAACTAAGTGCTATAATTGCTGAGTGCAAATGCGCTAACTAGCTCTGTATCCCTCCATCATGCTCCCCGGTATACAATATACCCAAAGGGAAGCGTGAATAATAAAGACTTCAAATGACAGGCACGCAGCGGGGTTAATGATAAAGGTCAACTTGCCAGCATGCAGCCAGCGAGTGTAAAGGACAAGTGGCATGGGGTCACAACTCACATGGGCTCCTGGCCAATATACGGTAGCGGGGCCCGCAAATTTTCCGGAACCAGACGAGCGCCGCTACTCTGCAGCAACCGCTCCCAGAGCAGCTGCCATGTGCTGCACACTTCACTGATGCTTTTATTAGCCCGCTACGTCGGGTTAGCCATGACAGAAACTAATACAGTTTGATATGTGAAAACACAGCGAGGCCCGCGTCTGTGTAAACAAAACAGAAGCAGATGAGACCGCAGGAATACGAAGGGAGGAATATTAGCGCGGCGCGCTAGCGAGGTTGTGGATTTTTCGGTGTTGCACTGCAAAAGGAGAAGCGCGGCATTCAAGTGCAGCGGCTGCGCTTTTGGAAAAATATCACGGAGAGAGGCATGAGACGGCGCTCCAGAAGCCCGGCATCGATTTGACAGGCAGCTCCGCGGAGAGAATGTCAGCCAACACCTGAAGCCACGCAACTTCAACAAGACATTCAGGATTTATCAACACATTTCATTGCTATTATTCATGAGAAAACTGGCATTCGGCGGCACCTGACGCTCGTATCGGTCCCGCATGATATTTACAAAAACCCCTTGAACTTCTTTCGCCTGCGTGGAACAAAGCCTCTTCCTGTTCCATAAACTAATCTCAATTAAGCCCTGCTGTTCATTAGTTACCTTATGCGCAGTTTTTTTTTGTTTTTTTTTTCCAGCATCAGAGCAGAATGAACACTGTAAAAGACCAAAGTAAATCCAGCAGCACTACGTCTGAATGAAATAATTTTAATCCCTCGCCTTTGTTTTGTTTCCAGAAATAAGAAGTTGTGCTTGTACAAACAATTCTGACTCATGTCTGATTAAACTGACTTATACTTTTGTAACTTACAAGTTTAGATAATTTCACCCCTATTTAAGATATCTGGTTGAGGATTTATCTTTTACAGGGTTTTATTTTGATCCTCTCATACAAAACCTGATGTTGCATTTGTCGTGGTTAACCTTTAAGGTTTTTTTTTGCTGGAAAGACAAGCCCCTATTCAATCGTTTCAGTCTGAAAATACATATTTTGTTAAGATTTATGTGCACAAACGCCTAAAAATACCGGACGCAAAAA